>NC_045956.1:18266904-18919915 GCF_010909765.2 Amblyraja radiata
TATCATTTTCTTCTAACATATTTATAATTTATTTTGTGTTAGTTTTGAAAGGTCACATAAGCTATCATTTATAATCATTTTTTCTCTTTTTAATATCTCCTGGTCTTCCATTCCTGTTCTTAATATCCCCTTCAGACTCCCAGTTTACGATTTTCTCCCCCTTTTGTTGTCACGAATCGAAAGTGTTTCGTTGTCATATGCACCAACAACAGAGCAAATAAATTCTTACTTACAGCAGCTTAACTGATCCATCAATGCAACGCACACAGGTATTATTTAATACGTTTTTAAAAATTCATAAATTAATAACCGTAATATAAGTGCAACAACTGAATTCCTTCATGCAACCAAAGACAGCCCGCTGAAATTCATAGTTGTTGAGGTTAGTGTTGTGATGGTTATTGGGAAGAAACTATTCTCGAACCAGTTGGTCATGCTTTTCAGGCTCCTGTATCATCTACCTTCCTGGTAGGAGCAAAATGGGAGCACACCCAGAATGTGCGGGTCTTTGTTAATACAGGCTGTGTTTTTGCAACCGTGCCTCCTATAGATCTCTTTGATGGGGGAGTGGGGGTTCAGTTCCTGTGATGAACCAGGTGGTGTCTACCACTCCCTGTAATTTATTTTGTTCCTGGGTGTTTGAGTTACTCAACCAGTCTGTGATGCAACCGGTCAGTATGCTCTCTGCCATATACCTGTAGAAATTCAACAGGGTATTTGTCTATGAACTCAATCTCCTCAATCTTCTCAGGAACATCGGACATCTGGGACATCTGGAGCTCGCGGGTCTGGGGGGAGAGAGAGACCGCTTCCCGGAGCTCCCGCAACGCGACTTCTCCAGCCCGTGTCGCGGGGTTGGAATGACCTGGAGCGGGGACGTACATCGCCCGGCGAGGCTTCATGGCCGTGGGACATTCCAGCGCCCGCCGGGGGCTCCAACTTTGTGACCTTTAGACCGGGAGCGGGGCCGTAAATCGCCCGGCACGGCCTAAAATGGCCGTGGGACTTATCATCGCCCGCCTGGAGCTTGGATATCGGGAGAGACATGGAGAACAGGGGAGAGAAAAGACTTTGCCTTCCATCACAGTGGGTTCACTGTGATGGATGTTTGTGTGAATTAAATTGGGTGTATGTCTAGGAAATTGTCTTTGTTTGTATGGCTGTGGAAACAGAATTTCGTTTGAGCCTCACTGAGGCTCAAATGACAATAAATTGTATTGTATTGTATTGTATTGTATTGTAGGAAGCAGAGGCATTGATGATATTTATTTGTGATTGCAACAATAGGTGCTTTATGTGGTGAATGTATCATCTTCAGTAAATCGCTATTACTTTTTCGTAAATGCACCAAGACCATTAAAGTATAAAGCAAGGCTTGCTTTCTAATTATTACTAAATCCTGTACAGTCTTTTATTGATTCTGGATTATATTGCTACTGTAAACCATCTTGAAATTTGCTCTCTTTCCGATAAGCTCCTGCACCCTTTCAACTATTGACGTAACCTTGGTTCTGTAGTCTAGTTTGGTTAAACGGTTTCCTATTCATTCAAAAGATTAGCTTCATTCTTAAGGGAAATTAATTGGAGGCAAGATGCGGTATTGCGTTGTGAGATAAATAAAAGTGTCCAGATAAAGCCACAGACTTGCTCGGCGCTAGTCTTCACTGGGAATGATTCTATTATAAGCATTTTTAGGATCATAGTTTGCATGCCATCATGAGCAAACATAAGATTGAGAAGAATATCTGTGGACAGCTGAATTTTGTAGAGGTTGCTCCACAGTCCCTTCCTGTTCAAATGCTTCAGTGAGGCCAAAACAGCCATGTATAATGGTTAGAGATGCTCACTGTCTTTCTTTTGAAGTTGGCCAATTGGCCCTCACTTTAAAACATGTATAGCCCTCTGGATACTGTTGAGGCGAGATGACCATTCGAAGGAGAGCAGCAGAGCAGTCAGGTCCGTGGCATTAGGCCTGGCAATAAGACGCAACCAGTTGGAGTGAAGTCAGACAGGACCATAGTGATAGGTAATTAATTAGTTAGCTGAGCAGTCAGGAGATTCGAAAGCAGCAAAAGGGGTTCCAATCAAAGAGGCTGCAGAACATTCTCAAGGGGGGAAGGGAAGCAAGAAGTCACTGTATACATTGGCAAACTGACATAGGGAGGAAAAGGGATGAGGTTCTACAAAGTGAATATAGGGAGTTAGACAAAGGTTCAAAAACTGGATCTCAAGGATAGTAACCTTCATATTACTCCCAGTGCCACAGGCTAATGAGGGTTGGAATAAGAAGATAGTACAGGTGAATATGCAGCTGAAGAGTTGGTGTAGGGGGCAGGGATTCAGATTTTTGGGACTTCTTCTGGGACAAGAGGGACATGCTTGCTCCTGAAATGGAATGGAGCAAATATCCTGGCGGGAAGGTTTGTCCGTGCTACTAGGGAGATTCTAAACTAGTTTGGCTTGGGAGACGCAATCTAATGCAGTGATCAAGCAAGTGGGAAGCTGGACGTCGATACAGAAGTTAATAACATCAGGTTTAGTGGACAGGATAGGCATGAGCATGGCAGGGGGCAAAGAAGATAATTGGCTTAAATTGGATTTATGTCAATGTTTAAGGCCTGATAGCAAAACAGATGAACTCAGGGCATTGAATAGGTATGTGCAACTAGGACATTATAGCCATTACAGAAATGTGACCAAGGGAGGGACAGAATGGCAGTTTAATATTCTAGGGTGCATTTACTACAGGTGAGGCTGAGGTGAGGGGTAAAAGAGGAGAGGAAGTTACATTACTGAATAAGAAGAACATTGGACACTTCTTCAGTCATATCATCTTGGAATTATTCAAGATGTATGACTGAAGAATTGTCCAGTGAAGCTATAAAGGTGGCGCTAAGAAATAAAAAAAGGGATGATCACCTTTATGAGATTGTACTGTAGGCCCCCAAATAGTCAAAAGAAATTAGAGGAACAAATATGCCAGGAGATTGCAGACAGATGCAAGACTGAAAGGGTTGGCATTGCAGCATAGACTGGGTCTGCCAAGGTACCAAGGTCTGAGATGGGGTGGAATTTGTCAAGTCTGTTCAGGAAAGTTTCCTCAGGCAATATGTAGAGGGCTCTACAAGGGTAGGGCAAAGCTTGACTTATTCCAAGGGAATTGGCCAGGGCAAGTGAGTGAAGTGTCAGTGTTGCACAGGTTAAAGCTCTAAATTGAAGGCAAAGCTAACTCTGGTGGTGTTGACAGTTGATTGGAATTGGTTGTTTGTGGGCAAAGGGATGTCTGGAAAGTGGTTGGATTTTAAAGGTGATCGTGAGATTGTGAGAACATGATATGCATGTTCCTATTAGAGTGAAGGGCAGGACAAGTTAGAGTAAGGGCAAAGCTGTAGATGTTGTACATGGACTTCAGCAAAGCCTTTGATAAGGTTCCACGTGGTAAGCTGCTCTGGAAGGTGAGAACACATAGGATCGTAGCAGCACGTCATTTTTCAGACTTGAAGTCACCAACTAGTGGTATACATCAGTGGACCCATTGCTTTTTGTCATCCTTATCAACAAGTTGGATGAAAATGTGCAAGGCATTATGTAAGTTCGCAGAAGACACTAAAATTGGTGGTATGATAGGCAGCGAAGATGTTACCAAGAATTACAATGGGATCTTAATCACCTGAGCAAGTGGGTTGAGGAATGGCACATGAAGTTTAATTCAAATCAGTGAGAAGTATTTGCATTTTGGGAAGATAAATCAAACCAGGGCCCTCACAGTGAATTGAAGAGTGTTGTAGAGCAGAGGGACTTAGGAGTACAAGTATACAATTTCCTGAAATTGGAATTGCAGGTAGTTATGATGACAAAGAACACTTTTGGCATACTGGCCTCATAATTGGAGTATTGTGTTCAGTTTGGTCACCCAGGAAAGTTCCATTAATCTGAAAAGGATGCAGAAAAGATTTACAAAGATGTAAAGGGCTCAAGGGCCCATGAAATAGGCAGAGGTTGAGCAGGCTAGGACTTTATTCCTTGGAGGGCAGTCAAGGTTGAGGGATGATCTTATAAAGGTGTATAAAATCATGAGGGGAATAGATTCTTCCAGGATAGGGGAATCAAGAACTTGATGGCCTAGGTTTAAAGTGGTTAAAGGAGTGATTTAATCAGAACCTGAGGGAGACTGTTATCCTGAGGGTGGTGGTAATATGGAACAAGATGCCTGAGGTAGTTGAGGTAGATACAAAAACAACATTTAAGATACATTTGCACAATACATTTGGATAGGAACGGTTTAGACTGATATGGGGCAGGTGTGGGCAAATGTAATTTGCTTAGAAGGGGCATTTTTGTCAGCATGGATGAATTAGGTTGAATACTGTTTCCATGCTGAATAACTTTGTGACTAAGACTATGGTGCAAGACATGGTCCATAGTGTTCTGTTGTTGAGATAGGATTAGGATTGTGCTGGTTGGTTCAAGAACTTGATAGTTGTAGGAGAGTAGCTGTTCTTGAATCTTGTTGTGCATCTTCAGGCTTTTGCATCTCCTGCCCGGTGGCAGCAATGCCTTGACTCTATGTTGCATGGCATTCCCTCAATCTCCTTAATTTGCATTTTTTGCCTGACGATTTAAGGTCAAAACTATCTCTTACCTCTTCGAGAAAGGTCTCACATTTAAATTCTGACCTCGCATTTCAATCAAACTACACATTCTATTTCAGATGGACTGTCATTAAATTCCATTGGCAATATTGCAGGTCTGTTGCACCCCATATCTTGATCGCCATTTCTGTCCTGTTGGAGTGAACGGCCTGTATACATTGCAGTCTCATCTTGCATTTCCTCCCAATGTCCCGTGTGTGACGATCTTCAAACCAAGCACGATGTCTATTGTGTTTTATGGCACTCCTAATCCGCAAAATGGCACTTTGTCAGCACAGATCTTGCAGTTGAAAACTGGGCGTCCATGAGATAAAGTGGACCACCAACAGCAGAGATGTACACTGGCACAATCTGTAACCTGATTGACTGGCATGTCCCACACTCCAACGATACATGACTATGGATGAATGGATCAAAATGCACCCTGACTGTGGATCAATAAGGGTAGCAAGGGCATACTGCAAGCATCACCAGACACATCTTATAGTGAGGCGTCAACATAGGCCAACATGCATGTTAGAAAGCAAAAAACAGTGTACAACAGATGTAATAGTTCCCATAACCAACAGATGAGATCAAAGCTCTGAATCCTACAACATTCAATTGTGAATAATGATGGCCAATTGAACAAAGAGAGGCCAAGGCTGCAAGGATAATCCCATCTTTGATGATGTAGAGCTCAGCGTGTGAGTGCCAGGTCAAAGACTAAGACATTAGTAATGAGAACTGTCTGGAAATGCCAGATAGATGATCTATCCCAGCTTCCATCTGAGATCCCCCCCAAAATCTTCCCGCATCTGTGGTTCCTTGTGTCTCCAAAATCTTCAGCCAGTTCTATTTGCTCCATACATATTCAAGAAGTAGCTGGGAGCATGAGATACAGCAAAAAACAATGAAGCCAGATAACATCCCAGCTGTAATGCTGAGGATCTGGGCTCCAGAAACAGCTATATCTGAAGCCAAGCTTTTTTCTTTGCAATTAGAGTTCTGGCATCTATCAGGCAATGTGGAACATTGCCTGGTTATATTTTTTCTCACAAAAAGCAGGACAAATCCAATGCAACTAATTACCACTGAGTCAATCATCAGCAAAATGATAGAAGCTGTTGTAATCAGTGCTAACAAGCAATATTTACATTCTGATAACCTGTTCACAAATGCCAATTTAGATTTTGCCAGGATCACTCAGCTCTAGATCTCATCACAACCTTGAACCAAACATGGGCTAAAATAGCTCAATTGTGGCGCAACAGCAAGGCAACATTTGACAACGTGTGGTACAAAATACCCATGTAATACTCAGCAATGGGCATCAAATGGAATGCACTCCAATAGTTAGAGTCGTGCATTACTGAAAGGGAGGCTGTTATGGTCGTTGGAGATTACAGGTGATATTAGCTACAAGGACAAGTTGAACAAGTATATAAACTTATGAGAACCATAGAAAGGGTAGACAGTAAGAACCTTTTCCCCCAAGGTGGACAGGTTAAAGACTAGCGGGCTACGTTTAAAGACGATGTGCAGGGCAAGTTGTTTACACAGAGGGTGGCTGGAATGCGTTGATAGGAATGGTGGTGGAGACAGATATGATAGTGGCATTTAAAATTCTTATTAGATTGGCATATATATGCAGGGAACAAAGTGATAGGGATCATGTGCAGGCAGCTGAGATTATTTATTTAGGCACCGTGTTCGGCACAGACGTTGTGGGCGCAAGACATGTTGCTAGTGCTGTACTTTTTCCATGCTCAGTGTTTTCAACTTCCTAGGCCTGAGTCTTTAGTGTAGAGGTTCCTCAGGGCAGTGCCCTCGGCCCAAGACATCTTCAGAAGCGACATAGCTGACTTACCTACCGTCGTTAGGTCAAATGCTTACTTGTAATTAAACAATGCTTGATTCCATCTGCAACTCCCCAGCAAATGAAGCAGCCCATGCCTGCATGCATCAAGAGTTAGAAAAATTTAGGACTGATAAATAGCAAGGAACATTCACACCAGAAAAGTCTCAGTCAGTGAACATGTCAAGCAAGAGAGTCTAACCACCAACCCTTGACATTCAATTGCCTGACCATTACTAGTGCCACACCATCAATATCCTCGAGAGGAGGGGTGGGGGACTCACCAAAGACCAGACACCTAACTGAACAAACCACATAAATACATTGGCTACAAGTGTAGGTTGGCAGATGGATATCCTGCAGTGAATAACATCTTGTGACATTCAAAAGTCATGCCAACTGAGTTGATAAATGGCAAGCAGAAATGAGCTGCTCTTGTCTGCTCAGTACACAATTTTGTAATTGGCAGATGACACAAAATCTTGTTGTATAACATGAATGTATATGTTCAGTGTAATTATAGGCATTCATTCCCTCAACACTGCTCTGCACAGGGCTATAACTTCAATTCCATATCCCAGTCTACCCACAATAACCTTTCAGTCCTTGTTTCACGTATTTCTGCCTTAAAAAATAATGAAATACTCTACTTCCACCATCCCATGAGAAAGGGAACTTGAAACACTTACAAACCTGAGAAAAATAAAAGGCCTCACCTCTCTTAAATAGGGATCCCCTTATTTTTAAACAATGACCCGAGAGAGGATATCCCATGAGAAGATTCCTCTTCACATCCACCTTGATAAGACCCGTTATGTGATTCAATCAGGTTCCACATCACTCTATTAAACGACAGTAGAAGATAAAACAAACTGCTCACCAGCTACAGTATCTGTCTCGTAAACTTTCAGAGAACAAGTTCCAATGCAAATAAGACTAATACTGTAGGCTCAACTCTAGCTATGACCACACCAATGCTTCTTCTTGCGTATGCCATGCATAGCCTAAATTTGGAGGTCAACTTGTTCTATTTGATCTTATTTGATTGTGCACGCCAGGTTGATTGCATTCGTCGAAAGGGGGCGGAGCAGGTGAAGGTTGCAATCTCCCATCCCACCACACCAATGCTCTATATAACTGATACATTATTTCCCAATTATGTAGTTAAATACCATTTTGCAAGTTTTCAGAATTACGAGGGAACTGCATGCTGTCCTATTGTGAATCGTACACAGGATTCACAGCAATCTCCCACCATTTGGATAATTTGTTTCTTGTTAACTTTTCAGCCAAATTGGATGACTTTACATTTTCCCACATTACATTACATTGCCCACTCACTTAACTTATCTATTTACACCTTTTGTAGTCTCTCTTTATGCCCTCTGCTTAAAATATTTCCCTTCTATCGTTGTGTCATAAGTAAAATTAACAACTGTGTCTTTGGTCCCTTTATCCATGTCATTTATATAAATTGTAAATAGTTGAGGCCCCAGCACTGATCCCTATGGCTCACCATGTGTTACATCTTGCCAACTACAAATGACCCAGTTATGCCAGCTGTCTATTTCTTGTTAGCCAGCCATACTTTTAACTATGCAAATATGTCAGCTTTCACACCACAGGATTTTATTTCCAACAATGGCCTTTGATGCCGTACCTTTTCAAATGCTTTCTGGAAATGTAAGTAGACCATATCTTTCTCCATTAGCCACATCTTGCTTCACATCTTCAAAAGACTCCAATAAATCGATCAAAAATGAGTTCCTTTTCACAAAACCAATTTGGATTTTTCTGATTACCTTCCAATTTTTCTAAATACCCCATTATATTTTAGCGGATGCAGGAAACGACAACCAAGTTTTCTGAACGGTTTTATTTACACACTCGCTCCTTGGCAATCAGATCTCTGCAAACACGTCTGATCACAACGGTGGTCAGCAAAACAACTGTGGCGCGAAAGCGAAACCACGCGAAAACAGCAGCCCCTCCCAAGTCACGTGACCGCAGCTTCCGAACGCCGGGTTCGATATCTGCATGCGCCAGCAGGCGCCGCAACATCTGCGGTACGGAAACGCATGAGTAACCGGACGGTTCGACCGGAACGCGTAGTCCGAGGTCGGGGGGCGAACGTACAATTCGGGGCCGGCTAAACAGAACCGGAGGGACGCGACAAATGCAAACGAGGGATGGGCGTAACAGAGAGGACCGGTGAAACTCTACACGGCGGAGTGGCCACCGCCACTGGGCTATCCTCGTCGACGTAGGCTGGCTTAAGGCAGGTGACGGAGACAAACTCCTCCTGCCACCCATGTCCAACGTGAACATCGATGTACCTAACACCTTGTACGGTCCTTCGTACACCCGCTGTAACGGCGAGCGGTGAGCATCCCTACGAAGGAAAATATAAGCACAATCCCGTAACATAGTAGGCACATGCACTGTGCACGACCCGTGTCGGGAGGTGGGAACCGGGACCAACGCGCGCGCGGTCTCGTGAAGGTCAGCTAGCACCGCCGAAGCCGGGACCTCCTGATCGCGGGTGGCGGGTATAAAATCCCCTGGTACCCGCATAACCGAGCCATAAACCAGCTCGGCCGAGGTGGCGTTGAGGTCTTCCTTAGGCATGGTTCTGATGTCTAGGTGAACCCAGGGCAACTGGTCAACCCAATCGGGGCCTGTAAGCCGGGCCTTCAACGCCGACAAGTTGTCTGTGAAACCGCTCGACTAAACCGTTCGACTCTGGATGATACGCGGTGGTCTGGTGCAACTTTGCGCCGTACAGCTGCGCCATACCACACCACAGGGAGGACGTGAACTGGGCCCTATGATCGGTAGTGATATCTGAAGGTACCCTGAAACGAGCAATCCAATTGGAGACAATAGCGCGAGCACAAGCCCCAGCGGAGGCATCGGTCAACGGTATTGCCTCCGCCCACCTGGTGAACCTATCCACAATAGTGAGTAAGTGAGTGGCCCCACGCGAACACGGCAAGGGACCCACCAGGTCAACATGGATGTGCAGGAACCTGCCGTCTGGAACAGCGAAATCCTGCACGGGCGGGCGCACATGCCTCTGCACCTTGGAAGTCTGACAGGGGATACAAGCGCGGGCCCAAGCTGCGACCTGCTTCCACAACCCGTGCTAGACTAACTTGGCCGCGACCAGGGCAGAGGTGGCGCAGATGGACGGGTGAGCTAGGCTGTGGATGGTGTCGAAAATACGTTGCCTCCAGGCAATCGGGCCGATCGGGCGGGCTTTACCCGTTGAAATATCGCAAATGACCCGCACGCCTGCAGCGCCGCGAGGTACTTCACCCAGCTTAAGACCCGATTCGGTATTGCGGTAATTCTCCATGCCGCCGTCGGCCCTTTGAGTCGCTGCCAGCTCTGCATAATCCACACCTAGGTTCAAAACGGAAACCTCAGGGACCGCCGGACGGGAGAGCACGTCGGCCACAACGTTCAGCTTCCCCACCACGTGCCTAATGTCAGACGTGAATTCCGAAATGTAGGTGAGGTGCCGCCGTTGCCTGGCAGACCAGGGGTCGGTTACTTTATTCAAAGTGAACGTGAGCGGCTTGTGGTCCGTGAATGCGGTGAATGCGCAGCCCTCGAGGAAGTAGCGGAAATGTCAGATCGCTAGGTAAAGCGCGAGGAGCTCCCGATCGAAAGCGCTGTACTTAATCTCCGGGGCCTGCAGCGGCCTGCTGGAAAACGCAAGCGGCAGCCAGCAGTTATCTATCCGCTGCTCGAGGACAGCACCCACCTCGATGTCCGATGCACCCACAGTGAGAGCTGTGGGGGCGGATGCCCTCGGGTGTACCAGCATGGTGGCGTCGGCCAGCGCGGTCTTAGCCCCCTCGAAAGCTATACTGGCTTCCCTGGACCAAACCAGGTCCTTGGCTTGCCCGCCAGACATTGGAACAACGGTCGCATGATGGCGGCCACTGACGGGATAAATCGGTGGTAGAAATTGACCAGACCGATGAATTCTTGCAGGCCCTTGACAGATAGTGGCCTCGGGAAACGACGGAATGCATCGACCTTCTCAGGCAGCGGTTGTGCGCCTTGGCAGGTTACCCTGTGACCTAAAAAGGAGAGGGAGCGCAATCCGACCTGGCACTTCGCAGGGTTGATCACCAATCCGTGCTTACGCAGCCGTTCGAAGAGCCTGTGGAGGTGCCTAACGTGTTCAGCCTACGAGCTGCTGGCCTCCAGAATATCATCAAAATAGATGAATATGAACGGCAAACCCCGCCCGACCTGATCCATTAGCCTTTGGAACGCTTGAGCGCCGTTCTTCAGGCCAAAAGGCATTCTTAGCCATTCGAAAAGGCCGAAAGGGGTGATGGTGGCCGTTTTAGGGACGTCATCGGGATGGACCGGGATCTGATTATACCCGCGAATGAGGTCGACCTTCGAGAAGAAGGTAGCGCCCTCCAAATGAGCCGAGAAATCCTGGATGTTCGGGACTGGGTACCGATCTGCTGTGGTTACCGTGTATAGACGCCTGTAATCACCACAAGGTCTCCATCTCCCAGACACTTTGGGCACCATGTGCAGCGGGGAAGCCCAAGGGCTATCTGACCACCGGACAATCCCCATGTCTTCCATAAGCTGGAACTTATGTCGTGCGATGCGCAGTTTATCGGGTGGAAGGCGGCGCGCACGGGAGTGAACCGGTGGGCCCTCGGTAGGAATGTGGTGGACCGTGCCATGACAGGTCGTGGACCGTCGAACCGGGACGTGAGCAACCCTGGGAATTCAGTGAGAAGGGTTGCGAAAGGTTGCTGGATCTCAGCTACCTCGTCGAGTTGCTGTTGGGGCGTGAACGGATTACGCGACTTAGGCCATGCGTAGGTCTGATGACGTAACCATTCGCCTGCCCTGCACATCGACTAACAAGGAGAATGCGCGCAAGAAGTCGGCCCCCAATACCGGCTGGGCGACGTCAGCAATGGTGAACTTCCACCTATATGGGTGGGAGTCGAAAATTAAGTCCAGGGTCCGCACACCGCAAGTTCGAATGTCGCTCCCGTTAACGGCCGACGTGGATATGGTGGCCGGAGTGGCGATCACGGACATAGAGGCGTTCATTCGGGCCGATCGCGTTCGCCCCTATGGGCGATCGGCCAAGGCATTTCCCTGAAACGAGCAGGCCCTTCGACATCTTCGGGCTTCCACACCATAACGGAGATGGTAGTAACACCAATGGCGTCAGCTGTACACCTCCGGCTGCCTATCCAACATCTGCATATCCTTTCAACACATATAAATAATGTGACTGCATAAGTAGGTTATTATTATTGGTAAAAAATAAAGCCACAATGTGCTGGAGTAACTCAAGCAGCATTGTGTTCAGTTTTGGTCATCATGTTATAGGAAAGCTTGAAAGAGGTCAGAGAAGATTTACCAGGATGTTGCCTGGACTAGAGGGACTGTGCTGTAGGGAGAGGTTGAACAGGCTTGGGCTTTATTCTTTGGAGCACAGGAGGTTGTCCCCTACCCTGAGGGGAAAAAAGCAGTGCATTCACCTTATCTATTTCCTTTTCTACACCTCTATAAGATCACCTCTCAGCTTCCTGCACTCCAAAGAATACAGTCCTAATCTGAATAAAGTCCTTGCCTGCCCAACCTCTCACTATAGTTCAGGTCCGCAAGTGTTGGGCAACATCCTCATAAACTTTCTCTGCACCCTCTCCAGCTTAATGACATCTTTAAGCTCCTGTCCCACTTAGAAGACCTAAACAGCACCTTGCCCGCCACCCAAAAAAAAATCAAGGTCGAGGTGACCTGCAACCTCCTACCACCTCCCACGCATATGTTGAAAACCTTCTTCGACTATGAAGAAAACCGGCTTCGACTAGACCTGCGACTAAAAAATCATCGATTTTTAAAACGGCAACCTATTTTTAGTCAAGGCCGGTTTTAATCATGATGAAAAAATAGCAGCAACCTAGATGAAGCCTCGACCACGCGGAAACCACTTTTGACCATTAGGGAGAGTGACCAAAACCTCCAGTGACCTCATGGAAACCTTGGGTGGCGGGCAAGGTCACCAGAGGTTGCTGTTTAGGTCTCCTAAGTGGGACAGGGGCTTTACTGTGGCATGGTGAGCAAAACTGAACACAATACCTAAAGTGTGGCCTCATCAAAGCCATGTACAACTTTAACATAACGTTCCAACTTCTATACTCAATTCGCTGACAGATGGAAGCCAGTGCCAAAAGCCTTCTACATCACCTTATCTACGTGTGACATCACTTTCAGGGAACTATGCACTTGTACTGCCAGATTCCTCTGCTCTAGAACCCTTCCCATGCTTCTACCATTCATTGTGAAGGTCTTGCCCTAGTTTGACTTCCCAAAATACAGCAACTCACACTTATTTGAATTAAAGCCCATTAGCCATTTCCCCAATAAGATTCTACAGCAAATCGTGATAACCATCTTCACACTTTTGATACTTAAGGGCCTGTTCCACTTGGGCGACCTAACCCGCGAGTTCTGGCGAGTTTGCCCTCGACTCATACTCGCAGCATGGTCGACACGAGGTCGTAGGAGGTCTTCGTAACTCTCCTTCAGGCTCGAGAGTGGTCTCCGCCTACTCGAGGCCTCTGCTAGGTCGCAGCGTTTTTTTCAATATGTTAAAAAATGCCCGCGAGTAAAAAATGGTCGCCATAGAACAAATCAATACTTTTTTTCCTCGTAGGTTTAGGTCGTAGTAGGTCGTATTAGGTCGGCATGTTAGTCGTAGGTAATCGGCGGTAGTTGAAGGTAGTTGAAGGTAGTCGTAGATATTCTGCATCATAGTCGAAGGGAGGTCGAAAGGAGGTTGAAGGAGATGGAAGGAGGTCGTCTTCACTCTCCACTATTTGGTGTCCAATTTTCCCGAAGTTAGTCGTACCTAGTCGTAGCTAGTTGAAGCTAGTCTGCAACATAGTCGAAGGGGTCTTCTACATAGTCGGAGGTCTTCAAAATGTCATTTATTTAAAACTCTTCTAAACTCGCCAATTAGGTCGCCCAAGTGGGACAGCCCCTTTAAGCCATTTAGAACGGAAATGAGGAAACACTTTTTCACACATAGAGTTGTGAATCTGTGGAATTCTCTGCCTCAGAGGGCGGTGGAGGCCGGTTCTCTGGATACTTTCAAGAGAGAGCTAGATAGGGCTCTTAAAGATAGTGGAGTCAGGGGATATGGGGAGAAGGCAGGAACGGGTTACTGATTGGGGATGATCAGCCATGATCATATTGAATGGCGGTGCTGGCTCAACGGGCTTACTCCTGCACCTATTGTCTATTGTCTATTGTTTATTCCTACTGTATTTTACTGTTTTCTCAAAAATTTCTTATCATAAGAATCTAGTTTGTACCTCAGTACTAAACTATCGCAGGGATGGTTTGAGAAACAATACATTTGCCTGAAATTAATGATCTGATTATAATGCTGTAAATGTCAAATTAGAAATTGACATTAATAAAAGCAACTAATGTTTATTGGCTTTTACAGTTTATGGACCTTAATTTTGTAATGCTGACAAACTGAGCAGTTCCATATCACCAAACAGTTTAAGAAGGTTAACCCTTTTACAATCTGGAATTAATGGAATATTATTAATGCCTTGGATTCTGCTAGCTAATTAAAATGTAAAGGGCCTGTCCTACGAGCATGCGACTGCATGCGGCAAGCGCGACCAAACCGGATGTGGGGGCCGCGCGTGGGCCGCGCGCAGGTCGAGTGATCCCCGTACTGGGCCTGTTCCACGAGCATACGGCTGCATGTGGTGAGCGCGACCAAACCGGGAGCGGGGGCCGCGCGGAGGTCGAGTGATCCCGTACGAGTTGACATGAAGTTCGAGCGAAGTCCGCGGGAAGTCCGCGGGAAGTTCGTGCGTGACGTACGGCGTCAAGACGCTGCGTACGGCGTCGAGACGCAGCGCACGCCCGTCGAGGCGGTGTGTACGGCCTCAATGCGGCTGCGGGCCAGCAGGCCGTTGCCGCGCGGAATTTTTGGACAGTGTCAGTTTTTTGGAGCCCCGCGCGATGTTGGGACCAGCTCCGCACAACTCCATACAGCTCCGGCGATCGAAGTGGGACCACCCCCGCGAGGCCGTACAGCTCAAGCGACCACGTTAGGTCGCGCTTGCCGCATGCAGTCGCATGCTGGTGGGACAGGACCTTAATGCTCTGGCTATTATTTCCCAAGTAAAAAGAATAACGATAAAATATGGATGTTTCAATCACTTTATATAACCTCAAGATGCCGCAGACCACAACAGTCAATGAAATGCTTCCATAGAAATGCTGTCACTTTTATAATGTAGGAGACAGCAGACAGTTTGCACACAGGAATGATATTTAATTTCAGTGCTGTTGACTGAGGGATAAATATTATCTGAGACTCCTTGGGAAGTTCTGTAGCTCTTCTTTATATTAGTGAGGTAGGGGGTCTGGAAAGGCCCATAAATTTGACAGAACTACCGCAGCTTTTGTCAGTTCTACAGCTCACGGGGACTTGGCCATCACATAGAAGAGGCAGAAAAATACGTATTTTGACTCCTCAAACTTTCCTTCAATCTTCCCACCATTGTTATGGGCAATAAAATGAAATACTGCCCGAATTAGGGTTGGTTGGTAACTTACAGCATCAATGAGGAAGAGTCAATACCTTGAGCTGTCGATTTGGGTCAAAGGGGAGGCAGTGATGAACTGTTGGGTGCAAAGATTGGGATAGTGATGAGGGTGAGGGTGGTGTCAAGACTAGAGCTCGCAATTGTTGGTGCCGTGGGAAGGACTGAGGAAGAGATATCACAAGGGGTCAGTATGTAGTTTGTAGCTGCCCCGACTAGAGTAGATTCCCAGTGTTGGACTTAATGATGGGCAGGTCCCTTCTTAACTATTCCATGCAGAGATGACTTGCTTCCCCACACATACTCTCCAGACCCTTCTTTTAACTCAAAACCTCCAGACACTGTAACATCCTCATGAATCTTTATTGTGCCCTTTCCAGTTCTTTGACATCCTTTCTATAACAGGAGAAACAAAACTGTACACTGTACTCCAGATGTGGCCTTACCAATGTCCTGTACAGCTGTAACATGACTTCCTAACTCCTGTACTCAATACCATGACCGATAAAGACAAGTGCATCAAGCACCTTCTTTACTGCCCTATCAACCTGTGTCACCACTTCAATAGCCATAAACCTGCAGCTCTGGGTTTCTCTGCCTGCAGCACCTCCCTGGGGCCAACCATTTATTGTTTAAATATTGCATTAGTTTGTTGTACCAAAATGTAACAGCTCACGTTCATCTGATTTAAACTCCATCTGCCATTCCCCGGCCTATTGATCATGATCCTGTTGTAATTTTAGATAGACTTCTTCGCTACCCATTACCCCACCAATTTTAGCTGTATCCTCAAGCTTACCAACCATGCTGCCTACATTCCCATCGAAATTGTCCTTACAAATAACGAACAACAGCGAACCAAGCACAGATCCCCCTGAGGCGTCACTCGTTACAAGCCTCCAGACTGGAATCTAACCCTCTACAACCACTGTCTTTACCTTTGTACCATAATCTTACATGGTTTTGAACAGAGTCCCTTTCATTTCCTAAACTCTAGCTAATATATGCTTAGCCCATCCAGCATTTGCTATTTAGACAACACAGCTATTCGACGACGATTGCTTTGGTGCCACCTCCTGCACCCACACACAACTGACTGACTTCATACGCTTCACCACTAACTTCCATCCGGCACTCAAATACACCTGGACCATTTCCGACACATCCCTACCATTCCTTGACCTCACTATCTCCATCACAGGTGATAGACTTCTGAACGACATCCACTATAAACCTACTGACTCCCATGGCTATCTGGACTACACTTCTTCCCACCCTGCTTCCTGTAAGGACTCCATCCCCTATTCCCAATTCCTCCGGCTACACCGCATCTGCTCCCAGGATGAGGTGTTCCACACCAGGGCATCGCAAATGTCCTCATTCTTCAGGGAACGGGGGTTCCCCTCCCCCACTATAGATGAGGCTTGCATCAGGGTCTCCTCTACACCATAACAATGCTCTCTCTCCCCATCCCCCCACTCGCAAACAAGGGCAGAGTCCCCCTGGTCCTCACCTTTCACCCCACTATCCGGCACATACAACAAATAGTCCTCCGTCAGTTTCGCCACCTCCAACGTGACCCCACCACTCGCTACATCTTCCCAACTCCCCCCCTGTCTGCCTTCTGCAAAGACCGCTCCCTCCGCAACTCCCTTGTCAATTCTTCCCTTCCCTGCCGCTCCACCCCTTCCCCGGGGACTTTCCCTTGCAACCGCAAGACATGCTACACCTGTCGCTTTACCTCCCCCCTCGACTCCATTCAAGGACCCAAGCAGTCGTTCCAGGTGCGACAGAGGTTCACCTGCACCTCCTCCAACCTCATCTATTGCATCCGCTGCTCTCGATGTCAGCTGATCTATATCGGTGAGACCAAGCGTAGGCTTGGCGATCGTTTCGCCGAACACCTCCGCTCAGTCCGCACTAACCAACCTGACCTCCCGGTGGCTCAGCACTTCAACACCCCTCCCATTCCGTATCTGACCTCTCTGTCCTGGGCCTCCTCCACGGCCAGAGTGAGCAACACCGGACATTGGAGGAACAGCACCTCATATTCCGTTTGGGGAGTCTGCATCCTGGTGGCATGAACATTGATTTCTCACAATTCCGTTAACCCCTGCTCTCTCCTCCCCTTCCTATCTCAGCCCTCGGGCTCCTCCTCCTCCTTTTTCCTTTCTTCTCCCCGACTCCCTCCACCCCCTATCAGTCTGAAGAAGGGTTTCGGCCTGAAACGTTGCAAAGCTCCTGCTGCTGCTGCACCCGCTGAGTTTCTCCAGCATTTTTGTGTACAGCTATTCTATATATCAGTCTGGAAAACGTTTACTGAAATGCTTCCTACATATTTAAGGGCCTGTCCCATTTGGGCGTCATTGACCGCGCGTCACTGCCTACGTCACCACGCACCATGCGCGCATCACGACGCATCACGACGCATGTCGTGCATCGTGACGCGTAAATGATGTCGCGTAAATGACATGCAAATGATGCCCAAGTGGGACAGGCCCTTAACGTCCTTCTTTAAATAAGGATGACAATATAGGCGGCGCCTAACAGTAGCAGCTCGACTACAGTCAACCGTCTTTATTTTATTTTTGTCTTGTTAAATGGATGTTTTGAGCTTAGTTTTTATTATTTTTTAGCTGTGTATATGTGGGGGATGGAGGGGGGGATGTGGGGGAAACCGTTAGTCTCTTTCCTATACGGGGGACCCGACTTTTTCCCTGTCGGGTCTCCGGTGTCGTTGGGCCTAACATCATGGAGCCGGCGGCGGCCAGTTGCGGAGCCTGCGGACCTGACATCGCGGAGCTGGCCGTCTTCGGAGCGGGAAGAGCTGTCGTGGCGCTCGGCTGTGACCCGACTTTGGAGCTTCGGAAGCTCCGGCTGCAGGCCCGGTGGACAGGATCCTCGGGAGCTCCAGGTCCCTGGTGGGAGACCGCTTTTCGGAGCTCCCGCAACGGCAGCTTCTCCCGCTGGAATCGCGGGGTTGAAAGGACACGGAGCGAGGCCTAACATCGCCCGGTGCGGGTTAGTGGCCACGAGACTTACCATCGTCCGCCGGGGGCTTTAACATCGGGAGCCCCAGTTCGCCTAGACGCTGCAGTTGGACCGCGGGTGAAGAACAAATGGAAGAGATAAGACTTTGCCTTCCATCACAGTGAGGAGGTGTTGGAGACTCACTGTGATGGATGTTTATGTAAACTGTGTTAAGTGTGGGTTATGGTTTTTTTTTGTAATGTAAAAAACTGTAGTAAATGTAATTTCGTTCAAATGACAATAAATAGCATTCTATTCCATTCCATTACAGCGCCAGAGACCCGGGTTCGATCCTGGCTACAGGCGCTGTCTGTACGGAGTTTGTAATTTCTCCCCGTGACCGCGTGCGTTTTCTCCGAGATCTTCGGTTTCCTCCCACACTCCAAAGACGTACAGGTTTGTAGGTTAATTGGCTTGGTATAAATGTAAATTGTCCCTTGTGTGTGGGATAGTGTTAATGTGCGGGGATCGCAGGTTGGTGCGGACTCGGAGGGCTGAAGGGCCACGCTGTTTCTGCATTGTATCTCTATACTAAACTAAATATCCTCCAAGGAAGGTAGACATGGTCTCCTTTTAATGTTCAAATTAAACATCATAGTTTGCATGCATAATGAAGAACCTGAAACCATAGTTATGAGCTTGTTGCAGATGCTGGGTATTTCTATCATTTTCTAGTTGTTATAGTGCAGAACAATTATACAGGAGGAGGAGGTGGAAACTGAAACTCTGTTGTGATGTTCCCGAGCAAAAAGAGTTAAAACAAAAGTATTCATTTTGGAATCTGGGCACTGAGCCAAAGCCAGCGTTTATTATTAAATGATTATCAAATCACAATGGTCAGCTCCTTTTGTTCCAGGGCCAATCAGTATTCCTGCAAAACATAGGCAACACCTTTGCATCCTGCAGGAATATCCAGGATGCTATCACCGACTGTTCACTCCTATGTATGCCAGCCATGTTACACATGCATTACCTTCTATCATATTAGACACTCAGCTCCTCTCTTCTGATAAGTATCTTGTTCAAATGCAATATCGGAGAAGCCTATTTCAACTGCATTAAAAAAAAATTTCAGTGAAAGCTCTTTGTCCCTTGCTGACAGTGCAGATAGGCAAAGTACTTTTCAGCAGCCCCTATTTCTGCAAAAAAAAATCTCTCACCACACTTTCACAAAATGAAAGTAATGGCAGATGTTATGGTTCTTTTTACAACTCTCCAGATAGAAACACACATGGCTCACGAGTTTGCAACTCCTGATTATATAATTTAACCTTTTCAAACAGTGGTCCAGAAATAAGGACATTTCATTCCCACATAACTAAAATCACTCTTAATTGAAAGGAGTGACGTCAGCTGATTTAGGTTTTTCCAATAACAATTGGGTGGCAGGGTGGTGCAGCGGCAGAGACCTGGGTTTGATCCTGACAACGGATGCTGTCTGTGTGGAGTTTATGCGTTCTCCCCGTGACCGCATGGTCTTCGAGGAGATCTTCGTTTTCCTCCCACATTCCAATGAGTACAGGTTAATTGGCTTGGTATAAACGTAAAATTGCCCCTAGTGTATGTTAATGTGCGGGGATCGCTGGTCAGTGTGGACTCAGTGGGCCGAAGGGCCTGTTTCCGCACTGTATCTCTCCGATAAACTAAAAAGCCTAGGTTGAATAATTCTTCACAAAAAACTTTGCGCTTTTCATGTTGATTCCTGAGATGTGTTTTTGTTACCAGTACTAAAACAAGCCCACAGATTGGGCCCTGTCTCACCTTCACCTAATTTCTACAAAATTCCAATTCACGCAAATGCCTGAAGCATTACAAGTTTTCCTTTCTCATCACTCGAATCAGCACCGTCCCTGGGATTTTTACTGTATGGGTAGCTCTGCAACAGTAACTGTATGAGATGAATTTCAAATGCCTCAAATTCACAATGGCAGTATATGGAAATGCTTAATTTGACATGGTTCATTTTGTCAGAAGTCCTGGAAACATTAAGGTTTTGAATATATTTGGATTACAGTTATTTGAATTGGGAAACGTATACCGTACAATAATGAAGAATAGATTATTTCCCAGTTTTACACTCCAATTTTACTAACACTTACATTTACTGTAAATTTGATTTTCAATTTTGGTTTGAAATAAATTTGAAAGGTTGTTAAATAGGTTGTTAAGACCATTGCTTTCATCTGTACTTGTGATGCATATAACTGTGATATATTTTATGCTTTCAATGTGTTGAACACAAAGCTAAGGGACTTGAGGCACTTATAGGTGTTGAAAATATACTGATACAACAGTTGGAATTTCATGATAACGAGCAGCTATATGGTTAGTTGCTATTGTTGGCCAAGAAGTTACCAGATTCATTACATACATTTCCTTAATTTGTCAAGATGTAATTTGAACTGCTAATCTTTTAAGGGCTTGTCCCACTTGGGTGTCATTTGCGCGTCATTTAGGCGACATCCTAAAAATTGGTTAGCGTGTCGTGACGAGCGCATGCCACCTGGTGGCGTATGCGGTGATGCACGGTAACGTGCGGCGCCCCAGAACCCATGCCTAAATTGGGTTTGCATCTTCGACACAGGTGCGTCTTCATTGCCGGGAAATACGGTACTTCAAAAAGAACTGAATTCTACGATTAGAAGGAAAAACACACAAAGTGCTGGAGTAACTCAGTGGGTCAGGCAGCATCTCAGGAAAACCTACACAGGTGACATTTCGGGTCGAGACCCTTCTTTAGACTGATTGTGGGTGGGGGAGGGGAAAGCTGGAAGAGAGGAGGGGTAGGACAAAGCCTGGTAGGTAGTAGGTTGATAGAGTTGAGGGTGGGAGGCTGTTTGTTCGGCAGATGGTGGACAAAGGTCAGGCAATGAAAAGACAGAAGATGTGATGCAAAAGGATTGAAGAATTGTGAATCGTGAAACTAGAATGGATGTAGAGATGTAGGTGGAGGGGGAGGGAAATAGAAGTGAGACCAGGGAGGCACAGGGGGAAGGGGGGGAGGGGTGTGGAAGGGAAACGGGGGGGGGGGGGGGGGGGAGGGAACGGGGGGAGAGGATGTGTGGAAGGGGGGGGGAGGGTTGTGGGGAAGAAGGGAGAGGGGGTAGTCAATCCAGATTATGTAACTGGTCGAATAGGCTTCCTTCCATGCAGATTAATAACAATTAAGAATATAAAAACAGACTTGTTTAAAATACATGAAACTGGCATTGTAATAAATAAAAATCTACTGTGAAATAGTACAAAACTTTTAAATGAAGGTCTGCGATCCCATTCAAATGACAGGGACCATGCGAGATGGGCATACAGCTGGAGTTACAGATGGATGCTCAAAGCTGTGGCAGGGCTTGCAAGTCAATACCATGAGGTATAAGTGGCAATGACACATCACTTCCCAATAAGATCAATGCTTTTTATGCAAACTTTGAAAGGGAGAAAAAGTACCATCTAACAAGAGCCCTCACAGCCCCGACGACTCTGTGATCGCAGTCTCTGAGGCCCACATTAGAGCACCCTTCAAGAGGGTGAATATATGCAAAGTGTATGGCCAAATGCCTGTGTGGGCTAACTGGCTGGAGTATCCAAAAACATCTTCAACCTCAATTAGATTAGATTAGATTAGATTAGATAGCCTTTTATTGTCATTCAGACCGAAGTCTGAACGAAATTGAAGCAGTCATACATACAATACAATACAATAAAAAACAACAATAAACACATATTAACATCCACCACAGTGAGTCCACCCAACATCTCCTCACTGTGATGGAGGCAAAAGTCTTAGGTCTCCAGTCTCTTCCCTCCTCTTCTCCCTCTGCGCTGAGGCGATACCCCCCCGGGCGATGTTACAACTGTCCCGCGGCTCAAACACCGCGGCCCGGGGTGGTCGAAGCTGCCGCACACCAGTCCTGCTGACGCAGCCGCTGGCCCGCGGCCGAACCCCGGACTCAGGCCACCGCCGCCAGAACTACAGTGGATCAAGGCTGGGACAATATATAGCAAGGAGACAATACCGGGACAAACTTGAGTCCCAGGACAATCACTCAGACACCCATCGACTGTGGCAAGGCCTGGATAATATAACTGACTGCAAAGTGAAGTCAGGCAGCATGGCTGGTGATAGTGCGGCCCTCATTGATGAACTTTATACAGTCTATGCTCGCTTTGAGCAGAAGACCATCAGGGCAATGACATCCGTCCCATCAGACTTGAGTGTGCCTTTTCCCAGGGTCACTGCTGCAGAAGTTAAATCGGCCTTCCTGTGGGTGAACTCACAGAAAGCAACTGACCCGGATGGAGTCCTAGGCCACGTCCTTAGGAACTGCACAGACTAACTAGTGGGAGTGTTCACAGACGTTTTTAATCTTTCCCGACTCCATTCTGAGGCACCTACCTGCTTCAAGAAGACCACTATCATCATGCCAAAGAAAAGCACGATCAAATGTCTTAATGACTACCATCCAGTGGCCTTGACATCCACCATCATAAAGTGTTTGAGGTGATGGTTATGGCACACATTATATCCAGACTACCAAGCAGCCTTGATCCACTGTAGTTCGCCTATCGCCACAACAGGTTCACATATCTCTGGCCATACACTCATCCCTGGAACATCTGGATAAGAATAACACCTAAGTCGGACTCCTATTCAAAGACGACAACTCTGCTTTCAATACCATTATCCCATCCAAGCTCATCTCGAAACTAATGGATCTTGGAGTCAGCACTACCCTCTGCAACTGGATTCTCGACTTCCTAACCAACAGAACACAATCAATCAGGATAGGTGGCAAATCATCCTCTTCGATAATCTTCAAAAGTGGTTTCCAGCAAGGATGCATTCTCAGTCCCCTTCCATACTCCTTATACATTCATGACTGTGCAGCCAAATACCAAACCAGCTCAATTTACAAGTCAGCAGACAACACCTGGGCTGGACATCAGATACCATAGTGAGATGGAGTACAGGAAGATGATTGAGAACCTCATAACCGAGTCACAAGATCACAACCTCAATAAGACAAAGGATATTGTGATTGACGTCAGAAAGCGAAGCAGTGCGCACACCTTGGTATGTATTGATGGTGCCAAGGTAGAGCTTGACGCTATGGCCAAGAAAGCACGCCGATGTCTCTACTTCCTTAGAATGCTTAGATGGTTTATCATGTCCCCAACAACCTTTATCAACTTCTACAGGAGTGCTGCACAAAGCATTTTGTCAGGATGCATCACAGCATAGGAAAAAATATCAATTTGTCCTGGACCAACCACATCAAAACTGTGGCCAAGAAAGCACACCAATGCCTTCACTTCCATAGAAGGCTTAGGAAATTCAGTATGCCCCCAACAACTCTCATCAATTTCTACAGTTGCACCATAGAAAGAATTTGACAGGGATGCATCTCAGTTTGGTTTGGGAATACCTCCATCCAAGATCGCAAGGAATTGCAGAGAGTTGGTCAAGATTCAAGATTCAAGTGAGTTTATTGTCATGTGTCCCAGATAGGACAATGAAATTCTTGCTTTGCTTCAGCACAACAGAATATAGAAGGCATAAATACAGAACAGATCAGTGTGTCCATATACCATTGTATAAATAGATACACACATCAATAAATAAAACAGATAAAGTGCAAATAAACAGATAATGGGCTATTAATGTTCCGAGTTTTGTTTGAGTTGAGTTTAATAGCCTGATGGCTGTGGGGAAGAAGCTGTTTCTGAACCTGGACGTTGCAGTCTTCAGGCTCCTGTATCTTCTACCTGAAGGTAGCAGGGAGATGAGTGTGTGGCCAGGATGATGTGGGTCCTTGATGATACTGCCAGCTTTTCTGAGACAGTTGTGGACGTAATTCAGCCCATTCTGCTGCACGAATGACAGTTAACTAATGATTTACTGAAGAACCATCAGCACAATCTAGCCCAAGGTTGCATCGTATGAATGAGGCTGTTTCTATTTGTTGTTGGGTGCCTCCTAGTACATGGTCCAAACTGCTTGTGGACTATTGTGGCAACAGAAATATCAAGCCTGCACGGCACTGCATGTGTCTAGAAGGCTTCTGGCATATGCACGTTACCCGCATGCACTGAAATTGAAATATGCATTTTACTTGGTTTAATGATTGCATTTAACGATTGCCGATTGCCGTCATTTAATCCTTTAATGCCTTAAAAAACTTGCTCTGATTGAATTTCTATGCCATAGGCCTTCGCAGTTTGATCCTGAGATAACGCAATATTTTGGTCCTGTAAAAAGAGATATCATAATGAGCTCCTTTCACAGCATTAAACAACTGACTGTTCTGCACTAAATTTCTCCTTGATTGAATGATCCACTTCTATGCACAAGGCATCAAATAATTCAAATCAAATATAACACTGCAAGGGTTCAGCATTGAATATTGCATTACAGAATTTTAGAACTACCAAGGGACTAATAATCTTGTCCACTTATAACATATCTCAAAACACCTGTCTATTTGTCAGTCCTTCCCAATAATTATTGATATTTAAGATTTAATAATTCCTGGCATCCTAACAAGACTTCAAATCTGTATACAGACAATCTCTATAATGGCCAACATATGCTCTGCTGTTGGTGAAAATAAGATTCACCCACGGTTAACCTGATAAAGCTCAACAGTTCTGCTCTCAAAAAGCACACAGATGCACCTCAGATTTTTTCCTATCTAATTACTTCAACCACAATTTTGAACGGTATCCATCATGTTGTCATTATCAATGTAAAGTACGATAGGCATAATCATGAATGATCTTTGAATGTATATTAATTGCTGTGTTCTTATTTTGCTGCATATAATTTTAATAATTAGTAATTTGAGATTATCAGTAGGTTAATTCCAGAGAATGTATTTATTAGTCTACTCCAATCTATCAGTAATGCGCTAAATTCTAATTGGACGTGATTAGTAATGAAAGATCAAATTTTACAAAATAAATTAGCCGAGTGTATGAGTAATTAAACTAATTAAAAGTCTACTAATGCGGATTCATGTGGAGCCCACCGGATGGCCCTGGGTATCGTAATGATACATTAAACATTGCACTATACAGACTTTGTTAAAGCATCTTGTGCCCCTGACTGATTCATTGTATCACTGCATGAATTTAACCATATTGCTCCTTCAATAATTTGGGGGTGCATTTTATTTTTCATATGGTAATGTATAGTAATATTTAGTTACAGAGAAAAATTTACGACAGCCAGCCTAAAATTTGCTGGAATGAGATGACCAGAATCTACAAGTCTACTTGTCCCTTAACCTGTGCTTTCATCCAATACGATCATGGCTGATCTCACTGAAACATCAACTCCACATTCCCAAATGCCTACTATACATTTACTCAATTTACACTTGCATTTTATTTAACTCTTAAAAATATTCAAAGAACCTGCTTCCATTTCATTTTGAGGAAGAGAATGCCAAAACCTCATGACTCTCTGAGGGAAAATGATTGATTTATCTGTATCTTAAATGGAATCTGAAATCTTCAATTTCAGCATGCCACCTAGTTAGAGATCCCTCCACAAGAGGAATCTGTTTCTCCACAAACAGACTGTGGATATTCCTCAATGTCCTATATACTTCAGTTATTTTTTTCCCCTTAATCTTCTAAACTCCAACAGACACAAGCCTAACACATCAAACCTTGCAAAGCACTTGGAATATTGAACAATACAGCAAAGCAGCAGGCCCTTCAATACACAATATCTGTGCCGAACACACATGCCATGTTGAACATATCTCCTCAGCCTCATGTGATATACGTGCTATCAAACGTGCTATCAAAAATGCCACTATTTTATTTGCTTCCACCACCACCCCTGACAACACATTTCAGTACCCAGCGCACTCTGTGTAAAAAACATGCCCCACACATCTCCTTTAAAACCTCTCCCTCGAACGTAAACTTCTGCCCTCTATCTTTGACATTTCCATTCTCGGGAAAAAATAATTTTGACTGTCTACCCTGTCTAAGATTAGCAGGAACGTGAGTATGTGGATTATTGACTTAATTCCAGCTCTCGTTAAACTCACACATTTAACTCAAACAAAGAAAATACATAAATAATTGCTGTGGAGTCAAAAGGAGCAGTTACAAAGTAACTTCCAAGAAATCCAAACATTAATTCATGTAATTAATTGTACAGAAGTCTGGGACTATTGAACTGAGAGATGCTTTAACTTCCATATTATTCACATTATCTGGTGAAAATAAATCCAGTGTATATTTCTTCAGAACTCACTGACCTCAAATGTCTTACTAATGAGCACCACTGGATCAAACCACTCTTCATCCTACAACTATGCGAGCATTTGTCTCAAGGCCAGAAATTAGGATGTGCGTCACTACTATCTTGCCCTTATGCATATGAAAACCATTTTTATTCTGGGGTTGAATTTGAATATGATGATATACTGCCGAATTTGTTGACTCCAGATATATTTTTGAGACTCATGCTTGTACTATTGTCCTGATCTGCATGATTCTAGGATGCCTATATCTTTGGGAATAGGAATTTGATTTCACTTGGCCAATTTTGTATCTATAATATTGGCTTGTGAAGTTTAAAGTCAATGTTTGCACTCAACTACACAGCTTCACTACCTGTCGTCACGTTTTTGTCAAGCTAATTTCCAGTCAAATTCCACGTTTCAAGTGGATGGCCTTGCAAACTCAACATTCTTATTGAGAAAAGTTGGCAATGTAATTTCGTAGGTAGAATAAAAATGCTGGAGAGACTCAGCGGGTGAGGCAGCATCTATGGAGAGAAGGAATAGGTGATGTTTTGGGTCGAGACCCTTCTTCAGACTGATGTCGGTGGGGGGGGGGGCAGGAAAAAGAAAGGAGGTGGGCAGAGACAGTAGGACTTTTGGAGAACTGGGAAGGGGGAGGGGAAGGAGGGAGAAAGCAAGGGCTATCTAAAATTGGAGAAGTCAACGTTCATACCGCTGGGGTGTTAACTACCCAAATGAAATATGAGGTGCTGTTCCTCCAATTTGCGCTGGGCCTCACTCTGGCAATGGAGGAGGCCCAGGACAGAAAGGTCAGATTGGGAATGGGAGGTGGAGTTGAAGTGCTGGGCATAAATGTTATACACTTCTATCAGCTCTCCGCTCAAAGAAAACAATCAAAGCTTGCCCAACCTCTCCTTCTGGCTTATACCCTCTAATCCAAGCAGTATTCCACCAAACCTCTCCCGCACTGTCCAAATCCTGCACAAGCTTCCGATAATGCACACAACACTGAAAATGTGGCCGAAATAAAGTCAAAGATGTAAATTATTTATGAATAATGGCTCAAATGCTTAACATTGTATTTAATCCTGTTAAAGGTACAACTTGGCAACGTTTTAGGTGCTGCCTTTCCTATTGTGCACCTTTAAGAAAGTGGGATTATATATAATTGAAAGACAGGAAAGGAAGGTTTAACCTTGCAAAATCTTTCAGAGGAATATTAACTTAGATCAAACAATGTGTGTGATTAAACAAAATAATAACAATGTTTTAGTACAATGTTACCTTATGCTACTATTTTCTCCCTAACTTGTCTGATTTAACTTACATTGTTAATCATTCTAATACAGTACTTTATTATTCTACCTTATAGCTTCTTCTTCATATTTTCTTTTAAACCCACAGGAGAATTTAACTAGGTTTATTTGTGGTAAAATTTCCTAATTAATTATTTGAGTGGGGCATGCTTTATCTGTAAAACTAGAAACTCTTTCTGCACATTCTCCTATTTGCATTAACTTCCAGTATTGCAGTGTGAACACATATGCTCTGTGGTAAAGCTTCACCTTCAGTTTGAATATAATGTGTCTTAGTTTTTAATGTTTGTCCATTCTGAATAGGAGTAGGAATAGGAATACTTTAATGACACATGTGACCAGGCACAGTGAGATTATTTGCTCGCATACACAATGTATACAAATAGCAGCCACCCACGGCACTGACAAAGTTACAAAGCACGCCGGCTCCCCCTTTTGTCCCCCCCCCCCACGCCGGGTCCCCATTGTCCTTTGTTCCCCCCCTCCCCAATTGTCCATTGTTCTCCCCCCCCCCCCACCTCCCTCAAGGCGGTTCCCCCACGCCGGGTCTCCATTGTTCTTCCCCTCCTCTCTCACGGTTGTCCCTCCATGCTCTCATCGACCATCGACCGCGGGTCGACCCACGAGGCATGGCCACCACCGAGGCCCCATCGTCGTGAGGCTTTACCGCTGCCGCCGCTTCACCGCTCCCGAGGCCTCGCGGCTGCCGGCACCACCATTTCACGCCTCTGTGGTGCCGACCCAGGCCCAGCCACAGGCTCCGTTGGCCGCTCGGCCAACCCGGACTCCGACCCGCGAGGCCCCGGCCTGGCCCCGACCCGGGCTTCTACGTGGCAATCCGGGAGGCATCGAGACCCCGGCGCCTCAATAGAGGCCCCCAGCTGCGTTCTCAGTATATGTAGTGTATGACTATGGTTGGGACAAAAAACTATTTACTTCCGTAAGATTATTCTAGGAACAAGCTGCCAAAGGATATGATAGAGTAGAATACAATTGGGTGACACGGTGGCATAGCGGTAGAGCTCCTGCCTTACAGTGCCAGAGACCCGAGTTCAATCCTGACTACGGGTACTTGTCTGTACGTGGTTTGTACGTTTTCCCCGTGACCTGCGTGGATTTTCTCCGAGATCTTCTGTTTCCTCCCACACTCCAAAACCGTAAAGGTTTGTAAGCTAATTGGCTTGGAATAAATGTACATTGACCCTAGCGTGTGTAGGATAGTGTTAGCGTGTGTAGGATAGTGTTAGCGTGCGGGGATTGCTGGTTGTTGCGGACTCGGTGGGCCAAAGAGCCAGTTTCCGCACAGTTTCTCTAAACTAAACTAAAATTACTACATATAAGAGGCATTTAAAGTAGGCAATGTATAGATGGACACAGCCCTAATATGGGAAATTTGTATTAAAGTAGAGGACGTGGATGTGATGGGGTAAATGTCCTATGCTCTATGACTCTTTGACTCCATATAAGAATGCACCAGAGCTCGGTGACTAATGCCAGCAATTCTGTTCAAAGCCTGCAGGATGTTTGGGAGGTAGAGGCAAATTTTTGGAACTCCTGAAGTCCTGGAACTACTGACAGAGTTGGAAAGTCAAAGTTTGTTGCAGATTCTCCATGAACTCCATTAGTGGAGGCCTGTTTGCCTAAAATGCCCACCATTATTCTGGAAATCTCTGATCCTGTGTCAGTTTGGACCTGCTACAGATTTCTGGAGTCCATTAAATCTTGTGTTCATTGTAGGATGCAAAATAGGAAGCAAACTACTTTTTAAATTAATTTCCCTGTAGGTTAATGTTTTAGTTATTCAGATGCTTATAGTTCGTCTAATTGGTTATTATTTAAAAACACATGTTTCCATTACTTATTTCAATTTTATCACATTTAGATGTCCCTGAAAGACCCTTGCAGTTTACACAGCTGGCAAAACTCAGAGTACAGTCTTATTATTTATCAATATCTTTGGAACTATTTTATTGGGACGTCTTCCTCCTTTCTCCACTGTTGCCATTAAGACATTGCTGCTGGATTCCAATAGTTTGGGGCCAGAAGATCTGGCATCTGCAACTGGACCAGGAGTGCCAGTGATTCCAGGCAAGTGGATCAAATCAGCAAGATCTGGTGTTATAGCCAGCACGTGGTTCAGAGCCAAATGATCTTATTTGACAACCTTTAATGCAGTTTAACTAAAAATACCTTTGTTCTTATTACTGCAATTCTGCAGCATTACATTAGGTTAATATAATGTGTTTCTTTCATGGTTCACGATAATTGGACTTGCATCTCATGTGCTACCATTAAAGCAAATGGACAACCAAATGTTAGAGCTGACCATCATTGTGGCAGAATGTTTTGTGCAGTCAGAATTCCTGACATCAAAGGCATCTGCATTTGCAAGCAATTAAAAACCACCCAGTGCCATGCCCATTGTAAAATAATCTTTCAGAACAGCAGGGCCCTTCACGAGTCTCTCACAACAGCAGGTTTCAATATGTTTTGTTGTAATTAACTTGCAAGCTATTGGGGTTTCTTCCACTGCTCTCCCATCAATAGCAGAAGCAACTGAGGAAGAGCAAAGTGGAATAAGGGCAACTTTAATCCATTCAGCATTTAATGACATAATAGTTAACTCATTTTATGATTCTCACACTTAAAGATAACAACTAGCCCAGCATTAATATCCATGTGAAAAACCACATTCCACATCTTTACCACTCTCTCTTTATAAATGTTTTGCCTAACGTTACTCCCAAAGGGCCTGATTGTAATTTTTAATGATAACTAAGACATCACAGAGCAAAATGAAATAATCTGCCATTACAATGCTCTCCAAGCACATTCTAAGTTATCTTTAACATTTCAAAGTTTTAGTCAAATACTAGACTAAGTGGGACCTGTTGGGTCCCAGCATCATATGGGAGGGTTGGTCCCTCAAAGCAATATTCCACCTCTCCACCAATTCCAATATTGGCGGCCAGTGGGTGGCTTTCTGGAGCGCTGGTATGGGTGTTGTGCGCTGGTTTCCAGAGGGCTAGTATGGACATTTTAGGGCCGAATGGATTCTTGGGCTGGCGGCTCAGTCACTTAAGCCTGTTGTGCGCGCAGCTCACTCACTCATGGCTGGTGGGCTCGCAGTTGACTCACGGCTATTCCTTGAAATTCTATTTCAAGCAGGGTGCTAGGGCACCAAATTCCAGTGCAGTTTCATACCATTTCAAGCAGGGTGCAAGGCCACTAAAGACAGTGAGTCGTGACCTCTCCCTCCCCCATCTTGTAGAGACTGAGCCATGCTCACACTTCCGGGTATTATGGTCCCTCGCCCCTCCCACCAGAAGCGGTGTGGCCTTCATGGCATGATTGACAGGAGAGAGAATCTCAACATTTTTTAAACACTAATAACTCTTTTATTTTTCATTGATGGTAAAAGTCCTCGGCAGGTGATGAGCGGAGGGGGACTCTGAGTAAGATGGCCAAAAATCACAGCCATACGTGGTAGTGTGTTCACTAAAATCAATATAAAGCGCAAACAGGAAGTGGTCAAGATTAGACTTTTAATTATACAGAAGGCAAGGCAGCTCTAATTAGGCAAGGCAGCTCACTTTAGCACTTTCAAAACCAAAGGCAAGGCAGCTCGCTTTAGCACTTTCAAAACCAAAGGCAAGGCAGCTCGCTTTAGCACTTTCAAAACTAAAGGCAACACAGCTTGCTTTAGCACTTTCAAAACCAAAGGCAACACAGCTTGCTTTAGTACTTTCAAAACCAAAACCAAAGGCAACACAGCTTGCTTTAGCACTTTCAAAACCAAAGGCAACACAGCTTTAGCACTTTCAAACCAAAACACACTTTTTCAAACTACATTTTCAAACCACATTAAGGGCACTGACAGGTCAGTAAAACCACTCACAGTTTAGTAGACATGTGTTCAGTGTTATTCACAGCTCAGGCTGAAAATTGCGACCTCTCGCTCCCCCATCTTGCAGAGAACTGAGGCACCTCCACACTTCCGGGTTTTATAGTCCCTCCAGAAGGGGCGTGGCCTTCAAGTGAGAGAATCTTAACATTTTTTAAACACTAATAACTCTTTTATTTTTCAACGATGGGAAAAATCCTCTTGTCCTGCGCAGCAGAGGGGGACTCTGAGTAAGATGGCCAAAAATAACAGCCGTATGTGGCAGTGTTTTTTCTAAAATCAATATACAGAACAACAGGAAGTGGTCAAGATCAGACTTTTGAGTAATATAGATAAGTTTGAGCAGTACAGTGGGGTAACGGTAGAGCTACTGCCTTACACCGCCGGACACCCGAGTTTGATTTTGACTACGGGAACTTGTCTGTACGGAGTTTGTATGTGCTACCCGTGACCTGTGTGGATTTTCTCTGAGATCTTTGGTTTCCTCCCACACTCCAAAGACGTACAGGTTTCTAGGCTAGTTGGCTTGGTTATACAGTGGCTTGCAAAGGTTTTCATACCCCTTGAACTTTTCCACATTTTGTCACGTTACAACCACAAACGTAAATGTATTTTATTGGGATTTTATGTGATAGACCAACACAAAGTGGTGCATAATTGTGAAGTGGAAGGAAAATGATACATGGTTTTCAAATTTTTTTACAAATAAAAAACTGAAAAGTGTGGCGTGCAAAAGTATTCAGCCCCCCTGAGTCAATACTTTGTAGAACCACCTTTTGCTGCAATTACAGCTGCAAGTCTTTTGGGGTATGTCTCTACCAGCTTTGCACATCTAGAGACTGAAGTTTTTGCCCATTCTTCTTTGCAAAATAGCTCAAGCTCAGTCAGATTGGATGGAGAGCGTCTGTGAACAGCAATTTTCAAGTCTTGCCAGAGATTCTCAATTGGATTTGGGTCTGGACTTTGACTGGGCCATTCTAACACATGAATATGCTTTGATCTAAACCATTCCATTGTAGCTCTGGCTGTATGTTTAGGGTCGTTGTCCTGCTGGAAGGTGAACCTCCGCCCCAGCCTCAAGTCTTTTGCAGACTCTAACAGGTTTTCTTCCAAGATTGCCCTGTATTTGGCTCCATCCATCTTCCCATCAACTCTGGCCAGCTTCCCTGTCCCTGCTGAAGAAAAGCATCCCCACAGCATGATGCTGCCACCACCATGTTTCACAGTGGGGATGGTGTATTCAGGGTGATGTGCAGTGTTAGTTTTCCGCCACACATAGCGTTTTGCATTTAGGCCAAACACTTCAATTTTGGTCTCATCCGACCAGAGCACCTTCCTCCACATGTTTGCTGTGTCCCCCACATGGCTTGTGGCAAACTGCAAATGGGACTTCTTATGGCTTTTTTTCAACAATGGCTTTCTTCTTGCCACTCTTCCATAAAGGCCCGATTTGTGGAGTGCACGACTAATAGTTGTCCTGTGGACAGATTCTCCCACCTGAGCTGTGGATCTCTGCAGCTCCTCCAGAGTTACCATGGGCCTCTTGGCTGCTTCTCTGATCAATGCTCTCCTTGCCCGGCCTGTCAGTTTAGGTGGACGGCCATGTCTTGGTAGGTTTGCAGTTGTGCCATACTCTTTCCATTTTCGGATGATGGATTGAACAGTGCTCCGTGAGATGTTCAAAGCTTGGGATATTTTTTTATAACCTAACCCTGCTTTAAACTTCTCCACAACTTTATCCCTGACCTGTCTGGTGTGTTCCTTGGGCTTCATGATGCTGTTTGTTCACTAATGTTCTCTAACAAACCTGTGAGGCCTTCACAGAACAGCTGTATTTATACTGAGATTAGATTACACACAAGTGCACTCTATTTACTAATTAGGTGACTTCTGAAGGCAATTGGTTGCACTGGATTTTATTTAGGGGTATCAGAGTAAAGGGGGCTGAATACTTTTGTACGCCACACTTTTCAGGTTTTTATTTGTAAAAAAATTTGAAAACCATGTATCATTTTCCTTCCACTTCACAATTATGCGCCACTTTGTGTTGGTCTATCACATAAAATCCCAATAAAATACATTTACGTTTGTGGTTGTACCGTGACAAAATGTGGAAAAGTTCAAGGGGTATGAATACTTTTGCAAGCCACTGTAAATGTAAAAAACTGTCCCTAGTGTGTGTAGGGTAATGTTAATGTGCGGGGATCACTGGTCGGTGCGGACTCGATGAGCCGAAGGGTATGTTTCTGCCCTGTATCTGTAAAGTAAACTAAACTAAACTAAATTAAAGAATAGGATTGTATGTTGAATCCTTGTAATATTTTGGTAAATCTATGTTGTACTCCCACCAAAGCCAATATATCCCTCCTGAGGTGCAGTGTCCCAGAGCCCACAGCAGAAAAGGTTTTAGTGGAGTTGCACAAGAAGCTGCACAACATCCATCCTTATTTGTTCTACATATATACACCTACATTTTAATATTCCTTCATTTTCTGTACCTGTGCATGATATTTCATGTATATCTTCTTGGACATAATTAACATCCAGCTTTAAACAAACGGTATGCATCATTGTCGGCTCATTTGCTAGCATGGAAATCCAATTGGCACGGACACTCAAGCTAATCACAACCTTTATAATTCAACCGTCCGACTACAATCCAAAATCAAATTAAAACTGTGCCAGCTGGAAATCTGAAATAAAAACAAAAAGTATTGGAAATGCTCACTGATCTACTGACCACTTCTGTTGTATTGCATTATTTATGTGAATATGGGGCTTTCTATTATACCTTCAAATTGTTCATAAATTAATGAGCAGTCACAACTTCAGCACAGAACCCTGGAGGAATCACATCCTGGTGAATTTGGTACCTATCAACTATCATCATACTCTGCCTCCTGCACACAATAAAGGAGGTGAGAAGGAACATCTTTAGTCAGAGGGCAGTAAATCTGTGGAATTTCTTGCCACAGAGTGCTGTAGACGCCCTCAGTGGATATTTTTAAGGCAGAGATAGACAATTTCTTGATTAGAACGGATGTTATGGGGAGAAGGCAGGAAAATGGGATTAGGAGACAGAGATCAGCCTTGATTGAATGGCGGAGTAGACTCAATAAGCCGAATGGCCTAATTCTACTCCTATAACTTGTGAACTCAGCCAATTTCTAGTAGACACCAATTGTCTTTAGTTTCTTGAGAGACACCTTTAGCTAACAACCTCTTCTGAACAACATTATTAAATGCCTTATAAGGCATATAAATATCATCCAGATATTCACAGGACCACTAGTTCAAAAACCTCAACCAGGTTCATTTCGTATGACCTATTCTTTGGCCAACGAGAGTTGTTTTTTAAATGTGCTATATAAATAAATGTGACTTGACTTGACTTAACTATTCTTTTGAAATCAGTCCATGCTCTTCCTGACCAAATAAAATTTAAATCAGGAAAAAATGTTGATTGAGTTCAGTTTAGTTTAGAGATACAGCACGGAAACAAGCCCTTCATCCCACCGAGTCCACACCGACCAGTGATCCCCGCACACTAACACTATCCTACACAGACTAGGGACAATTTTACATTCATACCAAGCCAATTAACGTGCAAACCTGCAAGTCTTTGGAGTGTGGGAGGAAACCGGAGAACTCGGATAAAACCCACACGGTCACGGGGAGAACGTACAAACTCCGTTCAGACAGCACCCGTAGTCGGGATTGAACCCGGGTCTCCGGCACTGCAAGCGCTGTAAGGCAGCAACTCTACCGCTGCGCCACCATGCTGTCCTGTATTGATGTTGGAAATTTGAACTGAAAACAGAAAACACTGGAAGCATTCAGGAGATACAGCAGCCTACATGGAAAGGCAAAGAGAGTTAATGTTTTGGGTCGGAGACCCTTCTTGAGTACTGGGAAAGATAGATACAAAGGGGAATTTTCAATGGGAGAGAAAGCAGAATCGGTAAGACCAAGGGAATATCTATGATAGGGTGAGATCAAGCTACACAGGTAATGGGGAAGTTTGAGGGTGATTCTGTTTCATTCTCTGCGTTCTATGTTGCTGATAGGAGGAAAGTGTGACATGTCCAGCGGGCCAAGCTGAGAAAAGGAAGAGCAAAGCTATGCCAAAGTCGCAAGTGAATAACTTACCAGTAGAAATGGCCAGTTGTGTTGCAGACAGAATGAGCAAAGTATTTAAAATAGTAAAATGATAACAGATCACCAGTCTAGATAAAAGATGCTGTGTTCCTCGAGCTTGTGCTGAGTCTCCTGTAACGCTTCCTAAAGCCAAAGACAAATAGGTCAGAGTGGAGGTGAGATGCGGATTACAATGGCAAGCAACAGGAAACACAGGTTTGTACTCAATCTGCATTTGGTTTCCCCAATGCAGAGAAGTACACATTGTGAATGCAAAATGTAGTACACTAGGTTGAAAGAAGTGCAAGGCTTTTCTTTTGAAGATGACTTGCTTCCTCTCCAGTTCGGTGCAATCTGAGTGACTGCTGAATCCAATGGAGGAACGGCAGACTCTGTGTTTAGCATATATAGGTAGTTAGTGTGCAGCTCTGCCATTAATCTGGAGCATTTGTGTGCTTTCATTCAATAGAATTGAGATTTTCAGTTTCATGTCAAGTGGTCCTTCTTCATCTTGAGTGGTCCTGGACAAAGGATTCCCATGAATGGGTGCAAATTTTCTTGCAGAATTTCCTCCTTCTACCTGGTAATCTCTTACTATGATGGAGCTTGGAGGAGAGTGCTTATTTCACAAGCCGGGTCCCAGGCATGAAAACAGTGCGGCATTCTCAGTGGAGCTAGCGATGTGTAATTAGAACTGGGATCCTGGCCTGGACGAGGATTCGATTGTAAAGGACTTGGAGGTATTTGTGGAGACAACTATATGAGTGTCCCTCCAATGCTTCAAGGTGTCTGTTGATGAAAAAGCTAGACCTACCTCGATTAGTACAGGTGTCAGAGATTATGGGGAGAAGGCAAGAGAATGGGGTTAGGAGGAAGAGATTGAATGACGGAATAGATTTGATGGGCCAAATGGCCTAATTCTGCTCCTATTACTTATGACCTTATGACCTACGCTAGAGAACAGAGGGACTGCTCTGTTTTGCAGAGACATGGCTCACCCCTGTTCACCTGATAGTGCCATACAACCTGAGGGCGTCTCGCTAACTGGATGGACCGCACGATGTCCTCAGGCAAGGCAAAGGGCGGAGGGGTCTGCTTCTAACTAACTCCACATAGTGCTCAGATGTGGCGATCCTGCTGGGCTAACGCTCCCCAGAACTGGAATATCTTACGGAGAAATGTTGTCCCTCCTACTTCTAGTGGGAATTCACTTCGGCTATCCTGATAGTAGTCTACATCCCGCACCAGGCTGATATTAAGTTTGCACTTGAGGAACGACACATTGTCACCAAAATCCTTAGAGCAAAGTACCCCAAGGCCTTGTTCATAATAGCCGGAGACTTCAATCAGGCCAACCTCAGGAGTGTGCTGTCAGAATTATTTTAGCACGTTTCCTGTCCAAAACCCTTGACCAGTGGTACGCATCCATGAAAAATGCGTACTGCTCCATTCCCTGACCGCATTTCAGTAAATCAGATGATCCTGGCCATGCTTCTAGTTCCTGCTTACAAGCAGAAACTGCAGCAGGAGGATCAGGAGAGAAAGATGTGCAGTGCAGTTTGCCGAGGAAACGGATGAGATGCTTCGCGACTACTTTGATAATCAAGGAATCTGCAGCTAACCCAGAGGAATATGCCACTTCTGTCACCGACTGGATCAGCAAGTGTATAGAACACTGTGTACCAAAGAAGACATGTGTGTGTGTTCCCAAATCAGAAATCATGGATGAGCTGTAAGGTCCACTCCCAGGAAAGAGCAAGCCTGCAGCATTCAGTCAAATGATCTGAAGTGGTACAAGAAATCTATCTATGACCTTCACAGAGCCATTAAGGCCAAGATATAGGACGACAGATGGCACAATGGGCTAAGTGTTCGGCTGGCAACCTGAAGGTGGCCGGTTCGAATCCTGCTTGGAGTGTGTACTGTCGTTGTGTCCTTGGGCAAGACACTTCACCTACCTTTGCCTGGGACTAGAGACAGAAATTAGCTACTGATTGGCTACAATCTCGCATATTTACATGCAAATGTTCATTAATATGCACTGTCCCTATAAACAAATTATTATTATTATTAAGACAGAAGTTCAGATTTAGCTGGAGTCCCGGGGCAATGAGAGGGATACCTGTAGATTGGGACAATGCTGGGATGTAACGGGCAAGACAAGAGAAGACAAGCAGTATCGCTGAGTCCCTCCCAGATGAACTCAATGCATTCAATGCCCGCTTGGAACAGAAGGCCAGTGATGGAACCACCTGCGCTGCCAGTCCCAGACCTGTACCAATGGTCACTGTGGCAGAAGTAAGATCGACATTCCTGAAAGTGAATCCACTTCACGAAAAGCAACTGCCATGGATGGAGTCCCTGTCTTCAGTACATATGCAAAACCAGTTGACATTCCATAAACCTACCATTCTCTGTGTAAAAAAAGTTGCCCCTCAGGTTCCTATCAAATCTTCACCCTCCCACCTCACCTTAAATCTATCTCCTCTTGTTCTTGATTCCCCTACTCTGAGAAAGAGACTCTTTCTATTCCTCTCATGATCTTATACACCTCTATAAGATCACCCTTTATCCTCCTGTGCTCCAAGGAATAAATCCTAGCCAGCTCAACTTCTCCCAATAGTTCAGGCCCTCAAGTCCTGGCATCATCCTCGTAAATCTTCTCTGCACCCTTTCCAGTAATACAACATCTTTCCTTTCACAGTGTGACCAAAACTGAACACAATACTCACCAATGGAGCCTCACCAATGTCCTGTCACATGATCTCTCAACTTCTATACTCAATGCTCTGGCTGATGAAAGCATTCTTGACCACCCTATCTACCTGTGATGTCACTTTCACATCTATTTGGCATATCTTCAATGACTCTTCCAAATGTTTACAATTGCACCATAGTAAGCATACTGTTGCATACAGCTTGGTTTGGGAACAGCTCTGGCGGAGCTCGCCAGAAATTGCAGAGAGTTGTGGATGTAGCCCAGTACATCACACAGGCCAAACTCCCCACCATTGAGCCCATCTACCCCAGTTATTCCTTCTTCTCCCAGTTCCCATCAGATAGAAGATACAGAAGCACTACGAGACTCCGGAACAGCTTCCTTCCCTCTGTTATCAAGGTCCTGAATGGACTTTTCATAAGCTAGGGTACGGTTGATTCACCTCTACCCCATTGCAAACGTTGGACTTTGTCTATGGAACTGGGGTGCTACAATGCTGAGAACTATATCCTGCACTCTGTATCTTCCCCTTTGCTCTACCTATTGTATTTGAGTTTGTCTTGATTGTACTTATGTAGGGGAAGGGGACCAGAGATGCATGCAATACTCCAAATGCAGTCAAACCAAAGTCATATAAACCTGCACCATGACTTCCTGACATACTCAATGCCCCAACTCCCCAACTCCCCTCATAACATTCAATAGCATTTAGTTTAGTATAGTTTAGATTATTATTGTCATGTGAAACCTTTGTTATGTGCTATCCATTCAGCGAAAAGATTACACATAATTGCAATCAAGCTGTGCACAGTGTACTATGCACAGTGTACAGATATAGGATAAGGGTATAAGGGTATAATGTTTAGTGCCAGATAAAGTTAGATTTTACTTCGGAGTCACGTGAGTGACTACGTGAAGAACCCCGCCAGGACGCATGCGTGTCATATTGCTACACGCATTGCGAAACGTCAGACGCGGTGGAAGGACGTTCCCCCACGGCGGCAGTTTAAAAGCCGCTAATTGCAGGTAAGGGTTTACTCTGCGGTCTTTTTGTTACCTTTCCCAACTACAGGCAGGGACATGGAGAAAACAAAAAAGACAAGGGCTGCGATAAAGCTGGTGAGGGAGGACCGCGGAGTAGCGGGCAGCCAGCAAGAGCAGCCGACGGCACTTGGATCACCTATAGTGGGATCAGCTGTGCCCGATGTCGCCGCCGCACCGGCCAAATCCACGCGCCCGGGCGGCAAGGCAAAATACAAAACTAACAAGGTTGTGGACTCGGAGGAGTCCGACTTTGAACCACCGCGGGCGGCCAGCGACCGAGAGCGCTGGAGCCGAATGGAGCGGTGTATGGAGCATTTGCTCCAACGTGACAGACTCCAGGAGATGGAGTCGGGTCACTGTGGGCCCTATGACAAACCCACAGCAGTACCTTTTCAAGGGCTGCATAGTGTTTCCACCTCACCGGAGGGGAGCACTGCGGGTCAGTTCTGGGCTGACCTGGAAGAGGGGTCCGCAGAAGAACAGATAAGTGTGCATGGGGTGCGATAAAAAGAGAACTTGCTGGACATGGTGGCCAATTTTATACAGCCGGAACAGACTTGGGAAAAATCTGGAGCCAAAGCTTGCTGCCAGTATTGACTACATGTCACTAAACCAGTTACAAGAGCAGGCTGTACTGGACACCACAGGAAGACATCTGGCACCGGGCAATTGCATTTCCCTCAACGTTCCAATTATCAACAACTGTATATGGAAACACATCGGAACAGGGGTCAGGAGTATGGATGTAAAATTACAAAAAGTACTGAAATTACTGACCGCAGGGATAACAGCATTTGCCCGTACAGTGGACGACAGGAATATGTCCCAGGACCAACAAGATGCGCTGGCACTATTCTGTAACACCCAGCACGAAATAAACAACATCAGGAAAAGTGCCATACAACCCACACTGAACCCAAAATTTGCGGAACTGTGCAAACCTGGGGCCACGAAACCACCCATTCTCTTGTTCGGTGGCAACCTATCGAAGCAGGTAAAAGAGCTCGATGAGGAAGCCAAAACCTTGGGATTAATAAAAGGAACACCAACAAAAACCCACTACAGCCAAAGACAGCATCCCTACGCACCCACCAGCAGAACTGGTGAAAGCTCGAAGGCACGGTTTTCAAAACATGAGTCTTTTTTAGGCCATGGCCCAGGCCGGCCTTCTTGGAAGATGCGGGGAACCCCAATGCCAACACCAACCAACCCGAAAAACCAGGCACCAGCGCAACAACAACAGCGGAAGAACTACAAAAAGAAGTAAACCTGCCACTGGCAACAATGGAGGTAGGTGGGTCTGGTTCCCTAAAAGATATGGAGAGCATGGAGGTTGGGGGGAGACTACACTGGTTCTTGAATGCATGAAGCATGCTAACAACCGATACTTACATCTTAAGCAGTATCCAGGGATATACAATAGAGTTTATACACGAGTACAGCCCTCCAGTTCAACATAGACCGAACCGAGAGTTCGTACTCTCTGATAAAGAAAAATCAGAGGCACAAGCTGAACTGGAGCGGCTTTACATAAAAGGTGTAATTGAGATAACCCAACACGAACCATTAGAATTCGTGTCCAATATTTTTACCAAAACCAAAAAAGATGGTGGTTGTCGCATCATCATAGATCTGACAAAATTTAATACATTTGTACAATGTATTCACTTTAAAATGGAAACCTTTGTTACTGCTAAACAATTAATTTCCAAAGGTTACTTCATGGCCAGCATCGATTTAAAAGATGCTTACTATTCAGTACCCATACGAGGTGACCACAGATGTTACTTAAAATTCAACTGGATGGGACAACTCTGGCAATATAAAGCACTACCAAATGGGCTATCATCAGCCGCCAGGCTGTTCACGAAAATCTTAAAACCAGCCCTAGCGTTTCTACGGAAACGTAAACACATGGTTATGGCATATTTAGATGACATACTCATTGTGGGCATAACTTTGGAATTGACCATACAAACTGTAACGGCCACAAAACTGTTATTTGAAAAACTGGGATTTATCATCCATCCAGTTAAATCTAAACTAACACCGTCCACTACTATGGACTATTTGGGATTCACCATTGACTCAGTTCACATGACAGTGACACTACCTAAGGGAAAGGCTAGAGATTTAATGGAGGCTTGCAATAACCTCATTGACATCAGAAATCCATCCATCAGATTGGTAGCAAAAGTAATTGGTAAAATGGTGGCTGCTTTCCCAGCCACACAATTTGGACCTCTACATTACCAAAACTTACAGAGAGCAAAAATACAAGCTCTCAAAATCAATACAGGTCACTTTGACAGACCTATGAGACTACCAATCCAAGCCAAAATGGAACTAAAATGGTGGATAGACAACCTCTGGCTTTGTTCCAACCCAATCATTGTCAGTAACCCTTCTATGGTACTACAAACCGATGCCAGTGCACTTGGGTGGGGAGCCACCAATACCATCACCAGCTGTGGAGGTAGATGGACAGCACAGGAGGCATCTTTCTTACTCACACTGGGCATAAACTACTTGGAAATGTTGGGTGCATTCCATGGCCTTAAGTCATATTGTACTGGATCATATCACCAGCATGTTAGATTACAAATAGACAATACCACCGTGGTAGCATACATCAACCACATGGGTGGAAACAAATCGATATCATGTGACAATCTCGCTAATTCAATTTGGCAATGGTACATCCAGAGAGATATTTGGATATCAGCCACTTACCTACCAGGGAGACTAAATTTAGCGGCAGACACCAGGTCACACAAATTTAATGAAAACACCGAATGGATGTTGAACAAAATGGTATTTTCTGATATTACAGCAAAATATGGAACACCAGATATCGATCTATTCGCATCCAGACTAAACAACCAGACACCTAACTATGTTTCATGGGAACCAGACCCTGGGACAGCAGCAACAGATGCATTTTCGCTGCATTGGGGGAAATTGTTTATCTATGCAGTCCCTCCTTTCTGCCTCATCAGTCGGGTATTAAGGAAAATACAACAAGACTCTGCGTCTGGTATTTTGGTAGTACCCGATTGGCCTACACAACCATGGTTCCCAGTGGTGCAAAACATGGTATTAGAACCATGTATTACCATCCCACATAGACCAGACTTGTTGCTACATCCCGTGACAGGGGATAGCCATCCATGCCATAAAAGCTTGAACCTGTTAATTTGTAGAGTTTAAAAACACCACTGCTACAACTGGGACTAACGGACCGAACAGCGAACATGATTTCGGCGGCCCAAAGACAACCAACTAAAAAAAAAAAAAAACAATATCTGGTCTACATCAGGAAGTGGGAAATGTACTGTCATAAGAACAACATCACCAACAGAAACATGAACATCCCGTCTGTTCTGGAATATCTGGCAGGCCTCCACTATGATGAGGGGCTCAGCTACAGTGCCATCAACAGCACCAGAAGTGCCCTGTCGACTTACCTATGGCAAGGGACAGAGCGTTACACTGTAGGGACTCACCCTCTGGTAACAAAGCTCATGAGGGGAATATTTAATACAAATCCCCCAAAAACCAGGTACTCCCAAATTTGGGATGTAAGCATTGTCCTGAAAACGCTCAGGAACTGGTCTCCAGCATCAACTCTGTCCCTACACAGACTAACTTTGAAAACAGTCATGTTAATGGCACTGGTCACGGCACAGAGGGTTCTGTCACTGCATAAACTCAGACTGGACAACATGACCTCCTCACCTGACGATATTACGTTCCACATCTACGAACTGGTAAAGCAGAACAGACAGGGATCAGCAGGCCTCAATATACAATTTAGGTCATACCCTTCAGATGACCGTCTCTGTATAATTAGACACCTGTCATTATACATAGAGAAAACAAAAATCCTAAGAGGCAATGAGAAGGGACTGCTGATCAGCCATAAGCAACCTCACAAAAGAGTGACGGTCCAGACCATCTCGAGATGGCTGAAACAGGTGCTGACACAGGCTGGGGTGGATACTAACGTTTTTAAATCTCATTCCACCAGGGCTGCAGCTACATCGGCAGCAGTACAACTGGATGTGCCCATGGACCAAGTCCTCGAAGCAGCAGGATGGTCAGGGGAAAGAACTTTCCAGTTATTTTACAATAAACCAGTGATGAAATCTGGAACATTTGCAGAATTTTTTTTAAGTTCTGTAAATTAATTAAACCCATAAAAGGGGTTATAATTTGTGTTAATAAATTTTATGATTTCAATGACGAATCATGTCCAAATTATGTTAACACTATTCCTCCCACAGTCAAGGCAGACGTGATGCATGGACTCGTTTCCACGGCATGAAATCACAGAGCTTTAAAATCTTCACGTAGTCACTCACGTGACTCCGAAGTAAAATAGTAAGATTAAACGAGAATTTACCAGTTTGAAGTTTGATCTGTATTTTATGAGGAGTTACGATGAGGGATTACGTGCCCTCCGCTCCCACCCTGATCATATACTTAACTGGTATCTCTTCTCTAATCTTACTATGTTTAGTCATTACAGTTATCTGTGATTTCACACCGCTGCTTTGAAGAATGACACGCATGCGTCCTGGCGGGGTTCTTCACGTAATCCCTCATCGTAACTCCTCATAAAATACAGATCAAACTTCAAACTGGTAAGTTCTCGTTTAATCTTACTATTAAAGATCCACTTCAATCTATTCCATCAAGTAGAATTACTCTCCGATAGCTGGAGCGAGCCTCTTTAAGAGCTGCTTGCAGAGATTGCACTCACAAGACTAAATACTGTTAGGTGTGAGTTCTTGCCAATATATCCATGGAAAATATTATACTGAAATTGACACGGTAGTATTGAACGGGGAAATCCAGAACACAATTCTGGGATGCTTGTAACTGAGGAGCTCAAAAGTAATGTACTTTGAAACAGTGTTGGTGATACAGGCATGAATGAGAATCATCTAAACACGGCTAATCAATTTCCAGAGAATGCTCTGTATTATGGGACTTTTTGTCTCGTTCTCTATGTGTTTTCTGCATTTTGTGGCATATAATAACCTTCTACTGGCTTAAATATGCAACATGCTTTTATCAGTGGATTTAAATGATGTCCATTTTGTAAACAAACCTTGTTTTTCAGATAGACACCAAATGCTGGAGTAACTCAGCGGGTCAGGCAGCATCGCTGGAGAAAAGGAATAGGCGACGTTCAACCCATACTTCCGACCCTATTTATTGATTTTTTTTGCCTGGTCCTATATTATCTCTAACTCATTGGCTAAATAAGTTATTTTGATAGATTCATTAAGCAAGAATGCCAGTCTCAAATTAGTTCCTGCAATTGAAAATTCTATTGTTACCAAAATTATGATCATGTTTCTACTTCTTAGATACTGAGGTACTTAACAGTAATAACATCAACCATATTTCCTTCATCAATGCATGTAATAGTTTACGAGTAATAATGTACACTAAAGCAAGATACGGCTGATGTAGTCTTAGGTCCCACATGGGGGTGGAAGATTGCAACCTTCATGTGGTCCGCCCTGTTTCGACAAATAAAATCAACCCGGCGTGCACAATCAAATAAGATCAAATAGAACAAGATGTCCAACAACTGGAGGAGGAGGAGGAGGAGGAGGAGGAGGGGGGGGAGGGGGGGGGGGAGGGGAGGGGGGGGGGCGGGGGGTGGGGGGGGGGGGGAGGGGGGGGGAGGAGGGGAGGAGGGGGAGGAGGGGAGGAGGAGGGGGAGGAGGAAGGGGGAGGAGGAGGAGGAGGAGGAGCGGGGCGGAGGGAGCGGGGAGGAGGAGGGGGAGGCGAGGAGGGGGGGAGGAGGAGGGGCGTAGGAGGTAGGGGGAGGAGGAGGGGGAGGAGGAGGGGGAGGAGGAGGAGGAGGAGGAGGAGGAGGCAGGAGGAGGAGGAGGAGGAGGAGGAGGAGGAGGAGGACGGAGGAGGAGAGGAGGGGAGGAGGAGGAGGAGGAGGAGGAGGAGGAGGAGGAGGAGGAGGAGGAGGAGGAGGACGGAGGAGGAGGAGGAGGAGGCGGCAGGAGGAGGAGGAGGAGGAGGAGGAGGAGGAGGAGGAGGAGGAGGAGGAGGAGGAGGAGGAGGAGGAGGAGGAGGAGGAGGAGGAGGAGGGAGGAGGAGGAGGAGGAGGAGGAGGAGGAGGAGGAGGAGGAGGAGGAGGAGGAGGAGGAGGAGGAGGGGAGGAGGAGGAGGAGGAGGAGGAGGAGGAGGAGGAGGAGGAGGAGGAGGAGGAGGAGGAGGAGGAGGAGGAGGAGGAGGAGGAGGAGGACGGAGGAGGAGGAGGAGGTAGGAGGAGAGAGGAGGAGGAGTGGAGAGGAGGAGGAGGAGGAGGAGGAGGAGGAGGAGGAGGAGGAGGAGGAGGAGGACGGAGGAGGAGGAGGAGGAGGAGGAGGAGGAGGAGGAGGAGGAGGAGGATGAGGAGGAGGAGGAGGAGGATGAGGAGGAGGAGGAGGAGGAGGAGAAGGAGGAGGAAGAGGAGGAGGAAGGATGAGTAGGGGGACCTGGAGGAGGAGGAGGAGGAGGAGGAGGAGGAGGAGGAGGAGGAGGAGGAGGAGGAGGAGGAGGAGGAGGAGGAGGAGGAGGAGGAGGAGGAGGAGGAGGAGGAGGAGGAGGAGGAGGAGAGAGGAGGAGGAGGAGGAGGAGGAGGAGGAGGAGGAGGAGGAGGAGGAGGAGGAGGAGGAGGAGGAGGAGGAGGAGGAGGAGGAGGAGGAGGAGGAGGAGGAGGAGGAGGAGGAGGAGGAGGAGGAGGAGGAGGAGGAGGAGGAGGAGGAGGAGGAGGAGGAGGAGGAGGAGGAGGAGGAGGAGGAGGAGGAGGAGGAGGAGGAGGAGGAGGAGGAGGAGGAGGAGGAGGAGGAGGAGGAGGAGGAGGAGGAGGAGGACCCACATGGATGATTGGTCCAAAATGTTAGAGCCCGTGGGATCCAAGACGAGTTGGTGTTTGGGATCCAAATGTGACGAGAATTGGAAGTAGAAGGAGATGATGTAGAATTGTTTTCTTGTGATCGAAAGACTTTGACTAGCTTTTTTAACAGCGGGAATTAGTGCTAGGAGTGCTATTTGTTATATGTGAACAATTTGCATATGAATGTTTGAGGCACGATGAGTACGTTTGTGGGAAATCTGAAGTGTTGTTGATAATGCAGAGGATAGTCACAGTCCACAGGATGGTATTACTTTAGAAATACAGTGTGGAACCATGCCCTTTGGCCCATCAAGTCCACGCCGACCATGATCCTATCCTACACACTAGGGACAATTTGCAGAAGCCAATTGACCTACAAACCTGCACGTCTTTGGGATGTGGGAGGAAACCGGAGCACCCTGAGAAAACCCAATCGGTCACAGGGATAAGCTCCATACCGACAGCACACATAGTCAGGATCAAACCCAGGTCTCTGGCACTGTAAGGCAGCAAATATACAGCTGCACCACTGTGTTGCCCTATTGATCAGTTGCTAAGCTAAGCAGAGCAATGACAGGTGGTATTAATCCACACACGTTTGCAGTAATGCAATTTGGGAAGACTAGTAATGGAAGGATGTACACAGTAAATGGTAAGGACTAAGAGAAGATTGGAAAGGGAGCTCAGACTCAAGAATACCTGGAGATGCTAGCACTGGCTAGCATGAGGTAAACTGGTGAGAACAGTACATGGGATAATTATCATCATGAAACTGGGCATTGATTATAAGAGCAACATAGGTATGGTACGAAAGTAGACTAAATGTAGACTTGGTGACCATTTCGCCAAACATTTGCACTCGGTCCACCAAGACTGGCTGGATGTTCCAGTTGGTAACCATTTTATCTCATCTTCCAATTCCCATACTGGCCTTTCTGTCTTGGTGGTGCAATGGTAGAACTGCTGCCTTACAGTGCCAGAGACCTGGGTTTGATCCTAACTGCAGGTGCTGACTGTGTGGAATTTGTACATTCTCCCTGTGACTGCATGTGTTTTCTCCAGGTGCTCCGGTTTCCTCCCACACTGCACAGACGTACAGGTTTGTAGGTTAATTGGCTTCAGAAAAGTTTAATTGTCCCTAGTATATAGGATAGTGGTAATGTATGGGGTGATTGCTGGTCGGCGTAGACTCGGTGAGCTGAAGGGCCTATTTCCACGCAGCAACTCTAAAGTCAAATAAAAGCATCTCATATTCCACTTGTGCAGCTTACAACCCAATGGTATGAACATTGAATTCTCCAATTTTAGGTAACGAGCCACCATCTTTCTTCCCCACCATCAAAAGGATCCATAGGAGGTGCTGACCTGACTTGACTACAATCTCATTTCACTTGGACCAATTAGGAAGAAAGCATAGAAGTCTTGATCTCCAGTTCAAGAGCAGCTTCTTCCTGACAACCATCAGGCTTTTGAACACAACAAATACTAACCACAAACTGCCTTGTTTGCTCTAAGAATTTTAGGCTTTTTGCACATATTAAGGTTTTTAATTGATTGGATTTATTTTGTTAATTATTTTAACTATAAGTGCTGTGCTTGCAGGCTTGTTATGCTGCTGCAAGAAATAATTTCATTGATCTGCTTCTCCTGCTGAGTTACTCCAGCATTTTGTGTCTATCTTCTGCCAAACACTCTCATGACTTGACGAAGGAGGCTGCAGAAGGTGGTGATGGAAATTGCCGTGTCTATCACTTGTATTAACTTCCCCAATCTAATGGATCTATAGAAATCAAGAAGGTAGCAAATAGAATCAAAGACCCACAACACCGTAGCCACACTCTCATCATTCTGCTACCATCAGGAAGTAGGCACAGGATCCAAACAACTGATCTGCAGGTTCAAGTACAACTTCTCATTAACTATCATTAACTATAGTTTCAACATGCAGTAGATTTATGGAATTCCCTGCCACACAGGGCAGTGGAGGCCAAGTCACTGGATGGATTTAAGAGAGAGTGGAGGGTCTGTCCCACAAGCATGTGACCTGCATGCGGCAAGCGCGACCTAATGTGGTCGCTTGAGCCGTACGGCATGCGGCAAGCGCGACCAAATCAGAAGCGGGAGCCGCGCGGAGGTCGAGTGAGTGACACGGCGTTGAGGCGGCTGCGAGCCGGCAGGCCGTTGCCGATCAAGCGACCACGTTAGGTTGCGTTTGCCGCATGCAGGCGCATGCTGGTGGGACCAGCCCTTTAGGTCACGCTTGCCGCAAGGAGTCGCATGCTCGTAGGACAGGCCCTTTAGATAGAGCTCTAGGGCCTAGTGGAGTCAAGGGATAGGGGAGAAGGTAGGCACGGATTATTGATAGGGGACGATCAGCCATGATCACAATGAATGGTGGTGCTGGCTCGAAGGGCCGAATGGCCTCCTCCTGCACCTATTTTCTATGTTTCTATGTTTCTATGTTAGACTGGGAACATCAGGTTGCTACTTGACACCAAGAAAGGGAGTTTGTGGAGTGCCTCCAAGATGGATTCTGAGAGCTTGTACTGGAGCCTACCAGGGAGAAGGCAATTCTGGATTTAGTATTGTGTAATGAACCAGATTTGATAAGGGAACTTGAGATAAAGGAGCCATTAGGAGGTAGTGACCATAATATAAGTTTTAATCTACAGTTTGAGAGGGAGAAGGGAAAATCAGAAGTGTCAGTATTACATTTGAACAAAGGGACTATGGAGCCATGAGGGAGGAGCTGGCCAACGTTGACTGGAAATACACCCTAGCAGGGATGGCAGTGGAACAACAATGGCAGATATTTCTGGGAACAATACAGAAGGTGCAGGATCAATTAATTCCAAAGAAGAATAAAGATTCTAAGGGGAGTAAGAGGCGACAGTGGCTGACAAGGGAAGTCAAAGACAGTATGAAATTAAAAGAGAAGTAGTATAACATACCAAAGATGAGTGGGAAGCCAGAGGATTGGGAAACGTTTAAAGAACAACAGAAGATACCTAAAAAGGCAATATGGGGAGAAAAGATGAGGTACGAAGGTAAGCTAGCCTTCCTGGAAAGTACCTGGAAACAAAGGGGAAGCCTCCATTGTGTCCGGAAACGTGGCCGTCGGGCAGGACTTCAGGCCAGAATGAAGCGCAGGGGACTTCGGCCCCCTCTCCCAACTATCCTACTGGCTAATGTACAGTCCCTTGAAAACAAAGTGGAGGACTTAAGGGCAAGACTGCTTTATCAACGGGAGCTGAGGGAATGCTCTGTGTTCTGTTTCACAGAGACATGGCTCACCCCCAGCTCCCCAGACTCAGCGGTCCAGCCTGAAGGGTTCTCCATCCACCGCATGGACCGTACCCTGGCATCTGGGAAAGGGAGAGGAGGGGGCGTCTGCCTCATGGTCAACTCTGCGTGGTGTTCCGACGTGGCAGTCCTGTCCAACTCCTGCTCTCCACACCTCGAACATCTGGCGGTGAAGTGCCGTCCCTTCTACCTCCCGAGAGAATTCACCTCCGTTATCCTGACCGCGGTCTACATCCCACCCCAGGCAGACGTCCGTCTGGCACTGGAGGAGCTGCAGGCCGTGGTCAACAAACACCAGACGTCTTACCCCGAGGCATTTACCACAAGCAGCAATTAAAGAGCGCACCCCCAGAAGTGAGGACAGCACAGAGCTGGTCGGGAGGGGCAGAAGAACAACTCCAGGACTGTTTGGAGTCTGTAGACTGGGCAATGTTCAAGGACTCGGCAACGGACTTGAACGAATATGCCACAGTCGTTACAGACTTCATAAAGAAATGTGTGGAGGACTGCATCCCTACAAAAACCTTCCGAGTGTTTCCCAATCAGAAACCTTGGATGAACTTTGAGATCCGCACTCTCCTGAAGTCCAGACACAGGGCATTCACCTCCAATGATACAGTGGCCTACATGAAGACCAGATACGACCTTGGTAAGGCCATCAAAAAGGCCAAAAGGGACTTCTGCTCCAAACTGGAGGACGAGACAGATGTTCGGCAGCTGTGGCAGGGTTTGAATGCAATCACCTCCTACAAGGCAAAACCAGGAGGCAGCTCGAATGCCGGTGTAACATCACTCCCTGACGAGCTCAATGCGTTTTACGCACGCTTTGACAGGGAGAATACTGATGTGCCTTCCCGATCCCCCATTCGCTGCGATGGCATTTCAGTCTCAGTCACAGAGGCCGATGTCAGGAAATCCTTCAGAGGGGTGAACCCCCGAAAAGCACCTGGACCTGATGGTATACCCGGCCGTGTTCTAAAAACCTGTGCGGACCAACTGGCGGGAGTTTTTACGGACATTTTCAACCTCTCACTTCTGAGGTCTGAGGTCCCCACCTGCTTTAAAAGGGCATCAATTATACCGGTGCCCAAGAAGAGTAAGGTGACATGCCTCAATGACTATCGACCAGTGGCACTAACGCCGGTGGTGATGAAGTGCTTTGAGAGGTTGATCATGGAGCAAATCAACTCCTACATCGACAAAAACCTGGACCCACTGCAGTTCGCTTACCGCCACAACAGATCAACGGTGGATGCGATCTCGCTGGCCCTCCACTCCGCAGTGGTCCACTTGGACAACAAAAACTCATATGTCAGGCTGTTATTCATTGATTACAGCTCGGCATTTAACACAATCATCCCCTCCAAACTGGTTACCAAACTCGCAGAACTGGGTCTCTGCACATCCCTCTGCAACTGGATCCTCGACTTCCTCGTCCACAGACCACAATCTGTTCGTATTGGTGGAAATGTGTCAGCCTCAATAACAATCAGCACGGGAGCACCTCAAGGCTGCGTGCTCAGCCCCCTGCTGTACTCACTCTATACCCATGACTGCGTAGTGAACCACAGTGCAAACTCCATCATCAAGTTCGCTGACGACACCACTATTGTGGGGCGTATCACTGATGGGGATGAGTCAGAGTACAGAAGAGAGATCGAGCAACTGTCCATATGGTGCCAGCGCAATAACCTGGCCCTCAACACCAGCAAAACCAAGGAACTGATTGTGGACTTTGGAAGGAGTAGGAGGAGGACCCACAGCCCCATTTATATCAACGGGTCGATGTTGAAAGGGTCAAGAACTTCAAATTCCTGGGCATGCACATCTCTGAAGATCTTTCCTGGTCCGAGAACACTAACGCAATTATCAAAAAAGCTCATCAGCGCCTCTACTTCCTGAGAAGATTACGGAGAGTTGGATTGTCAAGGAAGACTCTCTCTAACTTCTACAGGTGCACAGTCGAGAGCATGCTGACTGGTTGCATCGTGGCTTGGTTCGACAATTTGAGCGCCCTGGAGAGGAAAAGACTACAAAAAGTAGTAAACACTGCCCAGTCCATCATCGGCTCTGACCTTCCTTCCATCGAGGGGATTTATCGCAGTCGCTGCCTCAAAAAGGCTGGCAGTATCATCAAAGACCCACACCATCCTGGCCACACACTCATCTCCCTGCTACCTTCAGGTAGAAGGTACAGGAGCCTGAAGACTGCAACAACCAGGTTCAGGAATAGCTACTTCCCCTCAGCCATCAGGCTATTAAACCTGGCTCGGACAAAACTCTGATTATTAGCAACCACTTTCTGTTATTTGCACTACCAGTTTATTTATTCATGTGTGTATATATTTATATCATGGTATATGGACACATTTATCTGTTTTGTAGTAAATGCCTACTATTTTCTGTGTGCTTAAGCAAAGCAAGAATTTCATTGTCCTATACAGGGACACATGACAATAAACTCACTTGAACTTGAACTTGAACTAGCCACGAATATAAAGGAGGATAGCAAAAGCCTCTTTAGGTGTGTGAAGAGGAAAAATATAGTTAAGACCAAAGTTGGACCCTTGAAAACAGAAACAAGTGAATTTATTATGGAAAACATGGAAATGGCAGATGTTGAACAGGTACTTTGGATCTGTCTTCACTAAGGAAGACACAAACAATCTCCCAGATGTACTAGAAAGGCCGAGATGGCCTGTTTCCGTGCTGTAATTGTACTAGTGGCCAGAGGGTGACAGAGGAACTGAAGGAAATACACATTAGGCAGGAAATGGTGCTGGGTAGACTGATGTACTGAAGGCTGATAAATCCCCAGGGTCTGATGGTCTGCATCCCAGGGTACGTAAGGAAGTGGCTTTACAAATCTTGGATGCATTGGTGATCATTTTCCAATGTTCTATAGATTCAGGATCAGTTCCTGTGGATTGGTGGGTACCTAATGTTATCCCATCTTTTAAGAAAGGCGGGAGAGAGAAAACAAGAATTATAGACCAGTCAGCCTGACATTGGTGGTGGGGAAGATGCTGGAGTCAATTATAAAAGGTGAAATAGCGGCACATTGGGATAGCAGTAACAGGATCGGTCTGAGTCAGCATGGATTTACGAAGGGGGAAATCATGCTTGACTCATCTTCTGGAATTTTTTCAGGATGTAACTAGGAAAATGGACAAGGGAGAGCCAGTGGATGTAATGTACCTGGACTTTCAGAAAGCATTTGATAAAGTTCCACATAGGATATTAGTGGGCAAAATTTGAGCACATGGGGGGGTAGGATACTGACATGGATAGAGAAGTGGTTGGCAGACAGGAAACAAAGAGTAGGGATAAACGGGTCCCTTTCAGAATGGCAGGCAGTGACTAGTGGGGTACCGCAAGGTTCGGTGCTGGGACCGCCGCTATTTACAATATAAATTAATGATTTCTGAAGGGATTAAAAGTACCATTAGCAAATTTGCAGATTACACAAAACTGGGTGGCAGTATGAACTGTGAGGAGAATGCTATGAGGATGCAGGTTGAATTGGACAGATTGGGTGAGTGGGCAGATGCATGGCAGGTGCAGTTTAATGTGGATAAATGTGAAGTTATCTACTTTGGTGGCAAAAACAGGAAGGCATATTATTATCTGAATGGTGTCAAGTTGGAAAAGGGGAAGTACAATGAGATCTAGGGTTCTTTGTTCATCAGTCTATGAAAGTAAGCATGCAGGTATAGCAGGCAGTGAAGAAAGCGAATGGCATGTTGGCCTTTATAACAAGAGGAATTGAGTATAGGAGCAAAGAGGTCCTTCTGCAGTTGTACAGGGCCCCAGTGAGACCACACCTGGAGTATTGTGTGCAGGTTTGGTCTCCAAATTTGAGGAAGGACATTCTTGCTATTGAGGGAGTACAGCGTAGGTTCACGAGGTTAATTCCCGGGATGGCGGGACTGTCATATGTTGATTGAATGGAGTGGCTGGACTTGTATACTCTGGAATTTAGAAGGATGAGTGAGGATCTTAATGAAACATTTCTGATTATTAAGGGATTGGACACGCTAGAGGCTGGAAACATGTTCCCGATGTTGGGGGAGTCCAGAACCAGGGGGCACATTTTAAGAATAAGGGGTAGGCCATTTAGGATGGAGATGAGGAAAATCTTTTTCACCCAGAGAGTGGTGAATCTGTGGAGTTCTCTGTCTCTGAAGGCAGTGGAGACCAATTTTCTGGATGCTTGCAAGAGAGGGTTAGATAGAGTTCTTAAAGATAGCGGAGTCAGGGGTTATGGGGAGAAGGCAGGAACAGGGTACTGATTGTGGATGATTAGTCATGATCACATTAAATGGCGGTGCTGACTCGAGGGGCTGAATGGCCTACTGCACCTATTGTCTATTGTCTATTGAATGCATTGTTCATTCAGATTAATCATTGTAATCGTTTCGTGCCTCACGCACCAAATGTTCTTGTACTCATCATTTTATTTTTCTGAGTAGATGAGTAATTAGTGTCTGCCATTCATCCATTGTAATTCATCAATCAATGTGACAGACTGCTTTGTAATTAATCAATAATTATACTGAATTGATCTGTAACATTCAATAGCTGACCTTCTCGGACAACATTGTATTGTTAAAGCTGAAAAATAATTTAAAAAATAGATGAAAGGCAATGCCTTTCCAAGCCAGACAAAACAGGACAGTAAGACCAAGGTTACAATAGACAATAGACAATAGGTGCAGGAGTAGGCCATTTGGCCCTTCGAGCCAGCACCGCCATTCAATGTGATCATGGCTGATCATCCCCAATCAGTACCCCGTTCCTGCCTTCTCCCCATATCCCCTGCGCAATTTTTAAGAGCCCTATCTAGCTCTCTCTTGAAAGTATCCAGAGAAACTGCCTCCACCACCCTCTGAGGCAGAGAATTCCACAGACTTGCCACTCTCTGTGAGAAAAAGTGTTTCCTCATCTCCGTTCTAAATGGCTTACTCCTTATTCTTAAACTGGCTCCTGGTTCTGGACTCTCCCAACATCGGGAACATGTTTCCTGCCTCTAGCGTGTCCAAGCCCTGAACAATCTAATATGTTTCAATGAGATACCCTCTCATCCTTCTAAACTCCAGAATGTACAAGCCCAGCTGCTCCATTCTCTCAGCATATGACAGTTCCGCCATCCCGGGAATTAACCTTGTAAACCTACGCTGCACTCCCTCAATAGCAAGAATGTCCTTCCTCAAATTAGGGGACCAAAACTGCACACAATACTCCAGGTGTGGTCTCACTAGGGCTCTGTACAACTGCAGAAAGACCTCTTTGCTCCAATATTCGATTCCTCTTGTTATAAAGGCCAAATGCCATTCGCTTTCTTCACTGCCTGCTGTACCTGCATGCTTACTTTCATAGACTGATGTACAAGGACCCCCAGATCCCTTTGTACTTCCCCTTTACCCAACTTGACGCCATTTAGACAGTAAGTAACCCCCAAAACAATATGCATCAGGCAGAACAGAGCCACAATGAACCCCTCACTATATTGAAATACCAGTATATGCAATGAGCTGGCAAATTAGAACAGCTCTTGAATGATTGTAAGCATACCTGATTCAGGTATAAATTACCATATGCCATGCTACGTAAATCATCATCTGCCATATCAATAATCAGGAACAACGTGATCAACTCAACGATGAGTATGATTTCTCAGAGAGACCAAGAAATCACAGATCTTTGGGGTTGTATCAGTTTCCTCTCTGTTTCCTCTCAGCGTAATCTCAGTCCCACCTCCCCCCACCTATCTTTCAGTCTGAAGAAGAGTTCTGACCTGAAACGTCACCTATTCCTTTCCTGCTGAGACGCTGCCTTGCCTGATGAGCTACTCCAGCATTTTGTGTCTATATCTGGGGTATGATCGTCATGGCCAGCAGATAGAGTTGACAATTCATACAACTCTTTCCTGAAGGTTTGATTTGCTGGTGTATGATTATCTGATACTTTATTTGCAAATGAATAGTAGCTTCAAAAAACAAGACACAACACTTATTCTTTCACATTGTCCGTTGCCACCATTCAACTTGGTACAGCGGCAATTTACTTGGCATTTCCACCAGTCTAATGTACTGCATTTGGAGTTGACACTGAGGTCTCCTCTACGATGGAGAAACTAAACGCGGATTGGGTGATCGCTTTGTGGAGAAGGAATGAATCTGAGTTTTGGTTGTCTGCCATTTTAATTCAGTAAATGTCTCCCATTCTGTCCTTTCTATCGGCAAGCTTGAGAAACAATACTTCATTCTCTGCCTGGCCTAATTGGCCTCTGTAAATTGCCCTTAGGAGTAGATGAGAATTGGAATAACATCGAACATGTGTGTTTAAGAGGGAACTGCAGATGCTGGAAAATCGAAGGTACACAAAAATGCTGGAGAAACTCAGCGAGTGCAGCAGCATCTATGGAGCGTAGGAAATAGGCAACGTTTCGGGCCAAACACCCTTCTTCAGACTGAAGGGGGGTGGCGAGGAGAAGATCCATGAGGGATGGGAGGAGCCATCTTGGGGAACGGCTGCTAACCAGCAGCCGTCCGTTTAATTCACTTTTTTTTTGCAGTTTTAGTTAGTCCTGTGCCCTGTTTGTGGGAGAGATAGTCTTTTTAATGTGGGGGGTAGGGGGTAATAATATTTCTAGGTCCCTACCTGGTCGGTGAGGCAGCTTTTTCTCCGGGCTGCCCCGTCGACCCGTCCTCGTGGCCTACCAGCGGGCGTGGAGCGCCATTTCCTGGCGGGGACCGCCCAGCACCTCGGCTTCAGTGGCGGCACAGCGCTGGATGCTTTCGCGGAGGGGAGCGAGCGATGCCTTGCCTGGGTCGCAGCGCTGGATCAACGCGCTGGAGCTCCGGTGAGCTGAGACCGCCGAGATCAACACCTCCGGGCTGCGGGTCTGCGGAGCGGAGCGGGCGGCGCCGACTTTAACATCGGGAGCCTGGGAGCTCCAAACCGGCGCGGCCTTGTCGGCTTCGGCAGCCGCGGTCCCTAGTTAGGAAGCGGCCGTTCCAGGTGGCCCAGCCGCTGAGAGGACTCTCCCGACGCCGGGGCAACAGCACCCAGCCAGAACGGCCAGGAACATCGGGCCTCCGTAGAGGCAATAGCAGAGGCCTCAATAGGCCTGACTTTGGGAGAACTGGGGATGGGAACTGGACATTGTGCCTTCCTCCACAGTGGTAACCATTGTGGGGGGATGATTTTTTGTGTGTAATGTGAATATGTTAGTTTGTGTCCAAGATGGCTGTCGGAAGGGAGAGTGGACGCTGGCGCGGTTTAGCTGCCGCTGCTCTCTCTTCACATTGTGTTTTTGATTTTTTTGTCTTTGGAGCGAATTCTGTCTTTAATTTGTTTATTGGTGATGTCCTTATTATTTATTTTACTCCGACTATATGTTTTTTCTCTCTTGTTAATTTTCTGTAAGGTGTCCTTGAGACTTTGAAAGGCGCCCGCAAATAAAATGTATTATTATTATTATTATTAATATGACGTGCTGTTCCCCCAATTTCCGGTGTTGCTCGCTCTGGCAATGGAGGAGACCCAGGACAGAGAGGTCGGATGGGGAATGGGAGGGGGAGTTGAAGTGCTGAGCCACCGGGAGGTCAGGTTGGTTATTGCGGACCGAGCGGAGGTGTTCGAATTAGTGTGAACGCGTGATCGATGGTCGGCATGGACACAGTGGGCTGAAGGGCCAGTTTCCAAGCTGATATCTCTAGACACTAAAACTAAAAGGATTATGGAGATAATTCTCAAGGCTGGAACTGTCTGCTGACTACAGTCAATGTCATCTCCTCTATTTCTCCGTTTCTGCTTTGGTCTCTAATTTTGCCTGACAACATTTCTGTGAATCACTGTGGGGTGCTTTGAAATCATTAAAATTCTATTTCTTCGGTGCCTCTTCCAGGACTCCATCACAATTTCATAAGACAATTGTGTAAACCGAGGGATAAAGGTACCAATTTAAGCTCTTTCTTCCATGTTTTTCATTTCCAGCAGCAGGCAAGCAGAAAAACCTATTACTGAAAGGCGACATAGGAAATTAGATGGATGGAAAGGTTGAACCTCACCACAGGTGGGATTCCTGCTGGGACAAAAGTTCGCTTTGAATAACTAATAATTCATTGCATTTTTGTTATTGTTGTTGTATCGGGTGTGCCTGTAAAGCTGCAGCAAGTAAGGATGTGCAGGAAGGAACTGCAGACGCTGGTTTAAACCGAAGTTAGACACAAAAAGCTGGAGTAACTCAGTGGGACAGGCAGCATCTCTGGAGAGAAGGAATGGGGCAAGGATATTGATTTCTCTCTCTTCAGGTAGCCCTGACATTCCCTCTCTCTCTCTCTCCCTCCCCCACCCAAGTTGCTCTAGCTTCTCGTTTTCACCCTACAAACAGCTAACAATGGCCTGTTTCCCTTTTCATCGTGACTTTTTTGCATATCTTATGTTCATTGTTCTTTATCTCTCCACATCATCATCTATATCTCGCATTCCCCTTATCCCGAACCAGTCTGAAGAGGGGTCTCTCCAGAGATGCTGCCTGTCCCGCTGAGTTACTCCAGCTTTTTGCGTCTATCTTTGCAAGTAAGGATGTCATTGTTCTGGTGAAACTATTCTTTACAGTTAAAATAGAATATTTAACAGAACAGCACTGGAACAGGCCCTTCAGCCCACAATGTCTGTGCTGAGCATGCCACCAAGCCAAGGAAACACTTTTTCTCACAGAGAGTGGTGAGTCTGTGGAATTCTCTGCCTCAGAGGGCGGTGGAGGTTCCCTGGATGCTTTTAAGAGAGAGCTAGATAAGGCTCTTAAAAATAGCGGAGTCAGGGGATATGGGGAGAAGGCAGGAACGGGGTACTGATTGGGGATGATCAGCCATAGAAACATAGAAAATAGGTGCAGGAGTAGGCCATTCGGCCCTTCGAGCCTGCACCGCCATTTGATATGATCATGGCTGATCATCCAACTCAGTATCCAATCCCTGCCTTCTCTCCATACCCCCTGATCCCTTTAGCCACAAGGGCCACATCTAACTCCCTCTTAAATATAGCCATGATCACAATGAATGGCGGTGCTGGCTCGAAGGGCCAAATAGTCTACCCCTGCACCTATTGTCTATTGTCCATCCTTGGTGGTGCATTCCAGGCACTCAACACTCTCTGTAAAAAAGACTTGACCCACACAGTTCCTTTTAACATTGCCCCTCTCACCTTAAAGTCGTATTTCTATTGAGACTAATATAAATAAAGATTGGAAGTTAATAATAATAATAATGGATGGGATTTATATAGCGCCTTTCTAATACTCAAGGCGCTTTACATCGCATTATTCATTCACTCCTCAGTCACACTCAGTGGTGGTAAGCTACTTCTGTAGCCACAGCTGCCCTGGGGCAGACTGACGGAAGCGTGGCTGCCAATCTGCGCCTACGGCCCCTCCGACCACCACCAATCACTCACACACATTCACACACATTCACACACCGGCAAAGGTGGGTGAAGTGTCTTGCTCAAGGACACAACGACAGTATGCACTCCAAGCGGGATTCGAACCGACTACCTTCCGGTTGCCAACCGAACACTTAGCCCATTGTGCCATCTGTCGTCCTACTGGTTGTACAGTTGGAAGCTGCAAGAAAATAAATATCTACCCTCACGATTCCTGATCCTAAGATCTATAATCTGGAACCACATAAGAGTGTTTTGTTTAATCCTCTCCAGCCCTGTTAGTTTGTAATGATGAAAATTATGACAGAAAGCTCCCAGTGTGAGTAAAAAACAGCACTTAGTGTAAACCAACAAGTGTAATTAATAACACCAGCTGTAGACACTGGCAGATCTGTGGAGAAGATAATTAGTGAAATATTAAATTTAGGTGCAAATTTAGGTGCAAATCCATTATTAAAAAGTTTGTCATTACAGAGGACACAAATTCAATACGCTATTTATTAGCTTTAAAAATCCACCTTCAAAAATTGAAAAAACATTGTTAGTAAAAGGGAATGCTGGATGGAGATGAGTTCATAGACAAACCCTGGCTCAGCACCAAGTTTGTTGGTAGCTGAAACATCATTTGATGGTCAAATAGTAGCAGTCGAGCCAAATGGCCTGTTTGTGTCTCAAAACTAGGATGTGAACTCTCAAGTGACAAGTTATTCTGCCTGAACGGGATGCATCATAAGATGCTGAGAGAAATAAATGTAGAAATCATGAAGATTGTTCACTATGGAAGACTGTAAATATTCCACCAGTGGACTGGAAGAGATAATGCAGAATCTTTAAAGATCAATATGCATAACATCAAATAGAGAAGGCAGATGGTTCAGATGGTCTCCTCTGAAAGTAAGAATCTCCTGACAATGGATTAATGCGGAAAAATAGGTTCTCAAACCTACAAATTATACACTTTCCAGCCACACACAACTGCTAAGCACTATAAACACTGCTTCAATCCATATTCTCTACATATCCCATTCTTACCTGCACATTCCCACCCAACTTTCTATCCCATACAATACAATACAATACAATACAATACAATACAATACAATACAATACAATACAATACCTTTTTATTTGTCATCTGAACCTCACATGAGGTTCAAACGAAATTTGGTTTCTGCAGCCATACAAAAAAAGAACCAAGACACACACCAACACAATTCAATTCACATAAACATCCATCACAGTGAGTCTCCTCCTCACTGTGATGGAAGGCAAAACTTGTCTCTCCCCTGCTCTACATCCCCCTGGATGGAGTACAGTACATTCCCCTTGCCAAGGTGGTCTCCAAAGGTAGACGATAGCCCTCATTACCACCATTTAAGCTGAAGACCAAGGAATCAGAGGAAGACCATCTTTGAGGAATGGTGGCCCTCTCAATTTCAGTGCCCCACCGGCTGCAGGAGTCTATCTTTCTCCTCACATGGCCACTCAAGCCTGCCCCACTGTTCAACATGATCATGCATGATCTCTGCCAGGGCTCATCTCAAATTCCCCGTAGCCCTGATGTTCTTGATCATTCAAATTGTATCTAACCTCTTTAAATACCGCTAATGATTCAGCCTTCACATCCCTCCAGTTCAGCTCAGTTCAGTTAAGTTTATCAGCACACGTACCGAGGTACAATGAAAAGCTTTTGTTGCATGCTATCCAGTCAGCAGAAAGACAAAACATGACTGCAATTGACAGTGTATAATACATGATACGGGAATATCGTTTAGTGCAAGGTATAGCGGCAGATTTTTATATCGTTCAAGAGATTACTCCCTCTAGCCACTCTAGCCAAATGGCCACAACACAAGGTAAAGCCGGTAAAGTCCGATCAAGGATAATCCAAGGACCAGCAATGAGTTAGATAGTTCAGTACTGCACTCTGGTTGTGGTAGGATGATTCAATTGCCTGATAACCCGAGTAAACAATTCCAGAGATTCAGTACCATTGACGCAGAGCCAACAACCTGGCTGCTCAACACCCGGCTTGAGATCTAACTATTCCTTTGGTTTATGTTTCATTCGCAAGAAGAAGAAGTGCCTATATGAGAAGAAATTCATATGCATGTTAGTTTTAAACAACTTCCTTCTTATATTGCAACCATGTACCCTCCTTCAAAAGTCTCCTGCTTGTGGAAACACTTCAACATCTACCCTCTCATGCTCCCTTCATATCTTGTATGTTTCAATAAGATAGACTCTCATTCTTCCAAACATTAAAAAAAACCCCATCAAACTTATTTAACCACTCAGGATAGGACAATCCCTCAACCCAGAAATTAGCTGAGTGATTTTTTTTTTTTTTGGATTGTCTCCAATGCTGGTCCATCTTTTCCTAAATAAGGAGACCAGAGATGTGTAAGGTTCTCTGTGTGGCCTCTTCAACACTCTATGTGAGAATAACTCCCTATTTCTTAATTCCTTTTGATAAAAGCCAAAACACATTTGTCTTCCCAATTACTTGCTGCACCTTCCTACTAACTTATTTTTTAAACCTAGATCCCTGAGAAAATAACAAACCAATGAAGGAACTCAACTGGTCGAACTGCCATCCATGGAAGGAAATGGACAGACAATGTTTTGGGTCAAGACCCTTCTTCCAATGAAGGCACCGAGTTTCTTCAGCAGTTTGCGTTTTGCTTAAGATTTCATCAGGAGCAGAATTGGGCCATTCGGCCCATCAAGTCTACTTCACCATTCAATCATTGATATAGAACAAATGAATGAAAGATATGCAATAAAGTAATGATGATATAGGAAACAGGCTGTGTTAGCTGTGTGCCAGGTGACAATGAGACTTAACAATGAGTTTCAACAAGATAACTTTGAAGCTGGTGTGTCTTGGGTGGGGAAGGGATGGAGAGAGCATTGAGGTTTAGGTTTAGTATTGTCGGGTGTACTGAAGTACATTGAAAAACCTTGTTTTGCATGCTATCCTATCATATCAGATAATACAATACCAACAGTACATTCAGAAAGTATTCAGACCCCTTCACGTTCCCAACATTTTGTCATGTTACAGCCTTATTTAAAAATGGATTAAATTATTATTTTTTTAATCATCAATCTACACACAATACCCCAGAATGAAGAAGCGAAAACAAGTGTTTAGAAATGTTTGCAGTAATTAGAAAGAAATAACTGAAATATCACATTTACATAAGTATTCAGACGCTTTGCTATAACACTCAAAATTGAGCTCAGGTTCATCCTGTTTCCATTGATTATCCTTGAGATGTTTCTACAACTTGATTGGAGTCCACCAGTGATAAATTAAATTGATTGAACATGATTTGGAAAGGCACACACCTGTCTATATTCGGTCCCACAGTTGACAGCGCATGTCAGAGCAAAAACCAAGCCATGAAGACAAAGGAATTGTCCGTAGACCTCCGAGACAGGATTGTGTCGAGACACAGATCTTGGGAAGGGTATAAAACAATTTCTGCTGCATTACAGGTCCCGAAGAGCACAGTGCCCTCTGTCATTCTTAAATAGAAGAACTTTGGAGCCGCCAGGACTCTTCATAGAGCTGGCCGCCCGGCCAAACTGAGCAATTGGGCGAGAAGGGCATTGGTCAGGGAAATGACCAAGAACCCAATGGTCACTCTGACAGAGCTCCAGAGTTCCTCTGTGGAGATGGGAGAACCTTCCAGAAGGCCAACTATATCTGCAGCACTCCACCAATCAGGCCTTTATGGTAGAGTGGCCAGATGGAAGCCACTCAACAGGACAACGACCCTAAGCACACAGCTAAGACAACGCAGGAGTGGCTATGCGAAAATTCTATGAATGTCCTTGAGTCCGTCCAGAGCCCGGACTTGAACCCAATCAAACATCTCTGGAGGGGCCTGAAATTAGCTGTGCATCAAAGCTCCACATCCAACCTGTCAGAGCTTGAGAGGATCTGCTGAGAAGAATGGGAGAAATTACCCAAATACAGGTGTGCCAAGCTTGTAGTGTTATACCCAAGAAAACTTGAGGCTGTAATTGCTGCCAAAGGTCACTCAACAAAGTACTGAGTAAAGGGTCTGAATACTTATGTAAATGTGATATTTCAGTTCTTTATTTTTAATGAATTTGCAAAAAATTCTAAACGCCTGTTTTTGCTTTTTTATTATGGGGTACTGTGTGTAGATTGAAAATTAAAAAAAAAAAAAGAATTAAATCCATTGTAGAATAAGGCTGTAACGTAACAAAATGTGGAAAAAGTGAAGGGATCTGAATACTTTCTGAATGCACTGTAAATACAATCAAGTCAAACACAAGTGCAACAGGTAAAGCTAAGAGAAAGATACAGAATGCAGATATGCCTACATCTCACACCTCTAACGTAGAGCATGGCCAACCATTTTATTGCTGACATTCATTGAAGTAACCAAATAATAGGAAAAATTCCCTGATCGTTGTCACTCACGGTGAACTTTGCAAGATGTTTGAGCAGTCCGCTGTCAGCTCTGAGGTCGACCGTCATGTCTCCTGAAGTCAGCTGAGTCTTGTCAAGAATGAAACAAGAATGCCCCAGGATGGAACATAGATCATGTTACACTGTTCCATGACATTTTTTGCAACAAGTTTTGTGTTCCTATTTCTGATGGTGCAGGTGGAAGTATCAATTTGTGTTTAGCGATATCATGAGGAGAATGCCTAACACTTGGAAAAGTTAGTCTTGCTAACTTTGTCTGTGGTCAGTCCAATCTTATCCAATTTTGCGATAGGTTCGAGTTACTCCAGCACTTTGTGCCTATCTTTGGTATTAACCAACATCTGCAGTTCTTTGTTGTGTTTAAACTCCATGCTGCTTCTCTGTACTTCTCAACGTTGACCATGAAACAACATTAATGTAAATGCAATTTGTTCTGTCAGTCGCTGCCCTGTGCTGCTGCAACTACAAAGTCTTAGACATTGTTAACTTTCCAGATCTGGGTGTGATCTGAGTGGCAATACCACCAATTTATTGACATTCAATATCCAAACTGCATAATGGTAGAGCTCACCAGCACTGCTATCTGCAGGAAAGGAAGGTAGCTGATCTGTGTGTCTTTATATCTCTACTGGACACTGGCACAAACTTCACTTACGTTGCACACGTTAGATACTTCAAAGTGCTGGAGAAACTCAGCTGGTCAAGCAGCATCTGTTGCGGGAATGGACAGGCCATTTTATTTATTTATTTTTTGGGGGGAGATTTTTTTTAAATTTTTTTCGGGGGAGGGATTTCTTTTCTTTTTTTTTTTTTAATTATTATTATTTTTTTTATTTTTTTTATGCAGGTCCCTCTTTCAGACTGAACTGTCCAGACCCAAAACGACGCTGTCCATTCCTCCGCATATGCTGCCAGGCTCCTTAAGTTTCTCCAGCACCTTGTGTTTTGCTCAAGATTCCAACACTCGCAGTTCTTCTTGTCCTTGCCACTCACTTCATCAGTCAAGTTGATATTATCAGCGATCAATTCAGTGGAACAGGTTGAAGAATCCTTCAGACCAACAGTTCCTTCTGATTTGGAGGTATTGATGAATGAAAGCCACTTTGAATAGAAAACACACTAACAACAGCCATTGAACAATCATTAGATCACAAAAAAACCCAGATCCAATCAGAAAATCACACAATGTGCTTTAGTAACTTAGCAGGTCAGGCAGCATCTCTAGGGAACATAGATAGGTGACGTTTTTGGTCAGGACCCCTCTTCAGCCTGATTGCAGTGGGGGAGTGGAGGGAGGGAGGGAGGGAGGGGGGGAGGGTGGTGGGAAGAAATCTGGAAGAGAAGTGGAGGAAGGACAAGGTTTGGCAAGTGATAGGTGGATATACGTGAAGAGGTTTTTGATTGGCAATTGGTTGGACAAAGGCCAGAGAATGAAAAGTCAAATCATCTGAGATTAGGAGCCAAGGGTAGAAGATAGAAACATAGAAAATAGGTGCAGGGGTAGGCCATTCGGCCCTTCGAGCCAGCACCGCCATTCAACATGATCATGGCTAATCATCCAAAATCAGTACCCCGTTCCTGCTTTCTCCCCATATCCCTTGATTCCGTTAGCCGTAAGAGCTAAATCTAACTCTCTCTTGAAAACATGCAGTTAATTGGCCTCCACTGCCTTCTGTGCCAGAGAATTCCACAGGTTCAGAACTGTCGGCATGCATTGTGTGTCATGCCACTCACATCATCAAGGTAAGTAACCATACAAGTTGACAACTCAACCCCAAGATCTAGAAGATTACTTTCAGCATGTCAACAATGAGAAGGAAAATGAACTATAGCCGCCAGAAGAGGTTTGTTTAGCTTCAAAATGTGTCCAGCAAGTTTGTTTATTGAAAAGACCAGAACCAGCGGTAACACAATATTCCATTGAAAGAGCAATGAAATGCAAAGCTCTGCTATAAACACATTTTGCACTGGTGTTAGACATTCAGAAGACTGAGACTGAGATTGGACTGAGGCAATGTATTTGATTGGATTGAATGGCACTGATTTCGTTTGCACTAATCACATAAAGGAACGGTCTCACACATTTAGCTGGGATTGCCCTTAATTTGCACAAAATGGTGCCCGTTGTGAAATTGGACTGGACATTTCCAGATATGATTTACACCAGCCTTTCCCAGACATCAGATACACAGCCAATAACACTCATTTTTCATCCTGCCTGTAATAAATTGAAGATCACAAGGGCAACCCGTGACCATCGTGGACAGCTTTGCTACATCTGAAGCTTGGTGCTATTGTGTTATTTTGTTGTCTCTTATTAAAGGAACGCGCGGCTGAAATTGCATTCTGATTGACCAGCTTCAGAACTCACAATAGGCTCTTTGAGCACCTACCAAAGTCCACAGAGCACCCTGTCACAGTGTTGCTCCAGAGTTTAACTGTTGACATAACTGCTCAATGGCTATCTCAGTAGTAACACCGTTAAAGTTTCGCTTGCTGTGAATCATGAGAAGAATTTCCTCATGACAAATGCCATGTTTCTAGGATGTATACATGATTCCTACTCCACGAGTCCACGATTCCAGGCATATTCAGTGGCAGCTTTGCTGGGAAGTTTGGATTCATGGGGTGCTTAACCCTGCCCTTTACACATCTGTCTGCTTCTACTTCTCCAATCTCCTACATCTGAGATCAGACAGGTCGAACAATCTCAACTGACCCAGATGGTGGTGGGAAATAAATGCCACTGGCTTGCTGAACTGGAAACGGGACTACTTTGGTACCTGCAGCAGTCCTGAGGAGAATACTCCTTGAAGACTATGCCAATTTCCTGCGGCTCTTCACATAGATGACCACTTTGGGTTCTGAGGGGTCCTATTCATTCTCTAGTTTTCCTCTTTCCCTTAAAGTGCTTATAAAACTACTCCAAATGTAAATAAAACCCAATTTCATTGTAAACTTATCTAAAATCTGTAAGGTTTACCATAAGGTTAAAATAAGGCTACATGACTGCAAACAAATTCATTTATAATGGTTACATTGCATGATGCAGGGTGAGTGAATTGTGAATTTGAAACAGAAGAAGGTGACTCTGAAGAAGAGTCCTGACCCAAAATATTGTCCGTCCATTCCCTCCACTGGTTTGCTTTACTTTAGACTTTAAAGATACAGTGTGGAAACATCCCACTGAGCCCACGCCGACCACCAGTACATAGAAACATAGAAACATAGAAAGTAGGTGCGAGAGTAGACCACCAGGTCCGTCGAGCCCGCACCGCCATTCGCTCATGGCTGAACACTAAACAGACACACTTACCCACAAACAGTAGACACAAGACACAGAACACAAGACACTACCCTCCCCTTCATACCGCTATCACCCCTCTCCACCCCAAGAACCGCGTGATCTCCTGGGGGAGGCAAAAAACCGGATAAAAACCCAGGTCCAATTCGGGAAAAAAAATCCGGGAAATTCCTCTCCGACCCCAATCCAGGCGATCGACACTTGTCCAGGAGATCACTCAGGTCTCACTATACTAACCATACCTAGGTCCATATCCCTGCCCTCTCCCCGTAGCCCCTTATCCCCTCGGCAGCTAAAAAAACATCTATTCTAGACTTAAATATATTTAACGTTTCTGCTTCCACTGCTCCCTGGGGCAGTGAATTCCACAAATTAACCACCCTCTTGGTGAAGAAGTTCTTCCTCATCTCAGTTTTAAAAGAGCCCCCCCTTATTCTGCAACTATGTCCCCTAGTTCTAGTTTCCCCGATCATTGGGAACATCCTCGGTGCATCCACCCGATCAAGGCCCCTCACGATCTTATATGTCTCAATGAGATCGCCTCTCATTCTCCTAAACTCCAAAGAGTAGAGCCCCAGCTTACTTAACCTTTCCTCATATGTCAATCCCCTCATTGCAGGAATCAATCTTGTAAACCTTCGCTGCACTGCCTCCAGGGCTAGTACATCCTTCCTTAAGTATGGACCTCAGAACTGTACACAGTATTCCAAATGTGGCCTCACTAATACTGTGTACAGCTGCAGCAAGACCTCCGTGTTTTTATACTCAATCCCCCTAGCAATAAAGGCCAAAACTCCATTGGCCTTCCTGATTGCTTGCTGCACCTGCATACTGACCTTTAGTGATTCATGTACTAATACCCCTAGATCCCTTTGCGTTGCATTACAACGCAGCTCCTCCTCATTTAGAAAATAACTTGCCCTATCATTTTTTTTCCCAAAGTGAATGACTTCACATTTATTAGTATTAAATTTCATCTACCAAGTTGTTGCCCACTCACCTAGCTTATCTATATCCATTTGCAGACTCTTCCTATCCTCCTCATCCCCAACTTTTCCTCCCATTTTTGTATCGTCCGCAAATTTTGATATATTACACTTGGTTCCCTCCTCCAAATCATTTATATAAATTGTGAACAACTGGGGTCCCAGCACCGACCCTTGCGGAACCCCGCTAGTTACCGGTTGCCATCCCAAGTATGAACCATTTATCCCCACTCTCTGCTTCCTATTTGTCAGCCAATCCTCTACCCATGCTAATATATTACCCCCAATCCCATAATTTTTTATTTTTAGCAATAGTCTCTTATGTGGCACCTTGTCAAAAGCCTTTTGGAAGTCCAAGTATACCACATCCACCGGTTCCCCTTTATCCACCCGGGTTGTTACTTCCTCAAAGAATTCGAGCAGATTCGTTAAACAGGATTTCCCCTTCACAAAACCATGCTGGTTCTGTCCGATGAAGTCATGTTTATCCAAGTGCCCCGTTAGTGTTTCTTTAATAATTGTCTCTAACATTTTACCCACCACCGATGTTAGACTAACCGGTCTATAGTTACCCGCCTTCTGTCTACTTCCTTTTTTAAATATAGGTGTTACATTGGCCATTTTCCAATCCACTGGGACCGTTCCTGCCTCCAGGGAGTTTTGGAAAATTATCACCAATGCATCCACAATCCCCACCGCTATCTCCCTCAAGACCCTTGGATGCAATCCATCAGGCCCAGGGGATTTATCCTCCTTCAGTCTCATTAATTTCCCTAATACCACCTCCTTGGTGATCTCAATAGTATTTAGCTCCTCCATTCCTACCGCCCCCTGTTTATCCAGCGTTGGAATATCTTTTGTGTCTTCCATGGTGAAGACTGATACAAAATACTCGTTTAATGCCTTTGCCATTTCCATGTTCCCCACCAACAACCCTCCAGTCTCACCCTCCAATGGACCAACGTTCACCTTAGCCACCCTTTTTCTTTTTATATAGCTATAAAAACTCTTACTATTAGTTTTTATGTTGTTCGCTAAATTCCTTTCATAGCCTATTTTCCCCGTCTTAATTAATCTCTTAGTTATTCTTTGCTGACCTTTAAATGCTTCCCAATCCTCTACCCTCCCACTATCTCTGGCTACCTTATATGCCCTTGCCTTCAGCCGAATACTATCCTTTATAGTTTTACTGAGCCATGGCTGACTGTTCTTACCCTTACCCCTTTTTTTCTTCATAGGAATAAATTTTTCTTGAAGGTTATACAGTAGATCCTTAAACGTACACCACTGCTCATGTACCGTCTTATTCTTGAGTCTGCTATCCCAGTCAACTTTGATCAGCTCAGTCCTCATACCTTCATAATCCCCCTTATTTAGACTAAGCACCCTAGCCTGAGTTTCAACCTGCTCCCCTTCTATTTGAATATGGAATTCGACCATATTGTGGTCACTTGTTCCCAACGAGTCCCTAACTATGACATTTTTAATCAATCCTACTTCATTACACAGGACCAGATCCAAGATTGCCTCCCCCCTTGTCGGTTCTGTGACATACTGTTCTAGGAACCCGTCTCTAATACATTCTATAAACTCTTCCTCTAGTCTACCCTGCCCAGTTTGGTTTGCCCAATTAATATGAAAATTGAAGTCCCCCATGATTACAGCAGTTCCCTTTTTACATGCGTCAACTATTTGCAGATTTATGTTCCGACTAACAGCGTCACAGCTATTTGGAGGTCTATAAATTACACCCACTAGTGTTTTTTTCCCCTTGTTATTCTCTATCTGTACCCAAGCTGTTTCACTATCCTGATCCTTCAACGCAATATCCTTCCTCTCTATTGCCGTTATTCCCTCCCTTATTAAAAGGGCCACCCCTCCTCCCTTTCTTTCCTGTCTATCTTTTCTAATTGTCGAGTACCCCTCTATATTTAACTCCCAGTCCTGATCCCCTTGCAGCCATGTCTCCGTAATGGCCACGATATCATAACCATATATACTTAATTGCACCGTTAATTCATCTATCTTATTTCGAATACTCCGTGCATTTAGATAAAGCACTTTCAGATGATTTTTACTACCCTTCCTTTCCGTTTTTGCCCCTTTTACATGTAGAGCTTTATCTTCACACATTCTGGATCCTCCTGTCACACTTTGATTTTCCGCTTCCCTAGCCTCCCTAGATGAGCCCTCCAATCTATCCTTCCAAAGCACTGCTGTAATATCTTCCCTGACTAGCAATGCAACACCACCACCTCTTGCCCCTCCAATTCTATCACACCTGAAGCAACGAAATCCTGGAATATTTAGTTTCCAATCACAGCCCTCCTGCAACCATGTTTCACTGATCGCCACAACATCATACTTCCATGTGTCTATCCAGACTCTAAGCCCATCCACCTTTCTTACAATGCTCCTAGCATTAAAATATGCACATTTAAGAAACCCCCCGTCTCTTCTTCTCTGTTTATTTCCTTTTTTTTCTTTCTCCTCTTGTGTCCGAGTGCTTCCCTTTTCTGCTTCCTGTCTCCCATTCGGTCTACTAGCTTTCTCTATTTGAGTCCCTCGCCCCAACCATTCTAGTTTAAAGTCCCCCCAGTGACCCTTGCAAATTTCCCCGCCAGGATGTTGGTCCCCCTCGGGTTCAAGTGCAACCCATCCTCTCTGTACAGGTCCCACCTTCCCCAAAAGAAGTCCCAATGATCCAGAAACTTGAATCCCTGCCCTCTGCACCAGTCTTTCAGCCACGCATTTATCCTCCACCTCGCTCCATTCTTACTCTCACTGTCGCGTGGTACAGGCAGTAATCCTGAGATTGCCACCTTTTTGGTCCTTTTCCTTAACTCTCCTCCCAACACCCTAAATCCTCCCTTCAAGACCTCTTCACTTTTTTTACCTATGTCATTTGTACCAATATGTACCACGACCTCAGGCTCCTCTCCCTCTGATTTCAGGATATCTTGGATGCGTTGAGACACGTCCGAGACCTTGGCACCAGGGAGGCAGACCACCATCCTGGTCTCCCGACTGCGTCCACAGAAACGCCTATCCGACCCCCTAACAATAGAGTCCCCAATTACTATTGCCCTCTTCTTTTTTCCCTACCTTTCGGAGCAACAGGGCCGGTCTCTGTGCTGGAGGCCCGTCCGCTGTTGCTACTCCCGGGCAGGCTGTCATCCTCATCCGTACTCAAACAGGAGTACTTATTTGCAAGGTGTAGCGACATTGGAGTACTCCCTCGTTCCTGCCTCTGCCCCTTGCCCTTCCTTAGCGTGACCCATATGTCTCTCTCCTGTGGTTTTGGAGTGACCACCTCCCTATAACTCCCCTCTATGACCTCGTCACTCTCCCTGACAAGACAGAGGTCATCGAGCTGCTGCTCCAGGAACCTAATACGGTCCCTTAGGAGCCCCATCTCTCTGCACCTGGTGCAGATGTGGACGTCTGGAGGGCCATCCGACACCATGACCTCCCACATCTGACATCCAGAACAGTACACTGCTCTGGCTGTCATTCCCTCACCTTACCCTGGATCCGATACCAGTACAATACGATAGAAACTGCTGGGAGAAATCAGCAGGTATCTGACTCACAACAACTGCTCCCTGTTGCCCTTTAAACTGTACCTTTATTATATAAACAAAAAGCACTGTACCTTTAGCCCAATGTACCCTTAGCCCACTGTACCCTTAGCCCACTTTACCTTTACTAAAGCACTGAACCTTTAACCACAAAGCATAAATGCTAACCTGAGGGCGCACCCAATCAGCTGCTTCCTCTAGTCTGCTTCCACCAATCAGCGGCTTCCCCAGAAACCCTCCCTATGGAGTGTGGAACGTTACGGGATTTGGTAAGCCCTGACCCTCCTCCGCTGTCTCCAACGGTCCTGGGCCTCTGTGAAAACAAGCCCCGTGCCCGATTTAAGTACTCACCGCCCTGACCCTCCTCCGCTGTCTCCAACGGTCCCGGGCCTCTGTGAAAACAAGCCCCGTGCCCGATTTAAGTACTCACCGCCCTGACCCTCCTCCGCTGTCTCCAACGGTCCCGGGCCTCTGTGAAAACAAGCCCCGTGCCCGATTCAAGTACTCACCGCCCTGACCCTCCTCCGCTGTCTCCAACGGTCCTGGGCCTCTGTGAGAACAAGCCCCGTGCCCGATTTAAGTACTCACCGCCCTGACCCTCCTCCGCTGTCTCCAACGGTCCCGGGCCTCTGTGAAAACAAGCCCCGTGCCCGATTTAAGTACTCACCGCCCTGACCCTCCTCCGCTGTCTCCAACGGTCCCGGGCCTCTGTGAAAACAAGCCCCGTGCCCGATTCAAGTACTCACCGCCCTGACCCTCCTCCGCTGTCTCCAACGGTCCTGGGCCTCTGTGAGAACAAGCCCCGTGCCCGATTTAAGTACTCACCGCCCTGACCCTCCTCCGCTGTCTCCAACGGTCCTGGGCCTCTGTGAGAACAAGCCCCGTGCCCGATTTAAGTACTCACCGCCCTGACCCTCCTCCGCTGTCTCCAACGGTCCTGGGCCTCTGTGAGAACAAGCCCCGTGCCCGATTTAAGTACTCACCGCCCTGACCCTCCACCGCTGTCTCCAACGGTCCTGGGCCTCTGTGAGAACAAGCCCCGTGCCCGATTTAAGTACTCACCGCCCTGACCCTCCTCCGCTGTCTCCAACGGTCCTGGGCCTCTGTGAGAACAAGCCCCGTGCCCGATTTAAGTACTCACCGCCCTGACCCTCCTCCGCTGTCTCCAACGGTCCCGGGCCTCTGTACACTAGTACTATCTTGTACAGTAGGGACAATTTACACAGGCTAATTAAATTGCAAACCCGCACATCTTCAGAGCGTGGGAGGAAACTGAAAATCCCGAAGAAAACCCGCGCGGTCCCAGGGAGAATGTACAAACTTCATACAGACAGCATTTGTGGTCAGATTTGAACTCGGGTCTCTGGCTGCTTAATGCTACCTGGCCTGCTGAGTTCTTCTAGCACTTTGTGTTTTGCTCCAGATTAAAACTTCTGCAATTTCTTGTGCCTCCAATAAGCAAATATTCTTTCTCTTAAAGGAATTGCTACCAAATGTGCGGAATAAATTAACAATGTTTCAATAATCCCGAGGGATTATGGAGATACAAGAAACGGTAGATGCTGTTGTTCTGCACCCAAAACCTCACATGCCATTCTTCGCTTTATTATACAGCAACAAAGTCATGTCACATGTTATTCTTAAAGTCAAGGAAACCCAATTTTGTTTCAGATACTCTACAATGTATCACAGCTTTTTCATGCTTTGCAAATGATGAATCAATTCACACTTGAGAGGCTTGCACACTCAAACCTGCATAGAATGATTTACACAATTATAGTTTGGATTTGGTTTGAGGATTATTTGAAGAGCTGATACATTAACTGCAACGTGAAATGTTGATTTAAGACCATACAGGACCTGAAGTGGGCGACGGAGAGTGGGGATAACAGATGTGTATTCTCATTGACCAGAATTTGACTAATGGGGTCCCAAAGACCTCTCCTGGAGTAGTAACACCACTACTTAAAAAAATATTTAATGCCACTCTTTGTTGACGACAGCAAGTGTTTTGTAATGAGACCAATACACAGAAGTTAACAACTCATAGTTGTTTATTGAAATACATGCAGAAGTAACATTACATGCTATTGTCTCCATGGTCAGCATCTAAACTAACAGCAAGCTTGTGTGGATCACTAGTGTCAGTGGTCTGGTTATACGGAAGATCTGAACTTGATTATATGTGGAATGTGTAACATGCATACCATGTGCAGTGATAGATATAATTAAGGTAGGCTAACCTAATTAATCTACATCCTTCCTCTTAAGGAAATAAGCTGTGTTAAAAGGTGGATATAACAGTCAAATGTTGTAATAGATAACTAGTGTGAGAACACACCATGACATGTACGTGTGGGAGACTATATATGGCACTGAATACAACAGGCTGTAAGTAAGCAATGATGAACGCCAAAGGCCGTTCAAGCGTAATCCTGGTATTTTGGGTTAGGCTTGCAGGTGCGACCTGCACGTGTACGGGACAGTCCTGCATTTCCTCCCTTCACTGGGGATGTGGCCGGTGGTAGAACAGGAGCAGGAGAATGAAGCATTATCGAAGGCTTGACCGGTGTAGGTGAAACTGGAGACCTTGGCAGAGGTCAAGGCGGCCTAGTAATAGGCAAAGTGATCGGATCAGGAGCAGCAGGCAACGGTGGTATGATCGAGCCAGGGTTGTTGGATGAGGAAGTAAGTATACTTGTGCGGTCGGGATAATATGGAGGTGGTGCTGGTTCACTCACAGGCAGGATATGCTGCCTGTTACGTCGGTAGGTACCGCCGTCGGTATTGACCAGATATGTACATGGTTCGGGGGCAGTCTCACATATTACGCCTAGGCGGTCGTGACCCTTTTCATTTTGCAGACAGACTACTTGTCCCTTGGCTAGTGTTGGAAGCAGTCTGATCGTTTTGTCATACCATCTTTTTTGAGTGTCTCGCTTTTGTAGTTTGGACTGAATTTCAGATGGTGTGCAAACTTGTGGTTCTAGCGACTGTTTTGTCATGGGTAGTGTGGTACGAGTTTGTCTTGACAACAGACGCTGAGCAGGTGAACCCAGCACAGGATCGCGGGAGATATTCTGTAGGTTGAGTAAGTCTAGGAAAACGTCGGACCCTGCTCTGTGGGAGTGTTCCATTACTTGTTTGGCACTCCTGACAGCTCGTTCAGCCAGCCCGTTCAACTGTGGGTATTCGGGGCTGCTGGTGATATGAAGAAAGTCCCAGCTCTTAGCAAAGTCTTTGAAGTACTGACTGGAAAATTGACTGCCGTTGTCGTAAAGTAGTTGATAGGGAGCCCCGTGGAGAGAGAAGTGGCGTGCCAGCTTCTGGACTACCGCTGCGGAGGTGGGACTGTGGAATAAATAGATTTCAAACCATCGACTTGGTCTTCGATGGTCCTACGATTCGACTAGGACCAGGTATTGTTTGCCATGCCAATCGAAAATGTCAGTTGCTACTGTGGATCATGGTAGGTCTGGAACCGGGTGTGAGAGAAGCAGCTGTTTCAGTTGGTGTGGCGCCAAACTGTTGCACACCACACAGGACTCCAATTTCCCACGCATGAAATCAGTCATTCCAGGCCAGAAGAACATACTTTTTGCTTTCAGAATGGTTGCCTCTGTGCCTGGGTGTTCCCTTTGGAGGGCATCAAAGTAATTGTCATGTAGATAGGCGGGAATCACAGCTTTGGGGCCCTTTACAACAATAGCATCTTGCAGTACTAGTTCGTCACGAACAGAGTAAAAGGGATGGATTGGACATGGTAGGCTGTATTGCTTGTCCGGCCACCCGCACTGGATTACAGAGGAGAGTATTCGTAAAGTGTTGTCAGCAGCTGTCTGGGCTGCTAGATCGTCCAAACATGAAGAAGGAATATAGGAAACCATCATGACAATGAAACTGTCATCTATTAACAGTTCCTCGCAGGTCTTTCGTGGAACCCGCGACGGGGTGTCAGCCAGATGCATCTTAGCCACGTTTGTAAACCAGTGTAATGTCATACCTCTGTAGTTGTAACATCATTCATTGAAGGCGTGCAGGAGCACCGTGTATCGGTTTATTCAGAATACTGATTAGTGGTTGATGATCTGTTTCAATTGTGACTGTCTTCCCAAAGATAAAGTCGTTACGCTTCTTGCAGGCGAAGACTGCCGCTAGCAGCTCCTTTTCAATCTGAGCATAGCGTTGGTGTGTATCGGTCATAGTGCGAGAAGCATAAACAACAGGCCTGTTACCATTACCATTGTTTTGGAGGCAGGCGGCTCCTAAGCCACACTGGGAGACATCGCAAGTCAGTGTGACAGGCAGCTTGACGTCAAAGTAAGCGAGGGTGAGGACACAAGACATCTGTCGTTTAAGAGTGTCAAACGCCCTCTGCTGTTGCTCATGCCAGGACCATACAGTATCTTTGTGGGTTAGCTGGTGTAGTGGGGCTGAAAGCTCACTGAAATTTGGAATGAACTTTCCCAAGTAGTTTGCCATACCAAGGAATCTCTGCAGGCTGCTTACGTCTGTGGGTGCTGGCAGTTCGTTGATTGCAATAGTCTTTGATTGATCGGGTTGGACACCGTCACTGGTGAATACATGACCCACGTAGTTCACCTCACTCACCCAGAACTTGCATTTTAGGGGGTTAAACTTGAGATTGATTTCCTTGGTGTGGTCTAGAACCCTCTTTAAGTTTGCGTCGTGTTCTTGGGTATCTTGTCCAGCAATGAGAATGTTGATGACAATGATAGAACATGGGTAACCAGCAAATAGCTGTCCATGGTGAGCTGAAATATTTCACCTGCCGAGTTTATGCCAAACGGCATGGGTGGGAATCTGTAAAGTCCAAAGGGTGTGTTGAAAGTGGTTAGCTTGGAAGAGTTGGGATCGAAAGGAATCTGCCAGAATGAATTCTTTGCATCTAGAACTGAGAATATTGTTGCCTTGCCCAAGTGCGCTGCAACTGTGTGCATGCGATAGTGTGGTTATTTAATAGCAGTGTTTAAATCTTTAGCATTGATAAAAATCTGTATTTCATGCTTGTTGTTTTCCTTGTTGCGACCATGGTTGAGACCCAGTCAGATGGATCAGCAACAGGAGCAATCACACCCCGAAATTTCCATCCTGTTGAGTACTTTTTGTACACAACCACGCATAGCATGGGGAACCTGGTGAGCAGGACGGACAACTGGTATGACCTCTGGGTCAGTCACAATAGTGTACTTGTGGGGAAGTTTACTGAACTTGTCGTCAAAAAGATCCTTGTATTGTGAGAGAAATTGTTGAGTGGAGCCTTGGGTGGGAGTGAGTTGATGTACTGCTTTACCAAAGGTGACCAAGCCTAGGTCATTACAGGCATCAATGTCTAGCAGAGAAGCCACTTTCCCACGGACAATGAAGAAGCTCAGATTGTGGACGTGTGACATTAGATAGCACTGGAGCTCGACCCTTCCAACAGGGTGCAGCTCTCTTCCCCATAAGGGAGTAGCATAGCAGTAGTTCTTCTAATAACCAATATTCCGAATCCTTCGGAACTCAGATAAGGACATTACATTGCAACAAGCTCCCGTGTCGATTTTTGCAATAACATTTGTTCTGTTGATCTGGAGGGTAACCATGGGATCTCATTGTTTACAGTATAATTCCGACAAGGAATGTATCTTTAGACTTAGTCCATCGAGTGCAGGCAGCACCTCCACAGTAGGCATAGGAATGGCTTCTGGAGTACCGTGGGAGGGTTCTGGCTGTAGCAGGTGGACAGATTGTTTTGTCTCAACTCTGTTCCCACGGGAGCGGCAGCAGCGGATGGAATGGTTTCTGCACTTGCAATAACGGCAGATTTTACCCAAAAGCAGGGCATTGTTCACGAATGTCAATATATGAACCCCCACAGTTTCTACATTTATTGATGAATCTAGCAATAGACCAACCGGGCACTTCTGATGGATGGCACTGGGCTTTGTAAAACATGCCAGCAGCATTGGCATCATAGCAGAATGGGGACCCGGTCCCAAAGATTTAGTGTGAGTGTCAGTCAGCTCGGCAATACGACATCTCTGCTCAGCTGTAACAAGAGTGAGCTCTGCATCACGTAAAAGATCATCTTGCACCTTGTCATTGAGAATTCTATATACCCCAGTCTGTCACGAATGAGACTATCACATCAGTTTTGAAACTCGCATCGGCTAGCGATGTGCTTTCAGGAACTGATGTAGGCTTCAACTGGCTCACCTTGCTTTTGGCTGCGTGCAAAAAATCTTTGGCGCTTCATAACGAGATTGGTGCGTAACTCACAAAGTTATCGGAATTTGTTCATCAGGGAGACAGGATCGTCAATAGATTCCGCAGGGGTGATCTGAACACCCGCAGCATCGAGTACAGCTGGGGCATAGTGGAACTGGCTTGCACGTCGGATGGCCCGTGTACCAGCCACATTGCGGAGAAGAGATGCTCGAATATCTGACGCTGCAGCACGATGTGCAGCACGGGTGTATACGTTAAAGTCCTCTTCGAAGATACGCCAATGCTCAGCAAGGTCGCCATCAAACATTAATGCGTCGGGCTTGTGAAACGTGGTAGACATAGTGAAATAGTAAATCAGAAAAGAAACAAAAACAAACTAAAATAAACTGGAAGAAAACTGGGCGAATAAGGGGTCCAATCTTTCTGACACCATGTTTTGTAATGAAACCTATACACAGAAGTTAACAACATAGTCGTTTATTGAAATGCATGCGGAGGTAACATTGCATGCTATTGTCTCCGTGGTCAGCATCTAAATTAACAGCAAACTTGTGTGGATCACTAGTGTCAGTGGTCTGATTATACTGAAGATCCGGACTGGACTAAATGTGGAATGTGTAGCATGCATAACATGTGCAGTGATAGATATAATAAAGGTAGGCTAATATAGTTAATCTACAGTAAGTAGGTTTAATAAGAAATACTGGCGGATGGAACAGAAAGTTGCTAAGATCCATAGATAAATTTGATATGTAGCCAAAACCGTGACAAGAGGCAAGTGCGAGATATGGTCCGCCCTGGACTTCAGATTTAGGTTTCCAGATACAGAAAACTCTAAAAGCCAATTGACTGAAGGAAAAGACAGACTAATTAAGGTTGATCTTCACCACCTCCTTTAATTGGTATTTCTGGATTGTAATCGCACCCATGTTTAGATATGCCCCTTCTGCAAGGATAAATTCCAGAAAGGGTAACTGCAAAGGTTTTGAGAGGTTTAGGACTTTGGGGAACCCACAAGGAAGTGGTCATCCCTCTGCTAGAGTTCAGGACGATAAGAGTGGGAAAGTGGAAGGGCAGGGATATTCTGAGTGTGGGACATTCACGTTTATTGAGATTGGTAGATGAGACGATCGAGTGTTTTGAGTCTTGAGTCGGACATGAGTCTTGCATGGTGTGCTGCTTCTCTGGTGTTTTTGTGAAATCCTCCAAATCCACTGGTGCCGGTTTTAAAGCAAGGCCACCATCCTTCCCCCAGGCCAACGCCCCAGCACTGAAGCCCTAATTACACTTAGTTAGTTGCAATGGACCATATTTCATGAAACTGACATCACACACTGACAAAGACACACTACTCCAAGCTCAATCATGCCAAAGCTTGCTGGGTGGTCAGAGGAAAGATATTAAAAACTTGCTTAATAAAGTGTAAACCCCCCCCCACAGACTGTTGAGAATCCTTGACTATTCCAATTGGAGAAGCAACATACAGGATGACAATGAAAAGATTCATCAGGAGTTTTCAGAAGCCCACCCTTTCAGATTCAGATTCAGATTCAGATTCAATTTTAATTGTCATTGTCAGTGTACAATACAGAGACAACGAAATGCATTTAGCATCTCCCTGGAAGAGCGACATAGCAAATGATTTGAATAAATAATAATAAGTGTCCGGGGGGGGGGGGGGGGGGGGGGGGGGGGTGATTGGCAGTCACCGAGGTACGTTGTTGAGTAGAGTGACAGCCGCCGGGAAGAAGCTGTTCCTGGACCTGCTGGTTCGGCAACGGAGAGACCTGTAGCGCCTCCCGGATGGTAGGAGGGTAAACAGTCCATGGTTGGGGTGAGAGCAGTCCTTGGCCAAGCTGAGCGCCTTTCCCATATTATGCCCTCCCCTGCCCAATAGAACACCTTCTGCCCCACCTATGGCAGCACCAGCAGGTTCCAACTGGTCTAATTTGTCCACCAAGTTGTAGTGGAAGTGTCAACCTCAAAGATGCAACAGAAAAAGAAGAGGATAGCAATGACTACATTTCAAACATACTTAATTGGCAAAAATACATTTAAGAACATACAAATATAATGCAAGGTGTTGAATATATGGTTTCCTATTACAAAAATGTCACCACACCATTCAATGTAGTAAGAGTGGGAAATCCAAATGCTCTGTTGCACTTCAGAGTCACAACACCATTGTCTTAATGATTTGTATTGTTAGTTAATAAGTAATGACTTCATCCAAAATTTCTCATGGGAGATATGTTTCCATTTAGAGTGCTCTATCATGAGGTAAAAGGTTGATAAAATAAGAATGAATATTTCAACTTTATCTAAATTGATATTTTTCTCTGTCTTTTTAATACCATGAATGATGGTAATTATCCCATTACATAGAAAACAGTTTGTTTTTCCAGTCTGCTCTTGTTTAACTATTATGACAGCAACATAATGTTGGCGAGAGCGTTAGACAATAATGAATCAACAGTGTGGCAACAATAACTGGGTTTATCTGGCACTCCACATCCATTGCCAGATTGTTGCAGTTTTAACAAAGTTCTGTCACAGAGGTAATCTATAACAGAGAATATACAGCTTTTAGGAAACTTGGCTCACAGGGTGTTTCTAAATTGTTTCCTCTTCTTTTCACTGGCATTTTCCAAAATCCAATGTATAAATCACAAACAGTTCTAACAATAAAGTGAAAATGGTGGAAATGCTCAGCAGATCAGACAGCGTCTTGCTGAGAGAGAAACAGAGTTATTGTTTCAAGCTAATACCCTTTCATTACAACTGGGACAAGTTGGTGATCAAAGATATATAAAGATGTGGGAAGAGCAGATGGCCAGCATGGACCAGATCATCGATAGACTGACAGCCATTCTCTGTCACCATGACTTGTATTATAGTATCTCTATGCCATTGTTAAAGTGCAATAAACCTTTCATTCATACAGAAGTAATTAGCCACAGTTTACATTGAGTATTCCAGCGATACAGTGGAGACCAAGGAGCACCAAGTGACACAGGCACAGACAGCTGAGAGTGTAGTGAAGGCTAATGGACCAGAGTGGTCTGTCCAGAGCAGATGTAAAGAGAAGGAGGTAAATTTGATCAGGAAAGGATAGAATGAAAAATATTTAAACCATGAGGGACAAAGCACTGCAGTAACAGGATATTTGAAATAAAAAGGATGGTGGAATAGGCCATCACAGTATTACATGTATCCTCACTGATAGAAACCCACATAATATCTGTCCATTCAGATCGGATTAAAGTTCCAAAACTTCTGCTACATCAGGTGTGAATGGTGCTTGACAATTAAAAGTTTAAAAAAGGAGGATATCTTTAAAAACATCCACTTCAAATGTAACAATGCCCAGCATCTGAAACTATGCAGTACCAGGTGATCCATCTTGGCTTCCTCCAAATACCTCCAACTTCCCAATCTTTTCCATAAGCTATCAAAAATGGAGGCACGGATAGGACAGGTTTGGAGGGATGTGGACCAAATGGCAGCAGGTGGGACAAGTGTACCTGGGACAGGTTGGTCAGTGTGGGCAAGTTGGGCTGAAGGGCCTGTTTCCACACTGTATCACTCTGTGAGAAAGTAGGAGAAGGGGGTTAGGAAGGAAAGATAGATAAGCCATGATTGAATGGCGGAATCGACTTGATGGGCTGAATGGCCTAATTCTGCTCTTATCGTCTAAAATTGACTGACAGGACAGGATACAGAAAAGGTGATGGGATCAGACCACAGCCACAGTTTGAAGCTAAAGACATGCACAGAAATAAATGCATCCCTCGCAAGCTGCTCCAGTACAAAACTGATATGAACAATGGATAGACACAAAATGCTGGAGTAACTCAGCGGGACAGGCAGCATCTCTGGAGAGAAGGAATGGGTGACCTTTCGGGATGAAACCATTCTTCAGACTAGTCTGATATGAACAATGGGGTCAGTTACTAAATTGGGGCATGTTACAGACAGCAGAACAAATCCAGTAGGTTAATAATAACCCCATTAGTTCACTCTCAGATATCAGCAAAGTGATGAAGGTGACGGTGACAGGGCCATCAAGCCATGTTTGTCCAATCCGAATTCAGGTCAGACCAATTGGCTTGAGAGCTCATTACAGAAATGGTGCAAAGGCAAACTAAAGGCCTGCTTTCTAAAAGCGATGTAAGGATTGCTGTTATTGGCATCAAGGGATTATTTGACAGAGGATAGCAGTAAGGAGGTGTATAAAATATAGTCAAGGTATATTGGCTGAAAATTCCACTCCCAATGGTCAATAGAAAATGTATGTGGCTGTTGGAGGACAATTCTCAGTCCAATGACTGCTGCAGGAATTATTCAAGGAAATGTCCAAGGTCCAGTTATTTTCTTTATCAATGACCTTGCTCCAATAATTAGGTCAAAAGTGGGGGGAATGAATGGTGAAGATTGCACTACATCCAATTCCAGGTGCAGCAAACTAGAGAATAAAGCAGACAACAAAATGGGCAACAGAATCTCGATACTATTCTGTTTTTTTGGAAGAAATATTACATACTGTACATGGCATTTGCTTCACTAGTTCCAGGCATTCCATCAACTCCATCAAAGAGACCGATCACTTTTTCTTGAAATTTAACAGCATCATTAGGGTCCTTACCTAAATTGCAGGATAAACTTCAATTAATTGCAGCTGAAATGCAGGCACCTACACAAAGTTCACAGAATTAATATTGTCTCTTTATTAACTGCAATAATTTGAGAAAGTTAATGAACATATTCATCGAGTGATGGGAAAAAGCTGAAAGTACATGTACTTTTTGTAATATTTTAAATTAAAAATGTAAATTTAAAAATCCTTTTTACCACCACACGTAATGGCATGATCTTTGTCCGATACTGAGAATCATCTGCTGTTCTTCCTCAGCCATCAGCTGTCATTCTTCAATGAAGACTGAGGAGTGGCCAATCTGGGAACTGGCTTTGATTGCCCAGAATGGGGGAGAGGCGTGAGAATGTGTTGTCTTGCTTTCGTATGGCATCTCTGTGTGGTATCTCAGCTGCACGGATGCGGAGAGGAGAGCTCTTCAGCGCGTTGTCCACAGAGCGCAGAAGATCATTGGGACCGCTACCAGCCTTGGAGGGCATCTACCGCACACAGTGCCTCAGGAAGGCCGTCAGCATTCACAAAGACTCCTCGCACCCTTGTAATGGACTGTTCAAACTACTTCCTTCCGGCAGACGTTACAAGGCCTTCTACGCCCGCACCTCCAGACTCAAGAACAGCTTCTTTCCCAGAGCTATAGCTGCTCTGAACCGGCCCTGCTGAGTGCCCCCACCCCCATGGACTGTCTCCCTCGGATGGTCACGTCGCACAGACACATCTGCACTTTAGTCTGTTTTGACTATTTTACTGTTCTTTGTACAAACCATGTTCTCGCAACTCAAGATAAACACAAAAAGCTGGAGTAACTCAGCGGGAAAGGCAGCATCTCTGGAAAGAAGGAATGGGTGATGTTTCAGGTCGAGACCTTTCTTCAGACCAGGTCTCAACCCGAAACGTCACCAATTCCGTCTCTCCAGAGATGCTGCCCCTCCCGCCGAGTTACTCCAGCTTTTTGTGTTTATCTTCAGTTTAAACCAACATCTGCAGTTCCTTCCTGCACAGCCCCACGGCTCAGCTGGGACTGGCCGATTCCCCTAAACCTCTGCAGGCAGTCTAGTGTACCCACTATGTTCTTGCTCTCCAGTGGCCACTGGTCCTTGTCCCAGTCCCACACATGCCGATCCTTCCACACACTCCCCCCTCACTGCAGCTCTCTCCGCCATTTCCCTCTCATTTCTGAGCATCTGGAACAAATAGAGTCAATGGGTCATGAAGTAGCCTATACTTGGCATTGAAGGCCTTGGACTGCAGAATCCATTATTCCCAGTAAAATCATGATTTAAATATACTGTAGCCTTCGTCATTACACTAATGAATTCCTCATGATCAATATTCCACCAAGTTCAACGTTGACCGGAAACATAGAACATAGAAATTAGGTGCAGGAGTAGGCCATTCGGCCCTTCGAGCCTGCACCGCCATTCAATATGATCATGGCTGATCATCCAACTCAGTATTCTGTACCTGCTTTCTCTCCATACCCCCTGATCCCTTTAGTCACAAGGGCCACATCTAACTACCTCTTTAATATAGCCAATGAACTGGCCTCAACTACATTCTGTGGCAGAGAATTCCACAGATTCACGACTCTCTGGGTGAAAAATCTTTTTCTCATCTCAGTCCTAAAAGATTTCCCCTTTACCCTTAAACTGTAACCCCTTGTTCTGGACTTCCCCAACATCGGGAAATATCTTCCTGCATCTAGCCTGTCCATCCCCTTAAGAATTTTGAACGGTTCTATAAGGCACATATCTGGACCTGACCTATAAATATTGTGGTTAAGAGAGGTCAGAGGCTGATTGACTCATTTCCAGACTTCCCAAAGCCACTCCTATATCTGAAAGCGCAAAATATTAGTAGAGTGAGCATGGGTCTAGCAATACTGAAGCCCAACATAACTCTGGATAAAGGAGCCTTTGGAACTGATTTCCCAATCAGCTCTTTCAGCATTCTCCCCCTCCACACCCAACACAACATGTCCGCATTGTAGGCCATCTTCAGTTCCATAGTATCACCTTGCCAAAGTGTCTGTAGTGGCATCTCCCATTACATTTTCCACCACCTAGAAGCATGCTGGCAGCAGCCTGCATGTGGAACAGCACTGCCAGCGAGTTCCCTTCCAAGTCACTCTCGCTCATCATGAGGAAAATTGTTGCTCTTTCTCAGTCACTGTCAAAATTCAAAAACGCCTCGCCTAATTGCACCATGAAAGTACCTACACTACATGAATGGCAGTGGTTCAAGAAGACAGACAACAAGAGATGAGCATTTAAAGCTGGCCTTGTCAGTGATGACTTCTTCCCATGAATGAATTAAAACAAAACTGTTGCTAGCTTTAGCAGATACATCTCAAGATAGTCAACATCATGAAGGATCCACCGGTTTGCTTATTTGTGCGCTTATCGACCCATTGAATACACAATGCCTCTCTAGTGGTTCATTATTAATATAAAATATACTTGTTTGGTTTTTATTCTGAGTAATCTGGTGAGCACAATAATTTGTTTATCCAACGTATTATAAATGACAAAGTGCAGGTTAGTGTCTGTAAATTTGTGCTAGAATAAAGGATATACTATTATGATGCTTTCTAAGAGCATAGAGGAGATATCAGATGCCAAAGGCAACACATTCTTGGATGTACATGAATTCACAATTTGCCATTGTTTTCAATATATTTTTAGATTTAATTTTCCCACTGTGCTTGCAACCGTAACATGGACCAGCAGGATGTGGCTTTATCTTGATAATCTATCGGATAATTGCACAATTAAAATTAAGGTAGCACAGTGGTGCAGCGGTAAATCTGTTGACTAAGCGTCAGAGACCCAGGTTTGGCCATGACTATGGGTGCAGTCTGTATGGAGTTTGCATGTTCTCCCAGTGACCGCGTGGGTTTTCTCCAGGTGTTCCGGTTTCCTCCCCCACTACAAAGACGTACAGGTTTGTAGGTTAATTTGCTTCGGTAAAATTGTAAATTGTCCCTAGTGTGTAGGATAGTGCTGGTGTATGGGGCGATCATTGATTGGCGCAGACTCGGTGGGCCAAGGGGCCTGTTTCCGCGCTGTCTCTCTAAAGTAAAGTCTAAATTGAGGAGAACGTTTACGGATTGACCAAAAACCCAAAGGTGAAATAAAACCAAACATCCTGCTAAGGGAACAAAGGTTGAAGCCAGGTTTATGTAGTCATCACTGGATGCTCTGCCCGGTGCTGTAAAGTGGGGGGGGGGGGGGGGGGAGGAAGGAAACATTGAATAAAAAACAGCCTGAAGGCATAGCTGAAGGTTTTCCAAAAAATGAAGTTGGAATATGCTTTAAGACCAATTTGCAATCAATTTTCAATGACCCAACCAGATCAGAACAGATGAGCAAGGCCATAAACTGATAAATATAGTGTAGTTCACCCCTCTCACACTGTCAAACAAATGAATACCATCCAGTATACTCCTGTAACCCACCCTGAAAATGAGAATGCTGGAGACTCAGAAGCAACTATGAAATTGCTGGCATTTTGATCTTGCACACTTTCCACAATTACCCCCAAGCTTTCAGGAGGCCGGCTTAGATTATTGGGAAGAAGAAGAAATAATTTTATTGCCACACAACCAAGGTCGGTGGTATTTGGGTTGCCAGCAGCGGTACAATAATAAAGAACACAACCACATTAAAATTTTACACAAACATCCACCACAGCATTCATCACTGTGGTGGAAGGCACAGAGCTTGGCCAGTCCTCCTCCATTTTCCCCCGTGGTCGGGACCTCCACCCTCCACAGCCGTTGCTGCAGGCGTCCAGATGGTAAGGGACAAAGTCAAAGTCAAGGTGAGTCCAGGATCGGCTCTTCCCAACCAGAGACCGCGGCTTCAGGCTGGTGTAGGCCGCAGGCCGGCGGTCAAAGTTTTAAAGTACCTGCCGTGCCGCAACCGGAAGCACCGCAGTCTGCAGGGCCGGCGGTCGAAGCTCCCCTCCTGGGGTGATGTTAAGTCCATACCACGCCCGCGGTAGAAGATGGCCGCGGGCCGGAGGTGGAAGCTTCTTCCACCCGGGTCCCCAACGTGAGATCCCGGGCTGTAGACGCCGCACCAGCTGGAGTTCTGCAGACCGCTGCTACAGGCTGCCGGCTGCCGGCTGCCGCGGGCCAGCGTAACGGTGCGCTCCCCTCCAGCGAGGTCTCACCTGCTCCGCGCCGAGAGTCCACGCTGTGCCCGCCGCTGAAGCTCCGGGCGCGTCTCCGGGAAAGTCGGCGCCGATCCTTGCTGTTAGGCCACGGGGGAGGCGGCCTGAAAAAGTCGCCTCTCCATGGAAGAGGCGGCCAAAACGGTTTCCCCCTTACCCCCCCTCACCACCCCCCACACATAACACACAAGGAAACATTAAAAACACACTTTTAAACATACTAAAAAAATAAAAAAAGTTGAAAAAAGACGGACACGCTGCCGACAGGCGCTGCCAGTGCAGCGCCCCCTACCGATTTACAAGAAATTTTACTACCGGGGACACAAGAAATTGCAGATGATGGAATCTTGAGCAAAACACAGAGCTCTTGTGGAACTCAACGGGTCAAGCAACATATGTGAAGGGAATGGATAGATGAAGTTTCTAGTTGGGCCCCTTCTCCTGATTACAATTCTTAGAGAGTGAACTTGCACACCATCTCAAGGGTTCTCTTCTGCATCTAGGGGGAGGAAGGGGAAGTAAGAATGACTTGTTGCCATCCTGGTTCCACGATCAGAGCCGGAGGTGGTGATGAATGAATGAATGAATGAATGAATGAATGAATGAATGAATGAATGAATGAATGAATAATTTGTAAGAAGAAGTGTTCCTGCCATTCATGCCGGGCTCCTATGTGCTCCTGATACATGGTCTCAGGATTCTCAAAGTCAGGCCAAATGCCCTTTCTCTGCCTTGAATGGTCACGGACCACAGGTTCCCAGGAGTCAGTGGAGGATTTGAATTTCTTCATTGATGCCCTGGACATATTCTTGAACCTTTTTCTTTCTCTGCCTGGTAATTTCTCCCTAAGAGAGAGTTTGGAATAGAGCTTTTCAGAAGTCTGATGACAAGCATACGATCAATATGGCCTGTCCCACTTTGTTGACTAAGAGAAAACAGGACCTTAATGCAGGGCATATTGGCCTGGGAAAAGAAACCGACAATGGTTTGCAGTACTTTGCTTTTCCAATGAATTTTGAGAATGTTTTGGAGACAGCATTGATTGAATGTTTGCTGTAGAAAGTCCATGTCTCAGAAGCATATGTGAGGATGAAGATCACTGGTACCCTTTGATGTATTTTGCACCGTCCTACTCTTGATTTTTAACTACCTTTCTCTTCAATTGACTGATGACTGTGCCAACACATTGAAGGCAGTGGTGACTCAATGTTTGTTTTCAACAAGATCTGGGAAGTGGTCCACATTATCCAGGCTTTTTCTATGAAACATAGAAACATAGAAACATAGAAAATAGGTGCAGGAGTAGGCCATTCGGCCCTTCGAGCCTGCACCGCCATTCAATATGATCATGGCTGATCATCCAACTCAGTATCCTGTACCTGCCTTCTCTCCATACCCCCTGATCCCTTTAGCCACAAGGGCCACATCTAACTCCCTCTTAAATATAGCCAATGAACTGGCCTCAACTACCTTCTGTGGCAGAGAATTCCAGAGATTCACCACTCTCTGTGTGAAAAATGTTTTCCTCATCTCAGTCCTAAAAGATTTCTATTTCTATGTATTTCTATATCCCTTATCCTTAAACTGTGACCCCTTGTTCTGGACTTCCCCAACATCGGGAACAATCTTCCTGCATCTAGCCTGTCCAACCCCTTAAGAATTCTGTAAGTTTCTATAAGATCCCCCCTCAATCTTCTAAATTCTAGCGAGTACAAGCCGAGTCTATCCAGTCTTTCTTCATATGAAAGTCCTGACATCCCAGGAATCAGTCTGGTGAACCTTCTCTGTACTCCCTCTATGGCAAGAATGTATTTCCTCAGATTAGGAGACCAAAACTGTACGCAATACTCCAGGTGTGGTCTCACCAAGACCCTGTACAACTGCAGTAGAACCTCCCTGCTCCTATACTCAAATCTTGATACTCTGTACTCATGAACCTTGATAGTTCCAAGGCAGTTTGGTGCAGCATGGGAAAACACCTTGATGTTGTTGATGATAAGTATAAGTCCCACTTAGACTTTTTAATAGTGTTAAATTTAGATCAAATTAAATGTATTTTGGACACTGACCCATGGTCTCCTTTCTTTAGTGACAAACAACATTCATTAGTTAGTTGCTGAAATGTAAATACAAAACATGCTGGTCTATATGGACAGAGTGGATGGATGTTTAGTGGATTAATTTAGCTGAAAACAGCAAGGTGCTGAGTAATTACATTAGACCAGTGTGATGAGGGGGCGCAGCTCGGGATGTGGGCGAACTGCCACTTGTCGCCGTAGCGGCCCATCGGGGAGCGGGTTCCTCTGGAGTTGGAGCGGGGCTGGGCTGGAGTTGCTGTTGGCTGTGGGTCTCTGGGTTCTCCGTGCTTGCAGTGGGCTTGGTGGGCCTGGGGGTCGGTGTCCCGTTGGTCCTGACGTCTCCGGCCACCCCCCTGGACAGGAGCTGAGGCTGGGAACTGTACCGCCCTTGCCCCCTCCCTCTGCAACTGCAAACAACCCCACTCTCCTGCTCACCTAACCCACCCATCCCCCCCCCCCCCCCCCACCTTTCCCTCCCAACTCCAGTCCGGTCCCGACCCCCTGTGAAACTGACTGCCCCGGGGCAACTGGCACTGACCTGCTGGCATCGCCGACGTGAAGACAGTGCAAAGCCCCCGCGCCGGTGCAATGGGCGGGGAGCTTGAGAGGGGAGGGAAAGGGTCACACACATGGCCGGGAAGCAGAGGGGTGTAGGTGGGCATGGTGACAGATAGGGCCAACAATAAGTGGAGAAAGACAGAAACACCGACGTGCAAAGGAGACCTACAACAGTGCATGATCTCTCTCGCGTTATGGAAGGTGATTGTCGCCTGCCCGCTGTTCCTGACGCTTAAGCCTTGGGATCGTTGCCCGCAAGGCCACGCTCCGGGTCTTATTGTTGGAGCCCCCGGCGGGCGCTAGCAAAGGCCTGCGGCCATTCCAAGCCACGCCGGGCGATGTCAGGCCCCGCTCCAGGTAATCTTCAACCCCGCAACTCGGGCGGGAGAAGTCGCCGCTGCAGAAGCCCCAAAAAGCGGTCTCCCAGCAGGGACCCGCGGGCTCCTGGTGTCCCCGTCTGCCAGACCTGCGGTTGGAGCCTCTGAATCTCCGGGGGTCGGGTCACAGCAGCGCGCCACCACCGCTCCACCCGCTCCGGACTCGGCCAGCTCCGCGATGGTGAGTAAAGTCCGCAGCTCCGCGACTGGAGCCCCAGGTCGTTCCTGCTGGAGGCCGCTCCACGGTGCAGCCCCAACGACAACGGAGACCCGACAAAGAAAAGGTCGGGTCTCCCGTGCAGGGGAAAGATTTTAAAGTTCCCCCCCCCACCCCCCGCCCCCCACACACATACCCCGTCAAAAAAAAAAAAAAAAACTACATTAAAACGAGACAGAAAATAATAAAAAACAGACGGACTGCAGAGGCCGCTGCGATGTGAGTCGCGCCGCCCACCGGAAACACACAGGTTTGATATGTTTTAATTGAATTTACTACCATGCCTACACACTGCGGGGAGACGGGAGAACTTGGAACATCGCAGAAATGACAAGTAAATGGCAAACTTGTCATACCCGTGGGAACTCGGTTAAACTCTTGATCATACACTTCCAAAGTATCCAAGTCCGTTCCCCCCCCCCCCCCAACCTCTCTCCACCTCAACTCACGCCTGGCACCAAAGCAGCTCAGGAGGCGAACCCTGAGCTCCGTCTCACAACAATCTGATGTGCACATCCGTCCACATTCAAAGATTTAATCACCCGTCTCCCCGCAGTGTGTAGACATGGTAGTAAATTCAATTGAAACATGTCAAACCTGTGTGTTTCAAACAAATCATAAGTATAACTGCTCTGGCACTGGATGGTGCGCATTTTCCCTTTGTAGGTCACATCAATAGATGCGGCCGCGCTGAATTCTATCTTTAAAACAAAGCCACAGGATGGAGAGGTCTTCTTTAACACTGTTCCTTATTAAAACATAACACTGTTGCTTATTAAAACAAACCTTCAATCAGGATTGGCTCAAGAGTAAATCGGGAGACGAACTTGGAACATCGCAGAAATGACAAGTAAATGGCAAACTTGTCATACCCGTGGGAATTCGGTTAAACTCTTGATCATACACTTGCAATCTCATACACAACCACGAGTATTTCACTCGGGGTACCTCTTGTGTCAACTCGCAATGTGAGACTCGGCTTTCATATTATCCTGCACATGAGCAACGATTTACAGAAGCCAATTAGCCTACAAACGTGGGAGGAAACTGGAGAACCTGAAAAAAAAACCCATACAGGCACAGGAAGAATGTAGAAACTCTGCGCAGGCAGCACCCGTAATCAAGATCCTATTTTTACCTCTAGGAATCAGGACCGAGCATGTTGGAAGACATTGACACAGAATGAAAACATCAAGGGAGCTAGCAATGAGATATCACAAACCTTTAATTGGGGTTGTGTAAGAAGCTGCAAAAGCTGTTGAAAGTTGCTCCATCTGCTGTACGCAATAACTGGCTCCCAAAACCTGCCAGAAGCCAGCCTGACGCAAGTCTCTCTCAAGCTGTCCTGTACATCAGCGAGACCAAGTGTACACTCGCCGACCGTTTCGCTGAACACTTACTCTCGGTCCACCAAGGCCCACTGGATCTCCTGGCTGCTAACTATTTTAATTCCACTTCCCATTCCCATACTGACAGAGTGTCCCCCCCTCTTCCTCCCCCACCCCCCCTCCTCCCCCAACTTGTTAAAAAAAAGTTGAGGCAAACAATTAGGCTGCAGACACCCGACAACCAAAATTCACTATGTGAACACAAACTTGTTATAAAAAAAAGGCGAGGCAAACAATTGGGCTACAAGATGTAATGGCTACAAGATCCAAGACTGAGATGGCTACTAAGGAGAAAAATGAACTCGAGGAGATAAAGAATTCGGTAAGAGAACTGAGAAAGGATATTGAGGCTGGAAATTCATTGGCATTTAAAAAAAATTGCATTGCATTGGCATTTAAAATTGCATTGGCATTTAAAAAAACCGAATTGATGATGTGCAAGAAGAGCTAATGGGGAGAATTGATAAAGTGGAAGAAGATTCCACAAAGAAGTTTGAGGCTGTGCATGAAACTGTTTCTTCATATGTAACTGCAATGAAAGACATGGAAACAGCTGTTGCACAAATGTCTGAAGATATGCAGGGAATGAAGCTAGAACTAGACAGCCTCAAGAGTCATCTGGCGAAAGTCTCGGATAAATGCCTCGATCTCGAAGCTCGCTCAAGACGCCAAAATTTAAGAATACTGGGAGTAACAGAGGGAGCAGAGGGAAACAACCCCCGTGAGTTGACTGCCAACTTAATCAAACATGTACTCAATTTACCCGTGGAACCGAAAATTGAAGTGGCACATCGAGTACCCAGATTTAAGCCAAGATCACAAGTAGATCCAGCCCACCCACAAAAGATCATAGTCAAACTTCGGGACATTTCAGCACTGGAAGAGCTGATGAAAAAAAACAAACACGGAGTGAAGATGACGTTTGGAAACGACTCTATCAAACTTTTCCGGGATTATCCCTATGAGATCGTGCAAAAGAGAAAACAGTTCTCACAGACAAGACAGATTCTCCAAGGAGTTCAAGATGTCAGATGTGGCGTTTTTTATCCAGCCAGGATGCGAATTACTTTCAAGGGAAAGGAGAAATAATTCACTAATCCGGACTCAAATATGCCCAAGAGATTGTGGCAGAAACAGAGGATTAATGAATGCAGCGGGACGGTATGGACAAATTCTTTCTCTTTATTAGTTCACAGAGAATGCCCGAAGATAAGGGAAGAAACACCATTTTCTAAAAGTCTAAAATGGAGGAGTATCTCCACGTGCGCTGGTCTAGACACCTTATCTCCCTCGGACGCTTTGGAATTTAACTCAAGGACACTCTTTGTTCAAAATGAAGGAAAGACTGATTAACATCGGAGAGACGAACAGGAGAGCCGAATGTGGAAAACATCACAAGGACAAATGGTGGTTTAAGATCTTAAAATAGTTTCACAAAACATAGAGAATTAACAATAATTAACAACACTAATATAGAAATAGAAATGGAAACTAACCAGAACTATATAATGGGCAAAATGTAATAATGTTTTAAAAAGACAGACTATCCCGTATATAGAGCGAGATAGTTAAGCAGGGATAAAGAAATAACAAATAACAAATTTTAGAACTAACGTAGATAATATCAGAAGTTTTAGTGCTATGTACTTCGTGTGGGGAAGGGAGGAGACTCAGGCACCTGGCATAGTTCCAGGAGCCTGATTCTGGTTAACCCTCTCAGCCGACAGCTGACTATTATCAAAGGTATAACTATAACTGTAAATAGTTAGTAGATAAAAGTGTTAGATATATAAGTTTCACAGTAGCTGAACATACGATTTGATAAGTCTTAATGAAATATATATATACTGTAATTGGGTGAAATACAACTGATTTTGAAAATGTCCCTCCCTCCTAGTCTAAGAGTAATAAAGGGAGCGGAGCTAATTGCATAACATCAACATCGGAAGTCGAATTGATGTCAAACCCCACAGCCGTGTGGGACACTCATTACAGTGTCGACTACTCTAGACATTGTAATTTCACTTGTTCAATTTTTTAAAAATCACAATATGTCACAACTATGTGTTTTTTTTTTTAAGGACAATTGCAAAAGGGATCTACCAAAGGAAGTCAGTAACATAAACGTTCCCAAAATATCCAGTCCTGACGTATGGATGCACCATAATAATTAAGAGTATTAAAATCAGCGAAAATGCAAGACGATAAACAAAAGAAAATGGGAGGAATCACATTCTGTAGCTGGAACATAAGGGGTATTAATGAACCAATCAAAAGGGGCAAGATACTAGCTCAGTTGAAATCATACAACACGGACATTACTTTTTTACAAGAAACGCATCTTAAACACCAAGATCAGATGAGATTGAGGACGAATTGGATAGGCCAAACATATCACTCTTCACACACCTCGAAATCCAGAGGTACCGCAATTATTATTCGCAAAGCAATACCATTTAAATCAAAGAGCATTATATCAGATAAGAAAGGGAAATATCTTATAGTTACAGGAGAGATCCATGCTACGCCAATCACCTTGGTAAATATATATGCACCCAATTTTGATAATCCTTAATTTTTCAATAATAAAATCTTGAATACAATCGCAGAGTTCAACTACCAAAATGTTATAATTGGAGGAGACTTCAACTGTGTTTTAGACACGTACTTAGATAAATCGATGCAAAAACAAAGAGGTATTATGAAATCTAAAACTAGTGAACTCTTAAATACATACACAAAAAATACAAACATAACAGACGTTTGGAGGATCGCGAATCCGACTGGAAGGGAATACTCGTTTTATTCAACGGTACACAAAACATACTCACGTATAGATTATTTCCTGGTGGATACAAAACTAATCCCTTATACTATGAACCCTAAATATCACACCAATACGATTTCAGATCACTCCCCACTAACTTTCTTTTTTAAAACTGGAAGGAATGTCTACGAATAAATCGTTCTGGAGGTTTAACTCGCAAATTTTAAAAGACCCACAAGGGAGTATATATCTAAAAAAACAAATGGACTTATTTTTTGAGACAAACGATACACCAGACATATCGCCCACTTTACTATGGGAATCCTTCAAAGCATTTATTAGAGGAGTCATTATCTCATACCAAGCTTTTCAAAACAAAAAGAATAAGAACGAACAAAGACAATTAGAAGAACAAATCAGACAACTAGATATAGATAATGCTAAAGATCCAACTATGGATAAACATAATAAAATATTAATATTGAAATTTAAACTAAATAAGTTATTATCAGAGACAATTATAAGACTATTCCAAATTACAAAACAGGAACACTTTGAATTTGGGGATAAACCCCACAAACTTCTGGCACGCCAACAGAAAAAACGGGAAAAAGACCACTCAATTTTAAAGATTAAAGAGGGGAATTATTAACACTACCCAATTATATCAATAAAAGATTCGCTCAATTTTACCAGAATTTATACACATCCAAAACGCTAACAGACAATAATAAAGTTTCAAAGTTCCTGGACAATTGTAATCTTCCAAAACTAGAATTGAAGGAACAAGAGGAACTGGGAGCACAAATTACATCTAAGGAGATAGAAGACACAATAAACACACTAAAGAATGGAAAAACACCAGGACCAGACGGATTCAGTAACGAATTTTATAAATGTTTTTACGACATAGTTACACCACATTTACAGAATATGTATACATATGCTTTTAAAGAACAAATCCTACCTGAAACACTAGCAGAATCAACGATTACATTAATACTTAAAAAAAGATAAAGACATAGAAGAACCAGGCTCATATAGAGCTATTGCATTGTTAAATACGGATCAAAAAATATTAGCGAAAACACTAGCTAGAAGACTAAGGAAATATGTTAGTAAATTAATAAACGAGGATCAAATGGGATTTATACCCAAGAGACACTCATTTAATAACCTGAGACGTCTGCTTAACATAATGCATTCACACAAACCTCAAGAACAAGAGTTATCAATCATTTCATTGGACGCAGAAAAAGCATTTGATCAAGTAGCATGGGATTATATGATTAAAGTATTGCAAAAATTTCAAATGGGAGAGAACTTCGTCGCATGGATAAAATTATTATATAACAAACCTACGGCTAGAATATTAACTAATAATATACTATCTATGAAATTCCAATTATCAAGGGGCAATAGACAAGGATGTTCATTATCACCGCTGTTATTTGCTCTGGTAATTGAACCTTTAGCTGAAAGAATCCGAACACACCCGGATATTTACGGTTATAATACAAAATATTCAAATAACATAATATCTTTATATGCAGACAATGTACTACTGTACATCACAAAACCCCAAATTAGTATACCAAACATACTAAATCTAATTGAGGACTTTGGATCTTTTTCAGGATACAGAATAAACTGGAACAAAAGTGAAATTATGTCGATAAAACCGAAAGACTCAGCACATCTCTTAAAATTCCCCTTTAAAATAGCCACAGAAAAATTTAAATATTTGGGAATTGAAATTACTAGAAACTATCATGCTATGTTTAATCCCTTACTTAAGAAACTAAATAGTCTAATCAAATTCTGGAAAACGCTCCCGATGTCTTTAATAAGTCGAATAAATGCTATAAAAATGATCTTTCTACCACAAATCCTATATCTATTTCAATCAATACCTATATATCTTCCAAAAAAGTTTTTCAAAAAACTGGACAGACATTACAAATTTTATATGGGACTATAAATCCCACAGAAAACAAAGAACACACCTTAGTAAACCCAAAGAGCTGGGTGGTCTAGCGCTCCCTAACTTTATGTACTATAATTGGGCAGTAAATATTAAAAATATGATTCACCTGCTGGACAATTCTGCCCAGCAGGTGGACTGGATTGTAATGGAGAGAGAGAACTGCTCTCTGTGTAATATAGGAGTGACTCTCCTCTCACCAATGAATCTGAATAACAAAAATTACAATAGAAATCCAATTATACATAGCACAATTAGAACTTGGAAACAAATAAAACAGAATCTAAAATTAAGAAATCTATCTCTTTTAATGCCAATAGTCAATAATCCGTCGTTTAAACCTTCTACTATAGATAAATCATTTACACATTATATTGTACGTATTGTATTGTATCATATTGTATCATATCGCATCGTTTCTTTTAACATAGCTGGTGGATATATCATGTATTCCCCAAATATGCTTGTAAATATTTGATCACAGGGCTGATTGATCTTCTATATGCACTTACCAAAGTTAATTGTTGCACTCTCCCTTTACACATTTCCATCCTTCATTCTGCACTTCAAACCTCACCAACTCATCATATGAGGTTAATTGTAAAGCTGCTAACTCAGCTTCCCTCTCCGCTGAATCACGTTTGTCATTGGAACTGTAGGTGCTTGTTTACTCCAAACATGGACACAACATGGGTGCTGTCTGCACAGAGTTTGTATGTTCTCCCCGTGGCCGCGTGGGTTTTCTCCGAGATCTTCGGTTTCCTCCCACATTCCAATCATATACAGGTTTGTAGGTTAATTGGCTTGGTATATTAAAATTGTATTGTAAATTGTCCCTCGCCTATGTAGGATAGTGTTGGTGTGCGGGGATCACTGGCCTGTGCGGACTCGATGGGCCGAAGGGCCTGTTTCCGCGCTGTACTTCGAAAACGAAGCTAAACTGAATTAAATTATGAATGTGTTTGGATAACAATTGGATGTTCACAGCAGCCGGTATTTCTCATGTTAACGACGTCCTGCTGGTGAATTCACACAGCCTAAGTGAAAACTTTCCAAGAAGCAGCAGGCAGGGGACTAATCCTCCTGGGTCCTTCTTGCACTGAGACTGATGCCAACATTAGCTGTGCTCTCTGCAGGCAGCTAGCTCAAGCAATGAGGCTGAGCTCCTTTGCAGCCAGGACATTTCATGGTGAAGTAGAATTTCATTTGTCACATCTGACGTTGATCCTGTTTTAATCTGCTGTTCCTCTGCATTGTCGTCTTTCTCATCTAGCCGGTTTGCAAACAGCAGATCCATGAAAGTAAACACATCCCAGTTTAAATGCGGCCCTGTGGGTTCCCAAAGCAAATAACGGAAAGCTGAAATGTGTAGGAAGGAACTGCAGATGCTGGTTTAAACCGAAGATAGACACAAAAAGCTGGAGTAACTCAGCGGGACAGGCAGCATTTCTGGAGAGAAAAAATGGGTGACGTTTCGGGCCTGAAGAAGGGTCTCGACCTGAAATGTCACCCTTTCCTTCTCTCCAGCTTTTTGTATCTATTAAAGGAAAGCTGATATGTACGCCCGAGGAATGAACAGAAATGGGTCTAACAGCAAGAAAAGACCACGGAATGGATCTGTTCCTGACAAACTATGCTTCCTTTCTTTCTATAGGAACATAATATATTTTATTATATTACGTTAATGGAAGCAGATGTGGAGGAAACATCATTGCTTCATCCCATCCATCTTCCTTATCCCTGCAGGCTGGTAAAGGCCAGGCAAAAGGAAATGGCCATATCTGCCTTTGACTGGAAACTGCCGATACTGTGCATAATTAATGAAATCTCCTTCAAGATCTCCTTCTTTAAGGAGATCTTGAGCAAAAATCTGCGATAAACTAAAATTCAGTCACAAAGCGCTCCCAATGTAATGAAAATAATCTGCTTGCCCAAACATTTAATGATATACAGAGATACGTATAACAATCCACCCCATGGTATAAATGCTCCATTGCACATAAGCTACTATTACGATAATCATACTTGATTAAACAGTGGGATATTCAAAGAATTAAAATTCTTCTTTGTACCACTATAATAAACCAAACAAGCTTCATGCCTCGTTTCACTATGAATTTATCTAAAAATAGTTTGCAACATCAGTACTCCAGGAAGTATGGTGAACTGAAGAATCAGTACTGCATACTTATAATTATGGTGAATGACAGCTAACGCAGCAGCTACAAGACTGAATAGTCCGTGTGATTAATTCTAGTCATGAAACGACGCTTGTGGAAATTAATGTTACCTTGGCTAGGATTTTAGGTGACAGTCAATTATGTTATTTTCTGCCAGACTAACAACAACAGGAAACATTTGTTATCCCCTTCCACAGCTATCTTTGCTCTGGCCACAGTTACAATATTTTGAAATTCAATTTCTATCAACACCATATGCTATGCAATATTACAAAATTGCACAGCGTATGAATCGTAATAGCAATGACAAATGTCATTTCGTTTATGCAATGATCTGATTATAAAAGTACAAATATCACTGCTCAGATTAACAGACTCGTCTATTATTAATCACAATATTCTTCCTTTAAGATGAGTCAAGCTACAGAGCAAGAGCTGCTTCAATGGTAATAAGTGGATAGGACAAGTTTGGAGGGATATGGACCAAACACAGGCAGGTGGGACTGGTGTAGCTGGGACATTTTGGCCGTTGTGGGCAAGTTGGGGTAAAGGGCCTGTTTCCACACAGTATCACTCTATGACTCTATGACTCTAAGTGCATTGTCCTGTGGCCCCTTATCCTCAAACTGTGCCCATTTTCAATTCTCATGCTTTTGTTTAAATCTAAACTCTCACTGCCATTTCGGTAACTTGTCCAATATTGCAATTCCTCCAGCACTCACCAATGATTTAATTGCTGGCCACTTGCGCAGTGTACTAACCTTTGTCTTGGCCATGCCTTCAATCGCTGGCCAAATGCTCTTGAGTTATTTCCTTCTTAGTTATTCCTTAGTGAAGACAGAACCAAAGTACTCATTTAACTGTTATGCCATTTCCCTGTTTCCCATTATAAATTCACCTGTCTCTGACTGTAATGCCCCTGTCCCACTTAGGAAACCTGAACGGAAACCTCTGGAGACTTTGCGCCCCACCCAATGTTTCCATGCGGTTCCCGGAGGTATTTTGTCAGTCTCCCTACCTGCTTCTACTACCTGCAACCTCCGGCAACCACCTGCAACCTCCGGGAACCGCACGGAAACCTTGGGTGGGGCGCAAAGTCTCCAGAGGTTTCCGTTCAGGTTTCCTAAGTGGGACAGGAGCATAAGGGACCTCCATTCTTCTTCACTAATCTTTTCCTTTTTACATACCTAAATAAACCTTTACAGTCAGTTTTTATACTCCCCGCAAGCTTTCTTTCATGCTCTTTTTAACCCTTGTCCTCCTCTGTTTGAGTTCTGAATTTCTCCCAGTCCTCTGGTTTGCCACTTCTTCTGGCCAATTCATATACCTCTTCTTTGACTTCAGAGCTGAATTCCATCACGGAGCGGGAAGATGCCTTACCGGGATCACCGTGTTGGAGCTCCGGAGTGTTGGGCCTGCCGACTTGAACACTGTGGAGCTGTGGTCTGTGATCTGCGGAGCTTCCAGCCAAAGGAGGCGCTGACTTTAAACATCACGGAGGCCTGGGATCTTTCGCCGAGGATTGCCAGTGTTGGAGCTCCGCCCAGCTCGGCCTGTAGACTTCGGGAGCCGTGGACTCTGGTAAGAAGCGGCCGATTCGGAAACACTAAGCCACTGAGAGTGTTCTTCTGTTCCAACGCCGGAGTTCCATCATTCCGGCGAGAGGGCCTGAAACATCGGGCCGCTGTTGCGGCGACTGCGGAGGCCGCAATAGCCCCCGACCACGGGTGAACAAGTGGAAGAGGACTAAACTTTGTTGACTTCCCTCACAGTGGGAAACGTTGATTCCGGTGTGGGGGATGTTTTTATGTTTTATGTTAAATTCTATAGTGTTGTGTTTATCTTATTTATGTGCTGCATGGTAACTCAAATTTCACTGCACCAATTGGTGTATGTGACAACAAATGTCCTTTGTCCTTTGGACATGATAGAGGTATTTTACTGCACTGAGTACTTTCTGTATTCCTTCCAAAATCCCCATATGCAAGCAATTGGAAGAGCTAAATCTGTCGATGTGGCCATGTATTCAATAATTGTCAATATTGGAAATACACCATCTGCTGTAACGTCTGTGCTGAATGTTGTGAGTAGTAAAGCTGCTGCCTCACAGTTCCAGACACCATGGTTCAATCCTGACCTCCAAAGCTGTTTGTGGGAAGGTTTTTGCATGTGCTTCCTGTGACTGAGTCGATTCTTTCTGGTGCTCAGCTTCTCTCCTACTGTCCAAAGATACACAGGTTGGAAATTTTGTCAGCCAATGTAAATTATCCCTCGTGCGTTGATGAAAAGTAAAATTAGCGGGGAGTCTTTGGACATGTGAGCAGTGTAAAATTGGCACAAAGTGCTGGAGTAACTCTATGGATCAGGCAGCATCTCTGGAGAACATGGATAGTTGAAGTTTTAGGTTGGGACCCTTCTTCAGACTCTTCAGAGTAAAATTGGATTGATGCAGGCTCATTGTAATTGGGTTCTGGATGAATGGCATGAACCAAGTACTGTTTGAATGCTTGCCTCTATGACACTGATGCTGAATGTCCAGAATTTCTATTTTGCTTGTTGGGATCAGATCATTTAAAAGTTGAAGACACAAAGGATAAAGCACATGATATTTTTGGAAAAAAACATTAAAAAAAACATTCATAAAATTATTGCAATAAACTGGAAACACAAGGTTCTGAAGCAGTGGCGTGCGGTGAGGTCAATGGCTGGGGAGGCACTGGCTAGTAGCAGTGGCCCGGCCCTCCCTGGAGTGATCACTGCGTCTCTCCGGGGAGAGAGAGGTGTTATGTATTCAGGTTGCTTAGCACACTTGAATGAAGGCTCAGACACGGGAGTAATCATACAAGCTTCTTTACTACAGCACGCCACCTTGAGTCTCCTGCACATGCGTACTTGCACAACATATGACAAGACACTCATTACATATGCTAATTACATATGCTAATTATCACATACCTAACACTCCTCCCCCTTTAACCTGGAGGCAGATAACACCACTTCTATTACATACTCAACACTCCTCCCCCTTTAACTTGGAGGCAGATAACACCACTTCTATTACATACTCAACACTTCTACTCGTCTTCTTGTCACCTTTCTGGTTCTTTATCAAGAAGTAGGATCTATATTGTCTTTGCAATACAACACTGGCTTTCCTATATTGTTTAAGCCTTTTGTATCGTTTAAGCCTTTTCTGTTGTTTATCTATTTGTCCACTTAACTCTTTCCGATACCAACTCATATGGAGTACTGACTGCACTTTTACAGTAGCTCTCTTTTGCTTAACCCCCTGCCTAACCAGTAGGCAGTCTGAATGGTAATAGTTGCATCCCTCATTGACTGATATTGCACAAACTGGCCTATTTTGCATGCTTTGTACCATCTCTGGAAATGACTGCTTGACGCACAGCTTTGTAGCGTGCCCTTAATCGGTAACCACGGCATGCTGCTTGCAGAGTGACTACAGCCGCCTTTTGCATCAAGAAATGCTTTCTTGTAATGCACATTCTTATGAATGACTTAATACGGCGTGCTGCCTTGATTTTCTCTACCAATACTCTGGCTTTGATCCCGCGGTATAAGGCCTGAATACCAATCACTGCTTTTCTCAAACTATCATACTGTCTCACTTGGACATCTCTTATCTGGCATGCTCGGTATCGTTGCTGTACCGCAATGGCAGACCAGGGTAGCTTCTTAAAATACTGACGCTGTTTATGCATCTGATAATGTCTGTATGACCTTGGCAGATTTATGCATGCACCGCAGTTGCTTTCGAACAAGCATTCCTCGGTAGGCTGCCTGAAGCAGTACAACACTGCTGCGTACCTTCATTTGACTCGGTTTGTACTCGCTAGAATTTAGAAGATTGAGGGGGGATCTTATAGAAACTTACAAAATTCTTAAGGGGTTGGACAGGCTAGATGCAGGAAGATTGTTTCCGATGTTGGGGAAGTCCAGAACAAGGGGTCACAGTTTAAGGATAAGGGGGAAATCTTTTAGGACCGAGATGAGGAAAACATTTTTCACACAGAGAGTGGTGAATCTCTGGAATTCTCTGCCACAGAAGGTAGTTGAGGCCAGTTCGTTGGCTATATTTAAGAGGGAGCTAGATGTGGCCCTTGTGGCTAAAGGGATCAGGGGGTATGGAGAGAAGGCAGGTACAGGATACTGAGTTGGATGATCAGCCATGATCATATTGAATGGCGGTGCAGGCTCGAAGGGCCGAATGGCCTACTCCTGCACCTATTTTCTATGTTTCTATGTTTCTATGTTTCATGTAAGTTTTGCGATCACTTACCATTTGAAGGTGTGCCCTATAATGGGTTTGCACTATTATAGCTGCTAATCTCATTGCCTTGTATTGACGGTATACTCTATGCATTCTAAATGCTGCTTGTATTACCGTTGCTGCCTTCTGTTTGTTCCAGATCTCTCGCCGTACCTTCATACCCTTAAATGCAGCTTGAATAACTAGAGTTATCCTTTGAATGGCAATTTCCCTTTGCCTTTGACTCCTTTTCCTTTGCCTTTTACCTTTGGCCTTTTACCTCTGCACTTGAATGTTGTCATTCTGCACTTGACTTTGGTCACTTTGCACTTGACTTTGGTCCTTTTGCACTTGACCTTTGTCCTTTTGCACTTGACCTTTGTCCTTTTGCACTTGACCGTTGTCCTTTCGCACTTGACATTTGTCCTTTCGCACTTGACCTTTGTCCTTTCGCACTTGACCTTTGTCCTTTCGCACTTGACCTTTGTCCTTTCGCACTTGACCTTTGTCCTTTTGCACTTGACCTTTGTCCACTGAGGGACTCCCTGCCCTCTTTAGTTCAGGCTCCTTGCCTCTGGATGCCCTTGGATGCTTTGGCGAGAAATGAGCCATTAATACCTCCTTACACTCCTCGTACTTTTTCTCTGTGGGCTTTGCTGGCAGCAGTAACGTACGTAAGGTATGATAACCCTCTCTTCCTAAGGCTAATATGAACCATGCTTTCTTCTTCTCCTCTGCAGTGATATCATTAGAAATGAACGAAGCCTCCAAGACTTCAGTTCATTTCTCAAAATTGCACCCAGAATCTAACTAGGGCCACTTTCCTACAATTGAAGTAGCCATGCTACACTGTTGCTATTCAGGTACACTACGTTCTGTTCTGTTCTCTCACACAGTGTTCTCTGCACTGGACTTATTTATTTTACATTCTAAGAGATTATCCAGCTCACTGACTGTTACTTAATCTTATAATAATAGTATACATTTCACATAAAATCTCATATAAAATATAGTATAATCTTATAGTTCCCTTGGTGAGGCCCTTTTCTATTCCTATTCCTTCTATGCACACAGATTTACTTAAATAATTGATAACAGTGAATCCAAACAGCCATGCTTTGACTGTGACAATGCATTACATTCATAGAGGACTTTTATTATGAAGGCTTTCACTGCTCCAGCTTGCGGCCTGTGGACTCTGGTGCATTCTCAACTTCCACTGCTGCTTTTGCTGGCTTCCCCCTAGGGCTTCACTGTCACTTCTACACCACTAGCCACTCCGGACCTCCGATGCTGCTGCTGGCTCAGCCGTTGCTGTTGCCTCTGCTGGCTCTTGCTGTCACCGCAGGCTGGCCTTTCAATCTGGCTTTTGCTGGCATCCTGGGCTGGCTGGTGCTTCTTTGCTGCTGACCTTCCTCTCCACCACTGCTCCGCCGACTTGCCTGCCCCTGTCTCCACAGCCCTCCCGGCTGCTACTGGACCCGCTGCACGGTTCGTCGCTGGCTCCCGTGGTCACCCTGCGGAAGGTGAAGGTGAGTCACTGCTTCTCTGCTGCTGGTCCCCGCTGCTCCAAGCATCGGGACTGTGCCTCACTTGTGGTAGGCTTTCTCCCCTCTCGGCCGTCTCCCGCGACCGGGCTTTCTCTGCTTCACTCCCCCGACCAGGCTGACACTGCTCCCGACCGGGCTGCAGTGTTTGAGTGCTGTGGCCCACTTCTCTCATGCGGACCCACTCTTCGCTCGGGGCCGGACTTCCTTTCACGTCCGGGCTTACCCCGCTCTCGGCAGTCCCCTGCGACCGGGCTTTCACGGCTCTTGGCTTCTCTCCGCTTCTCTCGCGGGCCTGTCTGCTTTTCTGCTCACGGTCGGGCTGACTCTGATCCCGACCGGGCCTTCTTTGCTTTCTCCCCCCACCGGGCTGACTGTTCCCGGTTGGGCTGATGACTCAGCCTCTGTCGGTGGCTCTCTGGACCTGTCCGTGGCCTACATGGTACGAGGCCCTCACCCGACGTCTGTGGCTGCTACTGGGGCTGGCCGTGGGCTACACGGTCCTCTTCCATTGGTGGCTCTCTGGACCTGTCCGTTGCCTTCACGGTACGAGGCCCTCACCTGACATCTGGGGCTGGCCGTGGGGTACACGGTCCTCTTCCATCGGTGGCTCTCTGGACGTGTCCGTGGCCTTCATGGTACTAGGCCCCCTCCCGACGTCTGTGGCTGCTCCTGGGGCTGGCCGTTGGCTTCACGGCACCAGCCCTCACGCGATGTTTGAGGTTCAAACTACGGACGTTTAACTGCCCTGCTTGTTTTCCTTCGCTCTTCCCTGAGCTATTTTATTTTATTTTTTTTTTCCTTTTGACGCCAATTGAAACCCATTTGGCGCCAAATCTTTAGGCTTCGTGCTGTTCCACTTTGTTTCCAAATACACTTCTTCTTTTTTTTTTAACTTTGTTTTTGATTCTTCTTGCTGGCCTTGTTCTTATCATTGTTCTTTTATCCTCGTCGCCAATTGTTGTGTATTCGGGATGCTTAGCCCACTTGAATAAAGGCTCGGACATGGGAGTAATCATACAAGCTTCTTTACTACAGCACGCCACCTTGAGTCTCCTGCACATGCGTACTTGCACAACATATGACAAGACACTCATTACATATGCTAATTACATATGCTAATTATCACATACCTAACAAGAGGGGTGGAGCCGGGGCTGTGTGCGTGAAGCACGGCGACTGGAGGGGAGGGAGCATGCCCCGGGACCGTGAGGGAACGACCCACCTCCCCCTCTCCCTCTTCTCCTCACACCCCTCCTCCCCGTCTACCACTTGCTTCCCCCTCCACCCCCCTACTCTTTCACAAACCCTCTCTCCCCCCTCCACCCGGGGTAGATCTACCTGAGCCAAGAGTACATTACTCCAGCGCGGGGCCCCCTTAGGCGCGGGGCGCAATTGGGAGCTTTCAGCGGCCCAGAGCCTCCGAATTGGCCACTACCACTCAACGAATCAACCTACCAGTCAGCGCCGCCCGCAGCTGGAAAGTCATCGTCGACAGCGGTGGAATCCAGTGCTGCGCCGCCGCTGCTGAAGCTAGCTAACGTGGAGGGAGAGTGAGGTAGCGTCAATTACGTGGGCTGAGCCTACGTAGTTGATGCTCGCTCTCCCTCCACTGGTCTCAAGATGCGCCCTCTCAGTGAGGCAGATGTGATCGCTGCCACACCTGGTGCTTTCTCATTGCAGTTTTATGACGAGACCAGCGAGCCTAAATTCAATATATTTATACGTGAAATACGCTACCTGGACCATGGAATGCGAGGACATGTAGTGAAGGCGTTTACAAACAATACAACACAATACAATACAATTCAATTTATTGTCATTTGGACCCCTTGAGGTCCAAACGAAATGTCGTTTCGGCAGCCATACATTACAAACAAATAGACCCAAGACACAACATAATTTACATAAACATCCATCACATTGCTGTGATGGAAGGCCAAAAAAACTTATCTCTCCACTGCACTCTCCCCCCCGATGTCAGAGTCAAAGTCAAAGTCAAAGCCCCCGGCGGGCGATGGCGAATTGTCCCGCGACCATTAAAGCCACGCCGGGTGATGCAAGTTCGCGCACCGGGTCTTGATGTTAGAGCCCCCGGCGCGTGCTCGCAGTCCCGCAGCCATTCCAAGCCGCGCGGGGTGGTGCTGTAAGGCCCCGCTCCAGGAGCTCTTCAACCCCGCAACTCGGGCGGGAGAAGTCGCCGTTGCGGAAGCCCTGAAAAGCGGTCTCCCTCCAGGGACCCGCGGGCTCCCGGTGCCGCCCGCCAAACCCGCAGTTGCAGCCTCCGAATCTCCAGGGGTCGGGTCGCAGCAGCGTCCACCACAGCTCCACCCGCTCTGGACTCGGCCAGCTCCGCGACGGTGAGGTGAGTAGTCGGCACCACAGCTCCCGGTCTTCCTGTTGGAGGCCGCTCCTCGTTGCAGCCCCAACGACAACGGAGACCCGACAAGAAAAGGTCGGGTCTCCCGTGCAGGGAGAGATTTAAAAGTTACCCCCACCCCCCCCCCCCACCCCCCCCCCACACACATACCCCAACAAAAAATAACAAAAACTACATAAAAACATAAGACATAAAATATTACATTGGTGACATACAGAGAGATAGCAACAGGCACACGCTTATTGCCCGCGCTCCATCCAGTTTCATTGTTCTGTTTCCGGACATATGGCAATAAAACATTCTTCACTCTTGACTCTTGTAAACGCTCTGCTGCACAACGCGGTTTCTAAGTAAGTAAGTAAGTTTATTGGCCAAGTATTCACATACAAGGAATTTGCCTTGGTGCTCCACCCACAAGTAACAAAATGACATACAGTGACAGAATGACTCAGAAAACATTAATAATAATAAAACATTAGTGATCAAGCATGTGAACCAACAAAATACCAGATCAAAGGGAGGCAACAGATTTTTGGCTGTTGAATAGAGCAACTACAAGTGGATAAAAATTATTTTTATGTCTGGCTGTGGCAGCTTTGACAGTCCGGAGTCGCCTTCCAGAGGGAAGCGATTCAAAGAGTTTGTGGCCAGGGTGAGAGGGGTCAGAGATGATCTTGCCCGCTTGCTTCCTGGCCCTTGCAGTGTACAGTTCATCAATGGAGGGAAGGTTGCAGCCAATAACCTTCTCTGCTGATCGGACGATTCGCTGCAGCCTCCAGGTGTCGTGCTTGGTGGCTGAGCCAAACCAGACCATGATGGAGAAGGTGAGAACAGACTCTACGATGGCCGTGTAGAATTGGACCATCATTGCCTGTGACAGATTGTGCTGCCTCAGCTGCCGTAGGAAGTACATCCTCTGTTGTGCCTTTTTGACTGTTGTTGCGATGGTAGTCCCCCACTTAAGGTTCTTGGAGATGATGGTTCCCAGGAACTTAAAAGACTCCACAGATGTGACTGTGGTGCTGTTAATGATGAGTGGGGTGAGGGGGAGCTCTCCTAAAGTCTACAATCAATTCCACTGTCTTAAGAGCATTGAGCTCCAGGTTTTTGCGATGGCACCAGGACGCCAGCTGTGACACTTCCTGTCTGTAGGCAGATTCCTCCCCATCCTGGATCAGTCCAATCAGGGTCATGTCATCCGCAAACTTGAGAAGCTTGACAGAGGTGTCTGTGGAGGTGCAGTCGTTGGTGTAGAGAGAGTAGAGGAGAGGAGAGAGTACGCAGCCTTGCGGTGCTCTATATGCTGAGTGTTTGTGGGTCCAAGATGTGCTTTCCCAGGCTCACATGCTGTTTCCTGCTGTCAGGAAGCTGGTGATCCACCGACAGAGGGGTTCAGGCACAGTCAACTCGGAAAGTTTGGAGTGTAGTAGCTCTGGCACAATGGTGTTGAATGCAGAGCTAAAATCAACAAACAGGATCCTCGCATAGGTCCCCTGGTGGTCTAGGTGCTGTAGGATGAAGTGCAGGCCCAGGTTGACTGCATCATCCACAGATCTATTGGCCCGATATGCAAACTGCATAGGATCCAGCAGGGGGATCGTGATATTTTTCAGCTTGGGGGATCGTGATATTTTTCAGCTATAGACTTTCAAATAAGATGATTTATATAAAATATTCCTACATCTGCATGCATCCCACATTCAAATGAAGTGATATCCAGGTATCTGCCACATTCTGTTGCATGCCATTGTAAATGGTATGTTAGCATTCATAGCAAAATGATTTGAGTATAGGAGCAGGGAGGTTGTACTGCAGTTGTACAGGGTCTTGGTGAGACCACCCCTGGAGTATTATGGACAGGTCTCCTAATCTGAGGAAAGATATTCTTGCCATAGAGGGAGTACAGAGAAGGTTCATCAGACTAATTCCTGGGATGTCAGGACTTTCATATGAAGAAAGACTGGATGTACTCACAGAAGGTAGTTGAGGCCAGTTCATTGGCTATATTTAAGAGGGAGTTAGATGTGGCCCTTGTGGCTAAAGGGATCAGGGGGTATGGAGAGAAGGCAGGTACGGGATACTGAGTTGGATGATCAGCCATGATCATATTGAATGGTGGTGCAGGCTCGAAGGGCCGAATGGCCTACTCCTGCACCTATTTTCTATGTTTCTATGTTTCTATGGTCAGACACCCTGGTGTATCAGGCAACAGAGGACCTAGGCAAATTGTAGACTATACAATCAACATGATTTCCTTGATCAATCATTTTTTTTGCAATTGTATCATAAAGCATACATCCATGGAGTTTCTTGGTCGGTGTATTCTAATAGGGTGTCACGGTGGCGCAGCGGTAGAGTTACTGCCTTACAGTGCCAGAGACCATGATTCGATCCTGACTACGGATGCTTGTCTGTACGGAGTCTGTATGTTCTCCCCGTGACCACGTGGGTTTTTCTCCGAGATCTTCAGTTTCCTCCCACGTTCCAAAGACGTACTGGTTTGTAGGTTAATTGGGTTAGTATAAAAATAATGTAAAAAGTGTCCCTAGTTGGTGTTGGATAAGTCTTAATGCACGGGGATCGCTGGTCGGTGCGAACTCGGTGGGCCAAAGGACCTGTTTCCGCACTGTATCTCTAAGCTAAATTAAAACTAAACTAAACTAATAAGGTACATTTATATATGCCATAAAGCAGGTAGAGAATGGGAAAGATAGAATAAAATTTAAGTTCAAAGCAATAATTTAGATCATTTGTATTTAAAATGAGTTCCTATCGCCAATTTTATGTATGCTATGGGATACAATTTCTACATAATGTTACATGAACGGAAATTGGGGAGTTAGTACGGATCATTGAATATGCAGTTGTTCAAAATTCTTCCTTCTATTGTCTCTGCAAAGCAGAGAGGATAAAGTATAAAGCATATGTCACATGGGTCCATGGTACACCAGACCAAGTTCAATATTTGCCACTCTCAGTAAAGATGGGAAGCCCATCACTTCCATTGGCCACTTCTAACTTGTGAAGCCTGCTTTTACTCAACCAGGGCAACCATTCCCAGGAGGTACAGTGTCTACTTCCCCTCTTTCAGACTAGTTAAAGGGTCTCAACCTAAAAAGTCAACTATTTATTTCCTTCCACTGATCCTGCCCTACCCACTGAGTTCTCGCAGCAGCTCTCCTTTTGATTTGATCCAAAGAAAGGCCATGTGTTTGTAAATAGACTCGAAGATCTGCGCTGAGATTCAAGTACAGAACCATGGGTGCTTCCTGATCTGCTGAATATTTTCACAATTTTTATTTTTATTTCAGATATCCAACACCTGCTTTTCGTACTTTTTGAAGGCTTTCCTGCATTAGTCCTGCTATTGTTAGCAATGTTACAAAATTTTGAGATTTTAAAAATCAAGTCTGTAATTTATCCCATCAGATAAAGCATAAAAATAAGTTTAATTTGACACCTAATTCACTTTCATATCTCAAGTATTTAAATAGTTATGGCCATTTTCATACTCGGAAATGAGCATCTTGTTCCCTATTGATTTTCTATGGACATAACAAAAAAGCTGTGATCGTGAACAGTCAAAAGCCCATAACTTTCTTAAAAATTAAGAGAACTGAATGAAATTTTCAGTTATCATAGATTGAAGCATTCTGAAACAAATATAAAATAATCTTACTTGGATGACCTGAAATTAAAGCATATAATTAGTTAGTTACCTAATTGTAGCTAATTTCAGACTTCGATTACTAGATCTAAACATCTATCCATTTCTTAATAAGTGATTAACATTTTAAATAGCCTAAATGTCCAAATAATATTCACAAATAATTCACAATAAAACATGATTTTTAAATCTCATTTACATTAATTTATAGACCAAATGGAAGGAATTTAGTGTTCAATTGCTGTAAATAAATGCCCATTTAAATCAGCTTTCCAGTGGGTCCCTGTGGAACGCGCTGGTTTAGAACGTTCACATTGCGGTAGATTTGTGCCCCAAATGCCCAGAAAAATACTGCGGGATATAATGGGCCCAAAATGAGCTACTCGCAATATTAAACTTTGTATAAAGGGATCTTTAGAAGCCCTTTTTAATGTAAAAATATACAACCCACCTTCAATTATTTGCTCTATGAGACCCTGCGGTTGCTGGTGGTCGCGGGTTTAGAGATTGATTTTTAAACTAATATAACTATTATACGAGGCCTTTAAAACTAATAATAGCTTTTACGACGGGGTCTTCCAGCGATTTTTCGTTAATAATTAACTAGGCTGAACATCTTCGATTTGAACAGCCTAGAGAAAATCGCGTTTTAAACCCGCCCCCTCTAAACGGCGCCAAAATCGCGCACACCCGCAGCGGCAGATTTTCAACGACGCTTCAGGTACGCTTTGCAACATACCTACTATTGTTGTAAAGCCTCACAGAAAGTAGAACGGAGATTGGATCTATGAATAAGCAAAGCATCAAGTTACTGGGATATGCGATGGAGTTCTGATTATTGGATATTGAATGGTGAATCATGACTTTGGGAGTTGGGGAATTGATATTAGGGATGAACAAGAAATTGTAGAAGGCTGAAATCTTGAGCAAAACACTTTTAGCGCTTGAGGAACTCAGTGGATCAGGCAGCATTTGGCGGTAATTCAGCAGATCAGAAAGACAATGTTTTAGATTCAGACCCTTCTTCATCTTTAAGATGCTTATGCTCCTAGATCCCTCTGCTCTACAACAGTAGCCAGGACCCTACCATTCATTATAAAGGTCCTACCCTGGTTTGACTTCCTGTATTGTGAGAGTTAAACAAACCATGTTAGCTAAGATGGAGTTGTCAGTTAAATTAGCAGCACAGCATTGCAAACCCTTCGAAAACAAGTAGACGGTCCTAAATGAGTCTGGGAATGTCTAGTGATGTCTTGATATCTAGGTTTGCTGAGAAAACACTGCAATAGCTGGGCGGACCACCTACGCTCCCCCCCCCCCCCCCCCCCCCCCCCCCCCCCCCCCCCACCCACCGCAAGTAGTGCGCAAATGGTGTGCACAACAGGCTCAGTATGCACGGTCTGAATGGGTGAGAAACGCCATGAAGGACCATGTTGAGTGCCCTCCCAGAGCAGGAGAGAACCCCGGCCTCAGACCGTGTTGTGAATGGTGCCAGGAGATCTACAACGGGTCACTACCCACCGGCGGGCTTTGCTGTGTTCAGGGTTTTGCGAGTGCGGATGCGGATATGTGAGTCTACGCACTGCTTTTGGATAAAGTACTTGGATATACAACTCTGTTGTCTGAATCGGTTGATTTATTGAACACAACACTTCCCAAATGTAACACCTCACACTTATCACAGAAGTAGGCACTGCTGTCTGTGGTTGACCTCACAATCTTTGTTGGAATGATCATCTTAGCAAGGTTCCAGGAAATATCTGGGAAAACCTATTCTGGTGAGCATTCAAGATGCAACCACAAGAATCCTTCCCACATACGGTCATGCTTTTTATAAACTAAATATTGGTAACCTTAGATCGACACAAAAAGCTGGAGTAACTCAGCGGGCCAGGCACCATCTGTGGAGAAAAGGAATGGGTGATGTTTCAGGTCGAGACCCTTCTTCAGAAGTAACCTTAATTGTAACTTACCAATGTTTCAGCAACATACAAGCCTTTTGGCAAGAAAAGACGACAGGACTACTTCATGCTGCTTAAACCTAATCTATCAGATAGGAAGCTGCCAAGATAGAGAAAGCAATGATTTCACATCCCTCCTTTTGTTCACTAAGTGTTGAAATTACTCAAGAGTGAAATGGAAGAGGTACAAAATTGACATTCAATACTCTCCTGGGCACTTCCCACACAGCAAATGAAATTACCTTGCTGTGAATAATGGAAATGCCACCTAGAAAAAGAGAAGCCCTTTTGTTGATCAAGAGAAGGTAATTCAGATGCTTAATGGGTCAATGGTTTTCCAAAGTCCCAAGATTCAATTACGTCAATTTAATACATATAGCCACCTTTAAAAAGATTACTCGAGCAGCATAATGAAGGTTATATTGCAATGTAGCAAATGCAACAAACACACATTAGGTTGGCCACAAACACGATGTGGCTATATTTGCAAAGAAGGAATTGTGATTTAGTTGAAGTCTGTGGTTTGCACCTTGGCAATCTCTGTAGAACAGTCACAACTAATAAATGAGCCGTAAGTGAACTGAATTATTTGACAGAATGAGTTTACAGTTTTTTTCTGCTTCCACATAAAAGTTTAGAAGAGCATAAATACAACACATGCACATGTGATAATAATAATGAATTTATTCAAAGGAAGGCCCTACTGCAAGACAACACAAAAAGTGCCATTTGTGTTGACTTCCTACTCGACCTTAATTCCGACCACAGAATGATATACTCAAAACCTTTCATGTGACGAAATTCACAATTATGGACATTGGAATAAAGTGCCTGTGGGGAGGGTGGATGCAGAGACTCTCACACCTCAGATGTATGTAGACAAATACTTGAATCGGCAAAGCAGAGAATACAACGGACTAAGTGCAGGAAAAGGGGGTTGGTTTAGTTATAGATTCATTGCTATGGACATGGTGGGCCCTGGTGTAGTTGTCTGTGTGCACAACTCCATTACTTTATGCAGTTCAGCAAGAACTGGTCAGTAAACAATCCATCTCCAGTCCCAGGATCACCCAGGTGTGCACTCTGAAGTAATTGCATTCATATCAAAGTAATTTCAGCTTAGAACTTAGGGGCGGCACGGTGGCGCAGCGGTGGAGTTGCTGCCTTACAGCACTTGCAACGCCTGAGACCCAGGTTTGATCCTGACGATGAGTACTGTCTCTATGGAGTTCATATATTCTCCCTGTGACCATGTGGGTTTTCTCCGAGATCTTCGGTTTCCTCCCACACTCCGAAGACGTACAGGTCTGTAGGTTAATTAGCTTGGTATAAGTGTAAGTTGTCCCTGGTGTGTGTAGGATAGTGTTAGTGTGCGGGGATCGCTGGTCGGTGCGGCCGAAGGGCCTATTTCCGTGCTGTATCTCTATACTAAACTGAACTAATAAAGACTGGAGAGAAGGAATGGGCGACGTTTCGGGTCGAGACCCTTCTTTAGACTAATGTCAGCGGAATGGGCAGGACAGAGATAGAATGTAGTCGGAAACAGGAAGACTGGTGGGAGAACTCGGAAGTGGGAGGGGATACAGAGAGGGAAAGCAAGGGCTTTCCCTCTCTCCCCCCCAACACCCCCCCCCCATCCCCTTCCCAGTTCTCCCATCAGTCTTACTGTATCCAACTACATTCTATCTCTGTCCCGCCCATTCCCCTGACATTAGTCTAAAGAAGGGTCTCGACCCGAAACGTCACCCATTCCTTCTCTGCAGAGATGCTGCCTATCCCGCTGAGTTACTCCAGCATTTTGTGTCGACCTTTGATTTAAACCAGCATCTGCAGTTCTTTCCTAAAGTAATAAACAAATGCAACATCACATTGAAATAAGGACTCTAGTGCTTTTCACTTATTTCATATGGGTTTCCAGGCAACCAGAAACACTGCTAATGTGAAAATAAATTCAGTGGTATTTGTTTACTTTGTCACAATACTCATACACATATGAAGAACATGCTATCTAAGTATGATCTTCATTAAATTGACACTATGCCTAGTGACAACTTTCATATAGGGAGCTACAATATAATTAGGCGAACTTTCCCATTAAATTGTTACGCTTGAGCGATGATTTGAATAATAACATATCTTAATATAAATAATGGAAAATAAACTCTGCTACAGTTTTATTGAGCATGATGAAACAGCCAGATTACATAAACAGCGCACATCACTGAATCTTTAACGGACTGGAAAAAAATAACTGTTTAATAATAATATCATATGATTTGCTTTTCACTTGGAACAGTGAATGTTATTTGCTTGAAAAGAAAATTCATTTTGAATCATGTTAAAAAAAAAAATTTTCAAGTATACTTTGTACTTATCCATTAATAACAAGCAACTTAGAAGATTTCTGCCTCAATATATGCTCAACGCGTGTCTTCTGAGAAATAGAATGAAGTAGGTAATGAAACAGAATGCTACAACTCCTGTAATTAATTTGAACAATGGAGGTATATATTGTTGGAGATTTCTATGTCTGCGTTGAATCTTATGTAACAGCTAATTGTGTCGCTTTGTGCTCAACTGATTATATTATGAAAGTTCTTGTTTCATCACATTCTTTAATTTGACTGCCTTTAAAACCTTAAAGCTGATCTGTTGCAAAGGTAGAGAGAGGGCTACATGAGAATCGTCATTTAATTATGTTGCTGTCATCATCTCTACTTTATCTCTGTGATTGTTAGCTAATCCAGTGTGAATTATGCATTTTCTTTATGCACTGTATGCATTAAATGCACTGTGCAGCTCTTTACATAAGGCTGAATAAGGGATTTGAAATAATGTGATCCTGCCTATAATTGCTGTCATTTTATTGTTACTGGCATTTAAATCTCATTTACTTCAAAAATACACATTATAAAGCAATTGATGAGTACTTAAGGTAAAGCAGAAAGGAGAAGGTTAATAAAAGAAATAATGATGAAGATCAGCAAGATGGACAAAGAGGAATAAAACCAAATTGGATAACATTATATTCAGAGATGGTCAAGGGGTGGAAGATTGCAACCTTCACGTGGTCCGCCCTGTTTCGACTAATGCAATCAACTCGACGTGCACAAATGGAAGATCAAATAGAACAAGTTGTCTAACAACTTTAGGCTGTGCACGCCACACGAAGAAGAAGAAGTAGAAGAGGTGGTCAACTTGGATGGTCTGCTTGGCCTCTATAAACTGATGCAATTAATATAAGGAACTTTGCCTCAACATGTAGATCTTTACATTAGGCTACTGTAAATATGAAACCCTGGTTTAATTAACACCTTGGTGGTTGACTGATTTTTAACCTATTGTTTATATAAATGATTTGAAATTCTTGAACTGGGTGGCTCAATGACGCAGCTGGTGAAGCCTGGGTGCTGTCTATGGGGAGTTTGCACATTCTCCCTGTGACCGTGTGGGTTTCCTGCAAGTCCTTTGGTTTCACAAGTTCATAAGTTCACAAGTTACAGGAGTAGAATTAGGCCATTTGGCCCATCAAGTCCACTCCGCCATTCAATCATGGCTGATCCTAATCCTAGCAATGTTACAAAATTTTGAGATTTAAAAAATCAACTGTAATTTATCCCATCCGATAAAGCATAAAAATAAGTTTAATTTGACACCTAATTCACTTTCATATCTTCAGTATTAAAAAGGTTATGGCCATTTTCATACTCAGAAATTAGCATCTTGGTCCCTATTGCTTTTCCATTGACCTAACACAAAAGCTGTGATCGAGGACAGTCAAAAGCCCATAACTTTCTTAAAAATTAAGAGAACTGAAAGAAATGTTCAGTTATTTTAGATTGAAACATTTTGAAACAAACATGAAACAATCTTACTTAGATGACTTGAAATTAAAGCATATAATTAGTTAGTTACCTAATTGTAGCTAATTACAAAATTCAATTACTAGATCTAAACATCTATCAATTTCTTAAGAATAGATTAACATTTTTAAATAGCCTGTGTCCAAATAACATTCACACAAGAATTCACAATATAACATAATTTTTAAATCTCATTGTCATGGATTTATAGGCCAAATGGAAGGAATTTAATGTTTAATACCTGTTAATTAATGGCCATTTAAATCATCTTGCGAGTGGGATTTTCTGGAACGCGATCATTTGGAACGTTGCGGTTGTGGTGAATTTAATCCCCATATCGGCATGAAAAATACTGCCGGTTCGTATCGGGAAAGAAATCACTGTTTCGCAACGTAAAATGTGAATTAAAGGCATCTTAAGGAGCATTTTTATACATAAAATAAACGGCTTTCTTTTACCTGCCTCGTACCTGAAATCCATCCCCGTTGTCGGCGTTGACGGCTTTAGAAGCTGATTTTAAAATGACTCCAGCGCTGAACTTGTCGGGCGATTAAAAAAAAAAATACATAGAATGGCCGTCGGAACAATTCTTCAGCAAAAGCTTGCACTACAACCAAATATATTCCAGGACAAGGTAGGAAAAAAATGCGTTTTAAACCCCCCCCCCTCCCCCCCCACTCAAAGGCGCCAAAATCGCGCACACAGCCAGTGGCAGAACTGCAGCGCCGCTGAATGTAAGTATTGTAACATACCTACTAATCCCATCTTCCTGTCTTCTCCCCATAACCTTTGACACCCATTCTAATCAAGAATTTGTCTATCTCTGCCTTAAAAATATCCACTGACTTGGCCTCCACAGCCCTCTGTGGCAATGGGTTCCACAGATTATCCACCCTCTGATTAAAGAGGTTCCTCCTCACCTCCTTTCGAAAAGAGCACCCTTTAATTCTGAGGCTATGACCTCTGGTCCTAGACTCTGCCACCTATCCACATCCACTCTATCTATGCCTTTAATTATTCTGTAAGTTTCAATGAAGTCCCCCCTCAACCTACTAAACTCCAGCGAGTAGAGGCCCAGTGCTGTCAAACGCTCAACATATGCTTACCCACTCATTCCTGGAATAATTCTTGTAAAACATCCCTGGACCCTCACCAGAGCCAGCACATCCTTCCCCAGATATGGGGCCCAAATTTGCTCACAGTACTCCAAATGCAGCCTGACCAGCGCCTTATAGAGCCTGGTCAGGCCTTATAGAGCCTCAGCATTACATCTCTGTATTTGTATTCCAGTCCTCTTGATATAAATGCCAGCATTGAATTTGCCTTTTTTACGACTGGTTCGACTTGAAATTTAACTTTTTGGGAATCCTGAGCAAGCACTCCCAAGTCCCTTTGCACCTCCAATTTCTGCATTCATTCTCCATTTAGAACATAATCTACGCCTTTATTCTTGATGAATGACTCTGCACTTTGCTATACTAAATTTCACCTGCCACTTCTCTGCACACTCTCTTAACCTGCCCTAGTCTTTCTGCAGAGACCTTGCTTCGACTGCACTGCCTGCCCTCCACCTATCTTAGCATCATCTGCAAACGTGGCCACAAAGCCTTCAATCCCCTTATCCAAATCATTAATATACAATGTGAAAAGAAGCGGCCCCAGCACCGACCATTGCGGAACTCCACTAGTTTCCTCCAACATCCCAAAGACATTTGTAGATTAATTGGCCATGATAAATTGCCCTTAGCGTGTATGGATGGATAAGAAAGTGGGATGACCTAGAACTGGTGTGAATAGATGATCGATGGTCAGCCTGGACTCGATGGGCCAAAGGGCCTGTTTCCTTGCTGTGTCATTAAATTTAAACTAAACTAATAACAAAGATCTTTCCAAAAATTAATAACATGGGGTTATTTACTCCTGAAAGGAGAAGGCCGAGGAGGTGACTGGTTTACAAAAAGACTTGCTGATATAGATGTTCCTACTTGCAGGAAAACTCAGACCAATATAATGTAAGATAAACATGAATAGATCCAACAGTGGGTTTTACAGCCAAACTGAAGCAACTAGCTGAGAGGGAAGCACATGAGGAACAATGGGAGGGATTTGTTGATGAGATTAGATGCAACAGAATGGGAGGTGGCTTCCATGGGACATAAAGCCAGCATGGATCTCTGAGCTGAATACTCTATAAATAAAACAAGGATTGGGCTCTATTCATCTTCTTTGCACATATTTGCCGCATTGAAAAAAAGAACATCTTTGATTTCTGCCGGACTCTTCCCCAGCCTCAATTTGAGCTTTCTCGCAACCATTCACTACATACAGATTCAGATTCAGATTCAATTTTAATTGTCATTGTCAGTGTACAATACAGAGACAACGAAATGCATTTAGCATCTCCCTGGAAGAGCGACATAGCAAATGATTTAAATAAATAATAATAAGTGATAATAAGTGTCCGGGGGGTGGGGGGGTGATTGGCAGTCACCGAGGTACGTTGTTGAGTAGAGTGACAGCCGCCGGGAAGAAGCTGTTCCTGGACCTGCTGGTTCGGCAACGGAGAGACCTGTAGCGCCTCCCGGATGGTAGGAGGGTAAACAGTCCATGGTTGGGGTGAGAGCAGTCCTTGGCGATGCTGAGCGCCCTCCGCAGATAACGCTTGCTTTGGACAGACTCAATGGAGGGGAGCGAGGAACCGGTGATGCGTTGGGCAATTTTCACCACCCTCTGCAATGCCTTCCGGTCGGAGACAGAGCAGTTGCCATACCATACTGTGATGCAGTTGGTAAGGATGCTCTCGATGGTGCAGCGGTAGAAGTTCACCAGGATCTGAGGAGACAGATGGACCTTCTTCAGTCTCCTCAGGAAGAAGAGACGCTGGTGAGCCTTCTTGATCAGAGTTGAGGTATTGTGGGCCCAAGAGAGGTCATCGGAGATGTTGACCCCCAGGAACCTGAAGCTAGAAACACGTTCCACCTCCGTCCCGTTAATGTGGATGGGGGTGTGCGTGCCGCCCCTGGACTTCCTGAAGTCTACAATGAGCTCCTTGGTCTTCTTGGAGTTAAGGGCCAGGTTGTTGTCAGCGCACCATGCTGCTAAGTGCTGGACCTCCTCCCTGTAGGCTGACTCATCGTTGTTGCTGATGAGGCCAATCACCGTTGTATCATCTGCATACTTGATGATGGTGTTAGTACCATGTACAGGTGTGCAGTCATAGGTGAAGAGGGAGTAGAGGAGGGGGCTCAGCACACAGCCCTGTGGAACGCCGGTGTTCAGGGTGAGGGTTGAATAGGTGTGCTTGTCTAACCTAACAGACTGGGGTCTGTTGGTTAGAAAGTCCAGTATCCAGTTGCAGAGGGAGGGGTCGATGCCCAGGTTACCGAGTTTGGTGATCAGTTTTGATGGTATAATGGTGTTGAATGCTGAGCTGTAATCGATGAACAGCATTCTTACGTAAGTGTCTCTGTTGTCGAGGTGGGAGAGGGCGGAGTGAAGTGCCGTTGAGATGGCATCCTCCGTACTCCTGTTCTTGCGGTAGGCAAACTGATAGGGATCCAGTGTGGGGGGTAGGCAGCTTTTGAGGTGTGCCAGGACCAGCCTCTCGAAGCACTTGGTGATGATGGGGGTAAGTGCAACATAGTTGGCATTCATTTGTGTAGGGATCGATTATTGATATTATATGGTAATCGTCTTGAGAAGCTCTCTGGCAGCTCGCAGGCTAGGAAAATCTTTGTCAGCGCGTTCAAAGTGAATGCAGCAGCTGAGAATTGCAATGATATTACCATTTGAACACAATGTGTTCAGTGTCATTCCCCGTCAGCAATTTACTATAACATGACCAAATGTGGAGTAAAACACGAGTGCTGTGAATTAAGATGGGCAGAAACTGTGTAGCAGTCATTGACCAGCCCTTAAGATTCAGGTTTGATATCAGATGGCTGCTGCCTAAGAGAAGTATAAAGCCAAGGCCATGGTATTGCATTATACATGAGGCACTGGTGAAATCTCATCTGGAGAACTGACTTTGGCTTTAATTCACTCATCCCAAAGAACAATACGTGACTCAAATGGTTGAAAAAGTTAAAGGAAAACAAACTCCTGGTTCTCTGGAGACTGATTTTGTGCTTGGCTTTGGATTCAATGGAGAAATATAGACTGGCAGAGCGTTCAACTTGAATGTTTAAAATGATTAAGTGGACATAATGAACAGTGGACAGATTGATTGATGTGTTTTTTAGTTTGTTTGTACGAGTGACAGCTCATGCACATTGGAAAAGTTTATTTTACAGATACAGAAAAATATATTTTACAGACACTGAAATACCTTTACAGAGACCAACAATATTTGATGGCAGGATTCCAACACTGATTGTGCAAATTCACTCTGCACTTGTTCAAAACGACATTCAAAAGACAACAGGAGTTTGCATTTATATAGAAAATTTCACAATTAAATAATGTTAGTAAATGTAATTCAGCCCATGAAGTATCTTTGAAGGAATCATAACAATCAGTTTCTGTAAAGAAAGCAAGGCCCTAGATATAGTAATAAAAGCATGACCAGGCTTTCTGTTTATTAGTGATATTTGTTAAAGGATGAATATTGACCATTTCCAACAAGAAGCACTCTCTGGTGTGAAGATTTGCATTTATATAGCAGTTTTTCACATTCCTTTCCAAGATGTCCCAGAGGACATTACAACCAATGAAGTAAATTGAATTTGCTGTCAGTGGGGAATTCAGTGGCCAATATAAGCAGAGCAAGCTCCTAAATTTAAGGTGAACGGGAAAAGATTTAATAGGAATCTCTGGGGTAACTTTTTCACACAAAGGGTGGTGGGTGTATGTAACAAGCTGCCAGAGGAGGTAGTTGAGGCTGGGGCTATCCCAATGATTAAGAAACAATTAGACCGGTACATGGATAGGACAGGTTTGGAAGGATATGGACCAAGCACAGACAGGTGGGACTAGTATAGCTGGGACATGTTGGCCAGTGTGGGCAAGTTGGGCTGAAGGGCCTGTTTCCTCACTATTTATCACTCTATGACTCCAAATTAGCAATCTGTAAATGCTCACATAATCCTTTAATCAGTGACATTAACTAGGACTTAAATATTGCCGAGCTCCAGCAATACATTGTCCCCTCAGATTGGTGTTGAAGTTTAAATTTAGATCATCTGCTCAAGTTTCTGGATTGAAGTGTTATATTCAATCCTATATTTGTTCCATTAATTATATTTAAACGGCAACGTTATGTTCCCAAATGATTCAACAGGGGGCAGTCTTTTCCCTGTATAATTTTCCTCACCAGGCACATGTCTCCAGCTGATTGACTCTGATGATCCATTTCTCTTGGAGGAGGAAGGGTGAAGTTGGAGAGGAGGAAGAAGAGACGAGGGAAAGGGAAATAATGAGGAGTGAATGAAGAGTCTGCTAGGGGGACGAGGAAGAAGTAGGGGTGGGAGGACAGAGGAGAGGGACAGCAATTAATAGGAGACAAGGGGAAGGAAAAAAACAAGGGTTGTAGAAGGAATAGATGGTGAAAAAAGGGGTATATGGAGCAGAGTTGAAGGAATGGGATGACCATTGGAAGAATGAAGGAGAAAAAAGGGATGAGGCAAGGAGGAAATACGAGGAAGACGAAAGAGGAGGGCGAAGAGAAGAGCTAGGAAGGAGAAGAATTGTGAAAGAGATAGGAAAGATGAAGAAACAATGGAGGGGCAGGAAAGGGAGATGGGTTGGGAGGAGTGACCATATAGGAAGGCAGAGGGAGAAGCAAAACAAAATAGGCAATGGTGATTTCATGTAGAATCCTGAGAAGTTTTAATAAGATGGACACTGGGAGGGTGTGATGACATCGTTTCTGTATATGAAGTGGCCCGTTTCCGATGAAGATGAACGTTTCCTTTTCTCAGAATGTCATGACCATTTGCAATTTCTACCCCGTAGAGCAATGGAGGCAGAATCAATAAATATACTCAAGGCAGGGATTGACAAACTTTCCAACTGCAGTGGAGTTAAGAGTTGTGAGGAGAATAAGAGGAAGCGGTGGTAATTGAATCAAACATGCTTATTTTGACGGTGGAATGGGCTTGATGGCCAGATGGACTACTCCATCTACTACTCCTTCTCCTGTTTCCTATTTCTTCATTCTCACTTTCAGAGTCCTTGCCTCAGGATCTTACAGGTTCTCTCTGTCTCTACCTATGACATTTTGTTTCTCATGGCCCACATTGATAAGGACAATGTAACTTCGACTGGAAAATCTTTAATTTTTGATAGTGCATTCATATCTGGAGTCATTAGGCTGTGGTGTCTGTTGGAGTGTGGGAAGTGTGGCAATTCAGAAAAACGTCTTGTGCCCTTACGAGTGTCTCACTTGTAGCTTCCAGTCATGACTTCCTTTCGCACAAAGAGTTTGCAACCCGTGTGCATTGTCTTCCAGAAAACTGTGCAGAGCATTCTATCCCTTTGGAAGGCTCTGCTACACCTCCCCATCACTGCTATGTGCACTCATTTCTTGTCAGCAGCTTTGTGTAGCTGCAAGAGTCCAACCAACACAAGAATTTGAACTTTTCTTTCTTGATGTTCCTGAAACAACATGGTGTTAGACATGTGCACCACCGCAAATTGGAGGAACAGCACCTCATATTCCGCTTGGGCAGTCTGCACCCTAGTGGCATAAAGATTGAATTCACCAATTTCCGGTAGCCCTTGCTGTCTCCTTCCTTTCTCAGCTCTCCCTCAGCCTTCGGGCTCCTCCTCTTCCTTTTTCCTTTTTCCATTCTTCTCCCCCCCTCCACCCTACATCAGTCTGAAGAAGGGTTTCGGCCTGAAACTTTGCCTATTTCCTTCGCTCCATAGATACTGCTGCACCCACTGAGTTTCTCCAGCACTTTTGTCTACCTTCGATTTTCCAGCATCTGCAGTTCCTTCTGAAACACATGGTGTTAGACAGGGGCACCTGGTGGTATTTGGTTTTGGGACTTTGTGATTTTCTTTGGAATGTTTTGAGATGGTGTTGGTGAGATTGCCTGCACTGTTTTATGCTTGGAACACCACATTTCTCAGCCAACCGTTCTATGTACGAACCAAACAAGTTTTTATTCGTCTTGTTTCTCCTTAAACTCTGCCATTCAACAGATCAATAGTCAAAAGGGACACTGTTTGTTCTCACTGAGTCATGTAATCTCCTGCAGCCTAAAGTACGGGGTCACATGTGCGCTTTGTACAAGGACGTAAGGGTCGTCATGGTTGTTCTCAGCTTCTTAGGCACTGGATGTGTTATACGTTGCAGCTGCTGCTCTTTGCATCACCTCACCTTCCACTGCTCACTGCTGCAATTAGGAGCTATCCCCAACTCCATCCTCACAGAGAATCAAACTACTTCTTGTCCAACTCACAGGAACGGAAAGAAAAGGTACGGGCATTTATTTATATTACAGCTTGCAAAAACATTGGCTTTCGTAAATTGCACATGAGTTGTTATCCTTTTGAAAAACTTCCCAGACAACTAGAAGTGCCTGGCTGTGGCCCTGAAGATTTCCATGGTTCCTCTGCCTTGAGGCCACACCTCATCAGTCACAGTCCTTCACCATCAGGCTCGGTGCCTCTCACCTGCTGGGAGAACATACCCAACACCTTCATGTCATTACACAATCTATTCTTTGAGCAGCAACTTTACATGGTAGTTGGAAGAGTGTTATGTGTCTCAGTTTGTGTCATTAGGTGGCATCCAGGTCAACAGGCATAAGGTCGTGCAATAGATCTTTAACACACCTAACAACTCTGTCTGGGAAATCTCACAAGGGAAGATTATTTATTATTAAGGTATTATTAATTATTTATCATACATTATTATTTGCCATAAATTATTATTATAAATAATAGATAATTATAAATTGTACAGAAATTATTATTTAATATTAAACTTCAAAGATGACGATAGATTTGACAGCTAACATTGTGAGGCACTGACTTCTTTCTCTGCTGATCTATCTTTACAATAAAACGCAAACTGAATTCTGATTGGCAGATCTGGGTGAAGGATTTCAAAAATAACAAAAAGGAGCAAAATTCTTTATTTTATGTGCAATCACAAAAATCTCAAAGTAACAACTGGCACTACTATTCCATTCCCATCCCCCTGCCCTTCTGTGGTATTTGTTGAACCTTGTACACACCTAGCCATCTTAGGGTCCAATCTGTCAATTATATCATAAGACATGACTTCTGGTGACTGATTATGTTGCCCTTTTCCACGAACAGACTCTCTTTAAGGTCTAGTGTAGGAAAGAACTGAAGAAGGGTCTCAACCTGAAACGTCACCCATTCCTTCTCTCCAGAGATGTTGCCTGACCCGCTGAGTTACTCCAGCTTTTTGTGTCTATCTTCCCTCTAAGGTCTATATGCCCATGTCCATGACTGACCAGATCACTCTTTCATGACAGAAGCCTGTTTCTTGTAAGGTAGAACCTTGCTACTCATTACCAGCTGTGATTGCAACTTCCCCGTTGATCTTTTAACAAGCTTTACGCTTCCCTCTCCCATTCTAGCAAACAAGTTTGAATTATATTCCAAATAATTAATAATAATTTGAATAGTTACAATAGGGTTACACTTACAATTGGATTTCATTTCAATAGAGATTCAGGCATGAAATCAGCTTCAGTGGGATTACACATTCATTTTAGATGGAGAGATACAACTTCAAAGTTTCAAAACCAACTAATAACATATTGGCATGAAATGCTAGGTCGAAACAAACAAATTCTTCAGACACACAACGTGGTTTCGAGTTACTGCCTTTCTGATTCAATAGATAGACAATAGACAATAGACAATAGGTGCAGAAGTAGGCCATTTGGCCCTTCGAGCCAGCACCGCCATTCAATGTGACCATGGCTGATCATCCCCAATCAGTACCCCGTTCCTGCCTTCTCCCCATATCCCCATGACTCTGCTATTTTAAGAGCTCTATCTAGCTCTTGAAAGCATCCAGAGAACCTGCCTCCACCGTCCTCTGAGGCAGAGAATTAGAGATATAGTAACATTTTACCAAATACACTCTTTCTCTCTCTCTCTCTCTCTCTATCTCCCTCTCGCCCTCCCCCTCTCTTGCTCGATGGCATCACGCAGCATTCTCCTCCCCCCTGTGACGGCCAGCGTTGGCGGAAGGCCTCTAGCGACCCTGTGGACACCGCGTGTTCCCTCTACAGGTACACGCGAGCACGGACGTAGGCCCGGAAGAGAGGCCGGCAGCCGACACTATACACTGAAAAGAACCAACAGTTCTCATATGCTGCAATATTAAATCTTTGGTCAATTCCTGGGTATGTGGGCCACATGCTGCCTCTTCTGTATAGCCATCTAGTCTCATTGATGGCTAACCACTCTTCCCAAGATAATTCCCGATTCCTCCACAAGTGGACTTTAGGGTTTTAACAACATGAGAGAATTGATGCAATGCTTATAATCTAATTTTCTTTTAAGAGGTAGTAAGTATCAGGATACTAGTTTCTTGCATATTTCACACACTTCTTCTGCAAGTTAATAGCACTATTTTCCAGACTGTTCACTGATTATACACGACTATCTCTGCCTCAGCAACTAGAATGGTACAGCTCATGAGCAAATAGGCTGCACCAATTTAGCACCCCATCGCCCTCTTATATCACAAATATCTTTTGCACCTAAATGACTGGCCTTGTTGTTTGCAATGGAAGGCATAGAATCAAGACAGATCTAGCAATACTGAATGATCACATTTCACTAGATTCTATTTCTATGGAATAATTTTATGTTGCTGCTAGATCTCAATCTTTACAATTCGCAAGCTACAAGCATGAGCTGAAAACTTTTTGCTCATGGAAAAAATATAAAAACATTCACAAACCCTTCAAGCTCAAATAAGATTTCCACATTCATCAAATTGCTATCAACAAATGATACATTTTCCATAATGGTCCATCCAGATGGCGAGATGCCCACAGGTTGAATGGCAGGGGTGAGCCATATCTCTGTAAAACGGAACACACAGCAGTTGTCTGAGATAGATAAATCCAGCTTTAAATTCATACAATTTGTTCTCAATTGCTTGTACATTTGCCTTCAGTATGAAGGGTCTTGAAACCTTGTTGTTTCAGCCTCACCTGCAGTACAGCTCACCTTCCACGTTTCTGCAGAGGGTGGCAGCTCCTGGTCATGCCCAGGACAATTTGGATGGGATATTGAAGGTGGAGCTACAGTCGATAAATAGAAGTCCAACATCGGAGTCATTGTAGTCTAGGTATTTCAGAGATGCGTTTGGGGCGAGGCCCTTTGAAGAACCTGAGAGCGTGAAGTCGGCCTCTCCATCAGGTAAGTGGGTTGCTCTTGAAGTGTTCCAGGAGCCAGGCAGCAGCCTCAGGCACTCTGACCTGGTCAGGCACCAGGGTTGAGAACATTCAGTGAAGGGATATTGGACTAAGGGGTTTCAGAAAAGGGATTTGGAAGGATAGTGGATAGTGGGAAAAATAAAATACTGGCAACACTCAGCAGGCCAGGCAACAGGAGTAGAAAGAGAAATTGATTGAATATTTTCAGTCTTGAATCTTTTGTCAGAACTGGGGAAAAAATGTAGTTACAGAGAAGGTGGAAAAGGGATGGCCAGGACAAACGGAATATCCCTGATAGGGTAAGACCTAATGTGTCTGTTAGGATTAACAAACTCATCGGGAAGGCTGGCTCCATGCTGGGGGCAGAGTTGGATTCATGGGAAATGGTCTTGGAAGGAAGAATGCTCCTAAAATTGCAGAGCCTCTTGGAGAATACAGCTCACCCCTCCATGACACACCGGTCAACCTGAGTAGTGCCTTCAGCAACAAACTGGTTCAGCAACAGAAGAAGAGACCCTTCTTCCCTGTGGCTATCAAACTGTACAACTCCTCCTCCTTCTGTCATGGGTAGACTGACTCCTCCCCCCCCCCCCCCCCCCCCCCGCTTCCCGGATCTTTGCACATTCCCAAACCTTTCCACTCATCACTTTAATTTCATGTTCCATGTAATTTGTGTTTTTATGAATGTTGGCAGATCAGTTTCCCTCCTGGGATAAATAAAGTTATATCGTATCGTATCATATTAATTAGAAGCACATTATATCTCTTTGTCGGTGTTATGTGTTGCTAATAGTAGACCAGTAGGACACACCCAGCAGGTCAGTGTGTACTAATGAATAAATGACTCTTCACCTTCCACCCCCTTCACTTTTCTCAAACCACATCTCTCCCCGAGTTCCACGTCATGTATTTATCAACTCTTCTGAAGTTATATAACCATATAACCATATAACCATATAACAATTACAGCACGGAAACAGGCCACCTCGGCCCTTCTAGTCCGTGCCGAACACGTATTCTCCCCTAGTCCCATCTACCCGTACTCAGACCATAACCCTCCATTCCTTTCCCGTCCATATAACTATCCAATTTATTTTTAAATGATAAAATCGAACCTGCCTCCACCACCTCCGCTGGAAGCTCATTTCACACAGCTACCATTCTCCGAGTAAAGAAGTTTCCCCTCATGTTACCCCTAAACATCTATCCCTTAATTCTCAAGTCATGTCCTCTTGTTTGAATCTTCCCTACTCTCAGTGGGAAAAGCTTATTCACATCAACTCTGTCTATCCCTCTCATCATTTTAAAGACCTCTATCAAGTCCCCCATTAACCTTCTGTGCTCCAAAGAATAAAGACCTAACTTGTTCAACCTTTGTCTGTAACTTAGTTGCTGAAACCCAGGCAACATTCTAGTAAATCTCCTCTGTACTTTCTCTATTTTGTTGACATCCTTCCTATAATTAGGCGACCAAAATTGTACACAATACTCCAGAATTGGCCTCACCAATGCCTTGTACAATTTTAACATTACATCCCAACTTCTATACTCAATGCTCTGATTTATAAAGGCCAGCACACCAAAAGCTTTCTTTACCACCCTATCTACATGAGATTCCACCTTCAGGGAACTGTGCACAGTTATTCCTAGATCCCTCTGCTCAACTGCATTCCTCAATTCACTACCATTTACCATGTACGTCCTATTTTGATTTGTCCTGCCAAGATGTAGCACCTCACACTTATCAGCATTAAACTCCATCTGCCATCTTTCAGCCCACTCTTCCAAATGGCCTAAATCTCTCTGTAGACTTTCAAAACCTACTTCATTATCCACAACCCCACCTATCTTAGTATCATCTGCATACTTACTAATCCAATTTAGCACACCATCATCCAGATCATTGATGTACATGACAAACAACAGTGGACCCAACACAGATCCCTGTGGCACCCCACTAGTCACTGGCCTCCAACCTGACAAACAGCCATCCACCATTACTCTCTGGAATCTCCCATTCAGCCACTGTTGAATCCATCTTGCTACTCCACCATTAATACCCAACAATTTAACCTTCTTAACCAACCTTCCATGAGGAACCTTGTCAAAGGCCTTACTGAAGTCCATATATACAACATCCACTGCTTTACCCTCATCAATTTCCCGAGTAACCTCTTCAAAAAATTCAAGAAGATTAGTCAAACATGACCTTCCAGGCACAAATCCATGCTGACTGTTCCTAATCAGACCCTGTTTATCCAGATGCTTATATATATTATCTCTAAGTATCCTTTCCATTAATTTTCCCACTACTGAAGTCAAACTAACAGGTCTATAATTGCTAGGTTTACTCTTAGAACCCTTTTTAAACAATGGAACAACATGCGCAGTACGCCAATCCTCCAGCACTATTCCCGTTTCTAATGACATTTGAAATATTTCTGTCATAGCCCCTGCTATTTCTACACTAACTTCCCTCAATGTCCTAGGGAATATCCTGTCCGGACCTGGAGACTTATCCACTTTTATATTTTTCAAAAGCGTCAGTACTTCCTCTTCTTTGAATCTCATAGTTTCCATAGCTACTCTACTTGTTTCCCTTACCTCACATAATTCATTATCCTTCTCCTTGGTGAATACCGAAGAAAATAAATTGTTCAATATCTCCCCCATCTCTTTTGGCTCTGCAGATAGCTGTCCACTCTGACTCTCTAATGGACCAATTTTATCCCTCGTTATCCTTTTGCTATTAATATAGCTGTAGAAACTTTTTGGATTTACATTCACCTTACTTGCCAAAGCAACCTCATATCTTCTTTTAGCTTTTCTAATTTCTTTCTTAAGATTCTTTTTACATTCTTTATACTCCTCAAGCACCTCATTTACTCCATGCTGCCTATAATTATTGTAGATCTCTCTCTTTTTCCGAACCAAGTGTCCAATTTCCCTTGAAAACCATGGCTCTTTCCAATTTTTACTATTTCCTTTCAACCGAACAGGGACATAAAGATTCTGTACTCTTAAAATTTCACCTTTAAATGTCCTCCATTTCTCTTCCACATCCTTCCCATAAAACAAAATGTCCCAATTCACTCCTTTTAAATCCTTTTGCATCTCCTCAAAGTTAGCCTTTCTCCAATCAAAAATCTCAACCCTAGGTCCAGTTCTGACCCTCTCCATAATTATATTGAAACTAATGGTATTGTGATCACTGGACCCGAACTGTTCCCCAACACATACCTCTGCCACCTGACCTGTCTCATTTTCAAACAGGAGGTCCAGCACCGCCAATTCTCTAGTAGGTACCTCTATGTATTGCTGCAAAAAACTATCCTGCACACATTTTACAAACTCCAAACCATCCAGCCCATTTACAGAATGTGTTTCCCAGTCTACGTGTGGAAAATTGAAATCTCCTCTGCTCCCAAACCATCAGTGCCCATCAGCTTCAAATCGTTATGTCAGAATGAATCCCAAGCACACAGCACAAACACTAAAAATATAATGTGTCTCTGACTGCCACATTAACCCCGTTCACTCTAACAGAGATGTTCCCGTTGGTTCACCCATCCTGGAGTCAAACAGGGAGCACATCTCTAATAAAATGAACATGGGTTAACTTGCCATTCGGAAGCAGATCATGTTTTTATTGGTTGCTGATTTGTTGTGGAATTCTCTGTTGCTGACATCTAACTCGTTTTTCTTTCTTTTCCAATTATGACCAAGAGTCTCTGGCCTGAAATGTTGACCTTTTTTTCTCATTCTACAGGTGCAGCCTGACCTGCTGTTTCCAATATGTTCTTTTTTAATTTCATATATTTACCACTTGCAGTTTATTTTTATATTCATTGGGAAAGGAGAGTCACCCAGTATGAATATAAGAGTTGATCTGCAACTTGTCCTGGAATCAGAGTGTCCCAGAGCATATAGCATTGTATAGGAGCAGGGAGGTTCTACTAAAGTTGTACAGGGTCTTGGTGAGACCACACCTAGAGTATTGCCTACAGTTTTGGTTTCCTAATCTGAGGAAGGACATTCTTGCCATAGAGGGAGTACAGAGAAGGTTCACCAGACTGATTCCTGGGATGTCAGGAATTTCATATGAAGAAAGACTGGATAGACTCGGCTTGTACTCGCTAGAATTTAGAAGATTGAGGGGGGATCTTATAGAAACTTACAAAATTCTTAAGGGGTTGGACAGGCTAGATGCAGGAAGATTGTTCCCGATGTTGGGGAAATCCAGAACAAGGGGTCACAGTTTAAGGATAAAGGGGAAGTCTTTTAGGACTGAGATGAGAAAAACATTTTTTACACAGTGAGTGGTGAATCTCTGGAATTCTCTGCCACAGAATGTAGTTGAGGCCAGTTCATTGGCTATATTTAAGAGGGAGTTAGATGTAGCCCTTGTGGCTAAAGGGATCAGGGGGTATGGAGAGAAGGCAGGTACAGGATACTGAGTTGGATGATCAGCCATTATTATATTGTATGGCGGTGCAGGCTCGAAGGGCCGAATGGCCTACTCCTGCATATATTTTCTATGTTTCTATGTTTAAACAGGCTCTTCAGCCCACTGAGTCCATGTCGACTACCCATTTATATTCATTCAATTTTGGTCTCCCGCAGATTCCCATCAACCCCCACCTAGATTCTACCCTTCACTGACACACTCAAGGCAAATAACTCACAGACCGATACGTTTTTGTGGTGTGGGTGGATACCAGAGCTACCGGGGGGGGGGGAAACCTACCAGGTCACAGGGAGAACGTGCAAACTAAACACACAGACAGCGCCAGAGGTTGGGATCGAACCCGAGTTTCTGAAGCTGGGAGGCAGTAGCTCAAACCATTGTGGAGGCCCCTTGCTAACCTACCATTTTATTGTCCCATGACCTGTTCAGGCTGTGACCAAATTAGGGTCCGAGAAACAAAAGGGGGATTTAAGTGACAGTAGTGGGTGGGCAGAGAAAGTGCCAGTGCAACCACCAAACACAATTCTTAAAGAGGACATGCCTCAGGATGATTTGATCTCTATATTTATGGACCAGGCAAGATTGCACCCCTGTAATGAATGTTCCTGAGTCATTGGTCCTTGCAGATCTCAGACATGATAATTAATTTTAAACCGGTTACATCAATCTATAATGTCAGAGGAAGGGTCTCGACCTGAAACGTCACCCATTCCTTCACTCCAGAGATGCTGCCTATACCGCTGTTACACCAGCATTTTGTGTCTATCGTCAGTTTAAACCAGCATCTGCAGTTCCTTCCAACACATCAATACATATGTTGGATGCCTTTTGATATTACTATGCCTGGCAGGCAGACTCTGAGCATGTGTGCTTCAGAGGTATGAGGTTGCAGGACAGGTTTCGCACTACATGCTGCCTGCATACCAAGGATTCAATAGTGCTGAGTGATGAGATTTTAGATTAAGTTCATATTTGTAGCACACACTAAATTCATTGCTCTACATGAAAGTATTTCTAATCAGCATACTTAAGTATTGCAATGTGGGGTTAAAATTAAATTTCAAATATACAAAGTCGTTGCTACATTAATTCTCAGAAGATAATAGACCTGAACAGAGCGATTCAAATTTTTATTCCACTTTTCTCTCCTTAGTTTACCAGTTCCTCAGCTTTATTATGACCTGTATAAATGAGGTTATCTGACACATGACCAAGTGAGTGATTTTCCTAATTGCAAATGAAAGGTTAGTTTATTAAATATCACCTCTACATATTATATTAGTTCAGCAACAAAACCAATTATATTTTACTTTGCTATTGCAAAGACAAAGCAAAACACAAAGGGAACAAAGCAAATTCAAAATTTATGGACAAATTTGTGAAAGGTAATCCAAGATAATGTGGTCATACAGTCTCATCATCTAATATTACTGAAGTACATTATTTGACAATAGACAATAGACAATAGGTACCGGAGTAGGCCATTCGACCCTTCAAGCCAGCGCCGCCATGTAAATAGCTGTGATCCCAGCACCAAGCCTTGCGGTACCCCACTTGTCACTGCCTGCCATTCTGAAAGGGACCCGTTAATCCCTACTCTTTGTTTCCTGTCTGCCAACCACTTCTCTATCCATGTCAGCACTCTACCCCCAATACCATGTGCCCTAATTTTGCCTATTAATCTCCTATGTGGGACATTATCAAATGCTTTCTGAAAGTCCAGGTACACTACATCCACTGGCTCTCCCTTGTCCATTTCCCTAATTACATCTTCAAGAAATTCCATAAGATTAGTCAAGCATGATTTCCCCTTCGTAAATCCATGCTGACTCGGATCGATCCTGTTACTGCTGTACAAATGTTCGGCTATCTCATCTTATATAAATAGCTCCACCAACTTCCCCACCACCGATGTCAGGCTAACTGGTCTATAATTCCCTGGTTTCTCTCTCCCGCCTTTCTTAAAAAGTGGGATAACATTAGCCACCCTCCAATCCACAGGAACTGATCCTGAGTCTATAGAACATTGGAAAATTATCACCAATGCATCCACAATTTCTAGAGCCACTTCCTTAAGTACCCTGGGATGCAGACCGTCAGGCCCTGGGGATTTATCAGCCTTCAGTCCCATCAGTTAATCCAACACCATTTCCTGCCTAATGTAGATTTCCTTCAGTTCCTCTGTCACCCCAGATCCTCTTGCCACTACTATATCAGGAAGATTGTTTGTGTCCTCCTTAGTGAAGACAGATCCAAAGTACCTGTTCAACTCATCTGCCATTTCCTTGTTCCCCATAATAAATTAAACTTTTTTGGTCTTCAAGGATCCAACTTTGGTCTTAACTAATTTGGTCTTAACTAATTCCTCTTCACATACCTAAAGAAGCTTTTACTATCCTTGTGATATTCATAAACAGTAGGAATAACACTACTCTGCTTCTAACCCCCTCGGGCTTGTTCTTACCTTCCATTGCTAATTTTACTTGCAATTCACCATCTGATTTTCTATTAATTTCATAAATTAAGTTCCATAATCTTAAATGTTATTTAAAAGTGTAAAATGTTAACAAGGTCTTTCTTAATGTCACCAAAAAATTATATCAATTTTATAGCTGACATCTGCTAATTTACCTTCTTGCATAAGGAACTTCCATAGATTAATGATGTTCAACCTAATGCTTCCAAACCCATGTTAATGGACACAGGCGGAATGTGAGAGTGACAAAAGCCATGTGTGGTGGCGACTGCTGGGCTGATCATCACCTGATTGTGTCCAAGTTCAAACTTCGCATTCTACCCGTGAGACGACCCCAAGGTCAGAAGACTGCAAAGTGGCTCAACGTCTCCAAGCTGAAAAGTAGCAAAGTTGCAGAAGAATTCTCCGAGGACCTTGATGGCAGGCTACCAGACACACCTTGGGATGACCAGGACAGCATTGAAGAACGGTGAGCAGCACTCAAAAGATGCAGTCTACTCTACTGCCTTCGAACACCTTGGACCAGCAACCCGTAGAAACCAAGACTAGTACGATAAGAATGACAAGGAGATACAGACACTGCTGTCAGAGAAACATCAACTTTTCAGTGCACCAAAACAATCCTACATCACAAGTGAAGATAGAAGCCTCTGCTTGCGTACGACGAAAAGTGCAGAAGAACCTCAGTGAGATGCAGGATGCCTGGCTACGCAGATAGTCATGACAGTAATCATTTCTATGATGCTCTGAAGGCTGTGTATGGACCCCAGTCCTCCGGCTCCTCTCCCCTCCTCAGTGCAGATGGGACCCAGCTGCTGACAGGGAAGAAGCAGATTCTGGATAGAAGGGCTGAACACTTCAACCAGGTCCTCAACCGTCTTGCTGCGATCAACGATGAGGCCATTGCCCGCCTGCCTCAGGTGGAGATCAACCAGGACCTTAACAACCTCCCTACAGAAGAAGAAGTCAGAAAGGTTATCAAACAACGTTCCTGTGGCAAAGTGCCAGGACCAGATTCAATCCCTGCTGAAGTGTACAATGCGGGAGGCCCAGTCATGACGCAGAAGCTGACTGAGCTATTCCAGTCCATGTGGAATGAAGGGAAGGTCCCACAACAGCTGAAAGATGCCAGCATAATCCACATCTACAGGAGATAAAAGGCAACCGCCAATCTTGTGACAATCATGGAGGTATCTCCCTCCTGTCCGTAAGAGGGAAGATCCTGGTTCGCGTTCTGCTCAACCGACTTCTTCAACACCTTGAGCAGGGTCTCCTCCCAGAAAGCCAGTGTGGCTTCTGCGCAGTGTGGATCTGTAGACGTGATATTTGCTACATGTCAAATCCAGGAAAAATGCCAAGAGCAGCACAATGAGCTCTTTGTGACCTTTGTTGATCTTACCAAGGCCTTCGATACGGTCAGCAGAGATGGCTTGTGGAAGATAATGGAGACGTTTGGCTGTCCCAGCAGGTTCATCACGATTGTCCGGCAGTTCCACCATGGCATGATGGTGAAAGTATTGGATAATGGAGACGAGTCGGAAGCCTTCCTAGTGACAAACGGCGTGAAGCAAGGCTGCGTTCTTGCCCCTACACTCTGTAGCATGGTCTTCTCCGCCATGCTGACTGATGCTGTCTGTGACTGTCGGGATGGTAGACACATCAAGTACAGGACTCAGGACTGACAGTGGGTTATTCAACATCAGGCGCCTACATGCTGTTTCAAACGTGAAGGAGACCTTCATCAGAGACTTCTTATTCACTGATGATTACGCCCTCAACACCAGCACAGAGCAGAAGATGCAGCTCAAAATGGACTGCCTCTCACGAGCCTGCAACAACTTCGGTCTCACCATCAGCACCAAAAAGACTGAAGTTATGTACCAGCCTGTTCCTGGAAAGCCCTACCAAGAGCCACACATCGCAGTAAAGGGGCAGAAGCTTCTGGCAGTCGACAATTTCACCTATCTGGGCAGCACACTCTCATGAGCAGTGAACATAGATGCAGAGCTCAACAACAGGATCTCCAAGGCCAGCAGACTTTGTGAAAATGTTTGGGAGAGGAGAGGACTCAGCGTTCCAACCAAGATGAAGGTCTACCGTGCAGTAGCTCTCACTACCCTCCTCTATGCCTGTGAGACCTGGACTGTCTATAGCAGATACGCCAAACAGCTCAACCACTTTCACTTAAGCTGTCTCCGCAGACTCCTCCACATTAGGTGGCAGGACAAAATCCCAGACACAGAAGTCCTGCAACGGGCCGACATCCCCAGTGCCTTCAGCCTCCTTCAGAAAGACCAAGCCAGATGGGCTGGCCATGTCATCTGAATGCCAGACTGTGGGCTGCCAAAACAGCTGTTGTACGGAGAACTGTGGCAGGGCAAGCACTCAGTTAGGGGGCAGAAGAAATGCTTCAAAGACTGCCTCAAAGTGTCCGTCAAAGACCTTAACATCAATCTCAATAGTTGCTCTGGACTGGCCAACTGGGTGAAGTAAGATCACCACAGGAGCGCGTGCAGCTGAGAAGAAGCGCTCCGTAGAAGCTCAGAGGAAATGAGCCGCGCGCAAGGCTCGAGCCACTTCAACTTCTACTGCAGCGCCCACCCAACTGTGTCCCATATGCGGGCGAGCCTTCCTGGTCCCGGATCAGTCTCACTAGTCACCACAAACTTAAGCCCACAAACAAAAACACTGAAGTCATGGTCTTCTTCAACTACGAAGGACGAACAACAAGAACAAATTTCCTCTCTCTGAGAATGGTGCATTTCAGCATGGACAGCGTCCAATAATATGCTCGCAAGTATTGTCCCAAAATAGTTAATAAGCTACCTAATCAGTAATTCTTGGTTTAGAGGCACTTTCATTGCTCACATTTCCAAATAGCATGTTAATTTTCTAATTACAATTCACAACCACAGCTAGAAAACTGTTAATAAGGAAGCTGTGAAAGAACAGTTGGTTTCTTCTAAAAAGGGCACAAAGTGCTGGAGTAACTCAGCAGGTCAATCAGCATCTCTCTTGTTGGTTCCTCTTCTCCAAATGCAAGGTACGTCTACTTTTGCTCACCAGTTTAGTTATATAAACACATTTTTATTATCATTAAAGAAGTGCATGTTCCCGAATTATTTTGACTTTGCTGATGTCGTCTCGTATTATGTAATTTCTGAGTTAAAATGTTGGTGTTAGAATGTGACCTATTTTTACTGGTGAGAATTAATATGAAGAATCTCCATTTAATATAGCTGTCATTTTTTACACTTTGTAATATATTATTTAAAGAACTGGCCTTCAGAGTGTCCTCTAAAGTATGCCTTCTAAGTGACAATTTACATAACTTCCAAGTCTCTATTTTTTTATTCCCAACACTGGCAAGCCTGCAGTTATTCTTCAATCCCCTTGGTGTTGACAAAGAGGTAGTGGGCATTTTCCTTGAACTATTGTACCTTTGGAGTAATAATGCTTTCACAATGACATTACAATATTAGAATTATAGGATTTTATCTCAGCTAATAGAAAACGAATAGTTTTGCATGACTTGGCAAAAAAATGTGTCATAGTATTGTTGACTTTGTCCTTGATGATGGCCCAGGAGGCCATAGAGTGCGACAAAGAACATGGAACATAGAGGAGTATAGCACAGGAACATGTCCTATGGTGCACAATGTCTGTGCCGAACAATAGACAATAGGTGCAGGAGAAGGCCATGGCTGATCATCCCCAATCAGTACCCCGTTCCTGCCTTCTCCCCATATCCCCTGACTCCACTATCTTTAAGAGCCTATCTAGCTCTCTCTTGAAAGTATACAGAGAACAGGCATCCTCTGCCCTGAGGCAGAGAATTCCACAGTCTGTCAAGCTGAACATGCTGTCAAGTTAATCTCCTCTGCTTGCATGTAATCCATGTTCCTTAATTCCTTGCACATCCATGTTCTTATTTAAAATTCTCTTAAAATAAACCTTTGCACCCGCTTCCAGCACCACCCGTAGCAATGCATTCCAGACTCCAAAAACGTGCCCCAACACATCTCCTTTAAACTTTCCGCCTCTCACCTTAAAGATATGACCTCTCAACAGCAGTTTAAGTTGTTCTTTGGCTTATTGAAGGTTAAGAATACCTGTCTCTTGTATGTTCCTCCCACACATTTAACTCATATTAAATGTGTTAATTTATCCTGATTTTCTGATTATCACCTGTCATACTCCATATGACTTGAAGAAGCCACATTACCCTGAACAATCCTCAGTTTCTGAACACATTTGTTGATTTTTATTTTCATATTTATTTTATTTCTCTTCTCTTCTTGCAATTCTTACTACTATGTGACTCCATGTACTTATATGTTTACATTTTTGTCACATCTATATCTCTGATAGTCCAAATATTGAAGCCAGTAACTTTATGCTCATCAATAGGCACTCCCTGACCATTGTATAGTTAATTAATTCTGGCTTTTGATTTGTCTTCAGTTATAGAGTGGGCTAACCTTCTCTTAGGGTGCACAGTTGCTCAGCTGGTAGAGCAGCTGCCTCTCAGCGCCAGAGAACCCAGGTTCAATCCTGACCTTGAGCATTGCTGTGTGGAGTTTGCACATTCTCCCTGTAACCGCGTGGGTTTCCTCCAGCTGCTCCAGTTCACTCCCACATCCCAAAGATGTACAGGTTTGCAGGTTAATTGGAGATCTGTAAAATTGCCTCCAATGTGTAGGAAATAGATAAGTAAGAACTAATAAGTACAGGCGATCGATGGTCGGCATAGATTCAGTGAGCCGATGGGCCTGTTTCCACGCTGTATCTCCGAACCAAAGTAAATATTACTTCAAGAGAACAATGTACAAATATCAGTCTCAAATACAGTTTTTGGACAAGCAATTCTGCTTTTCCATACGTAAATGAAAATTAAAGAATCGGATTTTAATTTGCTTTGTTTTGATTTCTGTTTTCACATCTTCAGTTACTACATCGCTGCTGCCATAAGTGTATGGAAAGTACTCTAAAATCATGCATCTCAATTCTTTGAAACTTGATTCCACCCTGAGCTTCTCCTGCTTGGTCACCTTGTTGATATCTTCTAAATAAAAATAAGTTGAGGTGTAAGTTGTAAAACCCTTCAATCTACCTGAGTAAGATCATGGGTGTTCTAATCATGGGCAGCATCAACTGACCTGCTCTCTTGTAACCCAATGGCCACTTTTTCCATTCTGCCCATCTGCCTGAAATGCCAATCCCGTTGGAAAATTTAGCTCCCTGCCTTGGTCACCTTTCATCCACATCTCTGTAATGACCATTAAATCAAATACTTCATAGTCATTAATTCATCCATCACATTAATATTTTGCACGTTCAGATAACATGTTTTGATTTTGATTTTCTGCTATTTCCTCCCACCCTGACCTTGTTTGCTACTGCACTGTTATCATTTTACTTTCCCATCCCTCTTGTCATATTCTACTTTTCGTGTCCCGTTTGTTGCACAGTCCAATTAGTTTGTCCTTTCTCGGACACTTTCTAAATTCCTCCACTTTGAACATGAATTCTACACTATAGTCTGTTTGACCCCATGCTGATAAGGTTCAGCCAGTAATCCAAAGGCTTTTATCCTTTATGATTCTGCTTGCTTATTCAGATCATAACTCCTAGCGCTCTCTCAGCAAAGTTCAATCAGTGCCATCAGTTCTTGTATGAGGGTGATTCTTCTGTTATGGCCAGTTCTCACAGTGCGACCTAAAGCAAGATGTCACCCGAGTGAAGTGGTCGTGGTCCAGCACGAGTTCCGCACGATAAAGAGTTCTCACGATAAAGAGTTCCCACGGTACTCGGCATTTCTGTTATTTGTGCGAGTGACTTGTCCGTCTCCCGATCTTTCCCGTTAATCTTGAATGAACATCGTGGACTGTAGTGTTGTTAATCACGTGGCACAAATGATGTTACTTTTTTTCACACACTATATTGGTTTTTTTCACCCGAGCTCTTTAATGAGCTGAAGAATAATATGTTTTTATTTAGACAAATGTTGTTTGGTGTGATGCACCTTCTCTCAATATGCGCAAGAAGTCGTCTTTTTATTTTGTCAAATAGGAATAAAGACTTTGTCTCACATTGACCGTGATGATTGTCTTATTTTATTATCTACTGAGAGGTGAAACTTTCAGTCTGAAGAAGGCTCTCGACCCGAAACGCCACCCGTTCCTTCTCTCCAGAGATGCTGCCTGTCCCGCTGAGTTGCTCCAAGCAACTGGTGTCTATCTTCAAAGGACTGACCACCGGGCTGGATGTCGGGGCTGGCGTGTTGCGTTTCACAGACCGAACTGTCCAATTAATAGTAACAGATGGGCACTCCCTCTCAACCACATTCTCTTGCCTTCTCCCCATAATCTCCTGACAGCCGCACTAATCAGGAATGTATCTATCTCTGCCCCTATTCTTCACCCTTTTGACAGTAGTTTTGTTTTATTGGAGACGCGGGAGACAGCGGATGCTGGAATACTGAGCAAAACACGAAGTGCTGGAGGAACTCGGTGCATTTGTGTTTAAGAAGGAACTGCAGATGCTGGAAAATCGAAGGTACACAATAATGCTGGAGAAACTCAGCGGGACAAGCATTATATCAGAAGGGTCTCGACCCGAAATGTCACCCATTCCTTCTCCCCAGAGATGCTGCCTGCCGCCGAGTTACTCCAGCATTCTCTTTAAACCGGCATCTGCTGTTCCTTCCGACACATGCACAAGAAATAGGCAACTTTTCGGGCCGAAACGTTGCCTATTTCTTTCGTTCCATAGATGCTGCTGCACCCGCTGAGTTTCTCCAGCATTTGTGTGTGGGGGTGGGAGTTGGGGGGAGGGGGGGGGGGAGAGATAAGGCAGCCTGAAGAAAGGGTCGCATGTCCATTTCCCTCCGTAGATGCTGCCTGGCCCGCGGAGTTCCTCCAGTCTTAGAAACTGCTTTAGACAAAAAGAGACGCAAACTGCTGGAGTAAAATAGCTCAGCAAGTGAGGTACCTGAACACTCAAAAATGAAAAAGAATGAAAATGTGATTATTTCACCTCCCTTCAACTATTTTGTGTTTCAGCATGAGAGGGATTATAACATTAGAGACATTCATCTTGTAGTGATGTGTTAATGAAGAATTGCAGACATCAATCTGATAGTAAAATATATATTTATTTAACAATGAGGTAAAACCAGCACTGACAATCAAACTGCTCAGTTACTCACCGTTCGCAGGAGTTCCCACGGTACCCGCAAGAGTTATTACGGATATCGCACGGGCCACTGCGTTCATACAATGTTGCAACGCTCACCAAAAAGTGCTCAAGGCACTCTTGGAGAAATTCAAAAATGTTTGTATTTTCTCCCGACCTTACCAAGTCACACGACTACCTGCCGTTAGCACTACGGAGGTCCTCGGTGGTCCACGAATGCCGTACTGCTATCGCAGAAGGTTCCCACGATTTTAAATCTTGTTAAGTCCTGCCTCAGGTCGCACAGTGAGAAAGGTCTTTAAGTGTCTACTTTTAAGTTTCTGGAAACCCAAAAATAAAACTTAAATTTTTGCAACTTTGAATGTTGTTTCTCATAGATGCACATCTCTATTATGGGAAAAATATGTTTGGCGCAATCTTTTAGAGAATTTAATTTTTTTAATTTTTTTTTCCAGCTTGCCCATTGCATTCAGTCATATCCGACAGATTTTTATGATGAGCAACACTGCAAAATAACTGATTTAAGAATATAAATTCAAATTTTTGTCAGTCTTTCAAATTATAGTACACATTGATTTTAAACCTTTGTAACAGTTTACTGTCGAAAAAAGTGTTGATTTTCAGCAAGAATGGTAACCTTCACATAACTTTACACCAACTTCCTCAAACACAATATTAACTTCAGATGAATAGGCAGAAGCATACTGTTCATTTATCAATTACAATTGATAATTATGGTAATTGTTGTATTATTTTACACATTATGAGCATAAAATACTCATGTGACGGACATGGCTCAGCGTGGTGGAGATGATCAAGTTTGGGAGCATCACATGATCGAGATGACTAAAATTATCTTTAGGGCTAGGGTTCGGGCTAGGGCTGGGGCTGGGGTTGGAGCTGGAGCTGGGGTTAGGGCTGGAGCTGGGGTTAGGGTTGGGGCTGGGGCTAGGGTTGGGGTTAGGGCTAGGGTTACTTATCCCCAATCGCCAGCTCCAGCAGCTCCAGCTCCATCTCCAGCTCCAGCCGGACACAAAGCCGTCGCAGCCTTCACATCTTCCCGTGACCCGTTGACCCTCTCCACGTCCGCCCTTTTCAGCCCATGTTCCCTGGTGGGGGGGAACAAGGGCTGAAGAGGGCCTGGTGTGGAGAGGGACATCGGGTCACGGGAAGATGCAATGGTTTTGTGTCCAGCTGGAGCTGGAGCTGGATGGAGATCGGGGGTTAAGTTGCGGATGTGGCCGTGACGGGAATGGTGGCCCAAGCCGGAATGGTGGTCTCGCCGGAAGGCCATGCCTGGCCATATTGTTTGGATGATTGGCACGATTTGTTCTCCAGAACAAATCAAAAAAGAACGATTTAAAAAAAATTTCGAAGAGTTCAGCACTGTTCGGGAATGGCACCGAATAAAGGTACGTACCCACTATGTAGCAGAAAACTGAATTTTCACACGCTTATCGTCCTGAGAATCAGGAGAAATTCACAAAGTAGGGGATTTTTGAATTCCGCGGTCTTTTGAGGTTAAAGGTTTGCGTCTATTCTATTTATAGCCATGTGGGATTGAACAAAGGTGCGTGACGGTGAATTACTCCAATCATCGGTACACAGAATTTATGAAAAAAGCGGTAAGATTTAGAATTTTATCAAGAATATTTTCATTATTAATACCTAACGTTTATAAGTATTTTCATTTCAGATAGATCCCCCATTAAATAAATATGCCAACTTTTCGGGGGGAGGAGGGCATCGAACATTGGGAAAAAAAACTTTATTCATTTAGGGGTTAATCTTTATTCATGAGGATTATGTTTATTAACAATATAGAAAAAGAAGAAATGGGATAGAATTACAGATTTTCCTTATATACAGGATCAAAGTAGCGGGACACCAATGTAGACACTTCCTGAAGAATCACCCATGAACATCTCAAAAGGATCCTCCCCCTCCCACTCTAGGTTCTTCTAGTCCCAATCTGACTGGAGCACAAAACAACGGTAGATCATTTAAGAGGAAAACGAAAAGGAACGTGATTCTACAGTGGCACAAGATAGTAAAAAACAGTTTGAGAACTCATTCGTGCAGTTGCAGTGAACAATTTCTTCACGCTGACTATACCACTATCAGGTTCCTCGTCGTTCTTCTTTTAAATTATCTCCCGTAGCATAGTGCTTTTATCGTGAGATGGCCATTATTATGCTCACATCCAAGGAGGCATCAAACACTGTATACCTGACTAGCATGGTCAGAAGTTCAATCTCCTGCATCATTATGAAGTCTGAAGAAGGGCCTCGGTCCCACTCAGCGGCTCCCAGCTTCTGCGTGCTGGTCGCGCAGAAGCAGCCCACACGCTGCTCTCTCCCCGCACGCTGCTCTCTCCCCGCACACTGCTCTCTCCCTGCACGCTGCTCACTCCCTGCACGCTGCTCAACACACTCTGCTCACTCAGCTCCTTCAGCTTTATTCTCCTCGCCAGTGATTGACAGCGGGTGCCGGAAGGGGCGGTTTTTGCAATTTTTAAACCTTCATAACTTTTGTACTATTCCACCGATCGGAACAAAACTTGATGCACTTGCAGCACAGGAGAACGCGAATACGGTGGCGAAACATTGTAGCTCAATCAGGTACCGTTTTTGCGCAAATATAAAAACAAGGCAAACCGGAAGAGGACAAGATGAGAGTTTTACAGTATATAGATTGCACCTCCTCACATTTGCCCAATTAGCTGGTCACTTGTTATATAGAATATTCATTTCCAGGTCATATCAAGCTTGTCACCTGATCCTAATGCTAGCAAACACATTTCAGCTTTTAAACCAAATTGAATTAGCTTGGTTTATTCATCATTCGTGCTGTGCTTTCACTTATTGTTGGACCTGAATTTTGTATAAAGAAAACAGGTGAAGCTGTCAGTATACAATGTTATATTGAGTAAATTAGAAGAGAACCTCTGGGATATGCACCTGCACAACAAAAATCAGAAACACAACATATGCCATCAAATCAGCCCTGCTCCTTCACACAATGCACAAGATGAGTACCTCACTGATTGACTCAATAGTGAAATAATTTAAGGGCACTGCACTCGCCTATCAGTTGCCCATTAAGCACTTTGGAGAAAATGTTGGTGCATTCAAGTGTAAGTGACTTTTTAATGGCATGACAAATCTTAGTTACTGACAAACAGCCTCTCTAGCACAGATAATTTAATTTTATTCTCATCCCATCCGAGTCACATTATATCGGAATATAATTATGTGTAAGGAGGAACTGCAGATGCTGATTTAAATTGTAGACACAAAAAGCTGGAGTAACTCAGCGGGACAGGCAGCATGTTATTATGCCAATATAATTACGGCTGGTTGAACGAGCATCATATAGGTTCCAGCATAAACTTCATTAAGGTAATTCTGGAATTTATTTGATGCTAAAGCTTAAGGAAAATCATCATATACATATTTTTAAACATTGACTATCCTGCTACTTTTAAGGTTCTGTGGACATGCACTCCAAGGTCCGTCTGTTCCTCCTACAACCATTAGGATGTTAAGCATATGTTTTATATATATATATGGGGGAAGGTAAATATTCAGAAATGCTGCCTGATAAAATTCATGTCGATGAAATCAAAAACCCTGCCCTCATCAACCCTGCATGTTCCTTTCTTAAAAGATTCTGTCGAATCATTCAGGCAATTTAGCAAATATCTGCTGGTGCCGCTGATTAAAATGTAGCTTTCTAAATGAAGGTTTACACTGATAGTTGGAATGGGCTCCAATGATTTAGTCACCATCAACATTCAACAAATTTGACTGTAATTACTTGGTGTATTCGATCTTCCATTTTGAAGCAATGGTACATTTTTAATTGATTATTTTAAATTCTCACGTTAGTTGCTATTTCCAGTTCCACTTTTCTTCACATTGATCCTTTATTCACTTTCCCATCACCTTATCAAGCTGATTCAATTCAACAGTGCCAGCACTCCTACACACACAGATATCAGCCCCAGTTCTGTTGAGATGTTATCTATCTGGTCCATACAGGTCGCAAGTGCAGCTACCTTGCGGCATTTGGATGTCATGTGTTGGTATGGATCTGAAAGCTGTGTCGATAGTTGAACGATTTGAGTCACAGCAGGTGTAAAGTTTTGTGGTTTTAACATTTCAGGTTGATGACCTTTCGTCAGAATTGACATTAGTGAGAAACCAAAGATGATTCAAGCTGCAGAGAAGGGAGAGAGCTGCAAAGAACAAAGGAAAGGAAAGGTCTATGACAGAATGGAGGATTAGAGAGGCTGAATTTCAATACGGGCTGTGAGAGAGTGGTGAAGGCTTGTTTACTGTTGATGATCTGTCTAAAAAAGATGTAACTAGGAGCGGAGCAAAACCAGAAGAACAGAAATAGAGAGAGAAAATCAGCTGGAATTATGTGATTTAAAATACTGCAAATGCTGGAAACTTAAAATAAGCAGAGAATGCTAGAAATACTCAGCAGGGTAGGCAAAGGATGTGAAGAGAAAAGATTAGAATTAACATTATAGGTTGATGGTTTTTCACCAGAACTGCTCAGTTCTGATGCAAATTAGAAAGGCTGGTTAACTGAAATAATTAAATTCAATGAAAGTGAAGGATTTCAAATTCCAAGTCATCAAAAAGAGGGTTTCTTAACCCTACATTAATTTAATTTGAAGTATGCAAAGGGGGAAAAAATAGAGAATTTGGAGTGGGAGTGGAATGGGGAATTAAATTACTAGTTGACTGGAAGCTGAAAATCAGTCTCACAGTCTGAAATAAAAGAGTCAACATGGTTTATTACGTGGGTGATGACTTCGCCCAAATTTGATTGAGTTTTTTGACAAAGTAACAAAGAAGGCAAGGACATAGGCATCGTCTACATGGTCTTCAGTAAGGCCATTGATCAGGTTCTGCATGGTAGGCTGCTCTGCAAGATTAGATCGCATGGCATCTCGGGAGAGCTAGCTTAATGGGAATACAATAAATTAGTTTCTGTGTTCTTTCTGCTGGATGAATTGTGAAGTTCCTTCTGTTGCATGATGAATCCACCCTATCTGCGGGGAAAAAAATATCCTTTGGTTCCCACGAGGGAACAACAGACTATCAACATCAGATAGAAGCAGGAGCTGAGGGAATGCTCTGTGTTCTGTTTCACAGAGACATGGCTCACCCCCAGCTCCCCAGACTCAGCGGTCCAGTCTGAAGGGTTCTCCATCCACCGTATGGACCGTACCCTGGCATCTGGGAAAGGGAGAGGAGGGGGTGTCTGCCTCATGGTCATCTCTGCGTGGTGCTCAGACGTGGCAGTCCCGTCCAACTCCTGCTCTCCACACCTCGAACATCTGGCGGTGAAGTGCCGTCCCTTCTACCTCCCAAGGGAATTCACCTCCATTATCCTGACCGTGGTCTACATCCCACCCCAGGCAGATGTCCGTCTGGCACTGGAGGAGCTGCACGGCGTGGTCAACAAACACCAGACGTCTTACCCCGAGGCATTTACCACTATTGCTGGGGACTTCAATAAGGCAAACCTAAAGAAATCGCTCCCCAACTTCCACCAACATGTCTCCTGCTGCACCAGAGGACCTAACACCCTCGACCACTGCTACACCACCATCAAGAATGCCTATCGTTCTATCCCTCGCCCTCACTTCGGTAAATCCGACCATACCGCGGTGCTGCTTCTTCCTGCCTACAGGCAGCAATTGAAGAGCACACCCCCAGAAGTGAGGACAGTACTGAGCTGGTCGGGGGGGGGGGGGGGGGGGGGGGGGGGGCAGGGGACCAACTCCAGGACTGTTTGGAGTCTGTTGACTGGGCAATGTTCAAGGACTCGGCAACGGACTTGAACAAATATGCCACAGTCGTTACAGACTTCATAAAGAAATGTGTGGAGGACTGCATCCCTACAAAAACCTTCCGAGTGTTTCCCAATCAGAAACCTTGGATGAACTTTGAGATCCGCACTCTTCTGAAGTCCAGACACAGGGCATTCACTTCCGATGATACAGTGGCCTACATGAACTCCAGATACGACCTTGGTAAGGCCATCAAAAAGGCCAAAAGGGACTTCTGCTCCAAACTGGTGGATGAGACAGATGTTCGGCAGCTGTGGCGGGGCCTGAATGCAATCACCTCCTACAAGGCAAAACCAGGAGGCAGCTCGAATGTCGGCAAAACATCACTCCCTGACGAGTTCAATGCGTTTTACGCATGCTTTGATAGGGAGAATACTGATGTGCCTTCCCGATCCCCCATTCGCTGTGATGGCATTTCAGTCTCAGTCACAGAGGCCGACGTCAGGAAATCCTTCAGAGGGGTGAACCCCCGAAAAGCACCTGGACCTGATGGCATACCCGGTCGTGTTCTAAAAACCTGTGCGGACCAACTGGCTGGAGTTTTTACGGACATTTTCAACCTCTCACTTCTGAGGTCTGAGGCCCCCACCTGCTTTAAAAGGGCATCAATTATACCAGTGCCCAAGAAGAGTAAGGTGACGTGCCTCAATGACTATCGACCAGTGGCACTAACGCTGGTGGTGATGAAGTGCTTTGAGAGGAAAGGAAGAGAAGAAAGGAAGAGGTGGAGCCAGTGGGCTGAGGGATAGCTGAGAAGTGGAGCGGGGAGCGGCCTCCAGCCTGAACGACCTGGAGGCTCCAGTCACGGAGCCTGCGGAGCTGCAGACTTACCATCGTGGGGCTGGCCGGCATCGGAGCGTGGGGAGCGGTGGTGACTCGCTGCTGCGGCCCACCACGTAGCTCGGAGGCTCCAGCTGCAGCCGCAGGTCCGGTGGACTGTCGGGGTATCGGGAGCTCATGGGTCCGGGTGGAGAGACCCGTACATCGCCCGGCGCGGCTTCATGGCCATGGGACATTCCAGCGCCCGCCGGGGGCTCCAACTTTGTGACATTTAGACCGGGAGCGGGGCCGTACATCGCCCGGCACGGCCTAAAATGGCCGTGGGACTTATCATCGCCCGCCTGGGGCTTCGACATCGGGAGAGAAATGGGGAACAGGGGAGAGAAAAGACTTTGCCTTCCAGCACAGTGGGTTCACTGTGATGGATGTTTTTGTAAATTGAATTGTGTGTATGTCTGTAGGAAATTGCCTTTGTTTGTATGGCTGTGGAAACGGAGTTTTGTTTGAGCCTCACTGAGGTTCAAATGACATGTAATAAATATTGAATATTGATTATTGAATTGTATTGATATTGAATATTGATTATTGAATATTGAAAAAGTAAGGACTTCCTGAAATTAGAGAAGTCAATGTTCATACCTCTGGGGTGCAAACTGCTCAAGCAAAATATGAGGTGCTGCTCCTCCAATTTATGGTGGTCCTCACTCTGGCCATGGAGGAGGCCCAGGACAGAAAGGTCGGATTTCGGAATGGGAGGGGGAGTTGAAGTGCTGAGCCACCGGGAGATCATGTTGGTTATTGCGAACCGAGCGGAGGTGTTCGGCGAAGCGATCGCCAAGCCTACGCTTGGTCTCACCGATGTAGAGCAGCTGACATCTAGAGCAGTGGATGCAATAGATGAGGTTGGAGGAGGTGCAGGTGAACCTCTGCCGCACCTGGAACAACTGCTTGGGTCCTTGAATGGAGTCAAGGGGGAAGGTGAAGCAACAAGTGTGGCATTTCCTGCGGTTGCAAGGGAAAGTGCCCGGAGAGGGGATGGTTCGGGTGGGAAGGGACGAATTGACCAGGGACAAGGAGTTGAGAGGGTCAGAGACAAATGGAGCAGGGATGCAGTTAGGTAAAGTGCAAGTTTATATGTTTATACTCATGGTAAATGGACAGTTAGAGTGCATCTATCTGTACATCATGTGAAGAGTATATTAACATTTACACGGTAGAGACTAGTCCCCAATTGTCTTGGATTTTCCATTTAACAGACCATGTGGTAGTTATTGTGCACTGACAATCCCACGTTAAAGGGATTACACACCAGCATGTCATCTTTCATCCCAAAAAAGAACCTAAGAAGAACGAATAGCATAGCAGAGCTGGAATTAGTCATATAATTGTACAGCACAGAAACAGCCCCATTGGCCTACATTGTCCATGCCACTCATTGTATCCATCTACATTAATCCCCTTTATCTGCACTAGGTCTGTAGCCTTCTATGCCTCTGAGGCACAACACTTGAGATATGTAATGGAAATGAATTGCAGTGAGGGCCATCAAGAGACTTCTACTCTGGAATTCACTGCTGAGCCACAGACTCATGTGTTCATGCTTCCCCACCAAAGAGGCATGGAATACAAAAGTTAGGAAGTTATGTTAAAAGTTTACAAAACACTGCATAGAATGCATTTGGGGTATAATTTGCAATTCTGGTCACCACAGTATAGGAAGAGTGACATTACGCAGGGCAGACACTGATGAGGAAATTCACTAGAATGTTGTCTGGATTGAATGACTTTGGTTATGGGAGAATATTGGCTAGATTGGGTTGGTTTTCCTTTAGAACAAAGGTGACTAAGAGATGTGCTGATAGAGGTGTATAAAATTATGTATAAACAGGGTAGATAGTTAGAATTACTTTTCCCTTGGTGTAGGGATCAAAAACAATAGGCCACATGTTTAAGGTGAGAAAAATAAGACCTAACAGGCAAATAGGATGAGTTTAAGTTTGGCAAAAAAATGATGGCATGAACATGGTAGAACATGGAGCAGTACAGAATATGACTAGGCAATTGGTCCGAAATGTCTGTGCAGGGCATGGTGCTAAGTTACACTAATCGTCTCTGCTTGCACGTGGTCCATATCCCTCCATTCCCTGCATATCCACGTGTCTATCTAAAAACCTCTTAAATGCCACTGTCGAATATGATTAAGCCAAAGATCCCTTTTCTCTGATGTACAACTCCATGACTCCATGATATAAAGTGCTGGAGTGACTCAACAGGTCAGACAGCATCCCTGGAAAACATGGATAGGTGAAGTTTTGGGGTAGGCACCCTTCTTCAGATTGATACTAGCTATACCATATCTTGCTTATGTTAAGATCTGATCAGAAACATTTACTCCTGCTTCTAATGTACTGACAGAAATGAGCGGTGGGAATAATGAGAATCTGGAATCAGAGAAAGAGACGTGTTGTTCCTACACTGAGAATGGACAAAACATCCATGCCCAATGACAGACCAATACACCCAGATCTCAATAAAAAAACTACGAAGAGGAAACTTCAAATAAATCCAGAACCATTAAGAGCAGTTTCCACACCTATTGAGATCATAAGATCGTATGAGATAGGAGCACAATTAGGCCATTCATCACATTAAGTCTACTCCGCCATTCAATCATGGCTGATCTATCCCTCCCTCCTAACCCCATTCTCCTGCCTTCTCCTCATAACCTCTGACACCTGTACAAATCAATGAATTTATGAGATGAGGTTTAAGAGATGAATGATAAATGACAAATAGGAAGAGTCCACTTAATACGTATGTGATACAACAAGTTTTGCATGGTGATTTCAACAGACCTAGAGATTACCAATGTCAATTATGTACAGGCGGAGAAGATTAGTTTAATTTAGCAGCATGTTCAGCGCAACTTTGTGGGCCATAGGCCCTGTTCTTATGCTGTACTGTTCTATGTTCTACATTCAATGGAAATAAAGGTGAGAGAAATGCTAATTGGGTGGGTAATTTACCATCATCTATATTATGTTCTTGCAAAATTACCACAATGTTTTTATGGTAGAAAAGCCAGCTTTCCAGGCCATTCCTGTCAAAGTGATTTTAATCAGTTATAAAGAAATTCTAAGGTACACAAAAATGCTGGAGAAACTCAGCGGGTGCAGCAGCATCTATGGAGCGAAGGAAATAGGCAACGTTTCGGCCTGAAACGTTGCCTATTTCCTTCGCTCCATAGATGCTGCCGCACCCGCTGAAATTCTCCAGCATTTTTGTGTACCTTCGATTTTCCAGCATCTGCAGTTCCTTCTTAAACATAAAGAAATTCTATTTCAGTAGATTTTAGTAACACCCGTGTAACCAACATTTTTTGTAAAGTTTCAGGCTAGTTTTACCTGTCAAAATATTTCTTTATTGATTTGCTAACTTCCATGTCTCAAAATAAATCTCTTATCTGTTTTAATAAATAACACCATGGTCCATAAAGGTTTATTGATCCATTCACACCACAATGTGGAACTTAGCAGCCTGCATACACTGACTGTGGTGCAATATTTATGTAGTGTTAGTGTTTAAAAGATAATGTTATAGATTGACAGATGGGGCCTCATGGTCTTACTGCATTATTTAGGTGATTATTGAATCCCACGCTCCTTTTACACCACGGGAGTTTTTATCTGTCACGATTCAGTAATTTCTGAGGCTATTTTTGAATTGATTGTGTGGTTTCACATCATTGTTTTAAATCAAGCTCAACTCCACGAATAGTATAGATGTTTGTTTGAAGATAGTGGTATGTATTCAGTATCGGATTAATAAATGTTGTCGTTACGCTTCTTAAGCGATAGCACCTTATTGATAGTTCTGTGGCTGTGAAACCTATCATAAATATTTTGGGTGTAAGCAAAATTATTATTTTAAAATTTGTGAGTTTGCTGATTGAAATCAAGGACGAATGATTAAAGGGACCAGAATTGGAGAAGTATAAATATCATAGAGTGTTACAGTGCATTCAGAAAGTATTCAGACCCCTTCACTTTTTCCACATTTTGTTACATTACAGCTTTATTCTAAAATGGATGAAATTCATTTTTTTTAATCATCAATCTACACACTATACCCCAGAATGAAGTAGCGAATACAGGTGTTTAGAAATGTTTGCAAAGTAATTAAAAATAACTGAAATATCACATTTCAATAAGTATTCAGACCCTTTTCTCAGTACTTTGTTGAGGCACCTTTGGCGGCGATTACAGCCTCAAGTCTTCTTGGGTATGACGCGACAAGCTTGGCAACCTGTATTTGGGTAATTTCTCCCATTCTTCTCTGCAGATCCTCTCAAGCTCTATCAGGTTGGATGTGGAGCATCGATGCATGGCTATTTTCAGGTCCCTCCAGAGATGTCCGATCGGGTTCAAGTCTGGGCTCTGGCTGGGCCACTCAAGGACATGCACAGACTTGCCACAAAGCCACTCCTGTTTTGGCTTGGCTGTGTGCTTGGGGTCATTGTCCTGTTGGAAGGTGAACCTCCACTCCTGTCTGTGGTCCTGAACGCTCTGGAGCAGGTTTTCATCAAGGACTTCTCTGTACTTTGCTCCATTCATCTTTCCCTCGATCCTGACTAACCTCCCAGTTCCTGCTGATGAAAAACATCCCCACAGCATGATGCTGCCACCATCATGCTTCACCGTAGATATGGTATTGGCCAGGTGATGAGTGGTGCCTGGTTTCATCCAAATGTAATGTTGGGCATTCAGGCCAAATAGTTCAATCTTGGTTTCATCAGACCAGAGCACCAAAGAAATCAACCCTTTTGGAAAACTCCAAGCGGGCTGTTGTGTGGCTTTTACCGAGGAGTGGCTTCTGTCCGACCACTCTACCATAAACGCCTGATTGGTGAAGTGCTGTAGATATCCTTCCGGAATGTTCTTCCCCCTCCACCGAGGAACTCTGGAGCTCTGTTAGAGTGACCATCGGATTCTTAGTCACCTTCCTGACCAAGGCCCTTCTCCCCCGATAATTCAGTTTGGTTAGGCGGCCAGCCTTTGGTTCCAAAGTTCTTCCATTTAAGAATGACAGAGGGCACTGTGTTCTTCGGGACCTGCAATGCTGTAGAAATTGTTTTATGCCCTTCCTCAGATCTGTGTCTCGACACCATCTTGACTCGGATGTCTACGGACAATTCCTTTGTCTTAATGGCTTGGTTTTTGCTCTGACATGTACTGTCAACTGTGGGACCTTACATAGACAGGCGTGTGCCTTTCCAAATCATGTCCGGTCAATTTAATTTACCACAGGTGGACTCCAATCAAGTTGTAAAAACATCTCAAGGATAATCAATGGAAACAGAATGAACCTGAGCTTAATTTTGAGTGTCATAGCAAAGGGTCTGAACACTTATGTAAATGTGATATTTCAGTTGTTTCTTTTTAATTACTTTGCAAACATTTCTATCCGCCTGTTTTTGCTTCTTCATTCTGGGGTATTGCGTGTAGATTGATGATAAAAAAAATGTTTTAATAAATTTTAAAATAAGGCTGTGGCGTAGAAAAATGCGGAAAAAGTGAAGGGGTCTGAATACTTTCTGAATGCTCTGTATATAGCTGGAGAAGGTTTCAGAGATGGGGAGGTGGGTAGCTGGAGAATGTTGCAGAGATGGGGAGGTGGGGCAGAGCTGGGGTCCAAGACGGGAATTATGAACAAGACTGAGAGTTTGGAAGATATTACGGTAGTAGCATGCAGACAGAAATAAGGCACAGGTTTTCACACAAGCCTATTGCCAGTGTGTGTCTTCTTTAAGTTCAAAAAGTACATTGCACATACTCACACACATATTCACGAGACTGATAAGATAATGGATATATCACATCACACAAATCATACCATTCTGGTACCCAATTCTTAAAGTTGCAGTTACCATTATTCACACTACAAAGTTTAACACAAATGTCACAAGGTGGTGGGTGAATGGTGTGGATGAAGAAAAAGATTAACATAGTATTGGTTGACCAAGTTTGCAAGATAGTAAAGTGGAGAAAGATAGCCAGGAATGTATTGAAACTTCAACTCTATAGGTAATCAATGTATGGATAAATTCAACAACAGATGAGCTAATGCAAGGGTGAAGGTAGGCAATCAATATAATTGGTTTTAGTGATGTCTCAGAAACATGGTTCAAAGCTCGCCTTAGATCAAATATGCAAATGCAATGCAACAGACTGATTCAATTGCAGACAGATGCCATTGAGAAGAATGAAGTTTGTGGCACGGTGATAAAGCTTGCAGCAAATATCTTAGATGACGGCAACATTTAGCTGAAGGAAATATGTGTTCATCTAGTATTGAATCTAAAACAAACACTCTGACAGCAGAGGGGTTAAGAAGGATGAGTGTACACCTGAGTGACTGTGTAGATGCAGTAACTTATGACATGTTCTCCGAAGGTTGCCAAGAGGAATGTAGTAATAGATGACATGTTCTCTCATTGTTGCCAATAGCCTTAAGGGCCTGTCCTACGAGCATGCGACTCCATGCGGCAAGCGCGACCTAAAAGGGCCGGTCCCACGAGCATGCGACTGCATGCGGCAAGCGCAACCAAACCAGAAGTGGGGGCCGCGCGGAGGTCGAGTGAGTGACATGAAGTTCGAGCAAAGTCCGCGGGAAGTTCGCGCGTGACGTACGGCGTCGAGGCGGCTGCGGGCCGGCAGGCCGTTGCCGCGTGGAATTTTTGAACACGGTCAGTTTTTCGGAGGCCCGCGCGATGTTGGGACCAGCTCCGCATACGGTTCCGGCGATCGAGGTGGGACGGGCCCCGCGAGCCGTACGGCTCAAGCAACCACGTTAGGTCATGCTTGCCGCATGGAGTCGCATGCTCGTGGGACAGGCCCTTCAGGTCGCGCTTGCCGCATGGAGTCGCATGCTCGTGGGACAGGCCCTTTACAGTGCCAAAGACCCGGGTTTAATCCTGACTACGGGTGCTATCTGTGTGGAATTTGTAAGTTTTCTCTGTGACCGTGTGGGTTTTCTCTGGGTGCTCCGGTTTCCTCGCACGTACCTAAGACGTACAAGTGTGTAGGTTCATTGGCTTTGGTAAAATTGTACATTTTATGGTAAATTGTAAATTGTGAATTGTCCCTAGTATGTAGGATAGTGTTAGTGTAAGGGGTGATCACTGGTCGGTGTGGACTCGGTAGTCGAGGGGCCTGTTACCGCACTGTATCCCTGAGGCAAAATACCGTAAAAGAATCATAGAGACGAGAAACAGGAATAGAACCCTGAGAGAAAAATGGAGGTAATGGTGGGAAGAGAGGACTTTGTGTTTGATTCTCTGACTGTAACCATAAGTAAGAATTGAAACAGGTGTGTATAGTTCCACTCTGCTTAATAGGAAAGAAATAGTGTACGAAGGAACTGCAGATGCTGGTTTAAACCGAAGAAAGACACAAAAAGCTGGAGTAACTCAGCCGGGGTAGGTAGTATCTCTGGAGAGAAGGAATGGGCGATGTTTTGGGTCGAGACCCTTCCTCAGACTCAAACGCTGTGGTTAGCAAAGGTAAGGTTAATTCATGGCAATCACTGAAGTTTTGATGAGTCTTCAGTCAGATTGACTATAACATTTACGATATATATATATATACGAATATAACACTAACTATATTGATTGTGAGTGCATTTGAGAGAAAAATCACATACCTTTACGTTATTTTACAAACTATGTGCAGTTGACCTGAAAACACACTTTTAAGCCTGTGCCGATGAACCTTTCAGATGTGTTTGGCCCTTCCTATCTGCTGTTACAATTGGCACATGCTATTGCAATCTGTTTGCTCTGAAGAATCCAAGAAAAATAATTGATATAGAGAAAGATTTGTTAGTACCAGGATGCCAGGTTATGTGACGGGGCAAATCGATGGTGAAATAAAGTATTTGAAAAGTCAGTATGTTAAGGATGACTTTCTGACAGTGGAATCAAACCTTTATAACAAGACACTGGGATGCACTTACACCCCGATATTCCTTCATTTTGAAGTGAATGGTTTACTTCATCTCCTCACCCCAATGTGTTTTGTGTTATAACCGTCAGATTAAATGCCTATCTATAGTTCCAAGATGAAGCAAGTGAATTCCCTAACTTTTCTAAACCAATGCTATAAATTATTGCAGTAATCAAATTCAGGTGGAGATAGATTTTGCTATTTATATACCCGTACCTTACAAATGCGTGACCTGTTTTTGTGCAGCTCTTTGAGCATTTGCATGAACTGTTGTCTTCCAGCTGCCTGTCTTAAAGTGAGAGTCAGTGGTGTGGCACAGCTGAGGTTTCTGGAGTTGCATTCCGAATGTATGCCAGTTCAGCTAAACTGAGTAAAACATGTAGCAGGCACCAAGAACAAGCCAGAATGAAGTTGGGAGACTGGAAATTTTATGCGGGGATTTATGCAGTCTGAAACTAATTTCAGTAATATTTTCATTTTGTTGTTACTCTTATCTCATTTGGTAGCCCAAAAATATTCAGTGAACCTCTGTACTGAGCCCGTATTACCAGGATTACTCATTGCACTGCAAATTTTAAACTGCTGTTACTACAGCTACATAAAGCTAAGTAATGAAAGTTTCTGAAATATTTTAGTCAGAGATTTTCCTGCTGAGACCAATCCCTGATTAAGCTGCCCCCCTTTGGTGAAACGATCTGAGCATTTTCAGATCCCAGCAAGAGTAGAATTTGGCTTTTGCTAATATTTACAAATGTTCCAGGTTATTTTTAATGAAAGTGTTCTTCTTTGGCATTTTCACTCCTTTGTTAGATCCCATGACAGAAGTTAAAGATGACAGTCCCATCCTACTTCCAATAACAGTTTCCTTTGGGGAAAATAAAGGGAAAAAGATTCCTGAATGTATCGAACAGGACAGTGGTCACAGTTTCATTACAGATTGCAATTTTAAAATATTTTCCCCAGAAACCATTAGCATCAACGGATTATTTTCCAGCTGCTAAGAACCTTATTCTTATAGCATCTTATAGTTAGTAGTAGTCAGCTGCCATGTGGGGACTAAAAAAACATTGTATTCTCACACCAGGATGGTGTCAGCAATAATCAGCATCAAATGCTTGGAAATAAATTGCATTTTCAAGCAGTTTTAGTTTTTTGTTTTAGAGATACAGCATGGAAACAGGCCCTTCGGCCACCTGGTCCGCGCCGACCAGCGATCCCCGCACATTAACACTATCCTACACCCACTAGGGACAATTTTTACATTTACCAAGCCAATTAACCTACAAACTTGTATGACTTTGGAGTGTGGGAAGAAACCGAAGATCTCGGAGAAAACCCACGCAGGTCACGGGGAGAACGTACAAACTCCGTACAGACAGCACCCGTAGTCGGGACTGAACCCGGATTTCCGGCGCAGCGTTTGCCGTAAGGCAGCAACTATACCGCTGCGCCTCCGTGACTGACCAAAAAGTACACCCATTAAGAAATGCTATTTACTTATTTGCCACACATTGTGACTGAAATGTAAAATTATTTATTCACAGATCTTAAAGAGAAATGTTTACTTGTGAAATAATTGAAAAATAGTTCAAAACCACCTTGGGAAGAATATCTAAATAAACAGAACTGAGACCTGTCTGATTGCTTTATTATGCGATCTTAATGTGCTCAAAGAATATATCAAAACATTTATCAGGAGTTACACCCCAGCGGTATGATTATTGACTTCTCTAACTTCAAGTAACCCTTGCTGGTCCACTCTCTCCATCCCCTCCCCCTTCCAAGTACTCTGACCAGTCTTACTGTCTCTGACTACATTTTATCTCTGTTTGCTTTGTTGTTGCCTTCTCCCAACTAACAATGATGTATTCTACATTTTCCTAGAACTCTATTCCCTTAGTTCTGTTTTCACACCTTACACTTCCTTATCTATATACTTCCTTATCTATGTACCTCACACTCCCCTGACATCAGTCTAAAGAAGTGTCTTGACCCTAAACATCACCCTTTCCTTATTTCCAGAGATGTTGCCTGCCCTGCTGAGTTACTCCAGCATTGTGTGTCTATCGTCGATTTAAACCAGCATCTATAGTTCCTTCCTACACATTTGTTCAGGAGCATTCTAAGATTGAAAGTGACATTTTATGTATTTCATTTGGTCAATATTCCAGTCATTAGATTTTTAAAATCCAAAAAGCAGGCTACAATGTTGACAGAACTATATGAATCGATCACACCATCGTGAAAATGGACGAGAGTATAAAATTCTGAAATTGCTAAGACATACTATTTAACAAAACCAGAGTAATGGGCCTGTCCCACTTTGCCGATTTTTCAGGCCGCAGTCACCTGAAAAATCGCTTAAGTGGGACAAGCCCATTAGATATTCCTGAAGATTTGTGTCGAGCTTGGTTAGGGCATGGTAGCAATGCCAAAGATAGAAATACGTGGAGGCAAGGGAGTTTTGTTAAGCGGATGCAAGAAGATTAGGATTATGTTTGTGCACGTGGTGGTGTTGGTAACGGATTAGGCATTCACCGAATTTCATTTGGTCACTTCAATTTGTAGATGCACACATTTGGCAGTGAGTATAACATACTGAGTCCATGAAGTAGAGCAGCTCACAAGAGGCTAGAAATTCTCCACAGGGCAACATTTTGTGTGCTTCTTGACAACATTTCCATGAAAGAGTTTCATTGAAGGAAATTGGAGATTGAATACACTGCAACTATGTGAAGCGATTGGTGAAAGGAAGGAATATTTAATGTGGTAAATAAGGTGTCAGTCAATTGGCTACTGGATGTTGTTTATCTTCTTCAGCATTCTTAGAGCTGCACTTATCCAGGCAAATGGAAAATATTACACACATGGCTTATATGCCATGGGCATAAATTGTTAATTCCCACTCTAATAAATATATAGCTTGCAACACGTCCAGTAAATATTTAGCTAGCAACAAGTCTGGTCATTGGTTGTCCTTAATGCTGTTAGTGGGGAGTTTAATAATGGTTGGTTCAGTTTCAGTTTAGTTTATTGTCACGTGCACTGAGCAACAATGAAAAGCTTTTGTTGTGTGCTAACCAGTCAGCAGAAAGACAATACATGATTACAATCAATCCATTTACAGTGTATAGATACATGATAAGGGAATAACGTTCAGCACAAGGTAAAGCCAGCAAAGTCCGATCAAGGATAATCAGAGAGTCATTAAAGTGGTAGATAATAATTCAGCACTGCTCTCTGGTTGTGGTAGGATGATTCAGTTGCTTGATAACAGCTGGGAAGAAACTTTGTTGAATGTCAGTAGGATTCACTCTCGGCTGGAACAAATAATGCCTGTGGAAATATGGCCAGTGAATGTCAATGCCTGTTTATCTTATCAAACTACAAAAGATCATATATTTTTAGTTAGCATATAAGTTTTCCGGCTCTCCTGAAATTCCCTGCCACAGAGAGCAGTGGAGGCCAAATCACTGGATGGATTTAAGAGATAGTTAGATAGAGCTCTAGTGGAATCAAGGGATATGGGGAGAAGGCAGGCACGGGTTATTGATTGGTGACGATCAGCCTTGATCACAATGAATGGCGGTGCTGGCTCGAAGGGCCGAATGGCCTCCTCCTGCACCTATTTTCTATATTTTCTATGTATTCCTCCATCTCTGCTACCACAGGACCTGATGCAGGATCTCAACCTGAACATCAAACCTCCATATGTGTTGCTAAGCCTGCAAAATTCTTCCAGCAGTTTGTTTGTTTTGCTCCTGATTCCAGCATCTGCAGTCTCTGTGCTTCAGTCTACTACTGTGTTAGTAATAGAATAAATGGTTTTAAATTCTTAAGTAGGTCTTGTCACTACAATTCAATTAGTTAAACTTTTAAAAGGACTTGCTGACATCTGCAACCCACTGAGACAATCTTGATTACAACTATCGAGCCACCGTATTTTTTATCTGTTAACCAGGCTACATTGTGTACTTCAGACATCCCTGGGCAGTACAAAGGATAATTATGGCTATAAATCTAATCCCAGTATATATCTGGTAAAAGTACACAATGCTGGAGTGACTTAGCAGGTCAGGCAGCATCTCTGAAGAACATGGACAGGCGATGTTTCAGTTTAAGACCCTGCTTCAGAACTGGGTCTACATATCCATCAACCAATTTTGAATCCTTTATGCATACAAGAGCTTTCAAGCAAGTAAAAAAAATTGACCATGAATGGAAAAGCAATTTTGAAATGTTAAAAATTACTAGACTAAGTGGGACCCGTTGGGTCCCAGCATCACACAGGAGGGCTGGTCATCAAACGCAATATTCCACCTCTCCACCAATTCTAATATTGGTGGCCAGTGTGGGGGGGGGGCTTTCTGGAGCGCTAGTATGGGTGTTGTGTGCTGAAGGGACTGGTTTCCAGAGGGCTAGCATGCAAATTGTGCGCCAAATGGATTATTGGGCTAGCGTCTCAGTCAAGCAAGCCTGTTGTGCTGGCAACTCACTCGCTCACGGCTGGTGGGCTGGTAGTTGGCTCACGGCTAATCCTTGAAATTCTATTTCAAGCAGGGTATAAGGCCACTAAATTCAAGTGCAGTTTCTGACCACTTCTAGCAGGGTGCAAGGCCACCAAATTCAAATGCAGTTTCATACCATTTGAAGTAGGGTGCAAAGCCACTAAAGACAGCGAGTCGTGACCTCTCCCTCCTCCATCTTGCAGAGACTGAGCCACACCCACATTTCCGGGTTTTATAACCCCTCCCCCCCCCCACCAGAAAAGGTGTGGCTTTCATGGAGTGATTGACAGGAGAGAGATTCTCAACATTTTTTAAAAAACTAATAACACTTTTATTTTTAATTGATGGGAAGAATTCTCTGCACCTGCTCAGCGGAGGGGGACGGAGTAAGATGGCCAAAAATCACAGCCGTATGTGGTAGCGTTTTATCTAAAATCAATATACAGTGCAAACAGGAAGTAAGTGCATTTACAGTAGTGCCTTTTAACTTCAAGCCAAAGCACCCAAGCCACCATTTGCAGTAAGTAATGCATTTCAACTTCATGCCACCATTTGCAGTAAGTGGTGCCTTTCAACTTCAAGCCAATGAACCCACGCCACCATTTGCAGTAAGTTGTGGCTTTCAACTTCATGCCACCATTTGCAGTAAGTGGTGTCTTTCAACTTCAAGCCACACCCAAGCCATCATTTGCTGTAAGTGGTGTCTTTCAACTTCAAGCCACACCCAAGCCATCATTTGCAGTAAGTAGTGCCTTTCAACTTCAAAGCTCCCAAGCCACCATTTGCAGTAAGTGGTGTCTTTCAACTTCAAGCCACACCCAAGCCACACCCAAGCCACACCCAAGCCACACCCAAGCCACCATTTGCAGTAAGTAGTGCCTTTCAACTTCAAGCCAAAGCAACCAAGCCACCATTTGCAGTAATAGTGCCTTTCAACTTCAAGCCAAAGCAACCAAGCCACCATTTACAGTAATAGTGCCTTTCAACTTCAAACCAAAGCTCCCAAGCCACCATTTGCAGTAAGTAGTTCTTTCAACTTCATGCCAAAGCACCCAGCCCACCATTTGCAGTAAGTAGTGCCTTTCAACTTCATGCCACCATTTGCAGTAAGTAGTGCCTTTCAACTTCAAGCCATTGCACCCAAGCCACCATTTGCAGTAAGTACTGCCTTTCAACTGCAAACCAATGCACCCAAGCCACCATTTGCAGTAAGTAGTGTCTTTCAACGTCATGCCACCATTTGCAGTAAGTAGTGCCTTTCAACTTCAAGCCACAATTTGCAGTAAGTAGTGCCTTTCAACTTCAGGCCAATGCACCCACGACCCCCATTTGCAGTAAGTAGTGCCTTTCAACTTCAAGCCACACCCAAGCCATCATTTGCAGGAAGTAGTGCCTTTCAACTTCAAGTCAAAGCAACCAATCCACCATTTGCAGTAAGTAGTGCCTTTCAACTTCAAGCCACATCCAAGCCACCATTTGCAGTAAGTAGTGCCTTTCAACTTCATGCCACCATTTGCAGTAAGTGGTGTCTTTCAACTTCAAGCCACACCCTAGCCACACCCAAGCCACCATTTGCAATAAGTAGTGCCTTTCAACTTCATGTCAAAGCTCCCAAGCCACCATTTGCAGTAAGTAGTGCCTTTCAACTTCAAGCCAAAGCAACCAAGCCACCATTTGCAGTAATAGTGCCTTTCAACTTCAAGCCAAAGCTCCCAAGCCACCATTTGCAGTAAGTAGTGCCTTTCAACTTCATGCCACCATTTGCAGTAAGTAGTGCCTTTCAATTTCAAGACACACCCAAGCCAAGCCAGCTTTAAAACCAATAGACATGTTTTTGCAAGCTTTAGAACCAATAGACATATTTTTGCAAGCTTTAGAACCAATAGAGACATTTTTTTGCAAGCTTTAAAACCAATAGAGACATTTTTTTGCAAGCTTTAGAACCAATAGAGACATTTTTTTGCAAGCTTTAGAAGCAATATAGACACTTTTTGCAAGCTTTAGAGCCAATAGAGACACTTTTTGCAAGCTTTAGAACCAATAGAGACACTTTTTGCAAGCTTTAGAACCAATAGAGACACTTTTTGCAAGCTTTAGAACCAATGGACAATATTTTGCAAGCTTTAGAACCAATAGACACTTTTTTTGCAAGCTTTAGAACCAATAGACATTTTTTGCAAGCTTTAGAACCAATAGACATTTTTTTGCAAGGTTTAGAACCAATAGACATTTTTTGCAAGCGTTAGAACCAATAGAGACACTTTTTGCAAGCTTTAGAACCAATAGACATTTTTCTGCAAGCTTTAGAACCAATAGACTTTTTTTGCAAGTTTTAGAACCAATAGACACTTTTTTGCAAGCTTTAGAACCAATAGACACTTTTTTTTGCAAGCTTTAGAATCAATAGACATTTTTTGCAAGCTTTAGAACCAATAGAGACACTTTTTGCAAGCTTTAGAACCAATAGACATTTCTTTGCAAGCTTTAGAACCAATAGACATTTTTTTGCAAGCTTTAGAACCAATAGACACTTGTTTTTGTAAGCTTTAGAACCAATAGACACATTCTGCAAGCATTTTAGAACCATTAAGGGCACTTACATTTGAGTAGACATGTGTTCAGTGTTATTCACAGCTCAGAGAAACGTGACCCTCTGCCTTCCTCCATCTTGAAGAGTGAGTGAGGCACACCACTTCCTGGTTTTATAGTCCCTCCCCCCTGCCACCAGCCGGGACAGCAGAGAGAATGGGGAATTTTGTAAAAACATTAATATCTGTGTCATTTTTCATCGACGGGTAAAATCCTCGGCACACATGTGGCGGAGGGGGGCTCTGAGCAAGGTGGCCAAATATGACGGCCGTAGGTGGCGGCGTTCTCTCGGAAATCGCAGCACAGATGGCCAAAACCGGTCAAGAACAGACTTTTAGTAATATAGATGGTACCAGAAAATAGTAAAACATTTAAAAAATGGAATAATATACAATAAATGGCAAGATCTTTAACAGCATTGATGTCCAGAAGGATCTTTAGGTCCAAGTCCCTAATTCCCTGCAATTGGAAATACAAATAGATAGAATGGTAAAGATGGCATATGGTTTTAAATTCTTAAGTAGGTCTTGTCACTAAAATGTTGTGGTTTATTATCATCTCGAAATATGCTGCATACCCGAGGGACTTTGTATACAATTTCTATCTTGCACCTATAAAATTTAGAAACATTAAAAAATCTATAGGATATGAGCAACCTGTAAGACTTGGAAAAGTATGCCATGTACATTATTCAAAACTTGAAAACATGGTCCTTTTATTTTCTTATTGCATTCAACAGCGGAAGAGCAGATGCAGTTTTAGCATTGTAATCTTTGTGGGGAGCAAAGAATTGCATCCAATCCCTGCAGAATTGCTGATTGCTTTGTTTTTATCATTCTTTCAAGTTGAATATCAGTAGGATTCTACCGATTTTTCAAAATTAAAGCTTTTTTTTTTTTAATGTGTCTTTTTGACACATTTTGCACAAAAAGGGTGTTATTGTGATAAATCTGCACTGCCTATAATTTGGCAGAATTCTGTATAAAGAAAGCATGACCACCTTTTCTTCCTTCAGCAGTCAGTGAAAAAGAGTAGCTATTGACATAAGATTTGAAAAATCATTACACCATTCTTGACAGCTCCATAAGTAACAATGGATTGAAATTCACTGGTCCAATCAATGTGCAATAATCTTGGATGATGTCTGTTCAGGTGGGTCCATGAACGTAGTATCTTTATTCAGAGTCCCACTTGAGCAGAGGCTCTGAGCAACCTTATCGAGTAGAAACCCTTCCTCAGCAGTTCCCAAAGCCATGGATGTGCTATTGAAGGCCTGACAAGAGGCTCCGTTAAGTTCACATAAAAAATCTTATCATTTTTTACAACCTGTGAGTAGAACTGGCCACACTTTTATTTCGAAGTGAAACATAATCCCCTTGCAGCAATCACAATGACTTTTCTTACTGACAAAAAAAAACATATTGTTCAGCTGGAAAAGTTCTTGCAGATTGAGACTACCCTATTTCAATCATGGATGGTAACAACATCTCATTTATGTGGGAACAAGTGCAGCAATAGCACATAAACCGTAGAACATGGAAACGTACAATGCAGGAACAAGGCCTTCAGTCTACTATGACTGTGCCAAACACAATGCCAAAGTAATCCAATCTAATCCCATCTGCCTAAACATGACCCATGTCCTTTTATTCCCTGCATATCCGCAAGCATATTTAAAAGCATCATAAATGCCATTATCATATTTGCCTCCATCACCACCTCTGGCAGTGCACTCGAGGCACCCACCACAATCTGTGTAAAGAACTTGCCCACCAAACCTCCTTTACATTTCTTACCTTTAAGCTATGCCCTCTAGTATTTGACATTTCCATCCTCAGATTGTCTACCTATCGATGACTCTCATAATTTTATACTTTTCTGTCAAATCCCCCTCAACCTTTGGTGTTCCAGAGAAAAAAGATCTGTTTGTCCAACGTCTCCTTGCAGCTAATAACCCCTAACCCAGGTGGTATTAACATGAAGCAAATTAGTTGAGAAAGACAAAAAATAGCTATAGCGAGAACAAGGATGGAAGAGACGGAGACTAAGACTTTGCCTCCATCACAGTGAGGATGTGCTTGGTGAACTCACTGTGGTGGATGTTTAATTTGTGTTTATTGTATGTTTTGATTTTATTGGTTCTGTGTATGACTGCAGGCAACATAATTTCGTTCAGACCGAAAGGTCTGAATGACAATAAAGGAATCTAATAAAGGAATCTAATCAACGCTGATACAATAAGAGCTGATACAGTCTAAAAGGGCAGACTTACGGAGCAGCCGAGAAATACACAAGAATGACTTATTTGCTGGATAATCACAAGATCTCTTTGCCTTTTCTTTGTTTATTATCAAAGTTTAGAAAAGTAACAGTTACTAATTCAACTGAATCAATCACACCGGCCACTCATACATGTGGATTAGTGGCTATTTTTAAGGCAGAGATAGACAAATTCTTGATTAGAACGGGTGTCAAGGGTTATGGGGAGGGCGGGAAAATGGGATTAGGAGGCAGAGATCAGTCATGATTGAATGGCAGAGTGGACCCGATGGGCCCAATGGCCTAATTCTATGCTTATAGCTTGTGAACTTATATGCAGTCAAGGCAATCACCAGAACCATTGTTTAACTGGTGTGGGAGGCTGTCCCAGAAGTTCTTCCATTGAGTGGACAGAAAGTACTCTTGGTTTGAATCTCCAAGTATCTGCACAGTTTCACTGGGCTCGGAGACAATACAACCTGGTATTCCTCAGGGCCTGAACACCATTGATGTCATCATCTTCTTCATCGGATGTTCCAACAATTTGTTGCCAGTTTTGCTTGTGCTAGGAAAAGCAATACAGCAAAAGCATCTTCAAATGGAAATTGATAACTTTTAACCGGAAAGGGATAGTAGGAAGTGCTGCAGTGACTCGTTCACTCGATGTGATGTGTTGCATTGTGAAATCTACTTACCCCTACTTACCTTAATAACATTTGACATAAATGTCACCAGAGCCTTGTAGACTTGATGACACTGTGGGGAAGGTGCAGAGGAGATTTACATGGATGTTGCTAGGAGTGGAGAGCCTAAACTGGTTGGAAAGGTTGGATAAGGCAGGATCGCTCTTTGACGTTGAGAGCAAGGTTGTTTTTCTAGCACCATTTGGTCAGTTGATCATTCTCCCTCCTGGCCTGTGATATTACATTGAGACTGATGTTGAACTGAATCCCCTCCAGTAGGAACTCCAATAAAATGCTGATCCCCAGCACGTATTACCAGCTCACCTGTTGTGTCATTATGAATGAACAGGAGACTGGTGCTGCCGGAATTTTGAACAGAAAACAAATTGCTGGAAGAACTCAGCAGGTCAGACAGCATCTGTGGAGGGAAATGGGCATATGCCGTTTCGGGTCAGGACCCTTCTTCAAACTATTTATGAACATCGCTTTTTAAAGAAAACAGTGTTTATTTCAACTTTAAGACTGTGACTGTACAAATCATGCCCACTATAATAAATGTGCCAATAACAAAAACAATTATTGTTTAACATCGTGTTCAGGAGTAGGTCGATGTAATTAATCACAATCACAATTTATACTGGTGATCAGCATGCAGAATCTTGAGGTGAAATTATTGTTAATGTAAACATTTTCATTGTGTAAATACAACCTAAAATGAAGTGACTCAGCAGGACCGGCAGTATCTCTGGAGAGAAGGAACCGGCAACATTTCGGGTCGAGAACCTTCTTCAGATTAGTTAGAGGGAAGGGTAACGGGAGATTTAGATGGTGATGTAGAGAGATATAGAACAAACTAGACTAAGTGAGACCTGTTGGGTCCCAGCATCGCACGGGAGGGCTGGTCACCCAACGCAATATTCCACCTCTCCACCAGTTCCAATATTGCTTGCCAGTGGGGGGGGGGGGGGGTTTCTGTTGAGCTAGTTCGTACTATTTGTTATTTGTTGATAACACACACCCTCCACCTCACACAGACACTCACACACAGACTCTCTCACACACACACACACACACACACACATATTCACACACACAGACTCATTCACACACACACTCATTCACACACACACAGACTCATTCACACACACACACACACTCATTCACACACACACACACACAAACACACACACACACACACACACACACACACACACACACACACACACACACACACACACACACACACACACACACATTCACACACAGACTCATTCACACACACACAGACTCATTCACACACTCATTCACCCAATGCTAAAATGACAATTAACTTCAGAACGTGTTGAATGTACAGTGTGTAAAACGAATGTTTAAAGCCTCCTGTAGAGGCTGCTGCTGCTGAAGCAAAAACGTGCTTTAAATAACATCCAACAAACACACTCACCATAGACAGAGCAGTCAGCTCTCTTGAATTATTCAACGCACTCGGCGCCACCTTGACGTCACCGTCTCGCATCTTGCCACGAACCGGAAATGACGCACTCAGCGCCAGCATGCCGCTAACCGGAAATGACCTCATCGGCGCCATCTTGCAACTAAGTGAAAATCACAGAATGAGCGCCAATTTTGAAATTAAACACAGTCCTGATCTAATAAAATGTTTATTCACTCTTTATCCATCCAAAAACTGTTGCAAGCAAGCCCTTTAAAAGCCAAGCCAATTGGACAAAAACACTTTGCAAGCCAACAAAACACATTTGCTGAAAGCCCTTTAAAAAGCCAACCTAATTGGGTAAACACTTTGCAAACATCAAACACATTTGCTGAAAACCACATCCGGGGACTCACCATGGAGTAGACGTGCGTTCAGTGTTATTCGCAGCTCAGAGAGCCGTGACCCTCTCGCTTCCTCCGTCTGGCAGAGCCTGAGTGACCCACGACACTTCTGGGTTTTATAGTCCATCCCCCCTGCCACCAGCGGGGCAGCAGAGAGAATGGCAAAACAAATTTAAACATTAATATCTCTCTGATATTTCATCGATGGGAAAAATCTTCCAGTCCAGTCTGGCGGAGGGGGGCTCTGAGTGAGGTGGCCAAAAATGACGGCCGTAAGTGGCGTCGTTCTCTCGGAAATCACATCGCAGTGAGTCAAAAGCGGTCAAGATCTTACTTTTAGTAATATAGATGAATGAAAGAAAATGCAAAAAAGTTACGATGATAAAGGAAACGGGCCATTGTTAGCTGTTTGCTAGGTGAGAATGGGAACCTGGTGCGACTTGGGTGGGGGAGGGATGGAGAGAGATGGAGTTCAGGGATTACTGGAAGTTAAGGGCCTGTCCCACTAACGCAACTTTTCAGCGACTGTCTTCGACCTTCAAGTTCGAGGGCACTCGACTGAAAAACCTTGAGCTGGATCGATTGTCAGCGATGAAACCGCGAGCCAGATCGACCGTCTGCACACACACACACACACACACACACACACACACTCACACACACACACACACACACACACAAACACATCGCAAAGGCGGGGGCCAGGGAAAGCGGTGGAGCGCTGTTTGAAATTCACACCCACGATGAACAGGAAGGTAAAAGACGGCTGGCACAGTTACGGTAAGTCCTTTCGAGAGCGCGGAGAAGGGGGGAGAGAGGGGGGGAGAAGGGGGGAGAAGGGGTGGAGAATTTTAAGAAGCCAGACAACTTTTAATAAAATTTAGCGGGCATTTAACATTACCAGTCGGTTTAGTTACCTTTTTTTTCAACGAGCTTGACCTTCGACTACCTTCGATTGCCTTCGATTACCTACGACTAACATGCCGACCTACTACGACCTGCCTAGACTAAACCTACGAGTAAAAAAAAATACTCGCGGGCATTTTTCAGCATGTTGAAAAAAACGCCGCAACCGAGCTGAGGTCTCGAGTATGCGGGGACTACTCTCGAGCATGAAGGAGAGTTACAAAGACATCCTAGAACTTTGTGTCGACCATGCTGTGAGTATGAGTCAAGGGCAAACTCTTCTAAACTCGCCAATTAGGTCGCCGCAGTGGGACAGACCCTTTAGAGAAATCAATATTCATACCACTGGGTTGTAAGCCCAGCATCTGCAGTTCCTTCCTACACCTGAAATGAAGTGTTGCTGTTGTGCTTTAGTCCAGTGCCTGGGATTTTTGTTCACATCTACGGTATGGTAGAGAGCACCTTGACTGGTTACATCACACCTTGTTTGACAATTCGAACGTCCAGGAACATAGGAGATAACAAAAAGTGGTGAACACTGCCAGGCCCAACCCGAGCACTGACCTTCCCACCTTAAATGAAATCTGTAAGAGGCACTGTTCAAAAAGGCAACAATTATCATCGAGGACCCACCCCTGTCTGGTCACATACTTACAGTATTTCAATCCTGCTATCAAGAAGAAGTTATAGGAGTCTGAAAACTGTAACGTCCAGGTTCAGGAGAAGCTTCTTCCTATCGATCATCAGGCTATTGAACACCACAAACTCCAACTAAACTACAAACTGTTTTGGGTGCACTAAGGACCTCTGGCTTTGTTTTGTTTTTTGAACTATATTGGTCTTTTATTCATTGAACTTTTTAATGCTTGTTTATTATATTATCCATTGAGTGATGTGTTTGCAAGCCTGTTGCGCTGCTGAAAGTAAGAATGTTGTTGTTCTGATTCGGTACATATGACACTCTTGACTCTTGGCTATGTCTGACTGAGTCAGCCTGACAAATAACACCCCAGCTGTCTACTTCATCTGATTGTCCCGATGGTAAAATAAATCATAGTTGAAAATACACTTTTAAAGTAATTCCCATTACATTTGGTGCACCTCGCTATACCTTTATATGTTGTTAACATGTTGAAGGTCGTCACATGGATATCGCCCGCACCTCCAGACTCAGGAACAGCTTCATCCCCAGAGCTGTAGCTGCTCTGAACCGGCCCTGCTGAGCGCCCCCACCCCCCCATGAACTGTCTCCCTCGGATGGTCACGTCGCACATCGACCCGGCACAGACACATTTGCACATTAGATTGTTTTACTGTTTTCCTGTTCTTTTTTTTATAAACCATATTTCTCGGGGTATCTAAATTTAGTTGTTTAAGTTAAGACATCGGATGGAAGCTGCATACCAAATCTCCTTGCACCTATGTGCAATGACAATAAAAGATATTATTATTATTATTATTAATGTGTAGGAAAGAACCGCAGATGCTGGTTTAAATCGAAGATAGACACAAAATGCTGGAGTAACAGCAGGACAGGCAGCATCTCTGGAGAGAAGGAATAGGTGATGTTTTGGGTCAAGATCTTTCTTCAGTCTGAAGTCTGAAGTCTGAAAACATCACCCATTCCTTCTCTCCAGAGATGCTGCCTGTCCTGTTGAGTTACTCCAGCATTTTGTGTCTATTGAAATAAATTGAAATAATTGAAATAATTTAATTGCCACACAACCAAGGTCGGTGGTATTTGGGTTGCCAGCAGCGGTACAATAATAAAGAACACAACCACAATAAAAATTTTACACAAACATCCACCACAGCATTCATCACTGTGGTGGAAGGCACAGAGCTTGGCCAGTCCTCCTCCATTTTCCCCCGTGGTCGGGACCACCACCCTCCACAGCCGTTGCTGCGGGCGTCCAGATGGTAAGGGACAAAGTCAAAGTCAAGGTGAGTCCAGGATCGGCTCTTCCCAACCAGAGACCGCGGCTTCAGGCTGGTGTAGGCCGCAGGCCGGCGGTCAAAGTTTTAAAGTACCTGCCGTGCCGCAGCCGGAAGCACCGCAGTCTGCAGGGCCGGCGGTCGAAGCTCCCCTCCTGGGGTGATGTTAAGTCCATACCGCGCCCGCGGTAGAAGATGGCCGCGGGCCGGCGGTGGAAGCTTCTTCCACCCGGGTCCCCAACGTGAGATCCCGGGCTGTAGACGCCGCACCAGCTGGAGTTCTGCAGACCGCTGCTTCAGGCTGCCGGCTGCCCCGGGCCAGCGTAACGGAGCGCTCCCCTCCAGCGAGGTCTCACCCGCTCCGCGCCGAGAGTCCACGCTGTGCCCGCCGCTGAAGCTCCGGGCGCGTCTCCGGGAAAGTCGGCGCCGATCCATGCTGTTAGGCCACGGGGGAGGCGACCTGAAAAAGTCGCCTCTCCATGGAAGAGGCGGCCGAAACGGTTTCCCCCTTACCCCCCCACACCACCCCCCACACTTAACACACAAAGAAACATTAAAAACAGACTTTTAAACATAATAAAAAAAATAAAAAAAGTTGAAAAAAGACGGACACACTGCCGACAGGCTGCTGCCAGTGCAGCACCCCCTACCGATATGCCAGCCTTCTATACTCCTGCTCCCTGGGGAAAGTGACTTTGCTCGTTTCAAGGGTGATAAACAAAGGACAAATTACACTAGGAACAGGATGTCCTGCTACAACTATGGTGGTGAAGGACTGCAAGGCATTCATGAAACATTTTCATCATGAACTGATGACTCCATAGGAAAATAGAAACATTGAAGAAGGAGCAGTCCAGCCCGCCCTTTGTGGGCATGCTCCAACATTCAATAACATCATGGCTTATATTTAACTTTATCCTGACTTCCCTGTACTAACCTCATATCCCTTAATTCCTTTAACATCCCAAAATCTATTCATATCAGTCCTCTTTGAGGGACTGTATCTCCATGGCCCTCTTAGGTGGAGAAGTCCACAGATTCACTGCAGCTGGGTAAGGACATTTTTCCTCAGTTCATTGGTTTTCTCCTCATTTTGAAACTGTGTTCCCTGATTAAGGCACACTAACCAAGGGAAACATCCACCCTGCATTAACCCATTCAAGTCCTGGTAGAATATTTTATGTTTCAATGTGACACACTGTATTTATTGCCTATATACTTTATCCCACAGTAGACTGTTTGATATGAGGCAATTGTCTTGCACCACACAAGCCAAGGCATAAACAAAACAAGTAATCAATATTATGTAGAAACTGCGGATGCTGGTTTATACCAAAGATAGACACAAATTGCTGGAGTAACTCAGTGGATCAGGCAACATCTCTGGAGAAAAAGGATGGGTGACGTTTAGGGCCGGGACCCTTCTTCAGACCAAACCGAAACGTCACCTATCCATTTACTCCAGAGATGCTGCCTGACCCGCTGAGTTACTCCAGCCCTTTGTGTCTATCTGCAATATTATGTAGCTCTGAGCCAATATGCTGGATAATAGGAATTTTCTTGAGTGAAAGCTGAACTGAAAGCTGAAAGAAGAAAACACATAAAAGCAAATTCAATGGCAAGCCCTTGGGAAAGGATATCAAACTGTCCTGACTTGGTGAGATTATTAATGCATTGTGTAGACCTGGTACTTCTCTCCCTGCCTCGTTTCCAAGAGTGTTTAGTAGCCATTACATGAAACAGGGCCCTTTGTACAGGACTGAGCAGTACAGCTGCAAGGCATCTTAATCTCTTCCAGCACTGCCTGTGGTTAGATTCCCTAAAGCCTTGATCTTGGCTATTAAACATGAGTCAGCAGGTGCACACTTCTTTTTTTTTTTTTTTTAATTTGTTTATTTTATTAGAAGTTAATACAGTACAAAACAGTACAGTGGAACCTAATTTTAGGTGCCAACTATGTCATACCATAATCCATTCTATGTACAACCTCTAGTTTTATGTTATGAGAAGGAAGTAAGCAAGACAAGAAAAAGAAAATAGAAAGGGGGAAAAGTGGAGAAATAGATGGTAGAGAGTAGAAAAACGTGAAGTGTGTATATTAAAAAAATAAATAAATAAAAAAGAAAAAGTGGTAAGTAGAAATAGAAGAGAAGGCCCCTTAAAAGAGAATTTTTCAAATCTGTATTCGGAGATGTAGATCTATCCACGTCATGACTGAGCAGTACAGCTGCAAGGCATCTCAATCTCTTCCAGCACTGCCTGTGGTTAGATTCCCTGAAGCCTTGATCTTGGCTATTAAACATGAGACAGCAGGTGCACACTTCTGTAGTACTAAAAATCACTAACCCCACAGTGACATGCAAAGCAAAGTATTTTGTAGGAGGATTTTGAACTAATATTGTGTCATAACTCCACCAATATGAACAGGCACAGGATCCCAGGTTGAGCACATTAGTTTATGTACAGATGGGTTTCCAAACCCACCTGTCTACACCACACATGTCTCATTATAGATTATTCCATTGCTGAACTCCCACAACACAGCTTAATCAAAATACAAGTGGAATTTCAATTATGTCCTAACTTATCTCAAAACACACTTCAATCATGTACAACGATATGCAAAATAATGACCTCCTTATCTAGATGTGTTCCCTCTGCATCAACACTTACTGTGTAACTGCTCTCTACCCTCAAATTAATTAGTACCCACTTAATATTCATGCAACAAATGCTCCTTTAGGAGAGGGGGTTGAGGACAGGGGGAGAGCAGGGGGGAGAGGAGAGGGGGAGAGGAGAGGGGGGGAGAGGAGAGGGGGGAAGAGGAGAGGGGGTTGAGGACAGGGGGAGAGGAGGGGGGAGAGGAGAGGGGGGAGAGGAGAGGGGGGGAGAGGAGGGGGGGAGTGAGGGGGTGTGCTGAGAGGGGGTAAGGTGAGGGGAGGGGGAGAGGTGGGGAGCAGGGAGGGGGAGGAGGGGTGGAGGGAAGGGGGTAGGGGTGTGTGGAGGGGAGGGGGGTTTAGGGGAGGGACGGTGGGGGAGGGGATGGAGGGGAGGAGGGGAGGAGGGGTGAAAAAGAGGGGAGAGAGAGGGGGTAGTGGAGAGGAGAGGGGGCAGAGGAGAGGGGGGAGAGGAGAGGGGGAGAGGAGAGGGGGGGAGAGGTGAGGGGGAGCGGAGGGGGGAGAGGAGAGGGGGGGAGAGGAGAGGGGGGAGAGCGGAGAGGGGGGAGAGAGGAGGGGGGAGAGGAGAGGGGGGGAGAGGAGGGGGGGAGAGGAGAGGAGGGGGAGAGGAGAGGGGGGGAGAGGCGGGGGGAGAGGAGCGGGGGGTGGAGAGGAGAGGGGGGGAAGAGGAGTAGGGGGGGAAGAGGAGAGGGGCGGGAGAGGTGAGGGGGGAGAGGAGAGGGGGGGGGAAGAGGAGAGGGAGGGGAGAGAGAGGAGAGGGGGGGGAGAGGAGGCAGAGGGGGGGGAGAGGAGAGAGCAGGAGGAGAGCGGAGAGGGGGGGAGAGGAGAGGGGGGGAGAGCGGCGAGGTGGGGAGAGGAGAGGTGGGGAGAGGAGAGGGGGGGGAAAGGAGAAGGGGGGAGAGGAGAGGGAGGGGAGAGAGGAGAGGGGGGGAGAGAAGAGAGGGGGGAGAGGAGAGGGGGGGAGAGGAGAGGGGGGGGAGAGGAGAGGGAGGGGAGAGAGGAGAGGGGGGGAGAGGAGAGGGGGGGAGAGAGGAGAGGTGGGAGAGGAGAGGTGGGGAGAGGAGAGGGGGGGGGAGAGGAGAGGGGGGGAGAGGAGAGGGAGGGGAGAGAGGAGAGGGGGGGAGAGAAGAGAGGGGGGGAGAGGAGAGGGGGAACAGGAGAGGGGGGGAGAGGAGAAGGAAGGAGAGGAGAGGGGGGGAGAGGAGAGGGGGAGAGGAGAGGGGGGGGGGGAGAGGGAGTGTCTTTTTATTTCAACCCAAACCCCCCAAACAACCATTTGCAGGCAGTGCTTTTTTACTTTAACCATATTTTTAAAAATGCACTATACAGAGATTTCATAAGACAGAGAACTAAAGATGCAGAAAATAAATATAAAAATTACAAAAATAAGTTAACTTATATTGTAAGAACAAGCAAGAAAGATTATTATAAGAAAATATTAGATGATAACAAAAACAACATAAAAAGAATATGGAGTATACTTAATAGTATTATCAGAAATGGCCCGGGGAAAACAAACTACCCGAAGTATTTTATTGATAAGGACAATGAAAATTATAATATGGAGGATGTAGCTAATAGCTTTAATAATTTTTTTGTAAATGTTGGACCAGACCTGGCTAAACAAATCCCTGATCCAGGGACATCTGGAGAAACTCCTGAGAATTTATTGGAGAGAAATCCCTGCTCTATGTTTCTTATGGCAGTAGATGAAAAAGAACTGTTGGACATTGTTAAAACATATAAAAACAAAATGTCTACTGATTTCAACGATATTGACATGTCGTTAGTTAAGATGGTCATTGAGGGGATTTCCAAACCTCTAACATTCATCTGTAATTTATCTTTCCAAACCGGTACTTTTCCAATCAAAATGAAAATAGCAAAAGTCATACCAATATACAAAACTGGGAACAAGCATCATTTCACAAACTACAGATCTTTACTCCCTCAATTCTCCAAAATACTAGAAATATTTGTCGAAAAGCATAAACTAATCACTGAAAGTCAATATGGATTCAGATCAAACAGATCAACATCACTTGCAATAATAGAATCAATTGAATATATCACAAACGCTATTGACAATAAACTATATGCAGCTGGGATATTTATTGATATAAAGAAAGCATTTGATACGATCAATCATGATATTTTATTAAAAAAATTAGAAAGGTATGGCATCAGAGGTCTAGTACTGGATTGGATAAAAAGCTATTTAAGTAACAGGCAACAGTTTGTGAAGCTGGGCAGCTACAGTTCTACATGTTTGGACATTGCTTGTGGTGTCCCCCAGGGGTCAGTGTTGGGTCCAAAACTATTCATCATGTATATAAACGATATTTGTAATGTGTCCAATGCCTTGAGACTGGTCTTGTTTGCAGACGACACAAATATTTTTTGTTCTGGGGAGAATTTAAAACAACTACTGGATAAAATAACAAAAGAAATGGGCAAACTGAAAACATGGTTTGACAGGAACAAAATATCATTAAACTTGAGCAAAACCAAAATAATGTTATTTGGTAATTGCAGAACAAATACACAAGCAAATATAAAGATAAATGGGGTTGAAATTGAACGAGTTCATGAAAATAAATTTCTTGGGGTTATAATGGATGATAGAATCAGCTGGAAATCACACATTAAACATGTACAATCCAAACTGTCAAAAAGCATTTCTGTATTACACAAAGTTAAGCAGGTTCTGGATCACAAATCACTCCGCATTCTCTACTGTTCACTATCTTACCCTATTTAAATTACTGTGCAGAAGTCTGGGACAATAACTATAAAAGTTCGCTACATTCATTAACTATTCTGCAAAAAAGAGCAATACGTATTATTCACAATGTCAGGTATCTGGGTCACACTAATCCATTATTCTTACAGTCAAAATTATTAAAATTAGCAGATTTGGTTGCATTTAAAACAGCACAGATAATGTTTAGGGCCAAAAATAAAAACTTACCTGGAAATATACAAAAATTATTCAATGAGCGAGTGGGGGGTTATAATTTAAGAAGAATATTTAATTTTAAGGTACAAAGAGTCCGCACGACCAGAAAAACTTTTTGTATTTCGGTCTGTGGAGTAGGATTGTGGAACAGTTTGAATGTGGAGTTAAAGCAATGTCCAAACATGAACCAGTTCAAAATGACATACAAAAAACTTTTTTTCACAAGGTACAGGGATGAAGGGGATGGTTGACAAACAGGGGTTAATGTTTGTTTATTATTTTATTTATTATTTATTTATGTTTTTTGGTTACTTCATACATATTACTTGTATGTGTATATCAGTTGTATGTATATATATGTTTGTATGCATCTCTAAAAATTGTCCTGGGTATTATTATTATTAATTAATTAATTATTAAATATGGAAGAAGGGTTTAGGGAGAAGGGGTGAGATTAAATAAGTTATTCTTCTTCTCACTCCTTTTCGAGCTTGTAAAGAAAAAGTGTTGGACATTTAAATTTTGCTTTATGTTTTTCATTGCTTTGCAAATATTGCCTGGAATGTCCAATGGTTTGACTATTTCGACTTTGTTGTTGTTATTTATTCCTATTTATGTCTTTGCTTGTTCGGAACAAATAAACAAATAATAATAAAAATAAAATAATAAAATAATAATATTTTCATTTTCAAACCACATTAAGGGTACTTACTCACAGTTGTGTGAACATGTGTTCAGTGTTATTCACAGCTCAGAGAAACGTGACCCTCTGCCTTCCTCCAGCTTGCAGACTAATTGAGGCACACCACTTCCTGGTTTTATAGTCCATCCCCCCTGCCGCCAGCGGGGGCAGCAGAGAGAATGGGGAATTTTGTAAAATCATTAATATCTCTGTCATTTTTCATCGACTGGAAAAATCCTCGGCACACATGCGGCGGAGGGGGGCTCTGAGCGAGGTGGCCAAAAATGACGGCCGTAGGTGGCGGCGTTCTCTCGGAAATCGCAGCACAGATCGCCAAAACTGGTCAAGAACAGACTTTTAGTAATATAGATGCTTCATTTCTCCACACTTATATCCTCGAGTTAACACAGTTTTCATTTGTGATGTGTAATTGTTGCATTGCAGGATTGATATCCCTGATTTACAGATGTTATACCTCTCAGAAATATTCTCCTCCATAAGTTATATTGCATACATCCCTGACAAAGCACCAGCCAAATCTACCACTCATACGTGATTGAAACAAGGATCTGGTTGTAATTCCTCATGCCGTCTTGTCACCTTCAGGTTGCACGGAATGCTTCTGCACAAGCTTCAGGTTGAATGATTGTAAACATTTGATTGGTGGCAAAGAGAGAAATATTGATGAACCTGGAAATTAGATGAACAATGTGGTTCCTTAGAGAATTCCATTGGATCAATAATCTACTCTTATGACTCAAAATGTGTAATGCGATCAGTGGTTGAGAGAGAGAGAGGGGGGGAGAGACCGAGAGAGAGAGAGAGACCGAAGAGCGAGGAGAGGATAGTGAGAAGAGAGAGATAGCGAAAGAGAGAGAGGAGAGAGATGACGAGAGAGACGGAGACGAGAGAGAGAGAGAGATAGAGCGAAGAGGAAGGGCGATGGAGAGGAGAGAGAGAGAGAGAGAGAGAGAGAGGGGGGAGACAGAGAGAGAGGAGGGGAGAGGGAGAGAGAGAGAGAGAGAGAGAGAGAGGGAGGGGGATAAAGGGGGGGACAGAGAGAGAGAGAGAGAGAGAGAGAGAGAGAGAGAGAGGGAGAGAGGGGGGGAGGGGGGGAGAGAGAGAGGGAGGGAGGGAGAGAGAGAGTTGGTTTCAATTCATTTCTGAGGTATAATGTTTAACTGTGCACCAGTGTCTTGTTTTTTTTGTATGTAATATCTTAGCTAACACAAGGTTTTGACAGAATTGGGATTTACTCTAATAGTAAGGAGTCTTAGAATTACTGAAATAGATGCTCTGCTGCACAGACGTAGCCCACATATCCAGTCTGAGTACCCGCTTTTGTGACTGAACGAATCACAAGGAGACTGAAGATATTAATGTAAAAGGACTTTATTCAGCATATATTCTGAGGACCCTGTCTCTGTTGGAGACACTGGAGAAACTCGGTAGTACAGGCAACGTTCCATGCATTTTAAACTCAAATATAACAATAATCAATCCAGTTTCAATTGATACTATTATCTACCTAACTTTAACATTTTTGGCATTGACAGGATCTGAAGAAGTTTCTCGATAAACTCTCCAGGTTCTGCATGACCAGCTGAGTTCCTCCAGCACTTTGCACAAGATCACTGCATCTGTAGCCTCTTGTGTCTCCACCCTCCCTCTTCATTTGTCTTCGTCTCCGTTCACTTCTCTGCTCCATTGCTGCTCCTTCTACTTCCCACCCACTATCTACTCCCTCATTCTGTATGTTTCCCTTTCTTCTACTCCCTCCCCATGCTCTGACCCTTCCCCCTTCACCCTGTACCCCACATCTTTTCTCCCTCCTCCTTTAATCATACTCCTCACCTCTGCACTCTCTCTATTCACTCTTTTAGCTTTCTCTTCCTCTTTCCTTCCCTTCTTTATCAACCCCTCTGCACTCTCTTTCCCACCCCAGTCTCTGCTTGGGTGAGGCTACCGTTTAGACCCAGACTGTTAACTAGTAATGTATAGGAGGGAACTGCAAATGCTGGTTTGCACCGAAATAGAGTGACTGCAGGACAGGCAGCATCTCTGAATAGAAGGAATGGGTGATGTTTCGGGTTGAGACCCTTCTTCAGACATTTAGTTAGACTATAATAGTTTATAAGAAATTAACTAATTATAGACTATTACAACATTACATATCCAATTATACCTCATGCATTAAAAAATGTATACGACACTTTCCCATGAGAACAGGTTTCAAATATATGAAAGTATCAATGACAACCAGTTAGCGTAAACATTTATTGTCTTCTCCCGAATAGTTGCAATGGTGCAAATGTCCCATGTTCAATGGCTAGCTTCTTAGTTATAGTAGGCCCCCCTTGGTCATGACTGACCATGGGTAATGGATCCTGGTTGGATGCAAGCCTGGGCGATATCATATGGAGGACAGGCTGTTGCCCATGCAGCACGTCCCCCCCTCTCCACGTCGCTGATCAATCCAAAGGAACAGCAGGGCCGTTACAGTTTGGCACCAGTTCCGTCGCAGGAGCTGCCAGAGCGAGGTTATAGACAACGACAAACTGCCTTAGGGGCTCCGACTCCGGATTTTCTTGAGGTTTACTCCTGAAGCCTTTTCAATGATTGGATATGGCCACAAGATAGTGGAGGTTTTAAATCAGCATTTTCCCTCTCCTAGCTTCAATCCTCCTAAAATATCAATGAATGTTACATTCTGAACAGGTTTCAGTGATTTCTGAATGTTATGCGAGATGCTGCTATCTAAACGATGACACACTGACAGAGTTGCCACCAATATTGATATATGGTGATAATTATGCATGTTGGCAAATTTGTTCTTTTAAAACAAAAATCAAATTGCTGATCCATAGTTCTTTATCTCGCTACATCATCGTCTATATCTCTCGTTTCTCTTATCCTTAAGCACTGAAGAAGGGTCTCGACCTGAAACGTCGCCCATTCTTCTCTCCACAGATGCTGTCAGTCACACTGAGTTACTCCAGCTTTTTGTGTCTATCTTCGGTTTAAACCAGCATCTGCAGTTCTTCCCTACACCTTACAGAAGACTCATTTGTTGTCACCTTTTTGATCATTGTTGAAGCTTCTACTTTGATCCTGACTTTGGGAACTTGATTCCATTTATCTTTGCTGTGAACCCAACAAACAATTCTCTGAGTATCTGTCGGATAGGATACTCAGTTATCTGATTCCAGTTAATCAGATGATGATTCAACTTTCCAGCTTGCTGCTCACTCCAAGGAATTAGCGATATAAAAATGTTTAATATATATTCCACAATTTATAACTGGAGCAAATGAGAGTTGTTACGGTGGTATTAATTATATTTAACTTGAATTTATTTACAATTAATTACATTGCTTGCTGTAAAATTAGCTAATGTACTTGCAGAAAATTGAGAGCTAAAATCATTAGTTGTCTGCTGCCACTTAGAACCTGTCACTGTTGACATTAGAGTCACAGGGCAGGCAGCATAGAAACAGGCCTTTCGGCCCAACCCATGCCGGCCATCTTAGCTAGTCCCATTTACCCACATTTGGCCCATATCCTTCTAAACCTTGCACAGACGCAAAAAGCTGGAGTAACTCAGCGGGACAGGCAGCATCTTTGGAGAGAAGGAAAGGGTGATGGTTTGGGTCAAGACGTTTCTTCAGACTCCCTTTAAACCTTTCCTATCCATGCATCTATCCAAATGTATTTTAAATGCTTGTTATTGTACCTGCCTCAATTATTTCCAGCTGGCAGATAAAACTAGAGGGCACATGTTTTCGAGAGAGGAATGTTTTAAAGGGGACCTGAGGAGCACCTTTTTCACACAGAGGATGGTGGATATGTGGAATAGGTAAGAGGTAAATGTGAGTACAATTGCAAAGTTTAAAAGACGTTTGAGTAGTTACATAGATAGAGAAGATTTAGAGTGATCTGGAATAAACATAGAAAAAATAGAACTAGTTCATGTTGTAAACTTGGTTAGCATGGATGTTTGGCCGAAAGGCCTCTTTCCATGTGGTATAACTCTATGAGTCTATAAAAAATAGCAAATGTTAGATAAATAGGATGCAGCAGACAACTGGGGTTGAAGATTGCAACCTTCACGTGGTCCGCCCTGTTTCGATGAATGCAATCAACCCAGCGTGCATAATCAAATAAGATCAAATAGAACAAGTTGTCCGACAACTTTAGGCTCTGCATGCCATAAGCAAGAAGAAGAAGAAGCAGGCAACATAGAATATAGCTGTTGTGTCTGTAATTGTAGAATACATCCAATAATCAATTAATTTCAGTAAACAGAACTCAATATTTAAGGCATTTGAATATACTAAAGCTACATATTGTAATCTTATAGCCCAATTTCAGGATAAATCAGATTGTGTGTTACAGCAAATAAATAATCTGGAAAGACAATCTTGATGGGGTAGAAATGTATTCTTGGATGAATACACTGAACGTGCAATATAGCAATGTGTGTGTTGTATCCCAGTTATGAAATTTGGTTCAACTGATGTGTCAGACGATGAATATCTCTCCAGGTATATCCCAGGCATTGAACCTGATAAGCAAGAGATTGAATGTGCAAAAGAATATCAAAGAAGATGATGCAAGATACGAGATTAAAGAAGATATTAGATATGAGGTAATATAATACAAACTAAGTTGACATTGGACAGAGACCAAATAGTCCTATTCACTGAGAAGAATTATAACTTTTACAATATCATTTGACTTTTTGAATTAACATGTTATGCTTTAAAGATGACAAAATGTATTTACAAATTATCATTGCACAAACAAATTGGTTTGAAATGTACATTTCATAAAAGGTCTAGAAAATATTGATTTATATTCGGAGTTAGGAGGGAGAGATAGATCAGCCATGATTGAATGGTATAGACTTGAAGGGCCGAATGGCCTAATTCTGCTCTTATCACTTATGATCTTAAGATATGAGCTTGCGGAAGACAAGGAACTGCAAAAAAATGTTGCTCACAATAAGAATAGATAATATCACCCCTATTGAATAACCCAAACTGATTGGTTTGTTAGAAAACTGACTTGTAAGAGTTGTTTTGAACCAAATAAAATTTAAATGATTATAATTTTGGTGTAGACTTTGTTCAATGACTTAACTTGGAGGATCATAGATCACATTCCACCAGTTTAACCCATACCATTTTTTCCCTCTCTGTCTCTTACCTCTTAACCAGTTCCCTACCTGTCTCAATAGGTTGTTCACAAATGTTTGTGCTCTTGCACCTTAATGTATATTATGTCACTGAAACCTCCAGAATGCATCTGCATGTACACAAAGCAACTTTGGCAATCACTTTTTTATGCTTCACGAAGTTACTGCCTCAGAAAATTTAGTAGATTTAGGATAAAAAATAGTTTTGCAATAACACATATTTTCATAAAGCAAAAGATAGATCCAAAGTGCTGGAGTAACTCAGCGGGTCAGGCAGCATCTCTGGAGAAAAGGAATGGGTGACATTTCAGGTCAGAAACCATTTTTCAGACTCACATACTCAGACTTACACGACGCAGACTTCCTAACACAAATTGGACATAATGCAATTGATGAATTAGGAATCTCTAGGGCTCAATTAGTTATAATGTGATTTATGTTGGGAACTAGCAAACCACTTAAATGTTATTTTAGAAATTGACAAGCAGAAAAAAATGCCGCCTTGGAATAAACAGTCTAGGGTGTTTCCATGGGCAGACACTGGTTTATTGATTGTGGATTCATGATTCAGAAAGTACCTACTGAGAGTGTAAAATTGTCAGTACAGATTTACGATTTATGAAAGGTACAAGAAATAAATGAGGAGTTTAAAGACTTGTTAGTACTCATATTTTTGAGCTGGCATAGATACACAAAAACTATAATGAGATAGATGCTTTACTGAGAAACCTCGTCTTAGAGAAAATATTTTATAATTGTAAATAATTGTGTCAATGGGGAAAAAAGGGTTCAGAGCTAGAGAGTTTCAGATTCACCTTAATAAAGTTATTTCCCCCACATGATTTTTAAAAATAAATATTTTTTAATAGGTACGTTTATTTTTGTTAGTACAGACTAAAAATACTACAGGCTCCATGTAGCATTGTTTCATAGAGTATGACTGACAATTGTCAATAGATGTGATTCCAGTCAATTTCAATGACCACCTATGGTAAAAATGACAATGGTCTATGATTACTGTGTGCTGGTTATATGGAAACACTATCGACTATTTTTCCAAGGCAGCTATTTTTTTTGTTTGCTAATTTCCAAAGTAACATTTAAGTGACCATTAGTAACAATGCTTCTCTATTTTCAAACTCCCAATACCTGGCAATAAAAGCCAATGCGCCTATGGCCTCTTAACTGCATCATCTATCAGGTCATGTGTTGTGTTTCATACACAAAAACATCTTGATCCTTCTTAATCTACTCGTTTGCAGTCTTTGCCATTTAGATAATAGCTTGCCTTTCGATTCCTCCTACCAAGGTACATAGCCTCAGATTTTCTCACATTAAACTTTATTTGCCAAGTTTTTGCCCATTCACCCAATCTATCCACATCCTGTTGCAGAGTCCAAGTATCATCACAACAGCATGACTTTGTGCCTTAGAAACATAGAACATAGAAAATAGGTGCAGGAGGAGGCCATTCATTGTGATGAATGGGCTGATCATCCCCAATCAATAACCCGTGCCTGCCTTCTCCCCATATGCCTTGATTCCTCTAGCCCCTAGAGCTTTATCTAACTCCCTCTTAAATCCATCCAGTGACCTGGCCTCCACTGCCCTCTGTGGCAGGGAATTCCACAAATTGGCAGGGAATTCCACAATTTCCTTATTTCCTTATTTCATGTCATCAGCAAACCTGGATCCCTTCTTACATTCTGCTCTATCCTTCAAGTGATCTATGCTAAATAACAAATAGATAATAAATAGCTAACAAAGATCTATTCTACATTTTCCTTGATCTCTATCCCCTTTGTCTCGTTCTTACACCTTACACTTGCTTATTTCTGTATCTCACCTGACAGTCTGAAGAAGGGTCTTGAAACAGCACCCATTCCTTCTATCCAGAGATGCTGCCTGTCCCATTGAGTTACTCCTGCATTTTGTGTCTATCTTTGATAATAAATAATTGATTGGTCAAGCACTGACCCTTGGAGCATCCCACTTGTTTTACTTCCCCTGTCCGAAAGACCCATGTAATGTGACCAACTGTCGTCCAGGCCATAACCATCTTTCAATCCATGTCCACACATTCTCTCCTGCCACCCCCCTCCCCCCTCTGCTTGCTGGTTGCTGGCGATTCCTGGAATTCCTGGTTGCTGGCCATAACCTGGAATTCACAAGGTTAATTCCTGGGATGGCAGGACTGTCATGTGTTGATCGAATGGAGCGGCTGGGCTTGTTTATTCTGGAAGTTAGAAGGATGAGAGGTTATCTTATTGAAACATATACGATTATTAAGGGTTTGGACACGCTAGAGGCAGGAAACATGTTCCCGATGTTGGGGGAGTCCAGAACCAGGGGCCACAGTTTAAGAATAAGGGGTAAGCCATTTAGAACGGAGATGAGGAAATACTTTTTCACAGAGAGAGTTGTGAGTCTGTGGAATTCTCTGCCTCATAGGGACTGGTTCTCTGGATGCTTTCAAGAGAGAGTAATGCCCCTGTCCCACTTAGGAAACCTGAACGGAAACCTCTAGAGACTTTGCGCCCCACCCAAGGTTTCCGAGTGGTTTCCGGAGGTTGCAGGTGGTTGCCGGAGGTTGCAGGTAGTGGAAGCAGGTAGGGAGACTGACAAAAACCTCCGGGAACTGCACGGAAACCTTGGGTGGGGCGCAAAGTCTCCAAAGGTTTCCGTTCAGGTTTCCTAAGTGGGACAGGGGCATAAGACAGAGCTCTTAAAGATAGCAGAGTCAAGGGATAGTCAAGGGGAGAAGGCAGGAACGGGGTACTAATTGTGGATGATCAGCCATGATCACGTTGAATGGTTGTGCTGGTTCGAAGGGCCGAATGGCCTACTCGTGCACCTATTGTCTATTGTCTATTGTCTATTGCCTCCTATGAACTTAAAGCTTTCAGCCCTCTCTACTTCTACACTTTCAACCATCTCTACTTCTAAAGCATACTGAGGTATGTGTACTGCTTTGCTTCCTGTTGCAAATAAATATATTTTAATCAAAAATATTATCACAAAAATAATCATTTTCTCATGCAGATACAGTTTTTGGAATAAGTAAACAGTCTATTAGATGCTGCTGCACCCGCTGAGTTTCCCCAGCAATTTTGTGTACCTTCGATATTCCAGCATCTGCAGTTCCCTTTTGAACACTACTTAAATTGATGATTGTTTAGAAGGAGCAGTGTTTGAGGACATTGAAAAAAATAAGTCAAACATCAAGCAAGCCATCTATACTTTGACATCAACTCCATCTGACGATGCAATCAATGTAATCAAGGACCACTTACACCCCAGTCCTCCCATCTTCTCCCCTCTCTGAAGATAGACACAAAAATCTGGAGTAACTCAGCGGGTTAGACACTCGACCCGAAACATCAGTTTAAAGAAGGGTCTTCTGATGAAACATCACCTATTCCTTTTCTCCAGAGATGCTGCCTGACCCGCTGAGTTACTCCAGCTTCTTGTGTCTATCATCAGCTTAAACCAGCATCTGCAGTTCCTTTCTACACATTTCATCTTCTCCCCTCTCCGGTCGGGCAGAAGGTACAACAGCTTGAAAGCACATACCAACAGATTCAGGGGCAGCTTCTTACCCAGTGTTATCAGACCAGTGAGCAGTCCACTAATGAGCTAAGGATTTAGTCCAAATCTTCCAACCTACCTGATTGCGGCCCTTGCACTTTTTAATCTTCACTGTCACCATAGTTGTAACACTCTACTCTGCACTCTGGTTATTTAATTTTACTCCTTGTTGTACTTGTGCATGGCTTGATTGTATCCGTGTATGGTGTGAGTTGACTGGATAGCAGGCAAACATGTTTTTCATTGTATCTTAGTGTATGTGACAACACTAAACCCATTCCAATATCAAAATGTTGGCAGATTTATAGCAATGAGAATGGATTCTAATGAAACATTTTTGAAGATTTAAAAAAGCCAAGGGGATTTCTCAAAAATGTCATGTGCCTCATTATCTTCAATCTTCAGGGATATTAGAGACTAGAATTTTTTAATTTCTAGAAAACAATACTAAAAAGGTTTTGTTAAAAAATATTAACCAAATGGTCAACGCGTTTAATGACAATTAAAGAACCGCCTTGCAACATCATTAAAAATATCTCTCCTTACCAAGCAATAATAGGTTATTTAATGATATCCCCAAGGCATATGTTAGAACTGAAAGCCCAGCAGTGCAGGGAACAGCAGAAAGAGTATCTTTGAAAAAATGTTTAATACAATTAAAACAGAAGCATCAAGCCCCTCATACTTACATTTGCTCTTTGAATGAGGTATCCCATTAGTCCCAGTCTCAAAGCCCAGAACAATTTTCTTTATAAGCATTTAACCTAGAGAAATATATTACCAGGAATTTCCAGTCATGAAAGAGAAGAGGCTGTTAATATTTGCCATTATTATTGGTGTTTTCTCAAGTGCAGTTAAACACAGAAATCCTGAAGATTTTGTTGAAGATTCCCTTGTAATGTACATCTTCTAGTTTAGTTTAGTTTAGTTTAGAGGTAGAGTGTGGATATAGGCCCTTCGTCCCACCGAGATCATGCTGACGAGTGATCCCCATGCACTAGCACCATCCTCTACACTAGGGACAATTTACGAAATTTACCAAAGCTAATTAACCTTCAAATCTGTACATCTTTGGAGTGTGGGAGGAAACCGGAGCACCCAGGGAAAACCCACGCTGTCACGGGGAGAATGTACAATCTCCGTATAGTACAGTACCCGTAGTCAGGATCAAACCCGCGCCTCTGGCACGGTAAGACAACACTCTACGACTGTGTCAGTGTGCGGCCCCCTAGTCTAAAGGAGGGCTCCAGCCAGACACGTTGTCTATCCATTTCCCTCCAAAGATTCTGCCTTTCCCGCTGAGCATTTCATTTTTTGACTCTATTACAGCATCTGCGGTCTCTTTTTCAACTGCAGTCTTTGTAATCAACACAGGAAATACTGATCATATAATAATTAATTATCTATTCATGAGAACAATCAAGCATTTTTAGCAGGGAACCAAATCATAAGCACTGCTGAACAACTCCTCTCGTAACAAATTTTCAATAGGAAATCTCAATCCCTCAGAATATTGGAGAAGTTTTATGGAAATCTCAATTAAATTATCTTTGTCCTCATTTTCCAATTGCTATTTCATATTTTCATGCGTGCGTACCTGACTAGATGTATACCATGTATACAATGATTCACGTGTAATTTAGATTACCTGATATTTGGTTTCTGAAGTCTTCAACTCAGTTGGTTGATGTGAATTGAAATAAAAGAGGAAAATGTGGAAAATACTCAGCAGGTCAGGCAGCATCTGTGGAAAGAGAAAGAGATTCAACATAGCAGGTTAAAGATCCACCATCGGACCCTGCAGGCTTTGTTAGATCATTAAGTATTTTCATTAGACCCTTCAAACCTTGACCTGAAATATTGACCTTTTTTTCTCTCTGCTGAATATTTCCAACATTTTTTGTTTTTGTTTCAGATTTTTAGAATCTGCAGGATTTGACGTTTATTGGTTGACGTATTATTTCTATGATCATCTTCAGCAGATTCACCTGTAAGACCTCAATTTAATTAATATCCAAAATGGGGAATCGATATTCTGGAGTCTATCACGACGCTGCCTGCACGTTTATTGAAAACTAACTGGCTAGCATTTACTAACAACCGCAATGTGTTGAGTGAAATCAAAAATTTCAAGCAAGATAGTCCCGATCGCAATATTAATTCTCTGTGGATTTTTGGTAGTTATGTTAAATCTGTTGCCTCTAGTTACTACAGGAAATAATTTACCTTCATTTACATTCAAGGTACATTTTTAAAAAATTAACTTCTTGACTAGTGTTCCGTGGCCTTTTCGGCTCAAAGGAAATCATTTCAAAATCTCTGCTTTCCCTCATGTGACTAAAATTTCTCTTAATGTGAATGAATTTAGTTTGCACCCTTTTGAGACCCTGAATTTCTCTCCAAAGGAATTGCTGCAGCACTCTTGTAAGGACTTATATAACCTGTAATATATAACTTTTTATTCATGAAGTCTTTGGTGTGTTCTCTATGGATCGAAGTCATTAATACCTTTCCATCAGTCTTCTAATTTTCTTCTTCCAGTTTGAGTGCATAAATCTGCCGGTATTATTGCTTTATCCCCTTTTGCATCATTTATTTTTATATTGCTTCATTTCCTTCTTCTCACCAATATGAATCATTTCACACTTTCCTATGTTGTATTTTATATGCCATTTCGCCAGTCAGCGTACATCCATTATTTTTATTATCTTCATTATTTATTACTTTTCCAGAGCTTTGCAACCCCTGCATATTGAAATAAAATCTATTGATAATGAAAGAATAAGACATAGATATGTAGGAAAGATCATTTATTATCGTGGACAAAAGTCGTGAAACATTGCTTAATCTGCATATTTGGCCACAAGAACAGAGAAATATTAGCTGGCAGAATTTCCTTTCAGTTCATAACATTTTTCAATGATTAATAATTTTCAATAATAATTTTTGTTTTATTTTGTTCATGTGATCTTTGTAGGCTGACCGCATTTAATTGGCCTTGTCTTTAAAAGTGTGATGATAGTAAGAGTTCAAGGCTTCTGTCTTCCAGTCAGAATGAAGGACAAGGCAGGTAGGAGAAAGGAGCTCTGGAAGATGAAAGAAATGGAGGCCCTGGTCAGGTATCGGCAACTGGGGGTGGCAGAGTGAGTGGAGCTGCTGCCTTACAGCACCAGAGACCCAGGTTCTAACCTGACTACGTGTACTGTCAGTACAGAGTATGTACGTTCTTTCTGTGACCACATTGGTTTTCTCCGGGTGATTAGTTTAGTTTAGTTTAGTTTAGAGAGTCAACGTGGAAACAGGCCCTTCGGCCCACCGGGTCTGCACTGATCAGCGATCCCTGCACATTATTACTACCCTTCATACGCTATGGACAATTTACACTTATACCAAGCCAATTAACCCTACAAGCCTGTATGGCCTTGGAGTGTGGGGGGAAACCGAGGATCTCGGAGAAAACCCAAGCGGTCACAGGGAGAACGTACAAACTCCGTACAGATAACACCTGTAGTCGGGAACAAACATGGAGCTCCAGCGCTGCAAGCCTTGTAAGGCAGCAACTCTACCACTGTGCAACCGTGCCGCATCAGGTGCTCCGGTTTCCTCCCACACTCCAAAGACGTGCAGGGTTTTGGTTAATTGGCCTCAGTAAAATTATAAATTGTCCTTAGTGAGTAGGGTAGTGTTAGTATACGGGGCGATCACTGGTCGGCGTGGACATAGTGGGCCAAAGGGTCTGCTTCTGCATTGTATCTCTAAAGTAACTGGATCAAGTGTATCCCTGGAAGAGTACTGGGGATTGAGGAGTATACTTAAGGAAATCAGGGAGGCAAAAAGGGGGCATGAGATAAGGGTAAGGAGAATCCAATGTGACTTTATAAGGTGTAGGAAAGAACTGCAGATGCTAGTTCAAATCGAAGGTAGACACAAAATGCTTTTGAGTCGATACCCTTCTTCTGACTTTATAAGTATAGAGTCATAGAGTGATACAGTGTGCAACCAGGCCCTTCAGCCCAACTTGCCCACACCGGCCAACATGTCACAGCTACACTAGTCCCACCTGCCCGCGTTTGGCCAGTATCCCTCCAAACCCGTCCTATCCATGTACCTGTCTAACTGTTTCTGACATATTGGGATAGTCCCAGCCTCAACTACCTCCTTTGGCAGTTTGTTTCATACACCCGCCACCCTTTGTGTGAAAAGAATACCCCTCAGATTCCTATTAAATCTTTTCCCCTTCACCTTAAACCTATGTCCTATGGTCCTTGATTTACCTACACTAGGCAAGAGACTGTGTATCTACCCGATCTATTCCTTTCATGATTTTATACACCTCTATAAGATCACCCCTCATCCTCCTACGCTCCAAGAACCTCTCCATATAGCTCAGACCAACTGATCCTGGCAAAATCCTCATGTTGTGAGGCAAATGAAAAATTCTAATTTACTTAAACATTATTTAAGCTTTAAGCAACTAATTTCTGTAATACACATCTTCAAAGCACCTGGAAATTATCACTGATTCTGCAGGCCTCGCAGGCCCAAGGCCCCACACATGCGCCCACTTCATTCTCCCCTCCTATTTATAAGTTGAGATGGTCAGGAGGTTTAGTATATCTTGATGATTATTGCAGCATTGGAACATCTGGAGATAATGGTGCTTCAATAGCTGGTGGTACATATATTGCTTGGTCATCAACTTCACTCATATTGTTATTTACATTTTCAATTTTAGAATTACTTATAGAAGTTTTCATTGGGGATGATGGGAGTGTTGAAGGAAGTTCTCGATTAATATTATCAAGGAATGATGGAGCTGATGGACAAGACGGACATGGTGCAAGGTCACGAAGTGAGACAGTTGACTGATGTCCATCCTGATACTTGATAGTTGCATAAGAAGGGTTGACATCAGTCAGTTCAAAACTTCATCAACAAAGGGCTCATTCTTATTTGATTGGACATACCGACAAAGCAACACAGGCCCAGGGCTAGTCAACCATGATGGCAGAGAAGTACCACTAGAAGAACGTCGTTTGAAGTTCAAGAACCGCTCTTGTGGAGTAGTATTGGTAGCAGTTGACAGTAGAGATCTGATGGAGTGTAATGCATCTGGTAGAACACATTCCCAATGCTGATCTGGTATATCATTTGACTTTAAAGCCAGTTTCACTGCTTTCCAAATGATTGTGTGATGCCTCTCAACCTGACCATTTCCAATAGGATGATATGGTGTTGTTTTACTTGTTGCAATTCCTCTATTAGAAAGGTAGTTTTTTAAATATTTTGACATGAATCAGGTGCCCCTATCAGAATGTATGCAACTTGGAAATCCACAGAATGAAAACAGTTAATCTAAACATTTAATAACCGTAGCAGCTGACATATTTGGACAAGGAAAGGCAAATGGAAACCTCGAATATTTGACAATACAAGATCAGGCATAGTTCCTTCATACATTATTTGAAGTGATCTGTACTGTTTCTGAAAATCTTGACCTAGAATTATATCGCTACACAAATTTTTCAAAATACCAAGACGTACAGATTTATAACTAGTTTTGTTCAGAATAAAGTCTACAATACAAGATCCAATAATTTGAGTATTGAGAGTGGTCAGAGCCATCGAGATTTCTCTATTTGAAGGAATTATAGTTAGATTTAGTCGAGACACAATTTGTTCACATAAAACTTTCTGAACTGCCAGAATCAAGTAGTACATTAAGTGTATGGCCATTGATGGATACTGTTGTAGCTGCACGAGACAAGCTCTGAGGAAATGCAACTGTAATTGCACATAAAAAAAGCATATACATGGCAGCAGTCACACTTTTAGTAATTGCTTTGGACTTGCATACTATAGAACAATGTCCCTTCTTGCCACAACTATTGCAAGTTGCCTCTCGAGCAGGACATATCTCTCTATTATGAATATTACCCCCGCAAAAGCAATATTTCCATTTTGAATAAGTATATGCTGCAGCAAGGGCACATTTATCAATAGAAATTGTTTCAGCTTGCTCCATATTAGTACTTGGGTGAGATTCTTTTGTAGTAGTTGCAGCAGAATACACATTAGATGAGCCATAATCATCAGAATTTTTCTGAGCTAAGTCTAATGAGTAAGCTTGATCGTAAGCTGACTGTAAATCCAAGGTTTTGTTTTGTAATAGTCTCTGTCGTATTAAAGGCAATGCCAAACCATTGATAAAAGAGTCTTGAATAAGTTCCTGTTGATATTGATCAGCTGTAACTGCTTTGAAGGCACAGTCTTTACTAAATCGTTGAAGTTCTTGTAAAAATTCATCAAGTGACTCACCAGATTTTTGTTTACGAGTAGCAAGGAGGTGTCGAGCAAATATTACATTGGGTATCTTAAAGAAGAGTCTGCTTAGTACATCAATAGCAGAATCATAAGTTGTACATTCCTCTATGTAATCATATACATCATAAGAGATAGAGCTTAGTAATGTCCTGAATTTGTCTGGTGCATTGTCGCCACACTCATCAAAGAAGTTATTTAGTGTACGAAGCCAGTGCTTCCATTCCTTTGCAGCAGTAGGTGAGTTGCGATCCAGATCCAAGCGTTGTGGTTTCAATAGTTTCTCTATCTCAATGTCACACTGCTTAACTTCGGAGATTGAGTTGCTTAAATTGTTGTGAAGCAAATGAAAAATTCTAATTTACTTCAACTTTATTTAAGCTTTAAGCAACTCATTTCAGTAATACACATCTTCAAAGTGCCTGGAAATAATCGCTGATTCTGCAGGCCTCGCCAGACCAAGGCCCCGCACATGCGCACACTTCACCTCATAAGTATTTTCTGTAGCCTTTCAGCTTGATAACAATAGACAATAGACAATAGACAATAGACAATAAACAATAGACAATAGACAATAGACAATAGGTGCAGGAGTAGGCCATTTGGCCCTTGGAGCCAGCACCGCCTTTCAATGTGATCATGGCTGATCATCCCCAATCAGTACCCCATTCCTGCCTTATCCCCATATCCCCTGACTCCGCTATTTTTAAGACATCTTTCTTATAACATGGTGCCCAGAACTGAACACAGTACTGTAAATGCGGTCTCATCAACGTCTTATACAACTGCAACATGACCTCCCAGCTTCTATACTCAATACTCAAGACTGATGAAGGCCAATGTGCCAAAAGCCTTTTTGGCCACCCTATCTACCTACAACCACCTTCAAGGAACCATGCACCTGCACCCCTAGACCACCTCTGCTCTACAACACTCTCCTGAGCCCTACCATTCACTGTAGGTTCTGCCCATGTTAGACTTTCCAAAATGTAACACATCACATTTCCAGCAACCATTCCTCAGCCCATCCGGCCAATTGATCAAGATCCTGCTGCAATTATTCACAACCATCTTCGCTATCTGCAAAATAACCTTTCAGAGCAGCCTACCATACGGAACCTTGTTTAATGCTTTGTTGAAGTCCATATATACAACAGCTCTGCCCTCATCGATCTTTATGGATGTGTCTTCAAAAACCGATTACATTATATTAAGGACAAAAGGGTAACTGGAGAAAGAATAAAAATTATTATCTATGTGTGGAGCCGCAGGAGATGGGCAAGATCCTCAATAAATATTGTTCCTCTTTTTTTATGGTGAAGATGAAGGTGCATGGTTAGGAAAGCTTTGTAAGGAAATGGGTCAAATGCAGGTAAAAGGGATTAGCTTGGATGGGCCATGTTGGTAAGGATGAGTTGGGCTGAATGGCCTGTGTCTGTGCTGTATGCCTGATTTCTAACTCTAAGTTGATGGTTAGCCGACTTCTTGAACCTCTGAAAACCTTGTGGAGAGGGTATAGCCATAATGCTGTTAAGGAGGGAGTTGCCAGATTTTGATCCAACAATGGTGGAAGAGCAGCAATATATTTCCACGTCGGGACGATGTGTAACTCAGAAGGCAACTTCCAGCCAGTGATATTCACAGGTTTTTACTGCCCATGTCTTTCCTGCCAGTGGAGGTCATGGGTTGAGAAGATGCTTTCTGAAGAGTCTTGGTGATTGCTGCTGTGCATCCTGTAGCTGGTACAAACTGCTACTAATGTGTGTCGCTAATGGAATGATTGAAGGGGTAATGGATGGGACACGTTTCAAGCAGGCTGCTATTTCCCGTGTGCTGTCAGGTTTCTTGAGAGTTATTGAAGCTGCACTCATCCAAGCCAGTGGAGAATATTCCATCACACTCCTGGATGTTGAGACAGTGTGATGAAGCAGGTTAAAAGGCTTGGGCAGTCATCAGTGGTGAAGACTGGAAAATAACTATCATCAAATACATTTATTATTATTCACATCATGATGATGATATTTATGCTGTTTACATCAATATGCAAGGTAGATTGCGTTCAGAAACAAAAGTGAACCATCTATAGTAAGGGAAGTCTGTAATAAGAAGCAATGTCAAGCAAAGTAAATGGTTTCTCACTTAAATGAGAAAGTGCATACGTGTACATTAGGTATGGCAGAGTACTGACTAATATAAAGCTATCATTTACTGCAGCATGTCCCCATTCAGCATTTGATATTAGTTCCACCTGTCCCTGCCCTTTTTGGTGTTGATAGACACAAATAGTTGGAGTAACTCAGCAGGACAGGCAGCATCTCTGAAGAGAAGGAATGGGTGATGTTTCGGGCCGAGATCCTCTTCAGACCTGTCACTTCTATCCAGTGATGCTGCCTGTCCCGCTGAGTTACTCCAGATGTTTGTGTCTACCTTCAGTGTAAATCAGCACCTGCAGTTCCTTCCTACATATTTTGCCTGCATTTTTAAAAATTATTTTTTTAAGTTCTGTTCTCCAGCAGGTTGCTGCAAGTTCAAGCTAATATTATTGCATTTAGTGGAATAAATAACTCAATATGGCTGAAGTGGAATATTTGGAATCTAGGTGAAGAGGTCAAGCAATTCTCTGTCTCCTTCACCAACCTCATTGAAAGTTGTGAAATAAATAATGGTAAGGAAGGAGTGCAAATTAGTGTGAATGTATTCAAAGTCAATGCAGATACAGATAAGATAACTAAACGGAAGCAAAACATTAATTAAGGAACAAAAGATGATTTCCTTTTCTGTTTTACATTTTTTAAATTTCCAACACTTATTAACCACTTAAACAGTGAGACCACATTGTGACATTTTTTTAAGAGACTAAAATGGTTTAGTGGAAGTAATCAACACCTAGTAGTCTGTTAGAATGTTGCTTAAAGGCATGTAGGATTTATGCATCAGTTAGAACAAAAGACTTGAGACTTATTGTTACTTTGTCAGCAAATTTGAGCCTAATTTAGTTCATGCAGTTCTGCACCCTTCTCCCTTGCTCATTCACTTGTGAAAATAGCTTCATCAAGATGCTTTATTTTTGCACACACCCAATCTCTAAGGAAATCCATGGCCAGTAAGTGAAATCAAACGGAGCGTTTGTACAATGAAAGACTGCTGCCTCCACATGTTATGAAAGCACAATCCGATCAGCCAACAGAAATTTGTGCAAAATTGTCTACTGTATAAAATACCTCATCCAAAGTGCTGGCTGAAAATCTACTTATCACAACTGAAACCATGGCTGGAACAGACTTCCCTTGACTGACCCTCTTTTGATATGAAGAAGCCTTCTACCTATTTTTCATGGTTCAATAACTTTAATGATGAAATAGATAAGAGTAGAAGGAGCAGTATCAATAAAAATCATTTATGAACTCGTTGGCCATGGTTAACACCGAACAGAGAATTGGTGTGTATCCCACGATGGAACAGGAATATATGTGAAACGATCTATGGCCCCAGTTGTTTTCTTGTAAGAGTGTGCATTGTTCTGGAAATACAGATGTGAATTCTAAAGTAAGTTCTTTATTCCTGCTCGGTGATGGATTAGCAGAGCAGATTCCCTTGTCATAATGATGTGTAAGAGTCAACTATATAAAATTGAATGGACTGATATATCTTAATAAGCATGCATCCCAATAGGCAGATGGGAAAAACTGGTAACCCCTAAAAATATTATTTCTGCTATAATTTTATTAGGTTACCCTTAGAATATAGACTCCCTAACACATTGTTAGAGTGCATTCCATACAGTACTCCCGGGAATGAGACAGCAAACCTGATCAGTGTGTGTGAGGAAAGAACCAGCCTTCAGACACCTGAATCAGGTGACAGTATACTACTGTCTGAAGAAGGGTTTCGGCCCAAAACATCGCCTATTTCCTTCGCTCCATAGATGCTGCTGCACCCGCTGAGTTTCTCCAGCATTTTTGTGTACCGACAGTATACTACTGCTCCACTCTCCTTGGTTCCAGGGCATTTCTGGATTATCTGCTTTGCCAGACCAACAGAGGTCACGGCTTCCGAGAGAGGTCCAACAGTACCAGTACCAGTACCGGAAAGGCTGTCAAGGAGCTGAGATACCAGCCCGTAAAGGTGGCCTCGGAAATCGGCAATGGGAACGTATCTGCTGGCCCTGGCTGAAACATAGAAACATAGAAAATAGGTGCAGGAGTAGGCCATTCAGCCCTTCGAGCCAGCACCGCCATTCATTGTGATCATGGCTGATCGTCCCCAATCAATAACCCGTGCCTGCCTTCTCCCCATATCCTTTGATTCCACTAGCCCCCAGAGCTCTATCTAACTAACTTAAATCCATCCAGTGAATTGGCCTCCACTGCCCTCTGTGGCAGGGAATTCCACAAATTCAGAACTCTCTGGGTGAAAATGTTTTTTCTCTCCTCAGTCTTAAATGGCCTCCCCTTTATTCTAAGACTGTGGCCCCTGGTTCTGGACTCACCCAACATTGGGAACATTTTTCCTGCATCTAGCTTGTCCAGTCCAGATGGGCCGGAGTTCCGGAGCCCCGGCCACAGGGGGGCAAAATCAGCCCACCAATTGGAATGGAAGGCTTGATGTGGTCGAGATCGGCCTCCTCACCCGGCCAGGTGCCACATTTTTGGGGGGACTCCTGTAATTATGTCTGGATTAATGGAGGTGCCAGGCCACCTGTAGCAACAGTCTCTATGACGTCTCAAGGGTTTAGCCCTCAATAGTCACTTTAATTGATGACCGTGGGTCAGAAGGTAATCGATACGCACCCACGAGCCCTCCACGTGACATTCAATGCCGTCGAAAGATGAATCTTCCAGAAAGTCTCTTGATTAATAGTTTCTTTATTGATGTACAAAGCAGTAAGATAATTAATCAAAGCTTCTTCTTGTATAAGTACGTTTCAATCATACTCGTGGTCATGGTCGTGCATGGTCGAAAACTATGTCTATCCTCCCCATCATCATCAAACTAAACTAAAGGGCCTGTCCCACTTGAGCATCATATGCGCGTCATTTATGCGACATCATTTACGCGTCACAACGCACAACGCCCGCGACGCTTGCGTGATGTGCGCATGGCGTGCATTACGCGCGCATAGTGAGTGGTGATGTAGGCAGTGATGCGTGGTCGCACGCGGTGCCCCAGGATTTTGGAATGCATAAAATCTTCCCGCACCACCTGCATAACGCGCAAATGACATCCAAGTGGGACAGGCCCTTTACTACTTGGGAATCTGCGCCAGAATCCTAGCCACGAACCACGCCCCAGACTACGTATAAATCCCACCCACATAATTGCAGGCAGAAAAAAATTTAAAGGTATATGGATAATTTTACTTCGGAGTCACGTGAGTGACTACGTGAAGAAGGCCGCCAACCCACATGCGCGTCATTACGTCTGACGCATTGCGCAACGACTGACTGGCAGGCGCGTCGCTCCTTCCAGCGGTAAGTTTAAAACGCTCAGGTAAGTGATTATACTTATCTGAGGTCGTTGCTCCCGGTTCGTTTACTGTTTTTTCTCAGAGTACTCGAACTTGGCGGCAAAATGTCTAAGGTGAAGAGGCGGGCCGCAGCGAAGCCGGCTACTGAAGACCGCGGACCTGCGGGTAGCGGGCGGCCGCTGATTTCGCCTTCAGGGTCGCTAGCAGAGGAGCCAGCGCCCACAGACTTGGTGCCGACAGTAAGCACCTTGGCTTGCCCGCTGAGGTGAAAAGCCATTAGGAAGTCTGTCAGGGCCCTGGACTCGGATGAGTCGGGCCAGGAGGATTCTCCTCCTTCTTTTTTTTTTTTTTTTTTTTTTTTTTAAATTTTTATTAGAAGTACGGTAAATTACAATAACACACAACACATATATCTTAATACATTTTTTGTACCGCTTCATTTTTTTTTAAGCTTTAAGAAAATGATAGAAGTAAGGAAAGTAAAGAAGGTGCGCAAGAGTCGTGAAGTGCAAGAGAGTGTTGGGAAAAGAAAGCCCCTTAGAAAAGAAGTTAGAGAAGGAAGTAAAGTAAGAAAGTAGACCCTAGAAAAGAAAGAAAAAGAAAGTAAGGACAATCGCTCTATTATAACATTAAACTCCGCAGAAAGACTACCAACCAAGTCTGTTTTTGTTGTTTTACCTCCCATTACCATGTCCTGATACCATTTATTTATTTATTTATTTTTTAAATTACTATTGCACCTCATGCTTGTAATAGGTCGATTCTCCTCCTTCTATGGGCAGTGTTTTTGGGAGACTGACCCACATGGAGCACCTAATGGAGAGGTTGCTCCAAAGCAATATGCTCCAAAGAAGGGAGCTACCTGAGCCCGGGTATTATGGAGAACCCAAGGTAGCGGCACCTGTGCCAGGGCTGCATAATATCTCCCTCTGTGAGGAGGGGAGCGTAGAAGGCCAGTTTTATACTGACTCAGAATACGGAGGCACAGCTGGGGAGCATGCTTCAAGGCATGATGGGCAATCCTTGGGAGTACCCCCCATGGCATCCAAATTTGCCATTCCTGTCCTAACAGGGGAACTACTGGGCGAGGAGTTGGCCATGAGCATAAATTACCTGGCCTCTCACCAACTCCAAGATCAGGCCATGGTGGAAACCACTACCAAATACCATACCCCAGTAAACTGGGCCTCATTGAATGTCCCGGCAGTGAATCACTCCATCTGGGGACACATTGGAGGGGGCGTCGGAGCCAAAGAGGGAAAACTGCAAAAAATCTTAAGATTCGTTGCCTCAGGCATCGCGGCCTTTGCCAGGTCGGTGGATGGGGTGCCCCTCTCTGATGTTCAGCAGGACGCGATGGCATTAATGTGCAATGCACATTTTAAGATTAATTGCCTCCGAAAGAATGCCATCAGTCCTGCTCTGAACCCAAAGTTTGCAGCTTTGTACAAGGCTGGGAACATCCAACCACTAAACCCTCTGTTCGGGGAAGATCTGCCTAAGCAAGTCAGGGAGCTGGATGATGAGGCTAAAACAGTTGGCCTTATCAAGGCCCCAACACCTTCCAAGTCTTCATCCTTCCGGCGGCAGTACTCCTATCCTCCTCTCTACATCAGACGGTTCGCCGGATATGGTGGGCATCAAGAACAACAGACACATAGGCCTTTTTTAGGGCAGGGCCCAAGCCGGGCCATGTTCAAGATGCGTGGATGGCGCCCTCCAACAGCCCTACCCCCCAGACCTCGGGGGCAGAAGCAAACACCATACCGCCTATAACCACTGAGGTAAGTGAGTCTGGTTGTTTGCGTAACACATCTTCGATGGATCAGTTACAAGTTGGGGGGAGATTACAATATTTCTTTCACAAATGGCATTGGATAACATCTGACCCGTTTATACTGCACAGTATACAAGGTTTCCAAATTGAGTTATTTTTCAATTCGCCTCCACCCACACAGCATACACCGAGCCGCACTTTTGTTCTTTCACAACAGGAGTGTGCGAATGCACAAGGTGAAATCGAATCTTTACTCAAGAAAGGGGTAATTGAGAGGTCGAGTCATGAGTCTCACCAGTTTTTGTCCAATATATTTACTAGGCAAAAGAAGGATGGAGGATGCCGAATCATCCTTGATTTGACTGAACTTAACACCTTTGTGCAGTTTAAACACTTCAAAATGGAAATCTTTGTTACTGCCAAACAACTGGTTTTCAAGGGATGTTACATGGCATGCATCGACCTCAAAGATGCTTACTATTCAGTGGCCATTCATGAAGACCACAGGAGATATTTGAAGTTTAGCTGGATGGAGCAATATGGCAATATAAAGCATTGCCTAATGTATTAACCTCAGCCCCCCAGACTATTCACTAAATTGCTAAAACCAGTCCTGGGGCTACTCAGGGCACAGAATCACATAGTCATGGCATACTTGGATGACATTTTAATCATTGGGAAGGCTATGGAATTAGCTGAATTATCTGTGTCAGCTACCAAACTTATGTTTGAGAGACTGGGGTTTCTAATCCATCCAGTTAAGTCCAAATTGGTACCATCTAGAGTAATTGATTATTTGGGTTTCACCATAAACTCAATTCACATGTCAGTGGCTCTGCCTTGGGGCAAGCAATTAGAATTAATTGAAGCCTGCAGCAATCTCATTGTTAAGAACCAACCTTATATTAGACATGTGGCTAGTATAGTTGGCAAATTAGTGGCTGCTTTCCCAGCTACCCAGTTCAGGCCTTTGCACTACCAAAACTTACAATGAGCAAAGGAGCAGGCACACAAACATCATAGAGGTCACTTTGATAGACCCATGCAGTTGCCAGCTGAAGCCATTGCTGAGTTACAATGGTGGGTTACCAATATTCGATATTGTTCTAGTACTATGTTAGTTGATACACCATCAGTTATCCTGCAAACTGATGCCAGTGCGCTAGGTTGGGGTGCTACCAACACCGCCTCAAGCTGCGGTGGCAGATGGAATCTGCAGGAATCATCGATGCTTCAGTCATATGGTATTAACTACTTAGAGTTGTTGGGAGCACTCTATGGGTTAAAGGCTTATTGTAGCAATATGCATCATGTGTATGTTCAACTTCAGATTGACAACACTACAGCAGTAGCATACATTAATCACATGGGTGGAAGTAAGTCTGTATCCTGTGATAAATTGTCTAACCTCATTTGGCACTGGTGTATTACGAGAAACATCTGGGTTTCAGTTATTTACTTACCAGGTAGATACAACATGGTGGCGGACACCAAGTTACGAGAATTCAATGACAACAAAGAATGGATGTTGAATCACGAAGTATTTAACGACATTGTCGTTCGATATGGTGTTTGCATCCAGACTAAATCATCAGTGACCAAATTACGTTTCATGGGAATCAGACCCAGGGGCAGTAGCAGTAGATGCATTCTCGTTACACTGGGGTGGAACATTCTTGTATGTGTTTCCCCAATTTGCCTCATCAGTCGATGCTTGGCCAAGATCAAGCAACACTCCGCCTCTGGCATATTGGTAGTACCAGACTGGCCTAGTCAGCATTGGTTCCCACTCATCCTAGATATGATTACACAGCCTTTTATGGCTGTCCCTAAAAGCAGATATCTCCTGGTACATCCTGTGACAGGGGAAAGCCATCCTCTTCATGACCGGATAAATTTATTGGTTTGCAGATTCTGAGGAGACCATTCCTGGGGCTCGGGCTTTCAGATCGTACGGTAGATGTGATCACTGCGGCCTGGAGGAAGAGCACCCAGAAACAATACATCACTCATATAAGGAAATGGGAGATGTACTGCTCTCTTGCGAATATTTCCTATGACACGGCTTCCATTACCGATGTTTTGGAGTTCCTTTCATCACTATTCCATGATCAGAAACTCAGTTACAGTGCCATAAATAGTGCTAGGAGCTCTTTGTCATCTTACTTATGGCTGGGGTCAGGGAACCACTCTGTCGAATCTCACCCCTTAATAACTAGATTTATGAAGGGCATTTTTAACTCAACTCTCCCTAGGCCCAGATATTCACAAATATGGGATGTGAGCGTGGTCCTCATGCTGCTCCGTCAGTGGGCACCAGCTTCATCTCTGTCTTTGCCTAATCTCACACTTAAGGTAGTCAAGCTCATGGTGCTGGTCTCAGCACAACGATTCCAGACGTTAAATAAACTTAGACTGGACAGCATGGTTACATCTTTCGACAACATCACCTTTTTTGTTGATGATCTCATAAAGCAGAGCAGACCAGGGATGTTGTAGCTCAAATTAAGTTGTATGGCTTACCCCTTAGACCAACGGTTGTGTGTGGTATCTCACATACTACAATACATTAAGGTCACTAAGAGCCTCAGAGGCTCGGAATTATCCTTATTCATCAGCTACACCAAACCTCATAGGAAGGTTACTGGGCAGACCATGTCAAGATGGATAAAACAGGTTCTGGCATGTGCAGGAGTGGACACTGGCACTTTGAAACCTCATTCCACCAGGGCTGCATCTACATCAGCAGCGAGGGATATGAACGTCCCTCTCGACCACATTCTAGCGGCTGCAGGATGGTCTAATGAACTGACGTACCAAAGGTTTTATAACAAAACTATCGCCAGACCGGGAACTTTTACTAATTCTGTTTTAGGTTCTGTTTTACAGTTTCCCCCTGGGTGTGAGGGGTTACTGTTAATTTCTTTGATTATTAAAACATCAGCATTTTTTATTTATGTCATGTCTGAATGCATTAATTTTTCTCACTCATCCTGGTCAACTGATGCAGTGTGTGATGCATGGACTCGGTTTCCACGGCATGAAATCACAGAGCTTCAAAATCTTCATGTATTCACTCACGTGACTCCGAAGTAAAATAGTAAGATTCAAGTTCAAGTGAGTTTATTGTCATGTGTCCCTGGATAGGACAATGAAATTCTTGCTTTGCTTAAGCACACAGAAAATAGTAGGCATTTACTACAAAACAGATAAATGTGTCCATATACCATGATATAAATATATACACACATGAATAAATAAACTGATAGTGCAAATAACAGAAAGTGGTTGGTAATAATCAGAGTTTTGTCCGAGCCAGGTTTAATAGCCTGATGGCTGAGGGGAAGTAACTATTCCTGAACCTGGTTGTTGCAGTCTTCAGGCTCCTTTACCTTCTACCTGAAGGTAGCAGGGAGATGAGTGTGTGGCCAGGATGGTGTGGGTCTTTGATGATACTGCCAGCCTTTTTGAGGCAGCGACTGCGATAAATCCCCTCGATGGAAGGAAGGTCAGAGCCAATGATGGACTGGGCAGTGTTTACTACTTTTTGTAGTCTTTTCCTCTCCAGGGCGCTCAAATTGCCGAACCAAGCCACGATGCAACCGGTCAGCATGCTCTCGACTGTGCACCTGTAGAAGTTAGAGAGAGTCTTCCTTGACAATCCGACTCTCCGTAATCTTCTCAGAAAGTAGAGGCGCTGATGTGCTTTTTTGATGATTGCATTAGTGTTCTCGGACCAGGAAAGATCTTCAGAGATGTGCACGCCCAGGAATTTGAAGCTCTTGACCCTTTCAACCATCGACCCGTTGATATAAATGGGGCTGTGGGTCCCCCTCCTACTCCTTCCAAAGTCCACAATCAGTTCCTTGGTTTTGCTGGTGTTGAGGGCCAGGTTATTGCGCTGGCACCATATGGACAGTTGCTCGATCTCTCTTCTGTACTCTGACTCATCCCCATCAGTGATACGCCCCACAATAGTGGTGTCGTCAGCGAACTTGATGATGGAGTTCGCACTGTGGTTCGCTACGCAGTCATGGGTATAGAGTGAGTACAGCAGGGGGCTGAGCACGCAGCCTTGAGGTGCTCCCGTGCTGATTGTTATTGAGGCTGACACATTTCCACCAATACGAACAGACTGTGGTCTGTGGACGAGGAAGTCAAGGATCCAGTTGCAGAGGGATGCGCAGAGACCCAGTTCTGCGAGTTTGGTAACCAGTTTGGAGGGGATGATTGTGTTAAATGCCGAGCTGTAATCAATGAATAACAGCCTGACATATGAGTTTTTGTTGTCCAAGTGGTCCAGTGCGGAGTGGAGGGCCAGCGAGATCGCATCCACCGTTGATCTGTTGTGGCGGTACGCAAACTGCAGTGGGTCCAGGTTTTTGTCGATGTAGGAGTTGATTTGCTCCATGATCAACCTCTCAAAGCACTTCATCACCACCGGCGTTAGTGCCACTGGTCGATAGTCATTGAGGCATGTCACCTTACTCTTCTTGGGCACCGGTATAATTGATGCCCTTTTAAAGCAGGTGGGGACCTCAGACCTCAGAAGTGAGAGGTTGAAAATGTCCGTAAAAACTCCCGCCAGTTGGTCCGCACAGGTTTTTAGAACACGACCGGGTATACCATCAGGACCAACCACTTAAACGAGAACTTACCAGTTTGAAGTTTGATCTTTATTTTATGAGGAGTTACGATGAGCGATTACGTGCCCTCCACTCCCGACCAACGTAAAATAAAGATCTTCTGGAAGTTCTAGTCAGCTCTAATCTTACTATTTTAGTTCAACAACTGTTATCTGTGATTTCACACCGCTGCTTTGAAGATTGACGCGCATGCGGGTTGACGGCCTTCTTCACGTAATCGCTCATCGTAACTCCTCATAAAATAAAGATCAAACGTCAAACTGGTAAGTTCTCGTTTAATCTTACTATTATAATATACTGAGTTAAGCTTGTCTATTGTCTAAAATAGTCTCAAGAATGGCGAATGATTCAACAATCATTAAAGGTTAATTCAGGTCCACTTAATGGCATGTTCATTGCAATTGTGTTGATGTGTTTGAAATACTACACGTTAATTTTCAGTGGTAAATACATACATCCTATTCAAAATGAACATGCTCTCACTTGCACCATGACCCCAATGTATTGCTTAAGAAAGGAAAGCAGATCAAAGAGAGCTTTGAGAGCTTCCCTTCCAAACTCTATGCTTCCACTTGCCGATCAATGTCGTACTCATTTTTGTACTGTGCTTTACACCTTAAGATGACAACAGATTTCATGAGTTCACAAGTTAAGTAGAATTAGGCCATTTGGCCCATCGAGTCCACTCCGCCATTCAATCAAGGTTGATCTCTGCCTCCTAATTCCATTTTCCTGCCTTCTCCACATAATGCTTGACACCCGTTCTCATCAAGAATTTGTCTATCTCTGCCTTAAAAATATCCACTGACTTGGCCTCCACAGCCCTCTGAGACAATGAGTTCCACAGATTAACTACCCTCTGACTAAAGTAGTTCCTCCTCACCTCCTTTCTAAAAGAGCGCCCTTTAATTCTGAGGCTATGGCCTCTGGTCCTAGACTCTCCAACCAGTGGAAAAATATTTTCCACATCCACTCTATCTATGCCTTTCATTATTCTGTAAGTTTTTGTACGCTACTGTGCGATACTGTAATGTTTTGCACGCTTGTGGAGGCCAGGTTATTCAGTGTGTAAGAGGGGACCTCAGTCCTTGCCTTCCAGGCAGCTGAGTGCTGCAGGACTCCTCTGGGCAGCAGGGCAACTGCTTGAGGATGTTGATTGTGTGCTCTCTAACACTTCAAGAGGCAGCACGAGACTCATTGTAATCCTGCTGTGACTACTCATGTTGGTTCAGGACTGGAATCAGGAGACACATCTTGTGAGGATCACCCTCGTTACTCAGCAACCAGTCTTTAACCTGCCAGAGCTGACAAATGCTGGTGAGGACTGCTATTGAATGAAGGAATCATGTCGACTGCTGGAATTACAAGAATGACTCACAAGCCACAGTTGAATATTAGCCGAGCAGAGATTAGAATCCACTTTGATTCATAAAAGGTGACAAATGTGCAAATGTGCAATTTACCTAACCAAGAAAATCAGACATCACATGAGATGAGATCGAGCAGCCTATTCACCTGCTGTAACAATACCTTGGATTCGCTTACAACTGTCATTGAAGAACATCAAATTGCTAACCCTCCGACAGATTATAACTGACAAAGAGGATCCTTGGCCAACTGAACCTCATTTAGGAATCTGAGGGGTAACTCTTTCACACAGAGGGTGGTGGGTGTATGGAACAAGCTGCCAGAGGAGGTAGTTGAGGCTGGGACCATCTCACCATTTAAGAAACAGTTGGACAGGTACATGGATAGGACAGGTTTGGAGGGTTATGGACCAAACGCAGGCACGTGGGACTAGGGTAGTTGGGACATTGTTGGCCAGTGTGGGCGAGTGGGGCCGAAGGGCCTGTTTCCACACTGTATCACTCTATGACTCTATGACCCTCGTGTCAGAGAGCAGTTTCCGCTTCCAATGTCGAAAGAAGGGTCTCAATCCAAAATGTCACCCCTTCCTTCTCTCCAGAGATGCTGCCTGTCCCGCTGAGTTACTCCAGCATTTTGTGTCTGTCTTTGGTTTAAACCTGCATCTGCAGTTCCTTCATACGTTCCTCTTCCAGTGTTCCAGGTTCTAGGTGCCTACAAGATTGTTCAGTTTACCAGGATCATTCTGAACGAGATGCTGGAATAGGATGAGATACCTGGCCCGGGATGGGATTCATAGATTTGGTGGTGAAATGTAAAGGGGTATTAGAATATGGTTTCCATTTATAGATTACTTGAAGGGGTAGATCGGACCGGCACGGAGGCCGGACTGAAGCCTGAACCCAGGACTAGATGAATAGTTATGTTCTCTGACTTACGGACCTATCTCCCAAGTTGTATTATTGATAGTTTATTCTATTTTTCTAATTTCTTTCTTTCTTTCTTTCTTTTTTTCTATCTATAAATATAAATAAATAATTAGAGGCAATGTTTATAGATAACCGATAAAGGAGGATCCCAGCTACTTTGGTAACTGGGTCCCTGGAAACCTGGATACTTAATATATAACTGCTAAACAAAGTCTGTACCGGTTTGGATTATGATATGCAAATGCCTCTAATAAAAATTTATTTTATAAAAATTTAAAAAAATTTAAATGTAAAAGGGGAATTGGAGCAGGAGGATAGGTGCTGGTGGGTGCAGGTTAACCTAAAATGAGGAAAGCATTTCCACCTTTTGGGATGATTTTCTGTCTAATTTTAGCAATTCATTTTAGAACGCTTGTCAAGTCATGGCATCTTTTTTTTTTTAAAGGATCAGCTGACTGTGCCTAACAAACTAGTGCTAATGCTATTTCTTCAAATTCTGCAGAAGTGAGCAATTGTTTGCCTGTCCATCTTTAAAACCATCTTGCCCATTTTGTGTTGGTTGATCACAGCAGGAAAGGCAAGTGCAGACGACTGGATTGCAAGGCCTGGTTTCAGTAGAATACAGTGAGAATTTATATCTCCACTTGAGTCAGTCCAGAGACCATGAGTTAGTCCCAAGGCAGTGAGTGAGTCTAGAGGCCATGAGTAGGTCGCTCCCCCCCCCCTCCCCACTGACATCCCCCACCTCAAGTCGCTGCCCTCCGCCTGGCTAAAGGATGCTCCCCTTCCTGAAGCCGCCCCCATCCCCCGCTGCAGGACACCCCCCTCCCTCATCAGCCCACGAGAGCCCCCACCTGAAGCCGTCCCCCTCCCTCAGCTGCAGGACGTTTGCCACCCCCCGCCCCACCTCGACAGCCCCCGCCTCAAAAAGTGTTTTGCACAGATTCCTCAGTGAGTCCAGAGGTTTGAGAATTACAACAAAACAATGGAATTCTTTAATTTGCCACAACCAAGAAATGGAAGGATGCACCTTGATGATGACAATCCAGAATTGCTGCAGGACTTGCAATACGATAGAACTGAACCACAGCAATTTGTTGAGGAGAATGTGCCTCTGCTGAATGCTGAGCAGAGAGCAGTGTATGCACTCAATTTAACAGAAGGTGAAGACATTCCCCTTCAGCAGACCCAATTCCCCATTCAATCAAGTTTTGCGATGACGATCCATAAAGCACAAGGACAAACAATGCAGAAGGTGTTGATCTACCTCGACAAACCGGTATTTCAGCATGGAAAACTATATGTCTCTTAGCCGAGGAAAGATGAAGGGAAATGTCAAAGTTTACCTGAAGGATGGAACATCGACCAAGAATGTGTCATTAAAAGCGTGCTTCGTTGAATGATGGCTTCTGAGATAAATTCTCAGATATTCTTTGTTAAAATTTGACTGCTCAATCTCTCTATATTTAAATTGTCTCTTTCTTTTATCAACAGCAAAGAGACATAAAGAAGCAGTGAGCAGCAACAAGAGACACAACAAGAAAGAACTTAATAATTCTCGTCTTTAACATTTAAATTGATATATTTTAAGAGTCATTCTCATTTTAAACTTTTCATGCCTGCGTGTTCTTCATCACAATGAGAACCTAATAGGCAGGAATGGATGCTCTGTGGGAGAGCCACTAAGAGTGCCATGGGGGGAGGTTGTCGGGAGATGGATTGAATGCGTGAGGGGAAGGGGAATGGCAAGGAGCAGAGTGGCGTGGGGGGGGAGTGAAGGGAGTTGGGGTGACTGAGTGAACTGCCAGCATACCGGGCGTGAGTGACTGCACTGCCAGCCCACCAGCCGTGAGTAAGTGAACTGCCAGCCCACCGGCTGTAAGTGACTGAACTGCCAGCCCACGAGCCGTGAATGACTGCACTGCCAGCCCACGAGCCGTGAGTAAGTGAACTGCCAGCCCACCAGCTGTAAGTGACTGAACTGCCAGCCGTGAGTGACTGCACTGCCAGCCCACCAACCGTGAGTAGGTGAACTGCCAGCCCACCAGTTGTAAGTAACTGAATTGCCAGCCCACAAGCCGTGAGTGACTGCACTGCCAGCCCACCAGCCATGAGTAAGTGAACTGCCAGCCCACCAGCCGTGACTGAACTGCCAGCCCAATAATCCATTCAGTCCACCCTCTCCCCATTCTCTCTCACAGTCTGTCACCTGTTTTGGGCAGAATTTCTGGCAGTTTCTCAGCTGCCAGCATACCAGGTCTGAGTGACTGTACTGCCAGGCCTCAGTGACTGTGCTGCCTGGCCTCAGTGACTGAGCTGCCAGCCTAAGAATCCATTTGGCCCACAATGTCCATACTAGCCCTCTGGAAACCAGTCCCTTTGGCCCACAACATCCATACTAGTGCGACACAAACCCCCCCCCCCCCCCCCCACTGACCAGCAATATTGGAATTGGTGGAGAGGTGGAATATTGCATTGGGTGACCAGCCCTCCTGTGTGATGTCTTAGTCTAGTATATATATATATATACACACACTCATGCACACATATGTGCACACAAAAAAACAAACATTAATAGTGCAATAATAACAATAATAGTCAATGTAGTTCAGAGTTTATTTGAGGTTGTGGTGTTTAATAGCTGAATGTCTGTTGGGACGAAGCTGTTCCTGAACCTGGACGTTACAGTTCTCAGGCTCTTGTACCTTCTTCCCAGTGGAAGGGGTGAAATGAGTGTGTGGCCAGGATGGTGTGGGTCTCTGTTGATGCTGGCTGCCTTTTTGAGGCAGCGACTCTGGTAAATCCCTTCGATGGTGGGGAGGTCAGAAACCATGATGGACTGGGCAGTGTATCATCTGTTTCTTTTTTGATAATCATTACATGATGATTCATAGGTGCATTTACCCTTTCGATATGTTCATATATCACATTGATGCAATGTACAACCACAGAGGAAACAGCAAAAAACAAAATGCAGCATTGAAAGAGCAGGTATAGGAAATAACCAGAGGAATGTGATTAGTGTGATTGCTCTGCAAACCAGCATAGACTCAATGGGCCAAATGGCATTTTCATGTCATTATATAAATATGCGAAAAATATAAAATATGATTGAATGTGATAACTAACCGCTGTACAACAAGGCAGAGGAAAAGATCAATGCGAACCGCAGTATGTTGCAGAACAAACTGGAGAGGCTAAATGGACCAATTCTCCTCTGATGTTAAGTGTTCTTATGACAGTACGGCTGATGAAAAGGGACCACAGTGATCTGTAAAGTTTGATGAAGACAGTAACTGCCTGCCTAATGTTCCCATCAGGGAGGCCACACATCATCCTGGAGTCTCATTTACTACCACAGAATCTCCTGTCCGCCCCCTTAACTAATCAGTCTCCTATCACTACAGCTCTGTCTGAATTTGCCCTTCCTCATTGTGCCTCAGAACCATGCTCAATGCCACCGAGCTGACTGCTGCTGCTGCTGCTCCACCCTGACCAGCCATTCCCCTCCACAGTATCCATAGAGCCAGACCTGTTGTAGGAAGAACTGCAGATGCTTTAAGAATAAGGGGTAGACCATTCAGGACTGAGATGAGGAAAAACTTTTTCATCCAGAGAGTTGTGAATCTGTGGAATTCTCTGCACAGACATTTATTTTTGGTACATTTATAAAGTTAACATTTATTATTTTGGTCTTATCGGAAAAAAGATCATGGTCTATGCTATAGGATGGATGGCCATTTACAATATTAAAGGGAAGGTGACGTTACTAATGTCAAAGAGAGTATATAAGAAAGAACTGCAGGTGCTGGTAAAATCAAAGGTAGACACAAATGGAGAGATGCTTTTCGAGACCCTTCTTCGGACTCGAGACTTCAGACTCAGAGTCTGAAGAAGGGTTTCAACCCGAAACGCCGCCCATTCCTTCTCTCCATAGATGCTGCCTCACCCACTGAATGACTCCAGCATTTTGTGTCCAGTGTCAAAGAGAGGTTGAGTTACTCCACCCTTTTGTGTCTGTGGTTATTAATACCTGTCACAGTAATTTGAACACACAGATCCCCTGCAGTAAGATTTTGCTTATGCAGTAGATCTGCTTCCTCTTGTATTTTGCCATGCTTCCTCCTCCGTATCCTCCTTTCTGCTCTTTATCCTTCTCTTCATGCTCTTGCCATCGTTTCTCACTCAAAATTATGCTGCCCTCTCAAGGGACAGATTGCATACCATCTGTTACTGCAGCAGAGACTTGATATCCATACGTCTGAGTACTGCAGAGCAGACAAGACAGTGCAAGTATTTTCATAATCATAAACATAATAATCATAATCATAATCATACTTTATTAGCCAAGTATATTTTGCAGCATACGGGGAATTTGATTTGCCATACAGTCATACCGTTAAAAAGCAACAAAACACACAAAATACATTTTAACATGAGCAACCACCACAGTGACTACTCCACATTCATCACTGTGATGGAAGGCAAAAAAAAGTTCAATCTCTTCCCTTCTTTGTTCTCCCGCGGTCGGAGGCCTCGAGCCCTCCGTTAACGGGACGATCTTGGCTCCCATAGCCAGCGGTCGGGCCCTCTGCATCGGGGCGATCAAGCTCCTGCATCAACCAAATTGTGAAAGGCCTGGATAGAGTAAATGTGGAGAGGATGTTTCCACCAGTGGGAGTGGAAATAGTTTAGGATGAGGTGCCCCCTCATCCTTCTAAACGGTTCTCCAATGGAGCTACTGCTTCCTTTTTATCCTCTTTCACATACTTGCCAACAATTTTTCCATGATTTTACTTGCCGATATTGTTTTCATCAAACTCTGCTTTACTAATTTTCTTTTTAATCTCACTTCTGTAGCTTCAAAACTCTTTCAAGCTTCCTGCCATTTTCTTCTCTTTTTATCGAAATAAACTTCTAATTTTGACTTACCATACAATTATTTTGGTCTTATCGGAAAAAAGATCATGGTCTATGCTATAGGATGGATGGCCATTTACAATTACCATCCCTGTTATCCATTTGTGTTTAGATTTGCAAACTCCTTGAAGGGTTAATGGATTCACCTCATGTTCTCAAAGTAAGAATGTTTTAGTCTAGATCTCTTGGCTTCCTGAACATCTCCGGCTTCTCCGACACTGATGTACCATTACCTAGGTGGTTCTGGTCCACTTTTATTAACTCATTCCTCCATGGGATAAAATTGGCTCTACCACATTCTAGAACATCTTCTCTTGATCTACCTTAGTTACAACTGCTGCCGCCAAAATGTTTTCCAATGCCGGCCTTGCCGTTTCCACGGATTAATTCCCTGAATCCAATCAGTATAGCTTCCACATTTGTTAAATGTGTTGCTAAATAAAAATGTCTTGAATCCCATTTCAAGAATATCATACTTTGCTTTGCATTTGCAACCTCTGCTACATTTACAGCCACCATTACGCAAAAGAGACATAAGAGCAATGTGCCCTGTGCACACTCACCATCATATTAAATATGTTGCTATAGATGTGGAAAGTCCTGTAAACTGGTCTTCAAATAAATACATATTTCATCAAAACTAAATTGAGCTAATTTATTCATTGCATTTATTTAATTATCCGGCTCTTAGATTGATCTATCGCTAACCCTCTGATGCACAATCCTTTTGAAGTTAAGTTCTGTGCGAGATGATAATTCAAAGTGGCTCTTTTATGTGTTGGACACTTAGTCAATTCCACCAGTTGCTTTTAAGATTTGATTCTTTGAATTGCACAATTCAATTGTTGCATTTGCCTCTTCTACCGGGCGCAAAGAAGAAAGTGTTCTTCCACTCCTCAAAAGGATCTGAATTTACTTTTGTGCTTTCATTTGCTCTTTGCTCCTTTTGGCTTAGTGCCACAGCAGGGTACCTGCATTGATATTGGGAATATATGTAAATGTTCAAAGTATTCTATTGGTTTTAAACTGGTATCCAAGTGCTCACAGTTTCCAATAGGAAAAGAGCTATAATTACTCTTCTAGGGTAAAATGTAATAAACATTAGTATTGTAATACAAGAATTGCAGGTTTTAAAGAGTTGCAAGTTATACATCAAATGAGCAATTCTGAGAGCCATTGCCTGAGCCATATCCTCAAAAAGTACTTCTACTTGTCAGCTCCATAGTACTCAGACGTACGGATATCAAGATCACTGTTCTAGAGAATAAAAATTACAATTTTCAAACGTCGCCTCATAATTCAATAAGAAGAGGAAATGCCGGAAACACTTAACAAGCCATGTAGCGGAGAGAATGACGGAATGGGTTGACATTTCAAGTTCATAAATTTTAAAATATCATAATTTAATGCTTTACCCATTACGTGGTAGGAATGTGGGGAATTATACTGTGCAAGGCAACGCCTCTTCTAGGTCCTGTGCCATGAGCTAAAGGCAGCACTGACTAAGCCTCTGAACAACTAAAGCAACACTTTGTATTGCAGCCCTTGTGAATTAAAATACAACATTCTGTGACGCCATTGAGCTTCTTCATTATTAATTTTACCAGCTCACTAGATTTTAGTGATTAATATGGACAGACAAAACCTTCTTGGGATACACACTTCCTGCTCTTTAGCCAGAAAGAAATATTCCCCTTTTCAGTTTTGAATCCCAAGTAGGCTCAAAGTGAGATGCCAGCTCTTATACTGATGGTTAGTGTTTGCCAACAGGACATTCTTGATTTGCACAATGAAATCAACACTAAAGCTTGTAGGTAGCCGATTTATTCTTATAAATACTCAAACAGTATCTCAGTAAAGCTTGTGTCCTGAATTTGTTTTCATTAAAATGATGGTTATTTTCTTATCTGTATGATCCTTTAGTTTAGTTTAGAGATACAGCACGGAATCAGGCCCTTCGGCCCACTGAGTCTGCACTGATCAGCTATCACCCCGTACACATAAAAGGGACAATTTATATATTTTTTTACCAAAGCCAATTAATCTACAAACCTGTACTTCTTTGGAGTATGGGAGGAAACCAGAGCACCCGGAGAAAACCAACACGATCACAGGTAGAATGTACCATCCCCATCCGGAGAACACCCTTGGTCAGGATCGAACCTGGTTCTGGCGCTGTAAGGCAGCAACTCTACTGCTGCGCCTCTGTGCCGTCCGCAAAAGAAAATGGCCATTTCCACTTTATAAAAAATGGATATTAGGAAAGAAAACTCCTGCATTTGTTCCTTTGAAAGTGATAAGACAATAAGACAGGAGTAGGCCATTCGGCCCTTCAAGCCAGCACCGCCATTCAATGTGATGTCGCTAAAATATTAATATTTAGAAAGATCAACATGTGAAAAGAGAATTCATGTGGCAAAACGTTTTTGCCCTCTCCAAAAATACTTTGTAAACTTCAGTATGGCATGAAACTTCAATAGTTGCAAGTGCCATTGGCAGCCATTAGAAGATGTGTAGTTCAGTGTGTGGTATAAATTGCAGGTGATTAGGGCAGCTAATGTACCTGCAATAATGAGATGCCTGCTGCTACAGCAGTAGATAAAGACTGAAATCTTTACTCCAAATCGATGAAGCGACTAACCATGAAATTGGAATAGTTTGTCACGGCTGAGGAAAGAAATACTGCAGCGAGACACATCATAAACTTCACCAACAAGTAATAAAAGAAAGTTAAGCTTCTGGAAGAAAAAACCTGTTCGAATTGGTTTTAAAAATAACGTAAATAAAATGTTGCTCAAATTAGGAGAACTTTGCTGGGCTTGGAATGTTTCTGTCAACATACTATTACATAGATGCACCAAGATTGGAGTTGAGCAAAGTACACCAATTGAGGACCTTCATTAATTATATCACTGAATGGTGTCAACATCTCACTTAAAATTATTAATGATATCAATTACTCTGCCTATTCCAGCCCTGAAAAAAACAGTAATGCCAGATCTATCATTCAATTTTTAATGCACTTACAACATTATAGTAAAGATACAGGAAATTCATAGCATCAATGTATCTCCCTTGTGATAGCCTTTAGCATTATTCCCGAGTCAAATAACAGCCTTACTGCCCTATAAATCCAGTGTAGGATTGTTCTCCTTTTCAGAAGATTGTGTGTTATGTTTTGTTCTCTATAATCCTTTGGATAGCTCTTCATTGATGTTAATGTGGTGAAACTTCAGAAGTCAAAAATACAGCGATCATTTTTAACCCGTTTAAACCGATACTAGCGGATACTTTATCACACATGATTGATGTTATTGATTGACTGAATGGCCATTAACATGTCAAGAACAAATTCAAGTGTCCTAATTTAATGGCTGCACCATACGTTAATTTATCGGTCTTGGGCTTGTGAAACAGGAAACCTTGAAATGATTAAAGCACTTGACTGATCTTTTTGCATTAATCAGCTTCGGTCTTCGGTTCTTTCAACAAAAGAAAAATTAAGCCTTGGCAGTCTTATTGGCCATTCTGGACACATTTTAAAAGCACTGATCTAGAACAGACCTCCAGTTTGATGTGCCTAATTTCAATTAGAAAAAGCTGTTAGGATCCATCAAATAAACAAAAGCAAACTATTGTGGATACCAGAAATAGTCAAGCACGAGTAAGAGAGAAGACAGGCAGCATCTGTGGAGACAGAATCAGAGCTAAATTATTTCTTTTAGTGATGTCCTGAGCCAGCGAAGGCTGGAATAAAGAAAACAGGCTTCTATAAAATTAAAAAGCAGGAGTCATTAAATTGCAAAAGGAACAGTGATCCGAAATCTGTTGCGTATGTGTGTGCGTGTGGGCATGTGTGTATGCGCGCGTGTGCATGTGTGTGCGTATGCATGTCTGTGAGATTTGAGGTGGGTCGAAAGCAGGGTGAGGGGTCTAATGTGACATTAAGAGAAAAAAATAGTTCATAATTGGTGTAAATTTCACAATAACGTTCTTTCGATGAACAGGAATCAGTCAATGCTATTGATTCCAGTTGCTACCTTAAAGAATGTGCAAGTATGTGGATATTAGAGGAAAAAACAGAAGGCTCTTCCCATGTGATATAGCTGTCAATATTGAGGTGCGTACAGCAAGACTGCCACACAGCTCAGACAAAGGAAAAATAGAATAAGGTTGCTGAATCAAACTAGCTTGTTCCCAAAGCAAACGAGCTTTTACAACATGGCAATAATGCATGTGGTATATTCCAATTCATAATAAATCTGCAGGCAGCTTTTACATTGAGATACACAAACACTTTCTACATTATGCTGCATCTGACAATGCTGTCCATATGCTTTACCACTGCCCGCATAATGACAAACATATGCATTATTGATATTCATGCTATTTATTTTATAACCTCACGCCAATTGTTTACAATAAACAAGTCAAAGATTTTGAGATGGAAACAAAAAAAAGTTGTAAAATTCTCTCCTGGGAGGTGAATCAACATAGGATGATATTGTCAGTAAGCTATTTCCAACGTCCACACTTGTGGTTGAACTGACTTTGGTAAATTGCCCATTTGCATGAGGTACCAACACACCAGCGGTATACATAAAACTCCATTTAGTGGTAGTGATCTCCAGAGACCAAGTCAGCAGCATAATAAAGAATTCCTTTCCCTTTCCAATAGGTGCACAATTGTCCGATGGAATATAGACCAATCGAAAATTTGTGCTGAGAAATGGCAACTGGCATTTAATCCAGACAGATGCGATACATTTTAGAAGGTCAAATGCTCAATGAAACAACAGAGTAAATGGATGGACTCAAAGAAGCATTGGTGTACAGAGGGATCTTGTGGTGCAAGTCCATAGCTCCCTGAAAATGGCATTGCATGTCGACCCAATGCTAAATAAGGCGTATGCTTGCATCTTTAGCTTCTTTCTGTTTGCTTTCAGTGATCAGGCATTGAGTATGAGAGTAAGGAAAACATGTTGTAGCTTTATTCAATGTTCTATCACTATCTGGATTCTTGTTTCTCTCGAAACCAAAATCTATCTTGATTTCTGATGAACTACATCAGCCTGTCCTCAGCTGGTTATTGCTATATGTTATAATTGGACCATCTAGAGGGCTGCCCTTTAAATGCTGTTATTGTATCTTCCACCATCTACCTCCTTTGGCAGATTATTCGAGATAAGCACCACCCTCTGTGTGAATAAGGGGCCGGTCCCACAGGCGTCATTTACGTGTCATGACGCATGGCGCGCACGTCACGACGCGCACGTGATGCACGCATGGTGCGTATTACGCGTCCATGGTGCGTGGTGACGTAGGCAGTGACCCGCGGTGGCGCACGGTGCCCCAGGATTTTGGGATGTACAAAATCTTCGCACGCCATCTGCGTGACGCGCAAATGACGCCCAAGTGGGACAGGTGCCGAACGATGGTGCGATGGAAACGATCTCTGATAGTGGAGCAGCAGGATCGGTAGTGGGAGGGAATACAAAACACGAGACATCTGGATATGGAGTCACAGGACGCCAAAGATCCTATAGCAAGAAAGATAGTGCACTCAACGAAAAATATGTAGTAGGATCATGGGCAGATTCATGGGTAATCTTTGGGGTCCCATTTCCGTAACCGGCTTCCGTCTCCGCCATCTTTGTCCGCCATAGCTGAGCAAAGGTATTAGTACGGAGACAGAAGCCGGTTAGGGAAACATCCTCGTAAAAATCAAAAATCTTTGGTGAAAATCTTCTCCTCATTTTCTCTCTGCCCCTCTGCCCCATTAAAGAGACTCACTGACAGGGGGAAAGAGGGCGGGCATGACATCCGAAGCTGAGAACAGACTGCCCTTCGGTTTCTTCCCCCATCACGCTCGCTGCCCGGCTCCCAAAATCCGGACCGGTCTGCTCTTCACTACTCCTCTGCGTCGCTGACTGTCGGACATTTATTCCTCTTTCTGCCAAAATGGCTGAGTGCTGGAACGGCTCTTTAGTTTGGCCCGCCCCAGTGCTGCAGCAGTTTGGTGGGAGTCTGGCTCGTACCCCAGTTCTTACCTTGGTATTGAGCATCAATTTCCCTCATCAGAGAAACGTTCCTCTGGAGATCGAAAGGCAGAGACTCGATTGAATCCAGATAGTCCTCCACATAGTTCACAGTGGGCAGCTGCTCCCTGTTTACAGGTCTCAGCATCTTGCAAGCTACATTTGTTATTTGTCGGGGCAGAAGGGGTGGGGAGCAGGCGGGTTTTCCTTGGGCTACACTCGCTCACTCGGTCCGTCAGTGCAAGCCTCAGCCCCTCACTCTCGCTCACTCCGCCTTTGTCTTTTTGAGGAAAAAATAAACAACCAATTTTGAAAAAGCACAGCGGAGACAGAAAGAGGGAAGCGTGGATTGGAAAGGTGTCCCCTTTTACACTGCTGTGTGGGCACAGCCTCTTTGCCCTCAGTGCCCCCTCCACCCTTGCACAGTCCGATCCCAATCCCGGGGCTTTGAATCCAAAACATTAAAAAAGAAAATTAACAGAATTATAATAATTAACACATTATTAACACATTAATCATTCACAAAAAATAACAGAATTATGAATCATGAATCTAACACTATATCACACACACAAACTGTTCCCCCGCAACGCTGATTGCACTGCGAGAGGGATATACAAAGTTGGGTCGGGTCAGGTTTACTGAAATGGCCGACGTAAAGGCTCACATTGCGTACTACACCTCAGCCCATGGGTTATCGCAGGGGTGCACTATCTTGCTTTGCTATAGGATCTCTGCAGGACGTGGTTCCTTCACTGGAAGGATATGTTGACGGTTGTGTCTGTAAATGGCTCTGTCTGCTTCAACCAGATAAGAGCGTAGTTCTTTGGCAGGGCCGCAATTCTGACCCAGACGGCCATAGCCCTTGTTGGTCTAGAGGTGAACCACCTGTCCTCTGGTGAGAGGTTTAAGTGGCTTACTGGATTTGTCAAAAAAACTTTTCTGTGTATCGCGTTTGAATTGTAGTTGTTTCTGGACCGCAGGCGGAGAACGAACTTGTGGCTGCAAAAGCTGCTGGGACACAGGCAGGGAAGCATGGGTTTGGCTAGACATCAGTCGCTGGGCTGGGAAACCCAGCACAGGATCCCACTTCTGACACCACGTAATGAGTTGAGTCAAACACATATCAGGATACAACACATGTTTACTAAATGTACTTACAGAATCAGTCTGCAGGGCATAACAGTTCCTAGCAGCTACTCATACTGAATGGCGTAGGCAAACTCTTGCTAATACAAAATGCATATTGGGCGGAGCAACTACTAACAAGCACTACAATTGGTTAATAGGAAATAACCAATCTACAACTATTATTATTATTATTATTATTATTATTATTGTTATTATTATTATTATTATTATTATTATTATTATTATTATTATTATTATTATTATTATTATTATTACTATTATTATTGCACTGTTATTGTTCTTTTTTTCTGAGTTTTTGTTATATTATTTATTATTATATATTCTGGTGCTGCAGCAAGTAAGAATTTCATCGTTCTATCTGGGACATATGACAATAAAACACTCTTGACTTGATTCTTGATTCTTGAAGTTCAAAATCCAACGCATTTTAAAATATTTTTATTTTTTAATTGTTTGATACTTCAAATTATGTGCTTATCTTTGATCCATGTTCTGATCTTTATCTTGCACTGTAAACTAATTAAAAATGTAGTTGAAAAATTCAGCTTTTTACTTCTTTATGTACTTTGTGAATTATTTAACATACAGTAAATGTCTGCGCAGCCTGATTGATGGTATCATGGCTCCTGAAAACATGTGGTCTCTCAGAATTTATGGCAGATGGTAACCAATGGGAAGAAAGAAGAATTATATCCCCTATATATGTAGGAATGAACTGCAAATGCTGGTTTAAATCAAATCATGACTCAAAATGCTGGAGTAACTCAGCGGGACAGGCAACATCTCTGGTGGGAAGGAATGGGTGACGTTTCGTGTTGAGACCCTTCTTCAGATTGATGTCAGGGGAGAGGGAGATACCTCGATAAGGAAGTGTGAGGTGTGCAAATAGGACCAAGGGAATGAAGATCAAGGGACATGCAGAATAGATCATTGTTAGCTGGAAGAATGTGACATCGTTGTTTGCTTTGTTGTTCCTTCTCCCAGATAACAAAGCCTTGGGTCATGAGGCTCTAAGAACATAGAGTAAAAAGATAAGATAAACGTTCTACCCAGAGACAATCAATATAATGAATGATCCTTGCATTCCCTGCGAGAGAGGATAGCTATCTTAAAAACGTAGACATGAGGATCAGCAGGTGCTGATTTACGAGAAAAAAAAAGACAAAGTTCTGGGGTAACTCAGCGAGTCAGGGAGCATCTATGAAGAACATGTGAGGTGACATTTTGGGTCAGGGCCCCTCTTCAGATGGACCCAATCTCCTCATTCACATCCACTTCTCTGATCTGCTGCCATATAGAGTCATGGAGTAATAGATTGATATAGTGTGGAAACATGCCCCTTGGCCCAACTTGCCCCAACTTGCCCACACTGGCCAACATGTCCCAGCTACACTTGTCCCACCTGCCCGGGTTTGTTCCATATCTCTCCAAACCCGCCCTATCCACTCTTGCTCTTACTCTTAACTCTATTTCATTCTGTTATTCCTTTCTTTTTTTTCCACTATGTCAGTTTGCACCATTATCTTTGCACCATTTTGCAGTTTTGACTTTGTCGTATTTAATGGTGTGTCCATGTGCTTCATTTAAGCAAATAATTTTGTTGTTTCCTGGTGTATCTGACAATAATGAATCTCTTTTCTGTTCATTTTGATTTTGACATTGGCCATTGTGCACTGACATTAATTCCCCCTAAGTTTGAGTTTAAAACATAATAATTATATTGTTTGTCTCTGGGTAGAACAAGTTTATCTTATATTTTTACTCTATGTTCATAGAGCCTCATGACCCAAGGCTTTGTGAACTACTTATTATCACAAATAAACCTGCCTGTCTGACATGGGGATTGTTAGCAGACAACATTTTAGCTGAAGAGAATGTTCTAACCGTTACGTTACAATGATAGCTCAAGTCAAGTCAAGTCAAGTTTATTTGTCACATACACATACGAGATGTGCAGTGAAATGAAAGTGGCAATGCTCGCGGACGTTTGTGCAAAAGACAAACAACCAAACAACCAAACAAACTATAAACACAATCATAACACACATATTCTTTTACATAATAAATAATGGAAGGAAAAACGTTCAGTAGAGTTAGTCCCTGGTGAGATAAGCATTTACAGTCCGAATGGCCTCTGGGAAGAAACTCCTTCTCAACCTCTCCGTTCTCACCGCATGGCAACGGAGGCGTTTGCCTGACCGTAGCAGCTGGAACAGTCTGTTGCAGGGGTGGAAGGGGTCTCTCATGATATTGTTGGCTCTGGAGTTGCACCTCCTGATGTATAGTTCCTGCAGGGGGGCAAGTGAAGTTCCCATAGTGCGTTCGGCCGAACGCACTACTCTCTGCAGAGCCTTCTTGTCCTTGGCAGAGCAATTCCCAAACCAGATAGTAATATTCCCGGACAAGATGCTTTCCACCGCCGCGGCGTAGAAGCACTGGAGGATCCTCGGAGACACTCTGAATTTCCTCAATTGCCTGAGGTGGTAAAGGCGCTGCCTTGCCTTACTCACGAGTGCTGAGGCGTGTGATGCCCATGTCATATCCTCGGAGATGTGGACTCCCAGATATTTAAAACAGTTCACCCTATCCACAGGATCCCCATTTATCCTCAATGGAGTGTACGTCCTCGGATGATATGCCCTCCTAAAGTCCATGATCAGCTCCTTCGTTTTTTTGATGTTCAAGAGGAGGCTGTTATCCTGGCACCAGAGTGCTAGACCAGCCACCTCCTCCCGGTAGGCCTTCTCGTCGTTGTCTGAGATCAGGCCCACCACCACAGTGTCATCAGCAAACTTAATTATTGAGTTGGAGCTGAACCTAGCCACACAGTCAATAGGGGGCTGAGGACACAACCCTGGGGCGATCCTGTGCTCAGGGTGAGGGACTTCGATGTATTCCCTCCCATCTTGACTACCTGGTGCCTGGCGGTGAGAAAGTCCAGGACCCAGGCACACAGGGAGGTGTTGAGCCCCAATTCCATTAGCTTCCCGGCCAGTCTGGTGGGGACTATCGTGTTGAAGGCTGAACTGTAGTCTATGAACAGCATCCTCACGTAGCCCCCCTTCTGGCTGTCCAGATGGGAGAGAGCGGTGTGCAAGACCTGGGAGACCGCATCGTCCGTGGATCTGTTCGGACGGTATGCGAACTGCAACTGGTCCATGTTCCGAGGGAGGAAGGCGCAGATGTGTTTCTTCACCAGCCTCTCAAAGCATTTCATGACTACCGAGGTAAGGGCCACCGGACGGTAGTCATTCAGGCAGGCTGGGGAGGCATTTTTTGTTACCGGTACAATGATGGATTTTTTGAAGCAGGCAGGGACCACGGACTTGTCCAGGGAGAGGTTGAATAATGTAGTGAGCACTGGAGCTAGCTGCGTAGCACAGGACTTGAGTACTCGCCCCGAGATGCCATCGGGGCCTGCAGCTTTTCTCGTGTTCACCCGTGTCAGAGCCCTCCTCACGTCGTGCTCGGACAGCGAGAATGTGTGCACATTCCTCCCTTCAGCTTCGGTAGCCAGCCCGCTGGCGGTATTGTCGATAGTCGGCAGACCTGGAGTGGTGTTGCCCCTCTCGAAACGAGCGTAAAAGGAGTTCAGGTCAGCAGCTAGGGAGGTGCCGGCACTTGCGGATGAGGGAGGGGTGCTCCGGTAGTTGGTTACAACCCGTAGCCCCTGCCACAGGCTTCTGGTGTCCTGCTGCTCCATCTGTAACTCCATCTTGTCTCTGTACCTCCTCTTTGCATTCTTCACCGCCCTTCGCAGTCGGTAGGACTCTGCCTTGTAGACGTCCATGTTTCCTGATGCCAGGCCCGAGTTGTAGGCAGCGGTGCGAGCATTCAGGGCCACACGAACAGACCAGGGTTTTTGGTTCGGAAAGGTGCTTACCCTTACTGTGGGGACGATGTTGTCGGTTACTGTTGTGATGAAGTCCGTGACTGCTTCCGCTAGAAATGTCTCTGCTGCAGTATGAATATAGCAACTCAAAACATGATCAAGTGTGAGATTGTGGGTTTTATTGTCAATGAATTGCTCACTTGGGCCGAAAGATAGCCTGAATCCTATATGTTTAGTTTAGTTTAGTTTGGCTTGGAGATACAGCAAGGAAACAGGCCCTTCGGCCGAACAAATCCGCATATTAACACGAACCTACACACACTAGGAATAATTTTACTATTATACCAATCAAATTAATCTACAAACCTGTATGTCTTAGGATATGGGTTATGCTTATATGGGTTATGATTATGGTTTGATAAACATTCCTGTAAAAAAGAAACACGTGTTCACACTAGACAAAATGAGCAATCAATTCAGCTTTCTCCAACTCTGCTCCCAACACAGTGCTAGGATCAGGGGAATTTGTTCGGAAGACTGACCTCTAGGCCTAAACATTGAGCTGTAATACCACACAATTTATAGCAAAGAAAATTTGGAAATTCAGTAGATACTTCATCCGTTACAAATGCAAGCTCATGAAAAGCTAAAACAGAATTGTGCAAAACTGTTCTTCGAATTCACAAATTTAATGCTTGCTGTGTTCACCTATGATGAATAGATAAATCCCTTGATACATCGCTTATTCTCATCTGCTGAAGCTGAAAACTTAAAGTTAAAATTACAGTTACATAACAAGAGTAATAGCTGTGTTGTTTTTCTACACATCTTCATTTCTCTCGAACCTAAAAAGTTAGCAAGATTTTAATACGTACAACAATATTAAGGTAGTCCAACTGGGAATACGTTTGCTGGTTCTGCTAGAGCTGCAAGATGCCGACACCGTTTCAATTGTGATTGCATGTTGCCCACCTCAATCAAGAAAAGATTGATGATAAATGTTCTGGAATCTAAAGAAAGAACATGTCTACCGGAGAACTCAAACTCAACACAGAGACACATTCAGAATCTCCAAAGATACATTGGTTGATATATTCTGGAGCCCATTTAAGGGGATCACCGTCACGCGATCCTCGTAAATCACAATGCCAGCGGCTCATCGTCCCGGAAGTAAATCAACACCAAGCAGAGCCGTTGAATTCATCCAGCAGCTTGTTTCTGAAATGAACAGTTCGCATTTCAGGTTGAGACCCTTCATCTGGACTGAAATCCTTGAGGGGCGATAGCCTGGATAAGGAGGTGAGGTGGGAGGGGCAAGAGCAGGGGCAAACAGCAGATGGATTCAGGTGAGGAAGGGTGCATTGGTCAATGATGTCAGGTGGGGGAGGGGTGGAGATGCTGACATAAGCTAGGAAGTGATTCAAGCAAGTAACAAGGGGTTGCAGATCATGGAATCTGATGGGAAAGGTGGTTGGAGTATGGGAGAAGGGGCTAGCAGATAGGAATATTGGGGGGAAAGGAGCTTTCCACATCTATATAACTAAAAGTCACATTTTGACCACTTACTGTCTGCGCTCTATATTGAGTTTAGAAAAAACGCTACCATATATTGTTATGATTTTTGGCCATCTTACTCACAGTCCTCCTCCACTGAGGCAGCCCCGAGGATCTTTCCAATTGATGAAAAATAAAAAAGTTATGAGTGTTTAAAAAATGTTGAGATCAACTGATTTGTCCTCTTGCCTATCAATCACCACGATGAAGGTAACGCCCCTTCTGGGGGGGGGGGGGGCAGCACTATAACACCCCGGAAGCCTGGACGTGTCAGTCACTCTGGAAGATCGTGAGGGAGAGGCCACAAATGCCATTCTAAGCTGTGAATCAACTGAAATGTGAGTCTGCAATGTACTTGTAATAAATGATTTGTTAGCCCTTAATGACAATGCAATGAGTTGTTTGGCAATTTGGTGGACTGCACTCTGCTTGAAATGTTATGAAATTGAATGTGATGGCCTGCACTCTGCTTGATATGCTGTGAGATTGAATGTGGTGGCCTGCACTCCGCCTAAAGTGCTGTGAAATTGAATGTGGTGGCCTGCACTCCGCCTGAAATGCTATGAAATTGAATGTGGTGGTCTGCACTCCGCCTGAAATGCTATGGAATTGAATATGGTAGCCTGCACTCCGCCTGAAAAGCTATGAAATTGAATGTGGTGGCCTGCACTCCACCTGAATGTTATGAAATTGAATGTGGCCTGCACTCTGCTTGACATGGAATTTGAAGGAATAGCCGTGAGTGAACTGCCAGCCGACCAGCCTTGTGTGACTGATCTGCCAGCCCATCAGCCCTGAGTGATTGAACTGCCAGCCCACCTGCCCCGAGTGACTGAGCTGCCAGCCCACCAGCCTTGAGTGACTGAGCTGCCAGCCCGCCAGCCCTGACTGAACTGCCAGCCCACCAGGCCTGTGACTGAGCTGCCAGCCTACCAGGCCTGAGTGACTGAGCTGCCAGCCCACCAGGCCTGAGTGACTGAGCTGCCAACCCAAGAATCAATTCGGTCCACAATGTTCATACTAGCCCTCTGGAAACCAGTCCCTTCAGCCCACAACACCCATACTAGTGATCCAGAAAGCATCCCCCCCCCCCCTCCCACTGGGCACCAATATTGCAATTGGTGGAGAGGTGGAATATTGTGTTGGGGGACCAGCAGCCCTCCCGTGTGAACATGGGACCCAATGGGTCCCACTTAGTCTAGTTATATATATATGTTTGTGGGTGATGGGCAGAGGGTGTGCATGTAGAAGCTGTGTGAGAGTGGTGAGCATGTTTGTGAGAGAGAAGGGTATGTGTGCCTTTAATAATTAATTCATTACATGTCTGTGTTCCTTGTAAAGAGGTTATATAGAGAGATATAGAACAAAGTAATGAATGATATGCAGAAAAGTAATGAGGATAAAGGAAACATACCATTGTTAGCTGTTTGCTAGGAGAAAACGAGAAGCTGGTGTGACGTGAGTGGGGAGAGATGGAGAGAGAGGGAATGCAGAGGTTACTTGAAGTTAGAGAAATCAGTTCATACCACTGGGTTGTAAGCTGCCCAAGTGAAATATCAGATGCTGTTCCTCGAATTTGTGTTTGGCCTCACTCTGACAATGGAGGAGACCTAGGACAGAAAGGTCAGTGTGGGAATGGGGAGGGGGATTAAAGTGTTTGGCAACCGGAAGATCAGGTAGGTCCAGGGGGGCTGAGCGAAGGTGTTCAGCAAAACGATTGCCAAGTCTACATTTGGTCTCGCTGATGTATAAGAGTCCACATCTTGAACAACGGAGGAGATGAGGTTGGAGGAGGTGCGTGAACTAACCTGCCTAACCTGAAAGGACTGTAACTGTTAATTGTTGTAATTAACTAGACTAAGGGGGACCCGTTGGGTCCCGTCCCCAGGGGAGTGGGGCGGATGGGTTGCGGGCGGGGCACTGCGGAAGGCCGGCAGAGTGCGAGTTGACTGCGAGTCGGGGGAGGGGTGAGGTTAACGTAACTCGCAGCGTGTGCAAAAACAGTGGCCAGCTGGCTGCACTTTGAAAACTGTGTGCAGCAGAGCCATTGTGATGTCATCAGCTCATTAGCTTTAACAAAGATCTCAGATTTGTGAACAATTTTAATTAAAAAACTCAAGAAATAATTAATCAAATTTTCAGATGAGGCGATTTTTGAAATCATGAGGTAAATCTCTATTGGAATATGTAAAAATGTCACTGTTAGTAAGGCGTGTTTTCGAGGAGATGTGAATCACAGACAAAGACACACACAAACAAATAAATACATCCACATCCAAGATCAAAGATTTATAATAATAGAGATGTACTGTGGATATCTATATAATTAAAACTCTGATCTTGACCACTTCCTGTTTGCACTGCATATTGATTTTAGAAGAAAAAACGCGACCACTTACGGCTGTGATTTTTGGCCGTCTTACTCAGAGTCCCCCTCAGCTGCGCAGGACAAGAGGATATTTCCCATCGATGAAAAGTAAACAACTTATTTGAAAACAAGTTTAAAACATGTTGAGATTATCTCTCCTGTCAATCACACCATGAAGGCCATGCCCCTTCTGGTGAGAGGGGCTAGGGACAAAAAAAAACACAGATATGTGGACTGCCTCAGTTCTCTGCAAGATCGGGGAGGGGGAGGTCACAGCTCTCTGTCTGAGCTGTGAACAATACTGAACACATGTCTACTAAACAGAGTGGTTTTACTGACCTGTCAGTGCCCTGAATTTGAAATTTGTAATTTGAAAATGCAAAAGCGTTTTTTGGTTTGAAAATGCAAAAGCTGTTTTTTGGTTTGAAAATGCAAAAGCTGGTTTTTGGTTTGAAAATGCAAAAGCTGTTTTTTGGTTTGAAAATGCAAAAGCTGTTTTTTGGTTTGAAAATGCAAAAGCTGTTTTAGCCTTATTGAAAAGCGGGTGTTGCCTTATTGAAAAGCGGGTTTGCCTTATTGAAAAGCGAACTTGAATTTGGTGGCTTTGCACCCTGTTTGAAGTGGTAGGAAATTGCACTTGAGTTTGGTGGCTTTGCACCCTGCCCGTAATGGCATGAAACTGCACTTGAGTTTGGTGGCCTTGCACCCTGCCTGAAGTGGCATGAAACTGCACTTGAGTTTGGTGGCCTTGCACCCTGCTTGAAATGGAATTTCAAGGAATAGCCGTAAGTCAACTGCCAGCCCACCAGCCGTGAGTGACTGAGCTGCCAGCCCAAGAATTCATTCGGCCCACAATGTCCATACTAGCCCTCTGGAAAACAGTCCCTTCAACCCACAACATCCATACTAGTACTCCAGAAACCCCCCCACCCCCCCCCCCCCCCCCCGCCCCACTGGCAACCAATATTGGAATTGGTGGAGAATTGGAATATTGCGTTGGGGGACCAGCCCTCCCATGTGATGCTAGGACCCAACGTGTCCCACTTAGTCTAGTATTTCATTAAATTCAAGTCAAGTCAAGAGAATGTATTGTCTTTAATTCTGAATTACTGTAATTCTGCTGAAATTTCATTTTGATTTATTTCACATGTGCTACTACAGTCTCTTAAGATTTAAGTAGAAGCATGTGTTGCCTACGGTAGCCATCCAATGATGAATCCCACAGCTTCCTTCCGATTGAATCTGTTAACCCTGTGTGTGACAAACATTGCCAGTTCTCAGCAGGATCACTAACTATAGCAGCTCATGGAAACAGCACATCCTATCACTGGAGTAGGAAACGCAATGCTTTCTACTGCGCCTCAGGGGCCAGTGCATGGAATGTCAGGAGGACTAAGGAGACTAGCAAAGTGTAGTACTGTGAAAAGGCCACTGGAACGCAAAAGGCCTGTTTTAAAACCAATATGTGCTAATCACTCACTCACTCAAATAACAGACCGAAAGGCTGCAGTAATTACTGAGCAGTCTCTGCCTTTATCCGGTAAAAGCAAATGTGAAAGTAGGTTCGGACCGTCTAGCAAAACTACCGAGGATTTGAGAATTGAACAACACAGAATGAGGTGCAATGCCTCAATGTTTTTCTGCCAGCTCCTGACAGAGCTGTCCTCTTCTGCTCTTTCATGAGAGACATGTCGTTCTATCCTCTTCAAGTATTTATCTGCATCTCTTTTGAAAATTTCCAGCAAATCTCTTCCACCAGCCCTTCAGGAGGCATCTTTTACTTCTCAGCATGATTTCTTTCCTCACCTTTCCTTCAGTTTTCATCAACTTAAATTAGTTTCTGGTAACCAATTTTGATGCGGTTGGAAATAATTTCTCCTTATTTATTCCTTTAAAACGGTAGATGATTTTAAAATCAGTCAACTCCTTAAACACTTTGCTTTCAGAAAATTCTGTTCTGATACGTTTCTTCTGCATCTTCTTAAGAGCCACCATATCCTTCCTAAAGTGTAAGAACAAGAAAACTCAGTGCTCCAGCAGGAGTCTATTCATTAATTTATGAAACATTCATAATCATAATCATTATGGTAATTTATTAGCCAAGTATATTTTGCAACATACGAGGAATTTGGATTGCCATAGAGTCATACCAAAAAAGCAACAAGACACACAACTACATAAAATGTTGACATGAACATCCAACACAGCAACCTCCCATTCCCCATTGTGATGGGAGGCTATAAAACCTTATCTTCATTCCACCTTTTCTCCCGCAGTCATGGGAGAACCATCCACAGTCGGAGCAATTGAAGCTTCTGCTGTCGGTGATCGGAGCTCCAATGTCGGGGTGATCGAAGCTCCCGGGATCGGGGCAATTGAAGCTCCCGAAGTCGGTCGCTAAACTGGGACCGTGAGCTCCACGATGTTAAGTCTGCCCGAGGTCCCAGCAAGAGGCCGCCAGCTCCACGACATTAGGCCGCAGTGCAGACAGAGATATGACACAGAAAAAGTCCTTATGCTTCTTTTAACAGCCTTCTCAATTTTCCCTGCTGATATTGAATATTTATATATGTGACCCTTCTCTCTGCTCCTGCATCCTCTTTAAAGTTTTTCAGTTCGATTATATTCTTTCCTCAGCTTTCCAATCAAAAAGCATGATTTCGGATTTTGCTCTGTTAAATTTTTATCTGCCATATATCATATCATTTTACTAGTCTGTTACATCCACGTGGAATTTGGTGATGCTGACATAGGCTGAATTTATTAGCCACCCTCAACTTCTCCTGAGAAGGTTGTAGTGATTCACCTTCTTGAACTGCTTTGGCTCTTCTGTTGGAAGGTTTGCCCGCAGAAATGTTCAATGGGGCATTCCACGATTTAGACCCGCAACTGTGAAGCAACGAGTGTAGGCAGAGGATGGCATTTAATATTTCAGAGGTTCAGCGCGGAAACAGGCCCTTCAGCCCACCGAGTCCGCACCGACCAGCGACACATTAACACTATCCTACACACACTAGGGACAATTCACATTTATACCTAGCCAAATAATGTGCGTCTTTGGAGTGTGGGGACAAACCGAGGATCTTGAAGAAAACTCACACAGATCTCGGGGAGAGCGTTCAAACTCCGTAGAGACTGCACCCTTAGTCGGGATCGAACCCAGGTCTCTGGCGCTGTAAGGCAACAACTCTACCGCTGCTCCACCGTACCACCCCTAAGCATTATTTCCTTAGCATTATTGGTGACAGAGGTCATGCATTTAGAAAAATCTTTAGGATCAGCGTAGGTGAGTGACTTTGTACTTGGTGGATACTGCGAATACTGCATGTCAGTGGTAGAGAGAGTAGACACTTAGTGTAGTTGATTGAGTGACAATCAAGCAGACTGCTTTGTCATGAATGATGTTGAGCTAACTAGAGCTGTGGGTCTGAAGAAGGGTTTCGGCCCGAAACGTCGCCTATTTCCTTCGCTCCATAGATGCTGCTGCACCCGCTGAGTTTCCCCAGCAATTTTGTGTACCTTAGAGCTGTGCTCTTCCAGGTAAATGGAACATGTTACATCATACCAAAAGCTAAATACTGCACTTGCAAAAAATGAACATACAACATAACTTCATGTTTAAGAAGGAACTGTAGATGCTGGAAAATCGAAGGTACACAAAAATGCTGGACTCAGCGGGTGCAGCAGCGTCTATGGAGCGAAGGAAATAGGCTCCATAGATGCTGCTGCACCTGCTGAGTTTCTCCAGCATTTTTGTGTACCAACATAACTTCATGTTCGTAGGTTGTAGGAGCAGAAATTGGCCATTCAGGCCAGCAAGTCTACCCCACCATTCAAGCATGGCTGATCTACCTTTCCCTCTCAACCCCATTCTCCTGCCTTCTCCCCATACCCTTACTAATCAAGAATCTGTCAATCTCCACCTTAAAAATATCCATTAATTTGGCCTCTACAGCCTCTACAGCCACAGATTCACCGCCCACTGACTAAATACATTTCTCCTCATCTCCTTTCTCAAGGTTATATGATGCTCAGTATTAACATACAGCATGGGAACAGCCCCTTCAGTCCCAAATGTCTGTGCCGAACGCAATGCAAGATAAACTAATCTTATCTGCCTCATCCCATCTGCTTGCACATCATCCATATCCCTTCATTCGTTGCATATACATGCCGCCACTTAAATGCCACCAATGTATCTGCCTATCTCTACCCCTGACAGCTCATTCCAGTACCCAGTGTAAAGATCATCTCCTTTAAACTTTTCCCTTCTCACCTTAAAGCTATATATTTTAGTCTTCGAAATTTCCGCCTTTATATTTTTCTGATGCAGGAATTGAAACTTTATGACGCATTTTATCCACTGCTCCAGTTCACCTTGGTTCATTTATTAATTCTTCCCGCTTTGTTTCCCTTTAGTCCTTTCAATCTCAACGCACGTCCCACTGGTGTCTCATCCAGTGTGTTCACGGCTCTTTTATTTTGCACTATTCCCCCAAAACCTTGTATCTTTCTTCCTCCCATGTTATCTTTATTGCTGGTTTCCTGGGAGAGAAACGAGACTGAAGGAAGGATTCAAGCCTGCCTGCTGAAGGCTGTGCAGCGCAGTTGCAAGAAACAGAACAGTCAAAGCAATAATAGAATAGAATGGAATACTTTAATGTCACATGTGACAAGGCACAGTGAAATTCTTTGTTTGCATGTATACAAGTAGCGGCGACCTTGGGCGCTGACAAAGTTACAAAGAACGCCGGCTCCTCCTTTGTTCTCCCCCTTCCACACCCACACCCACACCCCCCCCCCCCTCCCCTCCATACCCACAGTGGTCCCCCCACACCGTCAAGATGTCCACACAGTGGACAGAAACCTACCAAGGAGCAATAGGCTGCAACATCTTTACAGCGCTAACATACAGTATCTATCTATACATGTTTTGAAGTCAATATTGACAGACCGTGGTGCAGAAGGGCTTTTCTTAGCCAATGCAGACGTTGAAGCAAAATAGTGTTAGCTTTATGTTCAAGGTTATATGATGCTCAGTGCTAAAATTCAGCACTGTTCACCTTCACACTCAACTGTCACCTTGTTTTCATGATTACTCAGAAATACTTAATAAATATTTATTTTCTCTCATTACTCAGCTGTCGCAGATTTTAGCCCATGATATATTACGTGAATTAACAGCAGTAGAGGTGATGTCCGTTGCCTTTTTTAAATGTTCTTGCCAATAAAATCTGCCATTTCACAGAGCAATTATGCAATGTAACAGAGCTTGATAAATTGTGACCTCAAATGTTGTTTATGCCTCTGTCATTAAAAGAAAAAGCCTGTCATACATTTTCTTCTCATGTATAACTCATACTACTGTTTCTGCACCACAAGATGGACTACCATGCTAAAGTGTAAGCTTCTAGGCAAATATATACATGAAAATTGCAGTTCCCTACAAGATATGTCTCAGGTATTATCATTGATTATTCCTTGAAAAATGATTTGTAAAATGAGTACAACATGTATATTACACTGTCATTCACTAAAGTAAAAGTCAATGCTGATGAAATGCATCCTCCTGAATAATGCATACAGTGAACCATGCAGTTTATTTTATCTCCCACCTATTGCAAAACAGCCTTGAACTTAATAGATAAATGGTTTCCCAGCTCTTTGGAGAAAGGACATTCACATACTTCTGTTGCAACTGAATTTCTGCAGAGTAATATTGTCACTGTAAAGAGATATGCAGAAAGATAGTCAGATGGATGTAATACAATAATGAAACGTGATTATCGTGAAATCAGAATGTTCAGTCAAAGAGTGGAATTCTGTTTTGTTACTGAAGGCTTCCTGGTCTGAAAAAAAGTCGATGGAAATGTGAAGATTTTCTTTCCAATGCCATACATTATTTCCCAGCAAACGTTTAATTCAGATAAAAATCTTGAAGAAAGAAGAAGGCCTAAGGTCTCAACCTTTGTGTTTCCTTTCCTTCAAACAGTGAAGGACTGTACTGGCACATTGAAGATGGCGATACATTACTATTGACATTTGCCTTTGTTGAGAGCTGCCCAAAGGAAATGTCGGCCTTTTTCATGTTCTTGGCTTGAACTTCTGTTATCAGAGGGTAGTGTGGTACAGCGGGTGTGATTGACAGAGAACTTGCGTTTTACGATGCAAAAAATAAACTGCTGGAAGAACTCAGTGGATCAAGCAGCAGGTGTGGAGGCAAAAGGGAATTGTTGACATTTCGAGTCAAGTTTTTGTGTCAGGACTTTTTGTGTCAAGTTTTTGTGAGAGGAGAGGAAAGATGGCCAACATATAGAGGTGTGGAGTAGGAATAGGACAGGATCCAGCAGGTGATAGGAGGGGCCAGAGGAGGAGGGGAATGATGGGCAGGTGGGGGAAGGAGAGGGGATGGAAAAAGATGAACAAAGGGAGAAAGAACCTGGGTGATGAAAGTGGAACAGGAACAGAAGTGTGGGTTATCCGAGACTGATAATTCAATGTTCAGATCTCTGGTTTGTTTGCTACTTAATTTGAATTTGTGGAGCCAAAAGGAACCGCAAATGCTGGAGTCTTGAGTAAAACTCAAAGTGCTGGAGGGCAGTCACGGTGGCGCAGCGATAGAGTTGCTGCTTTACAGTGAATGCAGCACCAGAGACCCGGGTTCGATCCCGATTATGGGTGCTATCTGTACAGAGTTTGTACTTTCTCCCCGTGACCTGCGTGGGTTTTCTCCGATATCTTCGGTTTCCTCCCACATTCCAGACGTACAGGTTTGTAGGTTAATTGGCTTGGGAAAGGTAAAAATCGTCCCTAGTGGGTATAGGATAGTGTTAATGGTCGGCGCAGACCTGGTGGGCTGAAGGGCCTGTTTGCATGCTGTATCTCTAAACTAAACTAAACTAAACCCACAAATATGCATTTCAGGAAAGATAAATCTGTCTCCAAACTCAACTCATAATTCAAACTGAAACAATAATTTTGCTACTTTCCCTCCACCCTCTTTATCATCTTTTACTTTACTTCATTCATTTGCACACTCTCACTTTTCTTTCTCTCCTGTCTCTCCCCCTGGCCTGGCCTTCCCCACCCCTCCCCTCCCATCCCATCCCAACCTCATCCTCTTTTCCATCTCCTTCCTCTCTTTATTCACCTCTCCCTTCCTCAGATATTTCACTCACTTTCTAACCTGCAAACCCAAGAGTGATCAAATAATCCTATGTTACAAGTACCTGATTCTGGTGGATAATTACCTAAAAGAATCAGGCAAATTATTCACATTCTTCAATTAATGATTCAAGGCTATCTGTAGAGTGTTCATCATTCTTTCAGGTTTTTCAAGTCTAAGGTAGACTTAAAGAAAAGTGTTCCTTTGCTAGTTAATGAAGGCATTGGGTCGTCTTCCATTAATGCTGAGACCCAGGAGGAAGCTTTCCACTTTAAGTTAACATCTCATTTCCTGCCAGTCTACTCTGGCAAAATTGCAGTTAGAACTGACGGTAGCATTCAACCTGATCCTTTACTTTAAACAAGAATCGTAATGAATTTCAATGCATTTCCTTCACACCCCTAATTTAAAACTGTTGCCAACTAGATTGGATTGGCAGTTTCATTCTGACCTTATTTCCTTGACAGTGAGGTCAGAATCCTGATTCCTCACCGTAAATTGACAAGATAATATCAACTTGCTTGTTGTTAAATTTAAGGTCATGTTTGTGCCTCTGTAGCTGTCTGACACTGGGCTGAATTAGTCTGATTTTTTTTTTTCAATTAATGCCTTCCGAAATATATTTTACAGAAGCAAGGTTCACAATTGGAAAACAATGCTTCAGTAATTCAACATTTGGTTCCAAAGTTAGTGTTCCCTAGAAAGCCCAGACTAATTAACACCAACTATATATTTTTGCCTTCTGTGTTCATTTCATTGTCTAATAGATTGCTGACATGTATCAGCTATTTCTGTCTTCTCACATCAATGCATGTTAATTTTGTCGAATACATTCATAAGCATCAACAGTACCTCTGTGGCTGCAATGCATTGATAACAGTACACACAGAATAAATGGATGCAGATTGCAGCAAATAATAAAATTCCACTTGTGGTGTTACGTTTCACTGCAAATTTATAGGAAAGTTATATTTGAACTGTGTTTTGATTTCCACAAAACCAGTCATTTACATTCTGAATACTTAGCCGAAATAAAGCCAAATGATTTAAAACAAGTGTCCAGTGCCATGAATGTGAATTTCATGCTACCTCTCTGTACTGTGTTCAAACTAATTACATAGTATTCAGGTCAAATATAAAGAAGGCACTCTATTATATTCAGGGTTGCAGTATATGACATTTTCTGCATGTATGGGTGCAGTTGACTTCAATGATTTTTAATTGTTTAATCTAATATGCTGCAGGTGAATGAAATATATTATTACACAGGGCAAAGGACGCCTGTCAGTTGAATAAGGAATTTTAATGAAGACACAAAGCCAAAGAACACTTGTTTGCAATGACGCTAGGTGAAAGGAGCTAAATTATACAATCAGCAATTCTGTCATTCAGCGGTTTGAACCATTATTTTTGTTTACACACAGGAGCATGATTTATGTTTGGGATAAATTGGAAGCCGGCTCTTTAATGATCCTAGTGCAAGCTTTAACTTTTGACCAAGACAGTATCTTCATGAAATGCCAGCTTTTTATATCACATCTCCATCTAAGCCAGGTAGGAATATTTTAAAGCCCAAAGGATCCATCAAAGGTTATTCGCCTGGGTGAAGAAAATGATAGTTTATCTGTGTGCTGTAAATCTGGAATTGGGGTGGAGATAACATTTTGAGACAAATAACCTTGGGTTATCTACTGAAAAATTGTGCAATTCGCAAGTGTTAATTTGCTTTTTTCCCCCCAGTGTTTGGTTATTACACTTCTGCTTAAAGTTTACAATTTTTCCACAGACCATTTAGCATGCAAGGGCCATAATGTATTGTTGGGTCTACTGGGAAGAATATGTGAGCAAATGATACCCAAATATCCTGCATAAACAAAACCGTTGAAGCATTTTGCTACCACATAATTAGTAATCAGAATTCATTTTGTACTTTCAGACTTGATTTACTTACACTTCACTCCGGAGAAATTTCTACCAGTAGATTCAAAAGCATTTGGAGACTCGCTTAGGCTTTAGAACCTCAACAACATCCACCATCCATTTGGACAGCACAGTGGCGCAGCGGTAGAGTTGCTGCCTTACAGCGCCAGAGACCCGGGTTCGATCCTAATTACGGGTGCTGTCTGTACGGAGGGGTTGGCGGCCATTGCTGGAGACTGATTTCAAGAGCTCCACCGCGGGAGCCTGCAGGACTTTAACATTGCGGAGCTCGCGATCCCTTTGCCAGCGCCTGACCTCTATGCTCTACCGCAGGTGCCTGCTGACTTTAACATCATGGAGCTCGCGGTCTCTGGTAGGACACCGACATCAGGAACTTTGACCGCCCCGACGCAGGAGCTTCGATCGCCCCAACGGATGGTTCAACTGCCCCGACCACGGGAGAAAAATGAGGGAAGAAGATTAGACTTTATTGCTTTCCATCACAGTGAGGAATGTGGGGAATCAGCTGTGGTGGATGTTTATGTTAAATTTTATGTAGTTGTGTGTCTTGTTGCTTTTTTTAGTAAGGCTGTATGGTACATCGCATGTCACTGTGCCTTAGTTGGTACGCATGACCATAAAAGACCTTTGAAACCTTTGAAGTAGGTTCATTGTGATTAGGAAAGGCAACAAATAGAGTGGAGATTGTGGAGGCAGGGGGAATGTGATGGCAAAATTAGAGGGCTGTTCAGACGATCTGAATGTGCATTCTTAAGAATGGAGATGCATAAGGCAAGGGTCAGTTCTTCATGAGCCAGGGCAGGCCTGAGTTTGAGTGCTCCCAGTACAATGATGTCCAATGGAGACTGCAAGTGCTGAATCTTGTGCAAAACACAAAGTGCTGAAGAAACAAAACTAAACTAAACTAAACCCTCCACCACTGTCCTTCAGTTGACAGACTCACCATGCTACACAGCACCCACCCTACTCTGCCTTTTCAATTGTACGGCACGGTGGCGCAGCGGTAGAGTTGCTGCCTTACAGCGCTTGCAGCAATTGCAGCGCCAAAGGCCCGGGGTCGATCCCGACTATGAGTGCTGTCAGTACGGAGTTTGTACGTTCTCCCCGTGACCTGCGTGGGTTTTCTCCGAGATCTTCGGTTTCCTCCCACACTCCAAACACGTACAGGTTTGTAGGTCAATTGGCTTGGGTTTGTATACTTGATATAAGTATAATATTGTTCCAAGTGTGTGTAGGCTTGTGTAAATGTGCGGGGTTCACTGGTCCATGTGGACTCAGTGGGCCGAAGGGCCTGCTTCCGTACTGTATCTCTAAACTAAACTAAAATTAACTGAGGGGAAACTCTCTCAGGAAAGGTAAGAGCTTCACACGGATATATGTCTCCTTTAAAACATTTTTTTTAAGGAACCACTTCTCTGCTGCATGCGAGTGAAATAATGTTCCCATACCTTCCATGTAAACCTGCAAATAAATAAGTGCGGCCACTGAAGGATGTGAACAAAGCAACAGGCTCAGGTGGTGCACCTAGTCGATGCAGAATAAAGGGAACAGCATGCGATAGTCTCTAATGACTTCTTGACCAAAAGAATGTGCACAGCACCTAATTGCATTGAATGTTGTGCAGAGAACCTCCATCATTAGCCGCCCATTGTGCTTTACAAACTGTTCAATTGGTCGAGTAACTTCAACTGGATCTCACAACTCGAGTAAGTTCAAGTTCTCTCCTTGCTGATTCAGAAAATACTTCAATTACTTGACTTAACTTTCTTTTTTTTTCACTTAAATTTTTATTGATTTTTAAGAGATATTTTCAAAACAGTGCAACACCATCACCATAAATAAAACAAAGTAAGAAAAACAGCAATCAAAATAAAAAAAATAAGTAGATGGGGGGGGGGGGGAAAGAAGTAAAAAAAAAAAAAATTTGGAATAAGACCGTGTGGTTCACTTACCAAATAAAAAAAAGGAAAACCATTACATTGATTAGTTATCTGGAGATAATTCAACATTCATACAAACATACCATCTAGTTCTATATAACGCAATCTTCCCATATCTAGCTCGGCATTTATCTAATTGGTGTCATAGCTCAAATAAATCCAAGCGGTCACGGGGATAACGTACAAACACTGAATAGACAGCTCCTGTAGCCGGGATCGAACCCGGGTCTCTGGCGCTGCAAGCGCTGTAAGACAGCAACTCTACCGCTGCGCCACCGTGCCGCATTGTCCTTTAGTTTATTTTGCATTGTATCATTACCATCGACATGGATCAGGTAATTAAAGTATTAAGGCATTTGACCAATGGTAAAGGCAGCAGTACAACTTCCTGCTGAGAAAGTGTGTAAAGGTATGCAAAGGTCAAAGTGTTTTAAGTAACCTGGCATCCTGTGAGAATGATTGATGAATCCACTACATTAGATGTCAACTTTTCCTTAAGTGTTGGTTGACCTGATTTAAAGATTCAGCATTTTCTGTTTAAATGGTAGGAAATCCATCCGGGTTCTGTCATGTTCAAAAGTACCTGTCCAATGTATTTTAAATGCTGTTATAGTATATACTTCAACTACCTCTTCTGGCAACTCCTTCCATATACCGTTCAAAAAGGAACTGCAGATGCTGGAATATCGAAGGTACACAAAATTGCTGGGGAAACGCAGCGGGTGCAGCAGCATCTATGGAGCGAAGGAAATAGGCGACGTTTCGGGCCGAAACCCTTCTTCAGACTGAAGAAAGGTTTCGGCCCGAAACGTCGCCTATTTCCTTCGCTCCATAGATGCTGCTGCACCCGCTGAGTTTCCCCAGCAATTTTGTGTACCTTCCTTCCATCTACCCACTGACTCTCTGTGTAAAAAAAAGTTGTCACTCAGATTCCTATTCAATCTTTCCCCTCGAACCTTAACCCTATGTCCTCTGGTTCTCCATCCCAGTCTCTGGGTTAAAGACTTTGTGCATCCACTCTATCTTCTTTTTAAATGTCACTTTTTCAAGTCAAGTCACTTTTATTTATATAGCACATTTAAAAAACAACTCTCGTTGGCCAAAGTGCTTTACATTGGTATATGAATCGTATAACAAACAACAGTGGTTCAAAGATCATAGTTCAAACATCACTACATACATATAGCCCTCGCTCAGAGGACGTCAAGAAAGGCTTGGGAGTGGAGATGAGTTTTAAGTCTCGACTTAAAGGAGTCGATGGAGGGGGCAGTTCTGATGGGAAGAGGGATGTTGTTCCACAGTCTAGGAGTTGCAACCACAAAGGCGCGGTCGCCCCTGAGCTTATGCCTAGACCACGGGATGTTGAGCAACCCCAAGTCGGCCGGTCTGAGGGACCTGGAGGTGGTGTGGTGGGTAAGCAGACTTTTGATGTAGGTGGGGGCAAGCCCATTGAGGGCTTTGTAGACATAAAGGAGGATCTGTAAAAAAAATGTATTTACTCCAATTTTACTTTTCAAATGTCTCAGCATTTCTGAAAATATTAAAAGTCTCGGAGCTCGACCCCGAAGAACGAAGACTGCAGGAGGTGGGAGCAGCTGGTGACGACAGACGCGAGGAGTGGGCCGGTGGGAGAGTATTGCCTCCAGAGCCCCTGGGACACAGAGGTGTTTGAACGAGGAGGTTCATGGGCCGAGCCAGTCGACAGCGATGGAGGAAACCCTGCAGCAGCCTGGGGATTACTTGGATCGGGAGGCGCTCCAGTACACCAAGCGCGTGGACCGGACTGCAGACTTTTTGTAAATGGCACCAAAATATGGCGTCTCCTGCATATATGAGCTATGCAAAAATAATTTCACTGTGCAGTGCATACGTGACAATGTTGAACCATTGAACCTTTACAGCTGGCCATTGAGCCTTTACAGTCTTTCATCACTATTTTAGAGGCCATGTCCAGCTTCCCAACGTATGTGTGGGAATCATTAGCCCTGTGAGGTGTTAGTGAGACCTTGCCCCTGGGAATTATAATGCCTAGTCAAGTGTGTACATCTTGACTGGGTGAACAGACCTGGGGAGGTACCATCTACAGAAGGGCCTCAACCCAAAACGTCGCCCATTCCTTTTCTCCACAGATGCTGCCTGACCCACTGAGTTACTCCAGCATTTTGTGTCTATCTTCTCTCTACCTCAACATCCAGGTCCAGGCAAAGAGACCAGGTCAGCAGCATCTGACCCAACGATAAATAGAATCAAAAAGCATTCAGAAAAAAATATAAAAGTGAAGCACTTTATATTAAATAGACTAAGTAGGACCCGTTGGGTCCCAGCATCACACGGGAGGGCTCGTCACCAACGCAATATTCCACCTCTCCATCAATTCCAATACTGCTCGCCAGTGGGGGGGGGGGCTGTCTGTTGTGCTAGTACGGGTGTTGCGGGCCGAAGGTACTGGTTTCCAGAGGGCTAGTATAGACATTGTGGTACGTATGGATGCTTGGGCAGGCATCCAACTGTTGCAACGATTTTAAAAGCCAAGCCTAGGCAAACAATTGGGCTGCAGGCACCGACAACCAAAATTCATTTTGTGAACACAAACATGTTAAAAAAAGGCGAGGCAAACAATTGGGCTGCAGACACCCGACAACCAGAAATATCTTTGTGAACACAAACTTGTTAAAAAAAAGGCGAGGCAAACAATTGGGCTGCAGACACCCGACAACCAAAATTCACTTTGTGAACACAAACTTTTTAAAAAGGGCTGCAGCCACTTTACAGCCGCATCAAGGGGACTCACCGTGGAGTAGACGTACCTTCAGTGTTATTCACAGCTGAAAGCCGTGAGCTGTGACCCTCTCGCTTCCTGGTCCTGGCAGAGACTGAGTGAGGCACGACACTTCCTGGTTTTATAGTCCCTCCCCCTGCCGCCAGCGGGGGCAGCAGAGAGAATGGGGAATTTTGTAAAAACATTAATATCTCTCTCATTTTTCATCGACGAAAAAAATCCTCTGCACTCATAAGGCAGAGGGGGGCTCTGAGTGAGGTGGCCAAAAATAACGGCCGTAGGTGGCGGCGTTCTCTCGGAAATCGCAGCACAGTCAGCCAAAAGCGGTCAAGATCAGAGATTTAGTAATATAGATGGTAGCTGTTCCTACTTCTTACCGAGGGCAAACATTTTCTACTTCCCAAGTCAGGAGGCTCTACACATTGATCAGACTCAATCCCAACCTTTGCAGTTTCGCATTTATCCGGGAATGTTTTAAGTTAAAAACTTTTGTTTATTTCTAATAAGAATAAAATCAGTGAGGGAGATCTAGGCAGGAATGTCAATTTTAAAATGTTACAGTCTATCACATTCCTAACAGTATTCCTAGCAAACCTTATAGAGGTGTACCAAATCATGAGAGGAATAGATCGGGTAGACGCACAGAGTCTCTTGCCGAGAGTAGGAATATCAAGAACCAGAGGACACAGGTTTAAGGTGAGGGGGGGAAAAAGATTTCCTTGCGGGGTAACTTTTTCACACAAAGGGTAGTGAGTGTATAGAATAAGCTGCTGGAGTAAAGGGCCTGTCCCACGAGCATGCGACTCCATGCGGCAAGCGCAACCTAACGTGGCTGCTTGAGCCGTACGGCCTCACGGGGCCGGTCCCACTTCGATCGCCGGAGCGGTATGGAGTTGTGCGGAGCCGTATGGAATTGTCCCGACATCGCGCGGGTCTCTGAAAAATTGAGCATGTTCAAAAATTCTGCGCGGCAACGGCCTGCCGCCTCGACACCGTACGCACCACCTCGATGGGCGTGCGCAGCGTCTCTACGCCGTACGTCAAGCGCAAACTTCCCGCGGACTTCGCTCAAACTTCACGTCACTCACTCGACCTCCGCGCGGCCCCCGCTTCCGGTTTGGTCGCGCTCGCCACATGCAGGCGCATGCTGGTGGGATCAGCCCTGTATGGGGATCACTCGACCTCCGCGCGGCCCCCGTGCGGCCCCCGCTTCTGATTTGGTCGCGCTCGCCACATGCAGGCGCATGCTGGTGGGATCAGCCCTGTATGGGGATCACTCGACCTCCGCGCGGCCCCCGTGCGGCCCCCGCTTCTGATTTGGTCGCGCTTGCCGCATGCAGGTCGCATGCTCGTGGGACAGGCCCTTTAGTATTTGAGCCAGGTACTATTGCAACACCTCAAGTTCAGGTGAGTTTATTGTCATGTGTCCCTGTATAGGACAATGAAATTCTTGCTTTGCTTCAGCACACAGAACATAGTAGGCATTTACTATAAAACAGATAAATGTGGCCATATACCATAATATAAATATATACACACATGAATAAATAAACTGATAAAGTGCAAATAACAGAAAATGGGTTATTAATAATCAAAGTTTTGTCCGAGCCAGGTTTAATAGCCTGATGGCTGTGGGGAAGTAGCTATTCCTGAACCTGGTTGTTGCAGTCTTCAGGCTCGTGTATCTTCTACCTGAAGGTAGCAGGGATGGTGTGGGTATTTGATGACACTGCCAGCCTTTTTGAGGCAGCGACTGCGATAAATCCCCTCGATGGAAGGAAGGTCAGAGCCGATGATGGACTGGGCAGTGTTTACTACTTTTTGTAGTCTTTTCCTCTCCAGGGCGCTCAAATTGCCGAACCAAGCCACGATGCAACCGGTCAACATGCTCCCTACTGTGCACCTGTAGAAATTAGAGAGAGTCTTCCTTGACAAACCAACTCTCCGTAATCTTCTCAGGAAGTAGAGGCGCTGATGAGCTTTCTTGATAATTGCGTTAGTGTTCTCGGACCAGGAAAGATCTTCAGAGATGTGCACGCCCAGGAATTTGAAGCTCTTGACCCTTTCAACCATCGACCCGTTGATATAAATGGGGCTGTGGGTCCCCCTCCTACTCCTTCCAAAGTCCGCAATCAGTTCCTTGGTTTTTCTGGTGTTGAGGGCCAGGTTATTGCGCTGGCACCTTACAATTAGACAGGTAATTACATGGACAGGGCAGGTTTAGAGGGATATGGGCCAAATGCTGGCAGGTGGAACTAGTATAGATGGGGCGTTGGCCGGTGTGGACAAGTTGGGCCGAAGGGCATGTTTCCACGCTGTAAAACTCTATGACTCTAATACTATACTGCAAGATTACACAGTGACAGACCTGTGTCCACCGAGATTATACCCCTCTATTAAACAGTGACAACAACTCTGCCAACCAATACTGTACCGCAGCTTGGCACAGTAAAAGCTAGCACCCAACAATACACAGTTGTGACATGCACAGGGACATACACAAGCCCTCCAGCACTGCATCCCTGTGTTACACAGCGGCAGACCTGTGCACTTCATCGGAACACCCCAGTGTTACACAGCGACGGACCTGTGCCAACCAACATTGCACCTCTGTTACGCGTGAACAGACAGCGCCCACCAGCACTGTAACTAAACATGCCACATCTCTGCCAATCAGCAATACACCCCATCATCACACAATGACAAGCAAGTGTTCACCAGCAATTCACCCAATGCTACACAATTGCAGGTGGTAGCGTGGTAAACATTTTGCCAATGTATTAATATTTGTCCTTAAATAAGGAAACAGTATGCCAGGTATGGTCTCAATACTGCTCTTTACAATTGAAATATATCCTCCATTTTTGTGCTCAATTACCTAAACAATAATAACTTTCTGCTCTTTGTCCTAATTACTTGTGTATCTGCACACTCGCCTACTGTAGATCATGCCCAAGGAAATCCCAACCTCTCTGTATCTCATTGTTCTGCAATCTCTCACCATTTAGATTATATGCTGCTTTTTCATTTTTGCTCCCAAAATGGAAAACATAGCATTTTCCCCATATTGCGCTCCTTAGTAAATCTTTTCCCATTCTCTTAACTTACCTAAATCCCTTTGCAGGTTTCTTATATCCTTTTCAGAACTTATTTTCCAACCTCTCTTTGTGTCATTAGCAAACTTCGCCACCATACCTCCAGTCTCTTCATCCGAGTCATAGATTGACAATAATTGTGATGTGTTGCGACCCCAGCACTGATCCCCACAGCACATTATTTGTTACATCGCAATGTACTACATCACACACCATGAGCTTTCCAATTTCTGCACTAATTATTGATGCAACTTGCATGATGGTGAGCATGATGAAGACAGGCTTGGAGGAGGGCAGAGCAAACTCCGTCTGCTGATCCGTTGTCTGCAGCACCCCTCCATTCTCCACATGCTTCGGTCTGATGCATTCACAGTGTTTACTTCCTGAGAAATCGAGTGACTCTGTGCCTCGGCCAGTGAGTCTCACCACATGGATTACGAGTGCTGTGTTTTGTTAATGACTAAAAAGCACTCTATCTGTCAACGTCAGAGCCACACACAAATCCTTAGAGGGCTTCAGACTGCCAGAAATCACATGTATTTATCTCTGCACCAACTTGCACAATCGGTTAAAGCCCTGTCCCACGGTACGAGTTCATTCCAAGAGCTCTCCTGAGTTTGCCCTGATTCGAACTCGGAGATTTACGGTAATGGCCACTCATCGGTACTCGGGGCTCTCGTGGACATTTTTCAACATTTGACAAATCTTCACGCATCTTCCCGTGCTTACCTGCCATTAGCAAGTCTTCCCGAGTACCTGCCGTTAGCGTTATGAGCCGCTAAGAAACGTCCCCGAGCTCCGACGTACCCGCTACGTTCATTCTCCGTGCTTACCATGAGTTTGATTTTTTTTTAAACTCAGGAGAGCTCTTGGAATGAACTCGTACTGTGGGAGAGGGTTATTAGTTAATAATCCTAAGGTGGCGTCTTTGACCTGGAATGCAAACTGATTCTCGTTCCACAATTCTGCATGAGCTACTGAATGATTCCAGATTTTTCACCGGCATTTGCAGTGCTTTGATTTTCAGTTGGAACTTAGCTCAAGACTATTATTGACTATTCGTTGCTGTTGTTCATTTCAAGATGGGCGTGCTGTCTGGATTCCACTATGACTAACAAATCAGCAATTTATTCTCAATTTATCATCCCATGCACATTTCCAAGAACTACTTCATTAAACCATTTAACGCTTGTTGGAGACATCCCTCATCCTGGAATCAGATTGGCAAACTAACCCATAGAACCGCTTACAAAGCCCGTCATTATTTCCTTAATTATTGAACTAGTCAAAAAGCTTATGGATAATGAGTTGCTGCTTTGTTTGGCATTATCAGCTTGCAAATTCTTCATAGATAATACCTTCATGCCTATATTAGGATAACGTCCATGAGACATTGATTTCCCCTGGGTCTGCTTGATAAAAATTGAAGGGGCTGTCCCACTGCAGGACCTAACTTGCTGACCGGGCATTTTAATTTGCTCATTGGAGTTTTCAGAACCAAGGAAAACCGACCGGTAATGTTAAATGCTCGCTAAACTTTGTTTAAAGTTGTCTGGCTTCTTAAAAGTGTCTCCACTCCTTCTCTCCCCCCCCCCCCCCCCATTCTCCCCCCTTCTCCCTCCTTCTCTCCCCCTCTCTCCCCCTCTCTCCCCCTCCCCCCTCCACGCTCTCTAAAGGACTTACCGTACACTGAGCCAGCCGTCTTTTACCATCCTGTTCATCGCCGGTGTGAATTTCAGACAGCGCTCCCCCGCTTTCCCTGGCCCCCGCCTTTGCGATGTGTTTGTGTGTGTGTGTGTGCGGTCGGTCGATCCAGCTCGTGGTTTCATCACTGACGGTCAATCCAGCTAGGAAGTTTTTCAGGCGAGTGCCCTCGAGCTTGAAGGTCGAAGACAGTCGCTGAAAAGTTGCGTTAGTGGGACAGGCCCTTAAGTACATGTAATCAAATAAGCTAATTTATGGGATTTTCAGGATTGATTGCTTTACTTCGGATCTATGTACTATCTTCTTTAATACCTCTACATGACATATTGGAATTAGTTTCTCATCTTACAAGCTTTAGAAAATTAGCATTGTAAATGGGAGACGTGCAGTTCAGATGATTGAGTGCTGCCCTCATTTTGCTCAGAGCAATACCCCAGGATTCCTCATAACATCAAAGCAGTGAAAATAGTTCACCTCGGTGAAAATAGCAACTTCCCGATAAAATTCAACTAACTGCATATAAAGCAAACTACAGGTGATCTGCTAAGAGCATGCAATCAAGTAGGTGTTCATAAATTTGAAAATCATAACCAGTGGACCATTGTGACCATTGTGCAGCTGGGGGCTAATTTGTGACACATTCAATTTTCTCATCGTCAAGCAATATGGGTTGGTTTGCTGCTTGGGAAATGCAGCATTTGGTGATTTGAAATCCTTTTAAGTGATAAATGATGAGATGATGAAATTCTTAGTAAAAGGGTGAATTGGAAATATATGCAGAGTGAATAAAATGACTGCACTAGAGCAGGAATAGCAGAAGAAATCACAATGGTCTGCAAAAAATGAATCGCAGGTTCCACAAGCACATAGACAGTGACAAGAACATGAGTTTGGCATGAGGCAACATCTTTGGTACTGAAGTCCTAGTTACACACAATCGATTTTATTCTGCAGTCCATGCTGTTCACATGGCTAACACCAGACTTGTGAAACTGAGCTCTGTCATGGAAAGAGATTATCAGGCACAGTGAGATAATAATTTTAAGGATGTTTGAAGTTTCACCTTAATTTTCTCTTGCAACACAGGAGCTCATCTGGTCCATGCCAATTCACATAGCAATCCCATCATTCTAATTCCATGTTAAGCAATCCCTGCCCCCATCTGTGGAAGAGTCCACAAGTTTCACATTTACCTTATCCATCACCTTGGAAACCACAAATGTGCAACACAGTGGTAGAATGGTAAGGGCCTGTCCCACCAGCATGCGATTGCATGCGTCTAGCGCGACCAAACGGAAGCGGAGTTCGCGCTAAATTCCCAGTAAGTACACGCTAAGTACGCGGTAAGTACGCGCAAAGTTCGCGCGTGACGTAATTTACGTCATACTCACCAATCAGCTGGGCAGAAGGCGGGCCGAATGAATTTGGACGTGGCACGGCGTCGGGCAGTGACGTCATCACGCAACGGCACGCCAGATGGTCATGTCATTGCACAACGCCACGCGCTAGGCATACGCCCTCAATGCGCCTGCGGGCCGACAGGCCGTTGGCGCGCGGGATTTTCGGACAGTGCAAAATTTTTGGAGCCCCGCACGATGTCGGGACCAGCCCCGCACAACTCCATACGCCGCCGGCGATCAAAGTGGGACCGGCCCTGCACGGCCGTACGCTTCAAGCGACCACGTTTGGGCGCGCTAGACGCATGCAGTCGCATGCTGGTGGGACAGGCCCTGTAGCGTTGCTGCCTTATAGCGCCAGAGACCCAGGTTCTATACTGACTAAGGGTGCTGTCTGTGCAGAGTTTGCACGTTCTCCCTGTGACCGTGTGAGTTTTCTCCCGGGTGCTCCCTTTTCTTCGCACATTCCAAGGAAGTGCAGGTGTGTAGGTTAATTGGCTTCTGTAAAATTGCTATTAATGTGTAGGATAGACAGTGATCATTGGTCAGCATGGACTCGGTGGGCCAAAGGGCCTGTTTCCACGCTGTATCTCTAAACCTATACCTAAATCCAAAAAGGAAACAAGTCATCCTTGGTCCCATGGGATTATCTAACAATGGGAAGATGTATTATACTAACTTAATTAATTGTGCACGTGATGCTTTAATGCTTCAGGTATGTTTATTGAAGAAGATTACCAAACTGTTCAGATAGGGAAATCCAGAAATATACAAAGTTGATAAAAGGTTACCAAGTCTTACAGCTATATAGCTATATAGTGGATATGCTAGGGCAGTTTGAGATTGGGAGTGGTACTGAGGCCATCAACAGGCTCTTCCTCATGAGCTCTTTCCCATTACAGCAATGGTGTGGAGTCCTTGGAGTGAGTGCAGAGAGGTTTACCAGAATGATAGACATAAAAAGCTGGAGTAACTCAGCGGGACAGGCAGCATCTCTGGAGAGAAGGAATGGGTGACATTTTGGGTCGAGACCCTTCTTCTTCCCCGTTTGCCAGAATGTCCAACACTAGAGGCCATAGCTATAAGTTATTTTAAACAGAGAATAGTGGGGGCCTGGAACGCATTGTTAAAGGTAATGATGGAGGCAGATACGATAGTGATGTGCAAGAGGCTTTTAGATAGACACATGGAAGTGCAGGGAATAGAGGAATATAGATCATGTAGAGGCAGTTGAAACTAGTTTAACTTGGCATCATGCTTGGCACAAACGTTGTGGCTGACGAGCCCATTCCTATGCTGTATGTTCTATAGTCTTACAATTAAAGAATACGTCTGAAATATTATACATTTCACCTGTTAACACAAAAGTGAAGCAATGCAGATGCTGCAAACCCGATAAAAATAGAAAATGCTGTATTGTGGGGACGGGGAAACATTTGTGGAGAGAGAAAAACTGTGTTAACATGACTCATTCATGAACTTACCATTCATTAAACTTTCATCATCTGATTATCTATCAGTTAAATGCTGCACCTATTCTTGATTAGTATGGGTGTCAGGGGGGTATATAGGAGAAGACAGGAGAATGGCGTTAGGAGGGAGAGATAGATCAGCCATGATTGAATGGCAGAGTAGACTTGATGGGGGCCAAATGGCCTATTTCTACTCCGATCACGAGATATTATGATCCCATTTAACATACAAATCTGTGCTTTAGGAGCTGTGAAATGATTAGAACATAGAAACATAGAAACAGAAAATAGGTGCAGGAGGAGGCCATTTGGCCAGCATCGCCATTCATTGTGATCATGGCTGATCTTCCACAATCAGTAACCCATGCCTGCCTTCTCCCCATATCCCTTGATTCCACTTGCCCCTATCAAAAATCAACCCACATCCCGACAACATGGAATACCGCATCTAGCTTTAATCTAAATATTTGAAGAAAATACATTTTGAAGTGTGTACCTGATTTGAAAAATTCAAGAGGCTGTCAACCAGGATAATCTTAATCCAAGCTGTTGAAGACGGATAAAGCTAAAAAAAAAACTACAGCACAAAGAAAATGAAAGAAATCAACTGTAAAGATGGAATTGATGGTAATAAGTCCTTTCCACTCTGTGAATCTTAAAAGAGGCTGGAGAGGAGAACTAAAAAAGCAATTATGAAAAATATTGATGTAGGTTCTTCCTTCAGGGGATAACAACAGTTCTTTGAATTATACCTCACCTTTAATATAGAAAAACATCTAAAGGCACTTCACAGTAAGTGAGGCAGACACTAAGCTAGGGATAGAGATTTGGAAAGATGGCCGAGAGCATCATGATGCAATGTCTCTCAGGGATGGATTTAGAAGCGAGAGAATTGAAGCAGGAATGAGTTTAGAGAAGGAATATGAATTCAGCCCCTCGGTGACTGAAGCTCCATCAATGATGGTCACAAAAAAAGAGGGGGATTAGGAGTTCAAAAAGGCAGTACCTGGATAAACAGGTGGGGTTATAGGAAAGAGGTCAACTGAGATTATGGTGAAATAAAATGGAGAGGTAAATGTTTTAAAACACTGTGGCAGTTTAATCACTGCGTCTTACTGTTCTTTGAAATCCTTCGTCAGAATGTGGAGAGAAGCACAGGTTATGATAACAGTTTACATTGAGCAAACCTTGAAATGTGACCCCAGATTCAGTTGGAATTTCAAGAGGTTGCATATTTTTCTCTGAAAGAGGCTTGGATTCCAATCTGCAGCCATTCCCATGGTTCAGTTGAATGTTAAAAAAAGTTGCACTCTTTTCAACGTGTTACATCTATATTAATATTTGTCAACGGTTGAAAGCCACCAAGAAGTCACCCCTGGGAACAGCAGTGTGGCCACTGGATGGTGCAGTCACACCAAGTGCATCTCCAGCTAGTTATGAGCCGATCACCACAATGAGCAGAAACGAACACAGAACAATTTTGGAAAAGTGTAGGAAGGAACTGCAGATGCTGGTTTAAACTGAAGGTAGACACAAAATGCTGGAGTAACTCAGCGGGACAGGCATCATCTCTGGAGAGAAGCAATGGGTGATGTTTCTGATTGAAGAAAGATCTCGACCCGTAACGTCACCCATTGCTCTCTCCAGAAACGCTGCCTGTCCCACTGAGCTACTCCAGAATTTTGTGTCTATCTGCACTTTTGGAAAAAGCAGGGGAAAAGTCTTCAATGTTTATCTGAAGTGGATGCAAATTCTGTGGAGCGGTCATGGTATCTGATGATGTTGGAGCTGAGGTAGAGAAAGGCAAGAAAGAAGATGATGAAACAGGGAAAGGGCGGAGGGTCAGGGAGAACTAGCAGGGTAAACCTCTGATAGGGTACAGACCAGGAGAAATCGAATGACACGAGAGGAGGTGGGACTGACAGATAAAAGGATGTTGAATGTGAATAAGACAAGATTTCTGTCCCAGTTAACCAAACAAAACAAAAATTCAACTCCTTCCCTGGGTCAGTTACACAAATCTGGGTCTCTTTAAGTGAGAAGTAATTTACACTGACAGCTCTGGGATTGATTTTCAACAGTGCACATAAAATTCAGTACTCGTCTGCCTGTGATGAGGGGCAAGAGTTCCACAATAACATTTATCTGCTTCTTGACTGTTATTTTGCCTGGTCAACAGTAATGATAAGTTACTGTTGTCTGACCTTTACAGCTCGAAGGAAGAAAGTTTTCAATTCTATATGTTTTTTTTCTAAGTCTTCCCTCATGTTGGAGGATGACCTGCTTCTGCTGCTATGTTGTGGGCTCAGAGGTGGCGGATAAGACCAGTGTAGCATTTGCAGTCTCAGCCACAGGTAGGACGAGAGGTGATTGATGGGGCAGGGGTAGTATGTAATATTGGAGTTGGTATGCTCCTTTCATTCATTACACTTGATTTCTGCACGCCACTAGCAAAGAGGTTTAAAGTTTCACTTCTCATTAAAATACTGCTTCTTCACCTTGAACGATCATGGGTCAGGGATTTCCACAGGCCAGTGGAGATGTTGCAATATTTCAAAGCTTTAAAGGGCCTGTCCAACCAGCATGCGATAGCATGCGTCTAGCGCGACCAAACGTGGTCGCTTGAGGCGTACAGCCTCGCGGGGCCGGTCCCACTTTGATCGGTGGAGGCGTATGGTGTTGTGCGGGGGGCTGGTCCCGACATCGCGTGGAGCTCCAAAAATCTTGCACTGTCCGAAAATCCTGTCCGACAACGGCCTGTCGGGCCCACAGCCGCATTGAGGCCGTACGCAGCGCCTCGACGGGCGTACGCAGCGTCTTGACGTCGTACACAGCGTCTTGACATCGTACGCAGCGCTTGATGGCGTACGCCTAGTGCATGGCGTTGCGCGATGACGTCACCGCACTGCGTGCCGTTGCGTGATGATGTCACCGCCCGGCGCCATGCGACACCCAAATTCCATCGGGCCTCCTCCTGCCCAGATGATTGGTGAGTATGATGTCGGGACCAGTCCCGCACAACTCCATACACCTCCGCGGTTCGAATTGGGACCGGCCCCGCGAGGCCGTACGGCTCAAGCCACCACGTTTGGTCGCGCTAGACGCATGCAATCGCATGCTGGTGGGACAGGCCCTTTAGAATATCCTTGAACCATGTGCTTCCCGGAAATCCTTTGCCCACATGAATCTTGGAATAGATGCCCTTATTTGGGAAGCTGATGTTGAACATGCAAAAGACATGGAGATGATTGGTGTCAGTGGAGCAATGATACTGGGCCTGATGGTGGATGCTGGCATTAGTTTGCTTGCACTGTGAGTGGTTTGGGAAGATTTTGCAGTTTAGTTCAGTTTAGTTTAGTTTAGTTTAGTTTAGTTTAGTTTAGTTTAGTTTAGTTTAGTTTAGTTTAGTTTAGTTTAGTTTAGTTTAGAGATACAGCATGGAAACATGCCCGTTGGCCACCAGGTCTGCACCAACCTGCAATCCCCACACACTTACACTATCCTGCACACACTAGGGACGATTTGCAATTTTACCAGTTTTTAAGAATCATCAAAGGTTGATAGAATGTTAGTTTTGAAAAAAAAGGGTGGGGGAGGAACAATACCAAGCCTTAATTAGATCACATCTCACAGATTGTGGACAGACCTTTCAAAGATGGGAATGCTGCACTGATTCTCCAGAACATCACCACATGGTCGAATTATGTACAGAATTAAATGAGATTGAAAGGTTTTGATAAACAGAAAAATAGGGTCCATCACAAGGAGACATAATCTTAAAATTGGAGGTGGGACATTCAGGAGAAAAACTAGCATATACTTCTTCACACAACTGTGAAATGGTCTTCCATGAAACCAGGAGGCTGTGGCAAAACGTATAACTTTAAAGTTGAATTTAACTATCTTTTGTCAGCCAAATGTATTTATGGATATGGAGCTGAGGTGGATAAATTGAACTATGAATCAGGCCAACTGTTATCTCACTGATGGTGGTATTGATAAAGAGTCTGAATGGCCTACTGTTTCTCCAGAGGATGTAGAATTGAAAGCTCAACATGATATTCAATGGCCAAACACCATGTGTTGGAGGAGCAGCATTAGGAAGCATCTGGGGGCGGAGAGAATGGATGAAGCTTCAAGTTAAGACCCTTCTTTAGAAGAAGGTACTGACCCAAAACATCGCGTGTCCATTCCCTCCCCCAGGTGTGCCTGATTCTGAGTTTCTCTAACAATTTGTATTTTGCTCAAGTTTCCAGCATCTGCAGTTCCCTGTTTCTGCATGATATTTAATGGGTTGCTGGTGTTATGAGCCAGAGATTCGTGGATGTGGACGGGATGTTATATTTGTTCATTTTTTGGAAGGTTCTTGCATGCCTTAAAGCTGATGAGAGGCAGAGGGGAATGCAAATATAATATATGTATCATCCAGAGTAGTGAGGGGCGGCTTGCCCCTGCACATCCATGTGCAGACTAATCCTAAAGGAAACAGGAAATAATGGCAAGTGTAGAGAGCTTATCAGAAGACTTCTATACCTCCTTCCCAATGGTGGTAGTGAGAAGAAGGCATGGCCAGGATGGTGGGGTTCCATGATAATAAATGCTGATTTATTGTGACAGCATCTCATGTAGAGGCTATTGATGGAGGAGAAGGCTCTGCTTGCGATGAGTCAGGCTGAATCCACTAATTTCTACACTCAAGTTCATGTCTGTTGGAATTAACAAATAATAATAATAATAATAATAATAATAATAATAATAATAATAATAATAATAATAATAATAATAATAATAATAATAATAATAATAATAATAATAATAATAATAATAAAAATAATATCTTTCATTGTCATTGCACATAAGTGCAACGAGATTTGGTATGCAGCTTCCATCCGATGTCATAACTTAAATAACTAATAAAAATTAGATTTAGACACCCCAAGAACATGGTTTGTGAAAAGAACATTACAACAGTAAAATAGTCAAAACAGTCAAACAGACTAAAGTGCAGATGTGTTTGTGCGACGTGACCATCCGAGGGAGACAGTCCAGGGGGGCTGGGGGGCACTCAGCAGGGCCGGTTCAGAGCCGCTATAGCTCTGGGAATGAAGCTGTTCCTGTGTCTGGAGGTTCGGGCGTAGAAGGCCTTGTAACGTCTGCCGGAGGGAAGTAGTTCGCACAGTCCATTACAAGGGTGTGAGGAGTCTTTATGGATGCTGATGGCCTTCCTGAGGCACCGTGTGTGGTAAATGCCCTCCAAGGCTGGTAGCTGTGTCCCAATATTCCTGTGGACGACGCGCTGAAGAGCTCTCCTCTCCGCCTCCGTGCAGCTGAGATACCACACAGAGATGCCATACGTTAAAATGCTCTCTGTGGTGCTGTGGTAGAAGGTTGTCAGCAGCTGTTGGGGCAGACCAGTCTTTTTTAATGTCCTCAGGAACCATGCCATGATGCAACCAGTCAAGCTACTTTCTACAATACATCTTTAAAAGATGATAGAGTATTCGGAGACATATCAAACCTCAATAAACCTCTAAGAAAGTAGAGATGCCAGCACGCCTTCTTCATGATTACCTTTATGTGCTGGGCCCAGGACAGGACAGTCTTAGTATTATATTAGAGCTGTCGACCAAATCAAGCTGCAGCGCTGGTGATAGTTCTAAGGGTAACTATTGTTCATTATGCATTTGACGTCTGCACTATGTCTCGTCCTGAAAAATAAATGCAGATGCTGCAAAACTGAAACAAAAAAGCAAATGCTGAAAGCATTCAGCAGATCAGGCCACTACTGCAGAAAGTGAAGGAGTTAACATTTCTGGTCCAAGAAGCTTCATCAGAGCTGGGAAAGAAAAAAAAATAGTTTACAGGAACAGAGAAGGTGGAGAAAGGAATCGACAAAAACAAAAAGAATATCGTCGACAGGATGAGACTAAATTAGCAATGATAGTTCAGGATCAACAGCAAGGTTATTGGTGAGAGCTGAACAGCAGGCCGAGCCATGCCAACCAAAATGATGGCAGGGACAAACATGGCCACTTCTGACTCAGACTGAAAGAAACACTTGCAGAATTATACATTGAATCTGGTAACTTGCAACATACCCAGACGTGTTGTCCCTCAAGATTGCGTTGGACTTCATTATAGGAGGCCACAGACAGAAAGATCAGAATGGAAGGAGACAACTCCAGATGCTCAGTATCGCTCCTGTTGATGAAATGCAGGTGGTCCGCACACTGATCACCTACATTCTTTAGGTTTCTCCAGTGTAAAGGAGACCACATTGTAATTATGTAATGTGGTACTTTAGATTGGAAAAAGTGCAAATTATTCCCTTGTCCACCTGGAAAGACTGCTTTGGTTCCTGGATGGTGAGAAGGGAAGAGGTGAAAGGATAGATATTGTATTTCCTGCAGTTGCATGGAAAAATGTCATAAGATGGAGAACGGTAGGTGGGAATAGAAGAATGGAACGAGGTCTTGGAAAAGACTAATCCCTTTGAAATGCGCCTCATAATGCAAGCCCACGTCAAGGCAAAATCCTGGCGAATATCTTCTAACTTGACAATTTCCTTCCGAAGGCTGGGTGACTAAAATGACACAACATACCAAGTGCGGTCTCACTTGTCCAGCTATATCATGATGTCTCAACCTTTGTACTCAATACCCATCAATGAAGACAACTGTACCAAACACTTTCTTCACTGTCCCTGTTCCTTGAACACACCATCAGAAGGTCAAGACCCACCAAAGGAGGCCATTCCACCCACTGACCATAGATCTCCGCAGAACCATTCACTCTGTCGCATTTCAAAACTGTAAGTAAGTAAGTAAGTAAGTAAATGTTATTTATATAGCACGTTTAAATCAACTCGCGTCGAAGTGCTTTACATAAAATAAATAATTAAGTTTCCGTACATCCATAGAAAAATTAAAAATAAGAAAAAATGACACAACACGTTATAGAATTCAACATGAATGTCCCCCCACAACAGAATGAAAATTTTCCACTGTGGGGAAAGGCATCAAAAAGTTAAGTCCTCTTCCTATTTGCGGCCTCCGCAGCCAGTCCGATGTTTTCAGGCCCTCTTGCCGGAAAGATGGAACTCCGGCGTCGGATGAACACTCCTCGGCAGCTTGGAAATGTCTGGAGCAGCCGCTCCCTCCCCGGAGACCGCGGCACCCAAAGTCCACAGGCCGCGCTGGTCGGAGCTCCGACTCTGGCGATCTCGGCAAGAGATCCCAGGCTCCACGGTGTTTTAAATCCAGCGCCGCCCGCGGCTGGACGCTCCGCAGACCGCAGCTCCTCGATGTTGGAGTCGCCGGTCACCGCACTCCGGAGCTTACCGCACGGCGACCCGGTAAGGCATCGCCTGCTCCGTGATGGTGTCCCAGCGCTGTGCCATCGCCGAAGCTGGGGTTCCGGCAGGTCCCGACAGGAAACACTGCTCCAGTCTCGATGGTAGGCCGCGAGGAAGGGGCGAAGAAACATCTCGGAGGGAAGCTGCCTCTCCGACCAGGTAGGGGACTAGAAAATAAAGTTTCCCCCTTCCCCTCCCCCACCCACTACATAAAAGACCTCCAACTAACATTTTGTTTTTTTAACTGTATCCTATAATCCTTATTTCCGTCAAATGCGTATCCAACATTTTAAAATCATTGATTGGGTGATAGGTTATTATTAATTTGACCCACTCCCTTATATGATAGGGTGAGATTTTTGTAAACCAAAAAATAGATCTTGTGGAAGTAGAGGGAATGGCTGATATACTCGGGGAATATTTTGCATCAGAATTCACTAAAAAACAGTGGATGGAGCTAATGGAGCAACAGAGCAAGAGACAGTGACAATGCTGGATAGGCTAAAAATAACAAAGCATTCCTCAAGAAAGTCACCTGATTGTGATAGAAATATCAATGATGGAAGTAGAGGTGCAGATTGCAGAGTCTCTGGCCATCATTTTTAAATCCTCATGAGATATGGGAGAAATGTAAAATGTCCATGTTTACAAAGAGCGAGGGATAAATAAAGGTGAATTAGCTTTGATTTGCATCCTGTTACTTGATGAACTCAGAGAGATACTTCATGATTTAATATAGTTTATGCTGCATATATCAATTTTGAAACAGCGTTTTGACAAAGCACCCACACAAGCCATGCCAGTAAGGGGGGAATTAACAGTGAAGCAATGGAACAGCAGTACATGGATGTGTAATGCCCATGCAGAGTACAGTGAGTTTAGTTTAGTTTTGAGCGGAAACAGGCCCTTCGGCCCACAGAGCCCGCACCGACCAGCGATCCCCACACACTAACACTGTCCAACTATTTTTGCTAACACAGGATAATTTACACATACACCAAGCCAATTAACCTGCATACGTCCTTGGAGTGTGGGAGGAAACCAAAGACATCGGAGAAGACCCACGCGGTCACGGGGAGAACGTACAAACTCCGTACAGACAGCACCCGTAGTCGGGATCGAACCCGGGTCTCCGGCGCTGCAAGCGCTGTAAGGCAGCAACTCTACCGCTGCGCCACCGTGAGGGATGGAGGGAGGTGTGCTTAGGACAACCGCTGCTTTCGATACATAATTATGTCCTGAAATAATGTATGCAAGCAATAATTTCAAAACTATCCTAATTAATAATTAGGCTAAACTGGCAGACATGTGGGAGGTTAACTTTAATTGGGAAAAGGGGGAATTATGGCTATTTGGTCGAAAGAATAATGTTCCACATGAACAGGGAGACCTGCAGAAGAGAGGGGAGGGGTGAGGTAGTAGGTATGCAAGTCTTTGAAACATGCACATTTTAAGCAGGCTTTGATATGGCAAATTGGACCCATACCTTTTTAAATAGCCCAGAAGAAAGGAAGCTGTGTTAATGCTGGCTAACCCACAGCGAGAGCCCTGTGTTCAGTTTTGGGTTCACCACTTTAGGAAGAATGTCAGGTTTTCTAGGCAGAGCAGATTTGTTAGAATTATACCAGGGATGAGAAATTTCAATTATTTTTGTCGAACTGTTGAAACAGAGGTTGTTCTTCTTAAATCAGAGAAAAAGTAAAGGGAGCTTTGACAGGGGTGACCAAAATGATTAATGGGTTTGATATAGTATAGAGAAATGATTTTCAGTAGCAGGAATACCATTAATCAGAGGCACAGGTTTAAAGCGAATGACAAAAGAACCGGTGTCAACATGGAGAAATGTTATGTGACCTGGAATTTACTTCCTGAAAGGGTGGTAGAAACAGACATTATATTAAAAACTTCATGAAAATTAGATAAAAGAAAGATTAAGGGAATGGGTCAAATTAATAAGCACTATCAAAGAGCCAACACAGACATAACAGGTTAAATTTAATATTTCAATACTACATGAAAGAAGCCATTCAGCCCACTGTGCCTGTTTTCAGCACTCCTATCAATTCTGCTCCCTCTCCTGTTTCCATTTGGCCTATTATTACCTTTCATATGCCCGTTAATTCCCCTTGATTTTCTTATCACCCACTTATAGAATGGCTGATTTACAATGGCCATTTAATTTACCATCATGTTGGGCGATGCTGAGCATTTATTCACTAATCCGTGAGGCAGCTCACACAGCTTTGCTCGAGGTCTGCAGTATAAGTGTGAAGGTGGAGCTGATGCCTCACAGTGCTAGAGACCCAAATTCAATTCTGACATCTGGAGCTGTCTGTGTGGAGTTTAAACGTTGTCCCCGTTTCCTCTGGGTGCTTCAGTTTCCTCCCACATTCCAAAGACGTGCGGATTTCTAGTTTAATTGGCTTCCGTAAATTGCCCCAAGAATGCAAGGAGTAGATGACAAAGCGGGATAACGTGAAACTAGTTTGAACAGGTGATCGATGGTTGGCGTGGGCCGAAAGGTCAGTTTCCACGCTGTATCTCTAAACTAAACAAAACTATAAATTAACATTGTTGACTAAGCTGATTATACCTTGGTTGTGTCAGTGTCTGGGGTGATACCTGTGGTCTGTTTCAATTTCATTATTGTTTCGTGGTAGTTTAGTAGAACTGACTAAATCAATGAATCAATCATATATTAGCCATGACAGGTAAGAACAGGAAATCTTTCATTAAATACATATGAACAATGGTTCAGCAGTTATATTATTACCATTACCATTCATTTTAAATCAATTATTGCAAAATTGTTCAATGTGAACACACTAAAGTATTTTTAGATGCTTCTGGCCAGCAAAGTCTCACCACCCGACTTGCTGAACTGAGCAACTCAAAGGGTTACACATGTAAAAAGACCTTTAGAGGAGATGCCAGAGAATATTAAAGTGGCTGAAACCTTTGCCTCATCCATTGCACCTTTACAAGTGACAGGCGCAGCTTCCATCAAAATCACAACAGTCAACCAAGATTTGACTTATCTGTGTCACAGTCTAAGTTCTAGGCCTTTCAGGATGTGACCATTGACGTCATGGCAGGAGTGCAAGGGAGATCTTAATTTCCCTTCTGATTTTCTTCGGGGACAAAGCTTTTGGTGTTTTGGAAGTTTTAATAGAAAAGGGAATGATTCCCATATTGTTCAATGAAAGGAAGGTATTCTGTAGTTTGATGGGTTTATATTTTAACAAAGGAAGGGGTGGCACAGTGACGCACAGCGCCAGAGACCCAGGTTCCATCCTGACCATGGGTGCTCGCTGTACAGAGTTTGTACTTTCTCCATGTGACCGCATGGTTTTCTCCGGGTGCTCCAATTTCACATTCCAAAGATGTGCATGCTTTAAGTTAATTGTCTTCTGCAAATAGTATGTATGTACTGTTGGATAGAAACTAGTGTACGGATGTTCACTGGTTGGAATGGTTTTGGTGGGCCGAAGGGCCTGTTTCCACGCTATATCTCTAAACTACCGATCTCTGAATCCACCGGGTGGCGCCAACAATGGCTGCCTCGCCAACTGTCTGTCTGTCCCTTCCTTCCTTGCTGGTGTAATAGTCTATATTATTAAATCTCTGATCTTGACCGTTTTTGGCCCACTGTGCTGCGATTTCCGAGAGAACGCCGCCACCTACGGCCGTCATTTTTGGCCACCTCGCTCAGAGCCCCCCTCCGCCGTATGAGACCAGAGGATTTTTTCCGTCGATTAAAAATGAGAGAGATATTAACGTTTTTACAAAATTCCCCATTCTCTCTGTTGCCCCCGCTGGCGGCAGGGGGAGGGACTATAAAACCAGGAAGTGTCGTGCCTCACTCAGTCTCTGCCAGAACCAGGAAGTGAGAGGGTCACGGCTCACGGCTCTTTGAGCTGCGAATAACACTGAAGGCATGTCTACTCCACGGTGAGTCCCCTTGATGCGGCTGTAAAGTGGCTGCAGCCTTTTTAAAACGTTTGTGTTCACAAAATGAATTTTGGTTGTTGGGTGTCTGCAGCCCAATTGTTTGCCTCACCTTTTTTTTTTAACAAGTTTGTGTTCACAAAGTGAATTTTGGTTGTCGGGTGTCTGCAGCCCAATTGTTTGCCTCGCCTTTTTTTTTTAACAAGTTTGTGTTCACAAAGTGAATTTTGGTTGTCGGGTGTCTGCAGCCCAATTGTTTGCCTCGCTTTTTTAACAAGTTTCTGTTCACAAAGTGAATTTTGGTTGTCGGGTGTCTGCAGTCCAATTGTTTGCCTCGCCTTTTTTTTTAACAAGTTTGTGTTCACAAAGTGAATTTTGGTTGTCGGGTGTCAGCAGCCCAATTGTTTGCCTCACCTTTTTTTTTTAACAGGTTTGTGTTCACAAAGTGAATTTTGGTTGTAGGGTGGCTGCAGCCCAATTGTTTGCCGTGGCTTGGCTTTTAAAATCGTTGCAACAGTTGGATGCCTGCCCAAGCATCCATACGGCCCACAATGTCTATACTAGCCCTCTGGAAACCAGTACCTTCGGCCCGCAACACCCATACTAGCGCAACAGACAGCCCCCCCCCCCACTGGCGAGCAGTATTGAAATTGGTGGAGAGGTGGAATATTGCGTTGGTGACCAGCCCTCCCGTGTGATGCTGGGACCCAACAGGTCCCACTTAGTCTAGTATGTGTTAAATGTATGTTTGTAGTGTTCTTTAGTTTGTTTTATGTGGGTGGTGGAGGAGGGGAGTTGGGGGAAACATTTTCTAATCTCTTACCTCGACGGAGATGCGATTTTTTCCCATATCGTACCTCCGTCCGCACTGCGGCCAAACATCAAGGAAGTGGCGGCCTTTGCTGAAGACCGACTTCGGGAACCTCACCGCAGGTGCCTGTGGGACACCATCGTGGAGCTCACGATCCCTGTTGGGGGTCAACTTTGGGGCTCCAACCACGGGGGCCTGCGGAATTTAACACCTTGGAGCTCGCAGTCTCTGGTTAGAGGCCGACTTCGGGAACTCCAAGCCGCAGGAGCTTCGATTGCCCCAAAGCGGGAGCTTCAACCACCGGCTGTGGGAGCTTCGATCACCCCGACGGATGGTTCGACTGCCCTGACCGCGGGAGAATAAAGAGGAAGAATATTGGACTTTATTGCCTTCCATCGCAGTGAAGAAGTCAAGTCAAGACAAGTCAAGTCACGTTTATTCGTCACATACACATACGAGATGTGCAGTGAAATGAAAAGTGGCAATGCTCGCGAATTGTGCAAAAAAAAAACAACAAACAGACTACAAACAGAATGGAACAGAATCACATATTCACATATTACATATTTGTGGGAGGGTAGAAAAAGTATGTGGGGAATCCATTGTGGTGGTTGTTTATGTTAACTTTTATGTAGTTGTGTGTCTTGTTGCTTTTTTTTTGTGTGGCTATGGTAATTCGCATGTCACTGTACATTAATTGGTATACGTGACAATAAAATACCTTTGAAACCTTTGAACTAAACTATACAGGCAATGATAACATGTTCTTGGAGAGCAGAAAAAATGCTATTTATTGTCAACAGAAATTTTAAACCTATATTAATAATGATTGTGAATGATTGACTCAAACTCAGCGCAAGTTTCAATGTCAAATTTGGGAGCATATCTTCAAATTACCTGATACCTGTACCATCATCAAAACATAGATTTAGATATATGTTTATCACATGTTGCGAAGTACAGTGAAAAGCTTTGTTTTCCATCATATCAAGTAACACACATAATATGAAACATAAATAGTTATTTATATAAAGGCATAGAAACACATTTAATCAGCTATCTTTAAAAAAAGATGAGGACATTTTCACTTAAAAGAACAGGAAATTTCACAACACTTCATTGCTGAAGACTCCACTGCCACTCCATTGCTTTATTCTTCGCAATTTATGACTTTAGAAAATTTCTACTTACGTTAACAGAACACGCCATTCTAAAAGTTCTTACAATTTTTGTTTGTTTGGCCAGTTTAATTAAATTCAGCAGTTGAAAACTAAACCATGTTCATCAAGTCCGATAGCCACTTAAAAGTCTAATGCCTGTCCTGTTCCCAGTTTAATCTGGTAACAACTCATTGCAGTTCATTCTTCAGCATTCTCGAACATCACATTAGAAGTGAGAAAGATCAAGTCACTCTCTACACATGTAGTTTCGTTACTGTTTCATAGTTAATCGCATTTATAAAATGTTGCGTTTTAAGTAAAATCGTGGCAACACGGCGGCACGGCGATAGTGTCACCGTATTAAGGGCCTGTCCCACTTGGGCATCATTTGCGCGTCACGCAGGTGGCATGCAAAGACTATGTGAATCCCAAAATCCTGGGACGCCGCGCGCAACCGCCCGTCACTGTCTATGCCACCACGCCTCACTACGCGCCATGCGTGCGTAATGCACGCCATGCGCACATCACGATGCGCGTGTCGTGCATCATGATGCATAAATTATGTCGTGCAAATGACGACCAAGTGGGACAGGCCCTTTACTCTGCTAAATACCACGGTTCGATTCTGACTATGGGGCCGGCTGTTTGTGTGGAGTTTGTACAACCCACATGGGTTTTCCCCGGGTGCTCTGGTTTTCTCCCATTCTCCAAAGATGTAGAGGTGTGCAGGTTAATTGGCTTCAGTAAAAACTTGTAAATTAACCTTAGTGCTAGTGTACGGGGTGATCGCAGGTCCATGCGGACTCGGTGTGCCGAAGGACCTGTTTCCACGCTGTATCTTAAAGCCTTAGTAAAGTAGTCTAAAATTGCTCATTATCATTTATTATTTTGAAAGGGAAATGCTTGTTCTGCCAAAGTTTGCCAAAATCTCCGAACTTGGACTGTTGTTAAAAAACTGAAAGCCTGCTTCTGAGTGAGTAGTGCAGGCGTGTTGACCAATCACATTTACAGACCACACCATGTACTGCTTGTGACGCTCTGTGAAATGGTTTCTAAGGAATGCTACTGTAGAGAAATCCTGAAATGATTTGGTGCAGAAACCAATGCAAATGATATAGATATGTTTAGTTTAGTTTAGTTTAGTTTATTATTGACACATGTACCAAGGTCCAGTGAAAAGCTTTTGTTTGAGTGCTATCCAGTCAAGAAAAGACTATGGATGATAACAATCAAGCCATCCACAATGCACAGATAAAAGATAAAGGGTACAACATTTAGTGCAAAGATAACATTGAAGTCCAATTACAGACAGTTCATAGGTCTCCAATGAGGTAGATGGGAGGTCAGGATGATACATTAGCCGATGAGAGGACCGTTCAGCTGCCTGATAACATCTGTGAAGAAACTGTTCTTGAATTTGAAGGTGTGCGTTTTCAAATGCTCAGTATTGTTAATGCATTGGGTGGATGTGACATTAAATTATTGTTTCTTAAATCATCTTTATTTCACCCATCATAGACACCAATAAAATTCTATCTTTAAAAGTGAATATGAAAATGTCCAGCTGTTCCCTTTGATCAGCCACTTAATATCTGCACCCAACTATCATTCTGAGTTGTATTTCAGAATGTACTGAAATTTACATTCTGAAAGGAACTCGGGATTCAAGTACATTTCAGAACAGACTAGGTTTCCTCTCATAATATCTGGGAACTGTTTGCATTCTTTGATTCAGTTTTCATTACCTCCACATGGCACTTAGAGACCAGTAATGGCTTCAAAGTGGGCTCAGTGACCATATCCCTTCATTAATAAAGGCTCTTTGCAATTTCATTTTGAATGATGCCTGCAATTGTGTGCCCAAAGTATACATTTGTTTCAGGCAATAGCCCCCTGTTTAATGTTGAGTTTGGAATCCTATGAATAAGTGATTTACATTTAATGTCACAGTTGGGGAGAGCTGTTCGGTGTCTGGTGTATTGAAACCAATGGCTCATTAAATCTAATTATCAAACTTTTTGTAAGTATTCTTAGTCCTCGTTATTGAAACACCACTGCACTTTCACAACTTCAGACACCTCATCACACCCCAGCCCCAATGCTGCTATTGAGATCTTCCATCGAGATCCCCACAGCAAAAAAACGCCCCTTGTGAGGCAATTCTGGAGTAGAGGTTGCAACACAGCCTTATGTTCAGCAGAGTGGAGTAGCCGAGGGACCAATGCACTTGTCAGAATCATTAAGAAATCCAGAAGGGAATTGCAAATTTCTGCAGATTTCCCAGCTCTGTCCCTTTCCACTTTTCACTGTCACACACCAAAAACTGCTGTGGTATCGGAGTATCCCTCTGGAGTGGTAGCAAGTCCCTGAGCAACGGCTGCCCGTGAGGGAGTAGAGGACAGAAGTTATAAAAAATTACAAAATAAAGATAAAAGGCGTACAGTAAACAGGGAATCGGAGAAGTAAAACAGCTACAGCAGAATCATTACCATCACTTACTAACTAAAACTATGTGAGCAGGAGTAATGTTCTAATGTTATTGAAAACAGGACTTGACCCAAGATGTTACAAACTATCTATGAAGTGTGAAAAGGAATACGCTCGTTTTAGATACATTAAAGAGTAAGTCCAGGGTGTGAAAGTCAAAATAAAAATGTTTTTCCTCCAAAATCAAAACCAGAAAATGCTGAAAATACTCAGCAGATTAGGATATATCTATTAATGTTTCCACTTGAAGACTATCTGTTAGTACTGGGATGGTGACAAACGGAAGGAACAGAAAAGGTGGGTGAGAGAAACATACATAAATAGGGAAAAAGGTGTAGTAGGGCATTCGGCCCTTTGAGTCAGTACCGCCATTCAATATGATCATGGCTGATCTTCTTAAATCAGTTCCTGCTTTTTCCCCATATCCCTTGATTCCTTTAGCTCCAAAAGCTAAATCTAACTCTCTCTTGAAAACATCCAGTGAATTGGCCTCCACTGACTTCTGTGGCAGAGAATTCCACAGATTCACAATTCTCTGGGTGAAGACATTTTTCCCCACCTCAGTCCTAAATGGCCTACCCTTTATTCTTAAAGTGTGATCCCTAGTTCTGGACTTCCCCAACATCTGGAAACATTTACCTGCATCTAGCCTGTCCAAACCTTTAAGAATTTTACATGTTTCTATAAGATCTCCTATCATCCTTCTAAATCCCAGTGAATACAAGTCCAGTCGACCCATTCTTTCATCATATGTCAGTCCCGTCATACCAGGAATTAACCTGGTCAAACTATGCTGCACTCCCTCAATAGAAATAATGTATTTCTTCAAATTAGGAGACCAAAATTGCACACAATATTCCAGGTGCGGTCTCACCGGGGCCCTGTACAACTGCAGTAGGACCTCCTTTCTCCTAAACTCAAATCCTCTCGCAATGAAGGCCAACATGCCATTAGCTTTCTTCACTGGATGCTGTACCTGCATGTTTACTTTCAGTGACTGATGTACAAGCACACCCAGATCTCGTTGCACATCCCCTTTTCCTAATCTGACACCATTCAGATAATAATCTGCCTTCCTGTTCTTGCCACCAAAGTGGATAACCTCACATTTACTGCATTATACTGCATCTGCTGTGCATCTGCCCACACAGCCAACCTATCCAAGTCATCCTGCAGCCTCATAGCATCCTCATCGCAGCTCATACTGCCACCCAGCTTTGTGTCATCTGCAAACTTGGAGATGTCACATTTAATTTCCTCATCTAAATCGTTAATATATATTGTAAATAACTGGGGTCCCAGCAGCGAGCCTTGCGACACCCCATTTTGAAAAGGATCCGTTAATTCTTACCCTTTGCTTCCTGTCTGCCAACCAGTTCTCTATCCATGTCAATACCTTACCCTCAATACCATGTGCTCTAATTTTGCACACTAATCTCTTGTGTGGGATCTTTTCAAAGTCTTTTTGAAAGTCCCGATACACCACATCCACTGGCTCTCCTTTATCCATTCTACTTGTTACATCCTCAAATAACTCCAGAAAATTAGTCAAGCATGATTACCCCTTCATAAATCCATGCCGACTTTGACCGATTCCATCACTGCTTTCCAAATACACTGCTATACATCTTTAATAATCAACTCCAGCATCTTCCACACTACCAATGTAAAGCTAACTGGTCTATAAATCCCTGTTTTCTCTCTCCATCCTTTCTTAAAAAGTTACAGGAACTGATCCAGTCGAGAGAACATTGGAAAATGATCACCAATGCTTCCACAATTTCTAGGGCCACCTCCTTGAGTACTCTGGGATGCAGACCATCAGGCCCTGGGGATGTATCTGCCTTCAATCGCAACAGATTACCTAACACCATTTCCTGACTAATGTGGAGTCCCTTCAGTTCATCCCTCACATTAGATCCTCGGTCCCCTAGTATTTCTGGGAGATTGTTTGTGTCTTCCTTAGTGAAGACAGAACCAAAGTACTCGTTTAACTGTTCTGCCATCTCCTTGTGTCCCATTATAGCTTTTAGAATCAGTTTTTATATTCCTCGCAAACTTTCTTTTAAGCTATTTTCCCCCCTCTTATTTAACCCCTCTGTCCTCCTCTGTTGAGTTCTAAATTTCCCTCAGTCCTCCGGTTTGCTGCTTCCTCTGGCCAATTTATATGCCTCTTCCTTAGATTTAAAACTATCCTTGATTTCTCTCATTAGCCGCAGTTGAGCCGCCTTCCACATTTTATTTTTTCGCCAGACAGGGATGAACAATTTTGAATTCATCTATGCGGTCTTTGAATCTTTTCCATTGCACCTTTACCATCAACCTTTTAAGTATAACTTGCCAGTCTATCCTAGCCAATTCCCATCACATTTGGTCTCCTTTCTTCAAGTTCAGGACCCGAGTCTCTGAATCACTGTGCCACTCTCCATCCTAATGCAGAATTCCACCATATTATGATCACTGTTGCCCAAGGGGCTCTGCACAACAAGATCGCTAACTAATCCATCCTCATTACACAATACCCAATCTAGGATGGCCTGCCCTCTATGTTCTTCTACACATTGGTTTAAAAAAACATCCCGTATAGATACCAGGAAATCTTCCTCCCCAGCACTTTAGATGATCGATTTAGATGGTGGAATTAAAAGTAACTAGTAAATTTGCAGATGACACAAAGCTGGGTGGCAGTGTGAACTGCGAAGAGGATGCTAGGAGGTTGCAGGGTGACTTGGACAGGTTGAGTGAGTGGGCAGATGCGTGGAACATGCAGTATAATGTAAATAAATATGAGGTTATCCACTTTGGCAGCAGGAACAAGGAGGCAGATTATTATCTCAATGGTGTCAGATTAGGATAAAGGGAAGTGCAACGAGACCTGGGTGTCCTTGTATACCAGTCGCTGAAAGTAAACATGCAGGTACAGCAGGTAATGAAGAAAGCTAATGGCATGTTGGCCTTCATAACGAGAGGATTTGAGTATAGGAGTAAAGAGGTCCTTCTGCAGTTGTACATGGCCCTGGTGAGACCACATCTGGAGTATTGTGTGCAGTTTTGGTCTCCTAATTTGAGGAAGGACATCCTTTCAATTGAAGCAGTGCAACGTAGGTTCACGAGGTTAATCCCCGGGATGGTGGGACTGTCATATGAGGAAAGATTGGAAAAACTGGGCTTGTATTCACTGGAATTTAGAAGGATGAGAGGGAATTTCTATAAAAACATATAAAATTATAAAAGGACTAGACAAGCTAGGTGCAGGAAAAATATTCCCAATGTTGGGGGAGTTCAGAACCAGGAGCCACAGTCTAAGAATAAAGGGAAGGCCATTCAAAACTGAGATGAGTAAAAAAATGTTTTCACCCAGAAAGTTATGCATCTATGGAATTCTGTGCCACAGAGGGCAGCGGAGGCCAATTCACTAGATCAATTTAAAAGAGAGTTAGATAGAGCTCTAAGAGCTTGTGGAATTAAGGGGTATGGGGAGAAGACAGGCACACGTTACTGATTGTGGATGATCACCCATGCGTCGCCTGCCCCGATAGCTCCCAAGAGGGTGTACCTGTTCGCAAGAGGTACTTCCACCGAGGTCTCTTGCACTCGTTTCATCCACTTCCTTTCCATCTCTAACCATCGCACCTCCTGTACTCTTGCAGTGATGACCTGACTGTGGGTCCTGTCCAGGAAGCTTTCATCTTCCCGGATGGACTGCAGGTCATCCGGCTGCTTCTCCAGTTCCCTAACTCAGTCCCTGAGGAGCTGCATCTGGACACAGTTCCCACAGGTGTAGTGGTCAGTGACACTAGCAAGGGCCTGTTTCCGCGCTGTATCTCTAAACAAAACCGAATTAAACTCAATACATGAATTCAAAAAGGTCAAAAACATGGTGCAATTTGATCCAATTTTTATCCATCGTTACTGTTCCTCAACCTGTCCACGTAGTTTCCCTTGATTTGGTATTTCTGAATTACAACCTCTGTTATAATGTAGGATAAACATTTTGGATCTTTATCTTTTAGATAAAACATCAAACCTTAATGTTTGGAAATTTATACGGGCAAATTGTCCAGATTTCAACACTGTACTCTGCATTGTGTGGCCTTTCATGTGTGAGCGTGTGCTTAAAACGTGCTTTTCAGCTTTCTAAAATCGAGTTGGTAAACATTGTAGGATTCTGGCTTTTGCTGAAGGACCAATATTTCTGCTTGCACGTTACATGACAGGTGGTCCTTTCTGATACTTTACAACCTTGAACCAGTGCCAGATCAGTCAAATCGGACAACAACTTGGACAGATGACTGCAAAATCAAACTTTGATTTTAAAACTTTGGGCCTGGTCCTTTAACCTTGCAATGCCGCGGGAGATTTTATTCACCAATTATAGAGAGAATTTTCACCTCAGCCATAGCAAAAGATCAGTCGAGATCAGTCTAAAGATTCTTCAAATACAAAATATTCCCGAGGATACTTTTCAAGTGTCATGCAACTTTAATTGAATTGACGCATTTCCCCATCTCCATACTGGTATTGCAGATGGTATATGAGCTCACCAGGGCTTGAAGCCAGTCAGGGTGAAGAGAAAAGAGTTAGTCAGACCTTAGGCATCCAGCAAGGCAGGTAGTTAGTAGTAGTGTTTGGCCATGAACAGCCAAGAGATGAAGCCTGCAGAGCTCTTCTGATGACATTGTCTGAAATTATGCACATCTTTTATGGAAATGGACAGCATTGTTTCAGGCATGTTGCCATTGGCGATGGATGGAACTTTAATTGAAGGTTATGGTCACATTGAATCTGTTGGTCTGTTACTTATCGTAGCTTTAGCTATAGAATAAAGCTGCATTACCCTGCCAACGGTATCTGCTTTTTTAAATCAATTTCCTGAACACAACTAATTGTGGGACATTCTTCCTAACATCGGAAGCACTGAGCTCAACAATAATGGGGAGGGGGGGTGGGGGCAGTTTTTGAGAAGCAGGGAGGGAAAGGTTAGATGAGTGCAACAGTAGGCTTGAATATGGAAGACACAAGGGACATCGGATGCCGGTTTACAAAAAAACGACACAAAATGCTGGAGTAACTCAGCAGTTCTGGAAGCATCTATGGAGGATGTTTTGGGTCAGGACTCTTCTTCAGAATAATTGTAGCTTGTGGATATTTTACAGTGGGGCAGGTGAAGTCATAAAGTGCTACTGGAGATGGTTGGTTGTGTGAGGTTAGCTGATTACAATGATTAATAAAACAAAAATGCCTATGTATATAATCTTTAACAGAATGAGACATTTCAAGGCACTTTGAAGGGGTTTTATCAAACAAAACAAGGGGAACCACTGGATTGAATCCTGCTGGACTTGGCCAATGCCTCATGTTCGCCTCCTTTGGCTCCGAACATTCTCCTGGCTTTGCAGCTGCAACCCTTCTACATGATCTTCCATATGAAACCACCGGGTGGCGCCAGCAATGGCTGCCTCGCTAACAGTCTGTTTGTCCCTTCCTTCTTTGTTGTTTTTTTAGCATGTGTTAAATGTATGTTTTCAGTGTTCTTTAGCTTTGATTTGTGTGGGGGTTTGGAGGGGCTGGGGGAAACTTTTTCTCATCTCTTACCTCAACGGAGATGCGATTTTTTTTACCGTATCGTATCTCCGTCCGCCCTGCGGCCTAACATCGGGGAGTTGGCGGCCTTTAACATCGTGGAGCTTGCGATTCCTTTGCCAGGGATCGAACTCTGAGATCTACCGCGGGTATCTGCGGACTTTAACATCATGGAGCTCGCAGTCTCTGGTCTGAAACCGACTTCGGGAACTCCAAGCCGCAGGAGCTTCGACCGCCCTGATCGCGGGACCTTCGATCGCCCCAACGCGGGGGTGTTGATCGCCCCAATGTGGGAGCTTCAATCCGGGATTACGTTTAGTATGGCTGTATGGTAATTTGCATATCACTGTACCTTAATTGGTACATGTGACAATAAAAGACCTTTGAAACCTTTGAAACCTTTGATCCACGGTGGGAGCTGGACACAGGAAAACATGGACACTCGCCACAGACAGGGACAGACCCTTCGGCAATGTCTGTGCAGAACATGATGATTAAACTGTGTAGGAAGGAACTGCAGATGCTGGTTTACACCGAAGATAGACACGAAATGTTGGAGTAACTCAGCGGGACAGGCAGCATTTCTGGAGAGAAGGAATGGGTGACGTATTGGGTCGAGACCCTTCTTCACTGAGCGGCAGGGGAGAGGGAGTTACAGAGATAAGGAAGTATAAGTGATCAAAAGAGATAAATGTAAAGGAGTGATTGCTGACACACTGTAACCTTTACTAAGAGTTTATTATAGCACATGGCACACACGTCCCAGCACTGACTGCATCCAGCCTTCAGGCGTACCGGGACCAAGTGGGAGGAACAAAGGGAGGATATCACAGTTATACTAATATGATGGGGCGTGGTTAGTGGTGATGAGGTAACTACATTATAGGTTGCATGCATAAACCATCTACAATAAAGATCAAAGAAAATGAAAATGTAGAAAATTATGATAACACTAATCTCTGCCTGCACACAATCCATTCCCTCCATTCCCTGCATATCCATGTACCAATCTAAAAGGCGCTTCAATGCCTCCATCATATCTGCCTCCACCAGCACGTTCCAGGCAACCACCACTCCTTGTGCAAAACATTTGCCCTGCACATCTTTGTTAAATTTTGCCCTCTCAGAGGATGATGAAACATTTAAATATAGTTGAAAAGATGTTTTAAGGGGCTGTCCCACTTGGGCAACCTAATTGGCGAGTTTAGAAGAGTTTAGGAGAGTTTGAAAAATTGTCATGTTGAAGACCTCCTTCAACTATGTAGAAGACCTCCTTCGACCTCCTTCGACTATGTTGAAGACTAGCTTTGACTAGCTACGACTAGCTACGACTTATGTATATATTTGGGATGACAGATGGCACAATGGGCTAAGTGTTCGGCTGGCGACCGGAAGGTAGCCGGTTCGAATCCCGCTTGGAGTGCATACTGTCGTTGTGTCCTTGGGCAAGACACTTCACCCACATTTGCCTCTGTGTGAATGTGTGTGAGTGATTGGTGGCGGTCGGAGGGGCCGTAGGCGCAGAATGGCAGCCACGCTTCCGTCAGTCTGCCCCAGGGCAGCTGTGGCTACAGAAGTAGCTTACCACCACCGAGTGTGACTGAGGAGTGAATGAATAATGCGATGTAAAGCGCCTTGAGTATTAGAAAGGCGCTATATAAATCCCATCCATTATTATTATTATATCCACCAGGTGGCGCGAGCAATGGCTGCCTCGCCAACAGTCTGCCTGTCCCTTCCTTCTTTGTTGTTTCATAGTATGTGTTAAATGTATGTTTTAGTGCTCTTTAGCTTGTTTTATGTGGGGGGTGGGGGGGTTGGGGGTGGTTGGGGGAAACTTTTTTTTAAATCTCTTACCTCGACGGAGATGCAATTTTTTTCCATATCGTATCCCTGTCCCCACTACGGCCTAACATCGAGGAGTTGGTGGCCTCTGCTGGAGACCGACTTCTGGAGCTCCAACCGCGGGAGCCTGCGGACTTTAACATTGTGGAGCTCGTGGTCCCTGGTTAGGGACCGACTTCAGGAGCTCCAAGCCACAGGAGCTTCAACCGCCCCAACGCGGGTGCTTCGATCGCCGGCTGTGGGAGCATTGATCGCCCCAATGGATAGTTCGACTGCCCTGACCATGGGAGAATAAAGAGGGGAGAAGATTAGACTTTATTACCTTCCATCACAGTGAGTAATGTGGGGGAATCCACTGTGGAGAAATGTTTATGTTAACTTTTATGTAGTTTTGCGTTTTGTTGCTTTTTTTTAAGTATGGCTGCATGGTAAATCGAATATCACTGTACCTTAATTGGTACACATGACAATAAAAGACCTTTGAAACCTTTGGTACTCTTCTCACCCCTATTTGACATTCCCATCGGCAGATCTCAATTGCTGCAAATCAGCAACAACACTCCCTCCTCGTTGACCATCAACACAGGTGCACCTCAAGGCCCCATGTTTAATTCCCTGCTTTACCCTCTCTACCCTCTCTACATCTAGGGCTGTGTATCCAGCCACAGCTCCAATGCCATCTCTACATTTTCTGGCGATACCACCCTCACTGGATGAAAAACATGTACCGATGAGTTAGAGTACTGGAAGGAGATTGATAATCTGATTGAATGGTTCCAGGGTGACAATCTTGTTCTTAACGTTGACAAGACCAAGGAGCTGATCGTCCACCTGAGGGTCCACCAATCTGTCTTCATCGGCAGGGTGGAAGAGAAGAGAGTGGAAAGCTTCAAGTTACTGAACATATACATCTGTGAAGATCTGTGTAGGCCAGTTCATATGATAATTATGACGACTCTTGACTCTCTTGATGCTTGATATGAACCAGGTGTAGGTAAATGGGATTAGCTCAGTTAGGCATCTTGGTCAGCTTGACAAATTGGGCCGAATGGCCTGTTTTCTTGCTCTATGTCTCTCTGACTAAGTGTACAGTATTTGTATTGCTCCTTACCCACAATAACTTTCAACAGCTCACATCATTCAGTTCATTACTGAGTTCATTCTTTAATCATCGCTGCCAGTCACCCTGATCATTTAAACATTGTTGAACCTGCTATGGGATTTTAAGGTCAAGGCCTCCACATTTCACTGGCTTTGTCACCTTCAGCCTCTACTGCTGGATTCAATGGTGCAGATTTTAAACAAGGTCAGCTGACATTGTGATAAGTTTGGAATCATGTACATGTGGCTGGCAGATTTTCCTTTCTGGGAGTTTTGTGACCTCTGTTATTAAAAATATCTCCTCTTTCAATTTCAAATGTAATGCCTTTACTGAATTTGAACTCCTCAAATATAAAAGTGGGATCCTTACTTGTGCTATAAGTCCAATAACTTCACAGTGCTGTTTCTCTGTATATTAATTCAGCTTCAGTAATTCTGGACATACCTTTCCTGTTAAACTATGAATTGACTGCAATGTTTCCTCCGCCATTTAAGTGACTATCCTTCAAAAATGCTTAATTGACTGCAACACAGTAGGTATGTTCTGCAAGGTACTTGAAACAAACTCCATAAGTACAAGCATTTCTTTCATTCATGATAACATTCATTTCCAAAGTTAAATGATATATTGCAATTATGCAAGCCAGTCCTTCAGGCTTTGGGGTGGCAGTGAATTTTTTTCAAACCTCCTTCAACCCATGGGTTTCTTACCATTCCCCAAATCCCTGTAACAGTATTTTGCTGTAATTTTAGATTCAAAATGTAATTCGATGAAGTTGGACCTTGCAGCACTTTGCACCCAGAGACTAATAAAGATCTAAAATACATCACATTTACATTATTTTACATGGATAGTATAGGTTTAGAGGGATGTGGACCAAATGCGGGCAGATGGGACTAGTGTAGTGTGGGCAAGTTGGGCTGAAGGGCCTGCATCCACACTGTATTTTATGACTCTATGACTCTACTATATGGAAATTTGACCTGGAAATGTGCTAGAGTTTGTTAAGATTGCGTTTTATGCCAATAACGACAATTTCCATAAAATTACCCTGGGTTAATTCAGTATTCATAGGGTGATTGCTTACAATAGATGGTCCTGGTATAGACATCTGTTCCTTTCAAGTGAGTCCTTGTTATTAAAACTATATTGTCATCTTTGGAGGAAGAAAGCGATGTCTTATGTCATATTAGTGACCACAGTTGAACGAGCGCTGCTATGAATATCCATCCCTCTGACGATAAGTCTCTGTTTTTTGGTGGAGGAATGCCAAACATATTGCATTTGCATATTAAGTGCCCCATCTGAAACTGTCCTTCTGCTGATATATGCAGAGAAAAGCCAGGCTCTGATATTTGAGTATTTTCAAAGACATCTGCCTCCGCAGAGTATATTTGCAAAGGATGCACTGTACAGTTAGGGTTTGTTTGAGATATTCTGTGCAACATCAGGGCCAATCACGCCAGTGGATATTTTCCATTCATTCAGTGATTCGCAGTCGCTCACACAGTGATGAATATTTGTGACAGTTCAAACCTACCTCTGGCCTAGCGGTAGAGGTGGAAGAGGCAGATATTGTCCAAACACTTGAGAAATACCTTAAGTGAGCAACTGAAATGCCTTGACATAGAAGGCTTTGGGCCGGGTGCTGGGAAATGGGATTACTACATACAGCCATTTGATGGCCAGCATGGACAAAGTGGGCTGAAGGGACCGTTTTTGTGCTGTCTGAGAATGAATCTAAAAGTGAAGCCATATTTCAGACAAATTGCCTGATCAGTCTTTTCCATCATCATTAAGTCATTTTACATGAAGGTGCTGTGAACCAAGAACTTATTTTAAAAAAAATATATATAATTCAAAGGACGTAAGGCTAAAAGGGACTTTCACTTTAAACTTGAGGATGAGATGAACCTTCGGCAGCTGTGGCAGGTCAAACACGCCATCACCTCCTACACATAGAAACCAAGAGGCAGCTCAGGCAACAATGAGGCATCACTAGATGTGCTCGACCTTGGCATCGAAGGTTCTGCACTCAGCTGGCTCCGTTCCTACCTTTCCAACCGATCCCACTTCATCTCTCTCCATAACCACACCTCTGCTACAGCCACTGTCACTCAAGGCGTTCCCCAAGGCTCTGTTCTCGGTCCCCTCCTCTTCATCATCTACATCCTCCCCCTTGGTCATATACTCCGTCACTTCAAACTGGACTTCCATTGCTATGCTGATGACACCCAGATCTATCTCAGCACCAAGTCCCCCCACCACCCCCCTCTCTCCCATATCAACTCCTGCCTGTCAGCCATCAAATCTTGGATGCAACTCAACTTCCTTAAATTAAACAGTAACAAAACAGAATCTCTCCTCATTGGCTCCAAATCAACACTTACCAAAATTAACAACCCCACTCTCACTATTGACGGCACCACTGTCTCCCCATCTCCTCAGGCCCGCAACCTTGGCGTGATCTTTGACTCAACCCTCTCCCTTGAGCCTCACATCCGCCATGTTGTCAAAACATTATTTTTTCACCTCCGCAACATTGCCAAAATCAGACCCTCTCTCACACCCCCCGCTGCTGAAAGACTCATCCATGCCTTCATCTCCTCCCGACTGGACTACTGTAACTCTCTTCTCTTTGGCATTAATTCCAGCAACATCAACCGACTCCAACTGGTCCAGAATGCAGCCGCCCGACTCATTACCCACACCAAATCCTGGCATCACATCACCCCAGTCCTCAAAGAACTTCACTGGCTTCCCATTTCCCACCGGATCATCTACAAAATCCTGGTCCTCACCTACAAAGCCCTCAACCACTTGGCCCCCCCTTATCTCACTGACCTCCTCTCCCCCTACCAACCCTCACGGTCCCTCAGATCCATTTCAGCCGGTCTCCTCTCCATTCTGAAATCCAACCTCTGCACTTTTGGAGACAGAGCCTTCTTCAGGGCAGCTCCCAGGCTCTGGAACTCCCTCCCACAATTGATCCGAACTTCTGAGTCCCTCACCATCTTCCAGTCCCACCTCAAGACCAATCTCTTCACCTCTGCATACCCTTAGTCCCATGTCCCCCTCCCCTTTGCATCTCTGTCTTACTGCTTTATTTTGTTTTGTTCTTGACTCACCATGTAAAACGACTTTGAGTCCTTGAAAAGCGCTATACAAATAAAATGTATTATTATTATTATGCATGCTTTAATAGGGAAAACACCAAAACACAGATAGCCCCTAATGCTATTGTAATTGTAGTCACCGAGGCCGACGTCAGAAGATTCTTCAGGAGGGTGAACTCTCAGGCAGCATCTGGACCTGATGGTGTACCTGTAGGTTCTCAAAACCTGCGGACCAACTGGTTAGAGATTTTGCGGACATTTTCAACCTTTCATTGCTGAATTCTGAGGTTCCCATCTGCTTTAAAAGGTCATCAATAACACCAGTGCCTAAGAAGAGTAAAGTTATGTGCCTCGAAATTACTGACTGACGGCACTAACGTCAGTGGTGATGAAGTGCTTTCTTCGTCTTCTTGCGTATGGCGTGCACAGCCTAAAGTTGTCGGACAACTTGTTCTATTTGATCTTATTTGATTGTGCACGCCAGGTTGATTGCATTTGTCGAAACAGGGCGGACCACGTGAAGGTTGCAATCTCCCACCCCATGAAGTGCTTTGAGTGGTTGGTTATTGCGCATATCAACTCTTACCTTAGCAAGTACCTGAAACCACCACAATGTTCCTACCTCCACAATAGATCAACTTGGGATGCATCTCGCTGGCTCTCCACTCCGCACATGACAACTTGGGCAATAAGAACATGTACATCAGGCTGTTGTTCATTGAGTACAGCTCAGTTTTCAACACCATCATTCCCTTCAAACTTCAAGAGTCAAGAATGTTTTATTGTCATATGTCACAGATAGGACAATGAAATTCTTACTTGCTGCAGCACAACACAATATGTAAACATAGCACACTGTAAATAATATGATAAACGAGAGAGAAAAAAATGTTTAGTGTGTATATATACACATACTCATATATATATATTGCTACCAAACTCAGGGAACAGGGCGTCTACCTATCCCTTTGCAACTGGATCCTCAACTTTTTCCATCAACAGACCACAAAGGTACGAATGAGAAACAACACTTCTTCCCCATGTTCTCAGTTGCTTACTCTACTCACTCTATACCCATGACTGTGTAGCTGGACACAGTTCCAACTGTATCTTTAAATTCATCAACAACACCACCATTGACGGACAAATTATGAGTAATGATGAGGAGGAGTATAAGAGAGAGATTGATCATCTGATTGAATGGTACCAGAACAACAACCTTGCTCTCAACATTGTTTTGATTTGCACTAATATTTTTTTTTTGATGTCATCTATTAAATACTGCATTTACAGACCTGTTATGCTGCTGCATGTAAGAATGTAATTGTACATCTTAAGCTCTGTGCCAAACAGCTGGCACCGGTCTATACAGACATTTTTAACCAGTCCCTGCAAACATGTACTGTCCCTGCCTGCTTCAAAGTATCCACTATTGTCCCTGTACCCAAAAAGGCAAGGATTACCTGTCTTAATGATTACAGGCCTGTCGCACTGACCTCTGTAGTCATGAAGACGCTCGAAAGGCTTGTGCTGGCCAAGCTGAAAAGTATCACAAACCCCCTGCTGGACCCTCTGCAGTTTGCATCTCGGGCCAATAGATCTGTGGATGATGCAGTCAACCTGGGCCTGCACTTCATCCTACAACACCTAGACCGCCAGGGGAGCTATGCGAGGATCCTGTTTGTTGATTTTAGCTCTGCATTCAACACCATTGTGCCAGTGCTACTACACTCCAAACTTTCTGAGTTGACTGTGCTTGAACCCCTCTGTTGCTGGATCACCAGCTTCCTGACAGACAGGAAGCAGCATGTGAGGCTGGGAAAGCACATCTCGGACCCGCAAATGCTCAGCATAGGAGCACCGCAAGGCTGCGTACTCTCTCCTCTCCTCTACTCTCTCTACACCAACGACTGCACCTCCACAGACACCTCTGTCAAACTTCTCAAGTTTGCGGACGACACAACCCTGATTGGACTGATTCAGGATGGGGAGGAATCTGCCGACAGACAGGAAGTGTCACAGCTGGTGTCCTGGTGCCATCGTGACAACCTAGAGCTCAATGCTCTTAAGACAGTGAAATTGATTGTAGACTTTAGGAGAGCACCCCCTCCCCTCACCCCACTCACCATCAACAACACCACAGTCACATCTGTGGAGTCTTTTAAGTTCCTGGGAACCATCATCTCCAAGGACCTTAAGTGGGGGGCTACCATCGACTCCACAGTCAAAAAGGCACAACAGAGGATGTACTTCCTGCAGCAGCTGAGGAAGCACAATCTGCCACAGGCAATGATGGTCCAATTCAATACGGCCATCGTAGAGTCTGTTCTCACCTTCTCCATCATGGTCTGGTTTGGCTCAGCCACCAAGCACGACACCCGGAGGCTGCAGCGAATCGTCCGGTCAGCAGAGAAGGTTATTGGCTGCAACCTTCCCTCCATTGATGAACTGTACACTGCAAGGGTCAGGAAGTGAGTGGGCAAGATCATCTCTGACCCCTCTCACCCTGGCCACAAACTCTTTGAATCACTTTCCTCTGGAAGGTGACTCCAGACTGGCAAAGCTGCCACAGCCAGACATAAAAACAGTTTTTATCCACGAGTAGTTGCTCTACTCAACAGCCAAAAATCTGTAGCCTCCCTTTGATCTGGTATTTTGTTGGTTCATATGCTTGATCAATGGTGCTTTATTATTAATGTTTAATTATTATTATTAATGTTTAGTGTTTTCTGAGTCATTCGTAACTGTCACTGTATGTCATGTTGTTACATGTGGGCGGAGCACCAAGGCAAATTCCTTGTATGTGAATACTTGGCCAATAAACTTACTTACTTACTTACTTACATATGAAAATTAAACACTTTTGACTCTCGCTCTTGAGGGATCACAAAGTATAAAACAGAAAAAAACTAACCACCAATGATGGAATATGGATTAAGTTATCAAGCCTCCATCTACGTTGGAATTTTGATGGATATCCAGGAATACCTGATTTGATGAGGAAAATCATGAGCTCCAGAAAGAGAGCTTGATCTTAATCTCCCACAAGTAAAACCTCTGGGATGTTCTGCATTAACTCAAATGTTAGCAGTTTCTCCCACACGAGGACCTGATTTTGTATCATTGTGAGCTGTGTAAAGTACATTACAAGGTGAGGCGGAGGATGGGAACAAGGAAATTATATTTCCCATCCATAGCAATAGGAATCTAATCATCAGTTGTGAGACGCTCGGTGCCATAAGTGGCACAACTCTGTCCTCTATTATGCACCAGCCCCGTGGCAATGCTGATCTATGGAGACTATGAGATCTCAACTCAAGGTTTTTTCCCAGTGATGTATGCTGAGTGATGCCTTAAAGCGACAGCTTGATGACATATTCCCTCATCAACCCAAACGCTACTGATCAGAAAGTGCAAATAACTGTCTTCAACCTAGTGTAGCAGAATTACACATTCCAACGTCCAGTAACTAATGCTTGCTGAGGGATGCACGAGGTGTCGCTATCACAAAAACTCGATCGGGAAAGCTACAGTTTAATTCAACACCGAGGGAATGGAACTAGTTTCAAATCCCCTCAGGCTCCCATACAATAGAATATTTAATATGGAGATAGACAAAACTGCAAATGCAGGAATTGGAACTGACCCAAAACGTCGACAATTCTTTTCCTCCAAGACAAGGTGCAGAACGTGCAGAGTATTTTTCAACTGTTTGTTTTTCCTGCAGGATATTTAATATGACGCTCGTGTAAAAGACATCTAAATTGAATATATAGTCCGACATCCTGGATTATCATAGACTGCACAATGAACTGATGAACTTGGATAATTAGACCAGGTACAGTTGGCAAATTTCCTGCCCTGATCAACATTAGGGAATGAAATGGAATCTCCTGGATTTTTATAAAGATTCCATTTGGTTCATTCATATCCTTCAGGGCGAGAAATCTGCCATCTTCACCCAGTCGAATTAACCAAATTGATCGTAGTGTGCTGTGCAAATTGCAATATATTGCTTAAACTAGTTTTTCATTGTAGTAATAAAGTATATTTTAAGAAAAAACTTTGCAGCAAAGTGAAATTGATAATACAATGAGGAAAAATCTTTATTTGGGCGGCAATTAGATATGACATCTGCAAAAAACCCACAGGGCCAGCTGCTGGGACATTTGGGAAATCCAAAACACCTTTTTGCTTGCATGTCACTGGTATTTATCAGAGAGCCAAGGACATTTATTAATTACCAGCATGTAGTAGTGCAGTGATTACAATGCTGTGCTGGTACTTGGGATCAATGAGTTGGATGATGTGAGTTCATATTCTATTGTAGCAACTGGGGAAATTAAATTCAATAAGAATTTCTTCCAAAAATGCTAAGCACCAAATTATTGGATTTTTATAAAGAATCCATCTGATTCACTAATGTCCTTCAGGGAAGGAAACCTGCCATCTTTAACTGGTCTAAAAATGCAGCTCCAGATCCAACAGTGGGTCTCGACCCAAAAAGTCTCCTATTCCTTTTCTCCAGAGATGCAGCTGATGCCCTGAGTTACTGCAGCTCTTTGTGTCTATCTTTGATGCGATTGACTCATCATTATCTCAGAGCAGACATCATTTAGGGATGGACAAGAAGCAGCAATATCCACATGCAGTGAATGAGAGATTAAAAAAATGCACTATATCCCCAAAACCTACCTCTTTTGGTAGATCTTTTAAAGATTGTTGTTCAAACATCTATAAAGGACTGTTGTTCAGACATCTAGCATGGGTATGCGTGTTTCTCCAATTTTGTTAAACCTTCATTAATGGATGAATAAGTACGGGAAAGAAATCGATAATCTACTTGATTGGTGCCAGAACAACAAATGTAAGGGCCTGTCCCACGGGCATGCGACCTGCATGCGGCAAGCGCGACCTAAAGGCGGGTCCCACCAGCATGCGCCTGTCTGCGGCAAGCACGACCTAACGTGGTCGCTTGAGCCGTACTGCATGCGGCAAGCACGAACAAACCAGAAGTGGGAGCCGTGCGGAGGTCGAGTGAGTGACGTACGGCGTCGAGGCGTCTGTGTTGCCGCGTGGAATTTTTAAACACGGTCAGCTTTTCGGAGTCCCGCGCAATGTTGGGACCACCTCCGCACAACTCCATATGGCTCCGGCGATCGAAGTGGGACCGGCCTGCGAGGCCGTACGGCTCAAGCGACCATGTTAGGTCACGCTTGCCACATGCAGGCGCGTGCTGGTGTGACCGGCCCTTTAGGTCGCGCTTGCCGCATGCAGGACGCATGCCCGTGGGACAGGCCCTTTACTCTCAATATCAACAAGACCAAGGAGGTAATTATAAACTTCAGGAAGAGAAGTTGGGGATCCAAGAACCTGTCTTCATCGAAAGTACAGCAGTGGAGAGATCCAACAGTTTCAAGTTCCTAGACATACGCATCTTTGATGTCCTGTTCTGGGTCCTGCACATCCACACAATCACAAGGAAAGTTCACCAACACCTCAACTCCCTCTGGAGTTTGAAGAGATTTGCCAAATACTATCAAACTTCTAGGGGTGTACTGTGGAGAGAAGACTGATTAGGTGCATGAGGGTCTGGTTTGGCAACTCAAAACACTCAACAAAAAAAGGAGACTGGTAAAATTAGTGGAAATTGTCTAGTTTATTATGGATACTGTCCTCACCACCATTGAAGGGAACTACAGGAAACGCTGTCACAAGAGGGCAGTTAATATCATCAAAGACCCAAACCAACCATCCTGGCCACGCTCTCTTCTTACTACTATTGGGATGAAGGTACAGCAACCTGAAAATCATTGGGTCCAGGTTCAAGAACTGCTTCATACCCTCAGCCATCAGATTCTTGACTCACCCTGTACAGCCCTAACCACACCTTACATCAGCACAGAACCACCACGGACTTTGAACTACCATTGTCGCCTTACATACTACCTTTTTTCACTCTGGTTTACCCCGAATAACTGATAGTTTATTGTTCATTTATTTGTTGGTGCCGTTGAGTACAATGTGCCTGTGAAGCTGCAGCATGTGAGAATCATTGTTCCAGTATACAATATATAATAAACGATATCATATCCAGTGCAAATGACAAATGAACAATCTAGGCCGTGATCTTGAAATTTTGCCATAATCATTCGGCACTGCAGGCATTTGCAAGCATTAAGTAATTAATTAATGAGACAGGGTTCACTTAAAAGCTTGCGTGAAAATTGGCTCAGGTGGGCAAATGGACCTTTAGCTGCACGTCAAATTTTTCACAATGAAAAGCAAGTTCAGGGAGTTTTAACATATTTGTATCTTTAATTATTTCAAAATGCGACTGGGACAGGATGAAATACAAACCATCAAATGGTCTATTTCAAATATATGGAGCCAAAGCTATGATCAGCGTCACTTAAATCAATCAGCACAACTTGAAGTGAAATTGGTTTTGGATAGGAACACAGAGTGAGTGATTGAGCAATGACTGCCTGTTTCATACCCCAGCAATTTTCTTGTCATTTCAGTCAATCAAGTGACGTGTTAGATGGGTTTCCAATTTGTAGTTGTGTATTTTTCAAAGCAGCCCACAACAATTTCATTTCTTCCTGTCATTACATAAACGGCCCTTACTCTTCACCATGTTGTTGCCAATCATATGCACATGACCCTTTTTGACCCCATAAGAAGTTCAACTTTGTTGTCACCTTCATGGTTATGGATGAGCAAAAAGAAACTTTCTTGCACACAATTGCACACAAGGACACACAGTTAAACAGTAGCTTGTTCAGTAACACACATTTTGCCAAATTTACTGTGAAACGACACAGCCGGCAGAGATTAACCATCGATCACCCGTTCACACAAGTTCTATGTTATCTCCCTGTTCCATCCACTGCCTACACAGTAGGAACAATTTACAGTGGCCAACTAACCTACAAATCCCTTTATCTCTGGGATGTTGAGGAAACTGGAGCACCTGAAGGATACCCACACAGTCACAGGGAGAATGTGTAAGCTCCGCACTAACAACACCCGAGGTCAGGATCGAACTAGGATGTCTGGTACTGTGATGCAGCAGCTCCACTATCCGTGCCACTGTGCTGATCTACTTTGAACTGAACTGAAAACTTCAACTGAGGTGCAACCTGTGCTCAGTTTAGAGAGCATGACTAATTTAATACTGCCAATATTCCACTTAATAATCTGCAATGGACTAAGGATTTTTGATTTGACGTACTTTCTGTTCATAGCTGCCATAGGTGGTCATTAAGAGTTGCACAAGACCACGTTAGAAAATAGTGTGAAATGGAGGCAACAGTGGACTGCTGCTTGCCATGCCGTTATCTGGGTTACAAAATGCAGGATCTGAAACAATGGTAAGGAAAATTAGCAATATTGAATTAGCTTTGCTTCTTACATTGAGTCCAAATATCAATGCACCCACATGTCAGATGTCACTGTTATTTTCATTGTCCTCGGGAAAATTAAATCTGAGGTAACAATAATTTTAGAGATACAGGATAAAAACAGGCCCTTCGGCCCCACAAAGTCCATGCCAACCATCAACCACCCGTTCATACCAGTTTTATGTTATCCTACTTTCTCACAGCGCCAGAGACCCGGGTTCAATCCTGAACTCGGGTGCTGTCTATGTGGAGTTTGCACATTCTCCATAGAGGTCAAGGGGGCGCTCCTCTGTGTGCAGCCATGTCAGCAGCGCATCAGTTTTTCCAGCTTTTTTTTTATTTTTTAGTATGTTTTAAAGTGTGTATTTTGTGTTTCTTTGTGTGTCTTGTGTGGGGGGTGGTGTGGGGGGGTAAGGGGGAACCGCTTCGGCCGCCTCCTCCATGGAGAGGCGAGTTTTTCCAGGTCGCCTCCCCCGTGGCCTAACATCAAGGATCGACGCGGCCTTTCCCGGAGACGTGCCCGGGGCTTCAGCGGCGGGCGCAGCATGGACTCTCGGCGTGGAGCGGGTGAGCCCTCGCTGGGGCTCGCTGGAGGGGAGCGCTCCGTTTCGCTGGCCCGGGGCAGCCGGCGGCCTGAAGTCTGCAGAGCTCCAGCTGGTGCGGCGTCTACAGCCCGGGATCTCACGTTGGGGACCCGGGGGAAGAAGAAGCCATCACTGCCGGCCCGCAGCCAACTTCTACCGCGGGTCTGGCATGGACTTAACATCGCCCCTGGAGGGGAGCTTCGACCGCCGGCCCTGCAGTCTGTGGTGCTTCTGGCTGCGGCGGGGACTTTAAATCTCGACCGCCGGCCTGCGGCCTACAACAATCTAAAGCCGCGGTCTCCGGTGAGGAAGAGCCGATCCTGGACTGACTGGACTCTGGTCCTGTACACGGGGGGGAAATGGAGGAGGACTGGCCAAATTTTTGTGCCTTCCACCACAGTGATGAATGCTGTGGTGGATGTTTGTGTTACAGTTTTATTGTGTGTTCTTTATTATTGTACTGCTGCTGACAACCCAAATTTCCACCAACCCTGGTTGTGTGGCAATAAATTATATCTATCTATCTATCTATCTACTCTGTACACACTAGTGGGAATTTTTACAGATGCAATTAACCTACAAACACGCACGTCTTTAGGATGTGGGAGAAAACTGGGGCACCCAGAGGAAACACACGCATTTACAGGGAGAATGTGCAAACTCCACATAGACAGCACCCGAGTTCAGGATTGAACCCGGGTCTCTGGCGCTGTGAGGCAGTGGCTCTAATCGCTGTGTCAATTGCCACCCTTACGTAGAACTTAGAACAGTACACCATAGGAACAGTCTCTTCGGTCCATAATGTCCATGCCGAACATGATGCCAAATCTCCTCTGCAGTAATCTCCAATTGCACTTGATCCACATTCCTCACTTCCTATGCTGAATTAATTGTTTGTCAATCAATATCACACAATGTACAGGCAATAATAATAAATGCTTCAGAGTAAAAGGTGCTTAAGCGTCAACATTTAAAAAGAAAACATTCCAAGTCTTTCAAATTTGAGAATATTTGTGTATATTGTCCAACAATATCTTCGGTAAAAAAATCACTTGGAATGCTACATAACAGCAGCAATGGCATTTCTGAGCTTTTGGCAAAAGAGAGATGAGGACTTCTCTTCAGATCTTTATCTTCTGGAAATCTAGTGTCATCTATTCCAAATCCAGAGGCTTGCGATCTTTTGTCAAATGTTGAGAGTCACTGTTGAGCTATTCTGTGCTATAAATTCCAGGGTATGGATAATACTAATACACAGCAGGAACATTTTCAACGGCTTATCGGGCGGCCTTTCCTGGAGACGCGCCCGGGACTTCAGCAGTGGGCGCAGCGCGGACTCTCGGCGTGGAGCGGGCGAGCCCTCACCGGGGCTCGCCGGAGGGGAGCGCTCCATTTCGCTGGCCCGCGGCAGCCGGCAGCCTGAAGTCGCAGTCTGCAGAGCTCTGCTGGCGCGGCGTCTGCAGCCCGGGATCCCTCATGGGGGACCCGGGAGAAGAAGAAGCTACCACTGCCGGCCCGCGGCCTACTTCTACCGCGGACCCGGCGTGGACTTACCATCACCCCTGGAGGGGAGCTTCGACCGCCAGCCCTGCGGTCTGCGGTGCTTCTGGCTGCGGCGGGGATTTTAAATCTTCGACCGCCGGCCTGCGGCCTACAACATTTTGAAGTCGCGGTCTTCGGTGGGGAGGCACCGATTCAGGACTTATCTGGACTTACCTTGTCTGAACATCTGGACGCCCGATCACGGGGGAAAATGGAGGAGGACTGACCAAATTTTGAGTCTTCCACCACAGTGATGAATGCTGTGGTGGATGTTTTTGTTAATTTTTATTGTGTATTGTGTGTTGCTTATCATTGTACCGCTGCTGGCAAATTCATTTCACTTGCACTTTATGTGCAATGTGACGAATAAAACCGTATGGTATTGTATTGTATTGTAAAAAAAATGGACATTGTATTTGCAGTTCTTTGTGGGTTTATGATATTTTCTTTCATGAAATGTGTGCATGGAATAATTTATGCATAACGACATAAGGAAATTATACCTTAATATTCCTTAAAACGTTTTTCCATTTACCATGTCTTCTGTTATGTCATGCTGTTATAACTTGGTACAATTTTGTTTCAGACATTCTTTGGGTTTTCCAGTTTTTTTTGTTTTTTTTTAATATTTTATTTATTAGAAGTGAGTACAATGCATTGGTACAAAGACGACGTTAACATATTACATTCTCTGTACAACTTCCCTATTTTTTTTAAAGAGAGAAGTGAGAAAGGAGAGAAGAAAAAGAGGTTGTGAAAAGTGAAGAATAGATTAGTGAGCGTGGGTGAAAAACCAATAAAGAAAAAGTGAAAGAGAAGGAATAAGTGAAGAAGGAAAGCAGGAGGGAGATTATTCCATTGCCACAGTGAGATGTTTTTTTAAATATTCTAAATCATCTTTCACGCATACCTGAAACTGTTGGTTTTCATGATATTATGTCACCACATGAATCCAAGAAATCAATAAATGGGGACCAACTCCTTAAGAATAGGTCTTGTTTGTCTATTAGGAGGAGTCTCATTTCTTCCAAATGTGCTGTGTCCAGCATATTACTGATCCACATTTTAAATGTTGGTATATTAGCATTTTTCCAAAATTTAAGTATGTTATTTTGCTGTTATTAACCCATAATTGAAAAATGAGTTTTGGTGTGTATTTAATTTGTTCCCATCTCCACTTACTCCAAATATAATCATTTCAGTGTTATGTTCCATTTTTGTCTTAAATAGCTTTGAGAATATATCAAATATATCACACCAAAATTTATAAAGTTTTGAACAAGAGACAAATGAGTGCGTAATATTGGCATTTTGAGAAAGACATTTATCACAAATGGGAGAAATATTTGGATAAAATTTATTCAACCTAGTTTTGGAATAATATAATCTATGTAATATTTTAAATTGAATTAAGTTATGTCTAGCATTGATCGAACATTTGTGTATATGTATCAAATATTTTTCCCATGTTTCTTTTGAGATTTTTATCATTAATTATTTTTCCCAGTCTTCTCTAATTGCCTCTGTTGATGGTAATTCTATATTTAAAATACTGTTATACAAGTATGATATTAATTTTGTTGACTCCGCATTGATATTCATTACTTCTTCCAGTGGGTCTAAAATTATACTTTGGAATCTTGGTATATATTTCTTCATAAAGTCACATACCTGTAGGTATTTAAAATATTGATTGTTATTCAATTTAAATTTTGATTTTAGTTGTTGAAATGATAATAAATTTCCCAATTCATACAAATCACCTACCTTTTTAATTCCCACTTTTTCCCATTGTTTATATGTTTTATCCATACCAGATGGTTTAAATACTGGCTTATTCACTATTGGTGTTAACACTGATAAATTTCTTAATTTTAAAGTTAATTTTATTTGTTTCCAGATTCGTATTGTATTTTGTATAATTGGATTCTTCTTATATAACATATTATTCAGCTTTATTGGGGAAAAATGATCGCTCCTAGATCGTAGGGGGCGCAATCCTCTTTCTCCATTCTTATCCATTCCAACTGTTGAGCAGAACTGTCCAACCAATAAATTATATTTTTAATATGTACTGCCCAATAATAGTATAGAAAATTAGGTAATGCAACCCCCCCCCCACCCCCCCTCCACCTATTTCGGTTTGCACAAGTGATTTCTTTTAATTCTATGTGCTTTATAATCCCAAATAAAATTAAAAATATTCGAGTCTAATTTTTAAAAAAAGTGTTTATATATCGGTATAGATTGGAATAAATATATTATTTGTGGTAGCGCTATCATTTTTATACCATTTATTCTGCCGATTAGTGACAGTGGGAGCGTTTTCCAAAATGTAATCAGTGAATCAAATGTATTTAATAATGGTATAAAATTAGCATTAAATAATGATTTATATCTTCTAGTAACTTGAATACCCAAATACTTAAATTTTTCCGTTGCGATTTTAAATGGAAATTTTAATAGGTGATTCGCTTTCTGGGGTTTTAATGGCATAATTTCACTTTTATTCCAATTTATTCTATAACCGGAGAAAGAGCCAAATTCCTCTATTAGATTTAATAAATTCGGGATGCTCGTTTGGGAGTTTGTAATATATAAAAGTATATCATCTGCATATAGTGATATTTTATTAATAGTATCCTTAGTATTATATCCCTGAATATCCGGATGCTTTCTTATCCTTTCAGCAAGCGGCTCTATCATAAGTGCAAATAGCAGGGGTGATAAAACACAGCCCTGCCTATTGCCCCTCGATAATTGAAATTTTGAGGATAATATATTATTAGTTAGTATTCTTGCCATTGGTTTATCATATAGTAATTTAACCCATCTGATAAAATTCTCTCCCATATTAAATTTTTGGAGTACTTTGTATAAATACTGCCATTCTACCTGATCAAATGCTTTCTCTGCATCCAGAGATATAACTGACAAGTCTTCCTTTTCTGTATTGTATGAATACATTATATTAAAAAGGCGTCTCAAATTGTTAGATGATTGTCTTTTAGGTATAAACCCCGTTTGGTCCGGATTTATCAATTTATTAATGTATTTACTCAATCTTCTTGCTAAAGTTCTTGCTAAAATTTTCTGATCTGTATTTAGGAGTGATATGGCTCTATATGAGCCCGGTTCTTCCAAGTCCTTATCTTTTTTAGGTATTAACGTAATTGTGGATTCGGCTAATGTTTCTGGTAATTTATTTTCGGTAAAGGCATATTTATATAACTATGACTTATATAACCGTGGTACCATTAACTCCTGGAAACCTTTATAGAATTCATTATTAAAACCATCTGGTCCTGGCGTTTTCCCATTTTTCAGCTCTTTTATTGTTTCACTTATTTCTTCCCTTGTGATCTGTGCTCCTAATTCCTCTTGTTCCAAAATATCCAATTTTGGCAGATTACAATTATCTAAAAAATCTACAATTATATTGTCTTCTATTTTAGTTTTAGACGTATACAAGTATTGATAAAATTGGGCAAACCTTTTATTAATATCCTGGGGTAACGTTAATAGTTCCCCATTCTCTGATTTGAATTTAGTAATCGTCTTTTCCTTCTCCTGTTTCTTCAATTGTCTAGCCAGAAGTTTGTGGTTTATCACCAAATTCAAACTGTGCCTGTTTTGTGATCTGAAATAATCTTATTACTCCTGCCGATAATATTCGATTAAGTTTAAATTTCAATAATGTGATCTTATTATGTTAATCTATAGTTGGGTCTTTTGCGTTATCTAATTCTAATATTTTAATTTCCTTTTCTAAAGTCTCTTGTTCTATGGAGTTCTTTTTATTTTGGTAACTTTGATATGAGATTATAACTCCACGTATAAATGCCTTAAAAGTTTCCCATAATAAAGATGGTGAAATGCCTGGTGTCTCATTTGTATCAAAAAAGAATTTCATTTGTTGTTTTAAATACTCATAACCTTGTGGATTATTAATTAACTGTGTATTAAAACGGCAAAACGATTTTATACCTGGCGTTCCCTCTAGTTTTAAAGTAAAGGTCAATGATGAGTGATCAGAAATAATACTATTGTGATATTTAGGGTTAATCGTATAAGGAATTAATTTTGTGTCCACTAAAAAATAATAAATTCTCGAATAAGTTTTATGTACCGCTGAGTAAAATGAGTATTCCCTTCCCGTAGGGTTGACTATTCTCCATACGTCTGTTATATTAGTGTTTTTAATATATATGTTTAAAAATTCACTAGTTTTAGATTTAACCTTACTCTTCCTTACTTTTATTGATTTATCTAAATATGTATCTATAACACAATTAAAATCCCCCCCTAATATTACATTTTGGTAATTATACTCATCTATTATATCCGTAATTTTCTTTAAAAATTGGGGGTTATCAAAATTTGGTGCATAAATATTTATCAGAGTCAGTGGTGTAGAATAAATTTTTCCTGCCACTACAGTGTACCTTCCTTCCTTATCAGATATAGTGTTCCTTGATATAAATGGTATACCTTTCCAAATAATAATAGCCGTACCTCTAGCTTTAGAAGTAAATGACGAATAATATGTTTGGCCTATCCAATTTGCTTTTAGTCTCATCTGTGTTTGTAATTTCACATGCGTTTCTTGTAAAAACGCAATATCCACCTTTAAAGATTTTAATTGAGCCATAATCTTACCCCTTTTAATTGGATCGTTCACACCCCTAATGTTCCAACTACAAAATGTGATTCCTCCATTCCTTTTTCCCCTAATGTCTTGCATTCTTAATTAGTTTTGCTAGTTTTAATTCATGTGGTGTGGTTAAATACCTTGAGGTTTTGGGTGTGGGGTAACCGTCCCCTATTAACGTTATTTTACATCTCCTCCTTCTATTGAACCTCCATAGGAAGAAAAAAGAAGTGCGTTGAAAAATACATAGAAAAAACAGAATACTATTATTAAGTAAACCATATAACAGTGAATTATAATTTTTAAAAAAGCGTGATTTTAAGGTATCAAAAATGGGATACCTTAAATTCTCGTTGCCACCTAAGGTGGCCCGAATATTATTGACTTCCGCCGTTGGAATTGTACATTGAGCTCAGCCCCCAAATTAAGCTGTCCTAGACAATATCATGCCATTTCCCCTTAATATAGCCAAAAATCTTAACCTACATAGAGAAAAAAAAAATGTAACCAGTCAAGCCAAAATTTCATCATAAAAAATTATTATCATCATTACTTTTCCACGTAATCTCTTAAATACCCAAACTTTAAACCTTCTATAATTCTTATTCCTTACTTACAATCATGAAATCATAAGACATAAGGACAGGCCTTGGCCTTATACTCAGAGATGCACCTAATTACCAGCCTGTTCCAAGGGTTAATTTTCCTTATCTTAATAGTAACCATCTTCCTGTCGGAACCTTTGGAACTATTCCAAATCCTTAACACCCCCCCCCCCCCCCCCCTTTACTACAGGTTTATAGTATTATTATCTTCTTATACCTATTTTCATTAGTTATTGAGTATTAGAATACATCCAGGATATATTTCCTTACATTTCATCTATTGGAATTATTTAACTGTTAGTAATTTAATTAGCTTCATATAATTAGTTGGTTCTTTACTATTTAATCTTCATTATAATAGTTAAAGCTTTAAATTCAGTCCATAATATCCGTTCTGCTGTTTTTCTTCAGCCTGCCATTTTTTCTTCAGTTGTTTATCTTCTAACTTTTCGTTCAAGGTGAAATCTGAGCTCTGTCATTGAAAACACATTCCATTGAGATAAGGCTGTCTGGTTAGTGTCTGAAGCAGGTCCGCCATCTTAATTGTAGTACAGATTTTTATTGAAAGTTTTAACCCTCATCCTTCTCAATTTTCTGTACAATCTCTTGTGCGTACTTAAGTGCCTTCTCCGGATCCCTGAATGAACGTTGAGTTGTTTTGTAAGAAATAAACATCTTGGCCGAATAGACCACGCCGTATCTTATCCCTCGTTGTCCTTGCAAAGTGTTGCTTGCTTTTTTGAATTGATTCCTTTTCTCCATTACTTCGCGAGGGTAGTCCCTATAGAATCTCACGGACTCTCCCTCGACTATAAGCCTCTCACCGTGTGGTATCATCTTCAGGAGTTTTTCCGGGGTTGAAATATCTAAGAACTTCGCAATAATTTGTCTTGGGAGAGCATTTGTTTCTCTTCGGGGAGGACCGACTCTGTGAGCCACATCAATCCTCACATTTTCCTTCAGCTTAAAGACCTCTTTGATTATTTTGGAGACAAGCTCCGGCATATCAATTCCTTGCTCTCGTCCCTCCTTTACTCCTACAATCCTTAAGTTCAGTCTTCTTGACCTTGCCTCCAAACCTTGACATTTGTCCGTCAATTTAATCAATTGCTCCCGATTATCACTTTGTTCCTTTTTCAGAGTCAATATTTCACGAGCCATCTCCTTCATTTCAGTTGTAATCTCTTCTGTCACGGTGTCAGACTGTTTCATCTCTTCAATCAACATATCAAATTTATTTTTATGATCACTTTCTAGTCTTTCAAATTCCAGTGCTGTTCTCTGATCACAGTCACTGAGTTACTGCTTCAGAGAAGTATACATTTCCCTTGATTCTTCTTGAGCAGCATCAATTTTCTTGGATAAATTAACTTCCAGTTTACAGAGATTGTTCTCCAGTGTAGTATTAATACTGGCAAACATTTCGGAGAAGTCTTTAGTAAGATCTTTAGTAAGATTAGCTCTTACCGTTTTCCAGTTAAGTGGCATTGTTTGGCATCTCAGATAATTAGAAGAAATTAATTTATTTTTTATATGTCACGCGGCAGAATTGATTTTATCATTTTTTTTAATGGAATATATTGGAATGAATTATGTAGAGTTGGTCACATGGAATTCTCATTGGAAGAAAAGAGGTCATCCCAATCCCTAGTTATAATTTAAACCATGGCAGAAGCCTCGACACAAGAAACTGAGTAAATCATCCAAAAACACAAATTCCTCAAGATTTTTGCCAATCTTTTATCTGCAACAGCAAGAGATTATGACAATCCTGTGAACTTTATCCCCCCCCTGTGTTTTAAGCCAAAGTAAATTTGCATGTTTGAAATGCCACTACTCATAGCTACCAGGCCAGCAGTAGGATGCTTTGTTGTTAATGAGCCAATTTCTGACTGTTCCGCACATCAGCCAGATGTCCTGAAAGATTCCCAGATCCATTATGGTCGGGATAATTCTTTCGATGTGAGAACATTATAAGATGTCTTCTGAGGTGATATTGCTGGCACACAGTCTGCTGAACAGAACAAGCCAACTGGCAAATCCATGCGTGAGAAAGGAGTCAAAAGTCATTTCCCTCAGTGTCCTGTGAATCAGGGTAGAGACTTGATAAAAATGCATACTGGCAATCTGACAGATTTTAAATAAATCTGAGACTGGGTTCACTGGTACATGAGGTCAGTTTTTGCAATTAAAGGCTTTGCTGAAAGAACTGGGCTTAGATATCTTCTTGATGTGCTAGTATATGGAGCACATTTCACAATTCTCATTATTATTTCTTTTGACTAATTACAATCAAATATTGCTCAAAATTTATTGGTTGCAGTTGTTCTTTAGCATAATATGCAATTCTCTCTGATAGATGATCTGATTGTTTAAGGTTGAGGAGTTCTAGGTATTGATGCCAGGTTAACTAATTAAATGCTTTCATTTTGGGCCATTTCATCTCATTTGTCCCTTGATATCACTTACTCAGGTCAAAGGAAAATGCCTTTCCAGTCTGAATGATGTTTTGATTATTCGTCTTTACTCCTATTGCATTAAAATCTGAAGTTAACGGCAGCAACATAAAACACACTGGATCACTCATTGAAATTACAAAAACATGAATGCACTTTTTTAATTATGATTTTATTATGCTATCCACACGTAACAATGTAAATGACATTTTAAACAAAATTGCTTGAGTGCAATTTGACACTTCATGAATGATGGAAGGTGAATGACATCTATACTATCACTAAAACTCTCATCTTGACCACTTCCGGTCTGCGTTGTTTTTAAATTTGCACAAAAACTGTACCATATATCGCTAGGATTGTTTTGCCAGCTTACTCATCGTTCTACTCTGCTCCAAACGCACCAAGTTTTGTTCCGATTGGTGGAATGTTACAAAAGTTATGAAGGTTTAAAAAATTGTGAGTTGAGCAGATTGGTCTTCTTGCCTGTCAGTTACCATGCAGGTAACACCGCTTCTGGGGGTGAGGAGAATAAAGCCCCGGAGGCCGGGCGTGAGTCCATAAGTCGGGCGTGAGTCAGTCAGCATGCCTGGAAGCCCAGAAGCCGTGACTGAGAATCGGCTCCAGAAGCAGTGTGTGAGTGAACTGTGGCTCTGGAAACCGTGAGTGAGTGAACTGTGGCTCCAGAAGCTGTGAGTGAACTGTGAGCCCATGAGCCCACAAGCCGTGAGTGAGTGAACTGTGGCTCCACAATCTGTGAGTGAGTGAACTGTGGCTCCACAAGCCGTGGTTGAGTGAACTGTGAGCCCACCAGCCGTGGCTGAGTGAACTGTGAGTCTACAAGGCTCACCATCCTCGCCCCCATCCCCCTCCCCCTCCCCTCGCACACCCCTCACCCCAGTGGCAGGCCACGGCAGCAGTAGGCCACGGCAGTGCTCCCCCCCCCCCCACCCCCCCCCCCCCACCAGCACCTGCCTGAAGCCCTCCCCCTCCCCCGGCTACAGAACACGCCCACTGGCCCCCACTTGAAGCCTCCCCGTCCCCAGCTGCAGGACGAGCCCAAGAATCCATTCGGCCCACTATGTCCATGGTAGCCCTCTGGAAACCAGTCCCTTCAGCCCACAACACCCATACTAGCCTGAAGTCAACCCCCTCCCCCGGCTGCAGAATGCTGCAAGAGACACAACAAGAAAGAATGGACTGAATAAATCTCCTCTTTAACATTTAAATGTTGTTATATTTTAAGAGTTAGTCACATTTTAAGCTTTAATAAATCCCTTTCCCATTTGCCGTGCCCATCAGCTGCACCTGCGCAGTAATACCTGCATGTTCTACGTCACAATGGGAACCCAATGGGAGGGAATGGCTGCGCCACCGGAGAGCCGCTAAGAGTGGACGGGGGGGGGTGTTTGAGGGGGGGATGGAGTGAGTGTGCATGGGGGGGAAGGGCAAGGGGCAGAGTGGGGGGGTAAGGGGAGGAAGGGGGATCAGTAGAATCACAACGTGAACCTGTCAGCCGCGCCTGCGCAGTTGAGGGCTATGCGTGAGTGGTGGAATATTGGAATTGGTGGAGAGGTGGAATATTGCATTGGGGGATCATGTGAGAATGGGACCCAACGGGTCCCACTTTGTGCAGTCTCCTTTAAATTTTGCCCCTCTCACCTTAAAACTATGCTCTCTAGGATTTGATTTTTCCATCCTGGAAAAAAAAAATGTGACTGTCAATGTCAATAATTTTAATGTCATCAACCTAAAATTATGTTTTCTTTTTCTTTCTCTCATAGAATGTGCCCGAGCATTTCTATACTCTTTTGCTTTTATTTCCGATTTTTGCAGGTTTTTTCACTTTTCAGCAGCTTATTCCGTGGCCTAATTTCAAATTTGGCTAAATGTACGAAATTTTGTTAAATGGAACCAAGTTCTGCTCCTGTACCCGTGGTGCAATTAACTACTGAATATACAACAGAGATAGCTTTCTTCGTTAGTGTTTTTGGCAGTATTCATGGAATCAAATCAGGATATCTGATCTGAAGCTGGTCCATCTAATTCCCACAGACAACTGTGAAAGCAAGTCATTGGGTATTTTAAGGCAGAGATTGACAGATTATTGATTAGTAAGTGAGTTAAGGGTTATAAGCAAATGGCAGGAAAATGGGATTGAGAGGAAAGATAGATCGAATGAACTCTTTAAACTTTAGACCTGCAGTTCAGAAACAAGCTCGTTTCACTTTGGACAATTTACAATTTTACCGAAGCCAATTAACCTACAAACCCGACCTCTACCTCCGTTACATCGACGACTGCTTTGGTGCCACCTCCTGCACCCACACACAACTGACTGACTTCATCCACTTCACCACTAACTTCCATCCGGCACTCAAATACACCTGGACTATTTCCGACACTTCCCTACCATTCCTTGACCTCACTATCTCCATCGCAGGTGATAGACTTCTGACCGACATCCACTATAAACCCACTGACTCCCATGGCTATCTGGACTACACTTCTTCCCACCCTGCTTCCTGTAAGGACTCCATCCCCTACTCCCAATCCCTCCGTCTACGCCGCATCTGCTTCCAGGATGATGCGTTCCACACCAGGGCATCTTAAATGTCCTCATTCTTCAGGGAATGGGGGTTCCCCTCCTCCACCATAGATGAGGCTCGCACCAGGGTCTCTTCCATACCTCGCAACACTGCTCTCTCTCCCCATCCCCGCACTCGCAACAAGGGCAGAGTCCCCCTAGTCCTCACCTTTCACCCCACCAGCCGTCACATACAACAAGTAATCCACCGTCAGTTTCGCCACTTCCAACGTGACTCCACCACTCGCCACATCTTCCCATCTCCCCCCATGTCTGCCTTCCGCAAAGACCGCTCCCTCCGCAACTCCCTTGTCAATTCTTCCCTTCCCTCCCGTACCACCCCCTCCCCGGGCACTTTCCGTTGCAACCGCAAGAAATGCAACACCTGTCCCTTTACCTCCCCCCTCGACTCCATTCAAGGACCCAAGCAGTCGTTCCAGGTGCGACAGAGGTTCACCTGTATCTCCTCCAACCTCATCTACTGCATCTGCTGCTCTAGATGTCAGCTGATCTACATCGGTGAGACTAAGCGAAGGTTGGGCGATCGTTTCGCCGAACACCTCCGCTCGGTCCGCAAGAACCTACCTGACCTCCCGGTGGCTCAGCACTTCAACTCCCCCTCCCATTCCCCATCCGACCTCTCTGTCCTGGGTCTCCTCCATGGCCAGAATGAGCAACACCGGAAATTTGAGGAACAGCACCTTATATTTCGCTTGGGGAGTCTGCATCCTGCGGGCATGAACATTGAATTCTCCCAATTTTGTTAGCCCTTGCTGTCTCCTCCCCTTCCTCAGCCCTCGGGCTGTCTCCTCCCATCCCTCAGCCCTCGGGCTCCTCCATCTCCTTTTTTCTTCCTTCTCCCAGCCACCCCCTATCAGTCTGAAGAAGGGTTTTGGCCCGAAACGTTGCCTATTTCCTTCGCTCCATAGATGCTGCTGCACCCACTGAGTTTCTCCAGCATTTTTGTGTACCTTCGATTTTCCAGCATCTGCAGTTCCTTCTTGAACAACCTACAAACCTGTATGTCTTTGGAATGTGAGAGGAAACCAGAGCACCCGGAGAAAACCCAGACGGTCACAGGGAGAACATACAAACTCCATTGAGACAGCACCTCCCACTGTTAAATCTGTGTTTATTGTGTGTTTTGTTATTTTATTCTATGCAAGGCACGAAATTTCGTTCAGACTGAAGAGTCTGAATGACAATCAAGGAACACAATACAATACATTAACCGTAGTCAGGATCGAACATTGGGTCTCTGTCGCTGTAGGCAGCAGCTCTATCACTGTGCCACCATGTTGTCCTTGATGGCCTAATTCTGCTCCTTTGACTTATGAACAGGTTTTCAGCCCCAGTCCTGGTCCAATACATCAATGCTATCAAAACGTTGGTGAGTGATTAGTGAAAAAACCTCAGACAAACCTGTCAAGAAAGTCAGTGTATATGAAGGGCAAAGTTCACTTCCATAACATTGACAAGGATCCTGAAATTATATTCACTCTGTCCAAAGTAACATTTCACATCTTCATCTACATTGTGTTGCAAAATGTATTACTATGGAACTAGAACATAATAGTTTTCACATATGGATCTTCTATTGCAGTTGTATGAGATTCTCTTGCTTTTTTTTTCACGAGAGCAAATGAAGATCTAAAAAAAACCAACCCTTGATGTCCTTAAAAAATGAATGTGTACCAACATTAGGTAAGAAGGGTCTCGACCTGAAGCATCACCCATTTCTTCCCTCCAGAGATGTTGCCTGTCCCGCTGAGTTTCTCCAGCTTTTGGTGTCACTTAGATATTACTCGATTTGACAGATAACTGAAGGTAGATATTTTTAGGAACAAACTAGACTAAGTAGGACACATTGGGTCCCATTCTAACATGGGAGGCCTGGTTCCCCAATGCAATATTCCACCTCTCCATCAATTACAATATTCCACCACTCATGCATAGCCTCCAACTGCGCAGGCGTGGCTGACGGGTTCCCGTTGTGATGCACCTGATCTACCCCTCCTCCCCTCAATCCCCCACTCCACCCCTTGTCCTTCACACACCCCCACGCACATTCTCCACCGCCCCCCCCTCAAACCCCCCCCCCCACATCCACTCTTAAACGTTATAGAGGAGATTTATTCAGTCCATTCTTTCTTGTTGCGTCCCTTGCTGCGTTCTGCAGCCAGGGAGGGGGTCGACTTCTGGCGGGGGCCTCACAGTTCACTCAGCTACAGCTTGTGGGCTCACAGTTCACTCAGCCACGGCTTGTGGGCTCACAGTTCACTCACTCACGGCGTGGAGCCACAGTTCACTCACTCACGGCTTGTGGGCTCATGGGCTCACAGTTCCCTCAGCTTCTGGAATCAAAGTTCACTCACTCACGGCGTGGAGCCACAGTTCACTCACTCACGGCTTCTGGAGCCACAGTCCACTCACTCACGGCTTCCGGGCTTCCGGGCTTGCTGACTGACTCACGCCTGGACTCAAGCCCGGCCTCCGGGGCTTTATTCTCCTCCCCCCGGAAGGGGCGTTACCTTCGTGGTGACTGACAGGCGAGAAGACCAATCTGCTCAACTCATGATTCTTTAAACCTTCATAGCTTTTGTAATATTCCACCGATCAGAACAAAACTTGGTGCGCTTGGAACAGAGGAGAACGGTGAATAAGCTGGCCCAGGCAATGTAGGCTGAAGGGCCTGTTCTTATGTTGTACATGTTCCATCTTCTAACTGAGAAAAATTTAGATTTCAAAAGTAAATGGAGAGGGTGGAGAGAACAATAGTCTGTGATAGGATGGAGAAGGAGGGGCCAAATAACACGTGGCTATGGTGCTGGCCAAGAGAAGATGGTGAGGGTGGTGAAGCTGTGTTTATCACAAATGTTCAGTCTGTGGAAAATATGAATAGGAGGCGAATGGAAACAGGAATATGAGAAAAAGAGAGAAAAGCATCAAAAGTTTCCGATGAATGTTGCTGCTAGAAAACTAAAATAAAAAGCGTGAATACTGGGAATACTCCCAAGATCAGCAACATCTGCTGGAGTGAGGAAAACAGAATTAAGATTAAAAATAATGATAATCTTTCATCAGATTTATTAATTTCTGATACAAACTAGATAGAAAGGCTGGTTATCTGAAATTGTCACATTTATTGTTAAGACCAATTTCCTCATTGCAAAGACATCTGTTTTGTTGACTTCTCTAATTGTAGATGGTCCTTGCTTTCTCCCTCCTCCCCTACCTCTTCCCAGCTCTCCCACAAAGCCTACTGTCTCCACCTCTTCCTTTCTTTATCCCGCCCCCCCCCCACGACATCAGTCTGAAGAAGGGTCTCGGCCCGAAACGTTGCCTATTCCTTCTCTCCATGGATGCTGCCTCACCCGCTGAGTTTCTCCAGCATTTTTTGTCTACCATCCATTTTATTGATAACACCTTTCACACCAGAGCTTCTGACATGTCCGAACTTGAACTTGAACAAAGTTTTCCTCGGACCAAGGCCGGAGTCCCAGCGGCCGAGAACAAAAGGGGACCCTGCGTGAGGGGGGTGGAGGGGAGCGTCGAGATCAAAGAGGGCCCAGGTGGAGGGAACTTAGAAGGGACCAACATTACTGAAAGAGTACTTTTTGTAACTTTGTCTCGTCCTTTGTGGAAACTCTTATCTGTACTCTGCATGCAAGGTAAGGGAACCGTGGATGACCAAGGAAGTTATAAACTTGGTCAGGAAGAAAAAGGAAGCAGAAGTCAGGTGTAAGAAGGTGGCATCACGTGGGGCTTATGGTGAATATAAAGCGAGAGAGAAATAACTCAAACAGGGGATTAGAAGGGCCAGAAGGGGCTAAGGCGGATTACGGAAAATCCCAAGGCTTTAAAAATAAGAAGTTGGCCAGGATGAAGGGGAAATCACTCATAGATAAGGGAGGAAATCTATGCTTGGAATTGGAGGGTGTAGGTGAGGCATCTGAAGGATCAGCCATGATCATATTGAATGGCGGTGCAGGCTCGAAGGGCCGAATGGCCTACTCCTGCACCTATTTTCTATGTTTCTATGTTTCTATGAAGTCACCAAGGAGAAGGACTTGGAGGAGAGCAAGGTCAGTGTGGAGCATATGTACAAATATGCTCGTGTAGTTTAAGATCGGGAAGGAGGTGGTGCTGAGCTTCTTGAAGAACAGTAAGGTGCATATGTCCCTAGTGCCTCATGGAATCTATCCCCGGTTATTGAGGGAGGCAAGAGAGGAGATTGCCGGGGCCTGAATAAGGATCTTTGTTTCTTCTCTCGCCACAGGCTGAGATTCCAGAGGCCTGGAGAGTGGCCAATGTTGTTCCTTTGTTTAGGAAAGGAAGCAGAAAGAATCCAGGGAACAAAGAAGATTATGCCCAGAGACTTCCACAGAAGTGATTCAGCTCTGCTGTGACAAATGGCACTGAAATGTAACAAAAAAGTCAATTGGGAAATGTGCACACCTTGAAAATGAGTCATGGCTGTAGTATCTTTTTATCAGCAAACCTTTGGGAGAATTGAAGGGGAACTTAGACTAATTGGGAGTCCTGCAATGAAAGCTGTTTTATTTTTTGTAACCTTTGCACCCACAACTCCACTAACGCCCCCCTCAACCAATTCTGCTCATGAACCCGTACGACAGTCTCCACCCCTCCAAATCTACTGAACTGTCTGTCAGTCTCTGGGGTGGGGGAAGGGTGCTCTGATTCTTCTTGCCTATGCTTCTGTGAGATCCCCATGGAAGCCTTTACTTCCTGTTCTCCAAACATGATGCTGCTCACTCCCCAATCATCAGCGCAACTCACAAGTACCGAGTCATCCAAATTTGTTTCCACCATATCCTAATCTCCCCCCCCCCCCCCCCACACACACACAAAACAAAACAATCACAATTCAATTCCCATTATTCTTCATCGATTGGCCTCTGACAGGTTCAATTGCCTCATGGAGCCTCAAGAGACTGCAGATTTTGTAATCTTGAGGGAAAAAATGAAATGCTCAAGAAACAGCAGGGTTGGCAGCATCTGTGGAAAGAAAAGAACAGATGACATTTTAGACCCCACCCCTATCACTCACCTCTTCCACTTCCCCTCACCTCCTCCTACCAGAGAGCTCCCCTCTACTCCATCAGTCTGCAGAAGGATCCCAACCCAAATTGTCGTCTGTCCTTTTTTCTCCACAGATGCCTAACGAGTTCTTTCAGCACTTCATTTTCTGCTCCCAATTGTTCCATTCGCTCCACTTATTTTCTCTTGCACAAGCCTTGATGGTTCCACCTCCCATCACAACACAGGCCTTAACCTGACCTTAGATTTGTCTGTTCTCCTCCCCAATGCCCCCGAACCAAGCCTCACTTTTAGATTGTACGTTTTCAAATATGGAACAAAGTTGCTAAAATTTGTGGTAGGAATCGTTGGTGTCAAATGCTACTGTCTGTCTTACATGCCAGTTATTGTATCCACTATTTTACACTATTACAGTATATCCAGACAATAGTGTTTGTGACATGTTTCTGATAAAGATACAGTAAGGAATTAAAGCACTTGGGTGCAATCTGCATTCTGTAAAGTGCATTCATCATAACATATACATTTGTCTTTTCCTTTCCCAGTTGGTACTAACATCACAGAATATTCTGGCTATTGCTGTGACCATCTGGTTGCAATCCATAATTGTCACACCATTTAAGCTAATGTTCTTATGACATTGCAGAGTTTAGGAACCCATTTATAGTTGAAGATAGTAACAGAATATATAGTGGTTCAATATGTCTTTCTTTTTTTGAAACACAGAGTAACAAATGTCAGCCTCAACCTTAAGAGTTTATCCCACACCACCACCAAATGATGGTCAGACAGGGTGCCAGGAGTTTCCACAACGCCCTCCTTACTCTGTTAGTCATACAGAGGTAAGGCATTTTGCTGCTGAAAGACAGGAGATTGGCAAGTTGGTGGGAGGTATAATTCATTTAACATTTTTTGTTAACATTTATGGTGCTTCATATTGAAATTCTAACTGCATATACCACACATGTGAGCGCTGCCATTTTTAGCGCCATTATTCAAAGGCCAAAATCAGGTCAGCCCGTGCACTTAAAACTCTTGAGGAGTTCCTGCAAACCGATGTACCTTTCCTCTCCTCATCGGGTCATCTTTGTGACCCGGGGACACCTCCCACAGCCGACCTTCAATGCGTTGAAGGCATTACCTCAGTTCACCCTTCCATCAGCCCTTGAGCCACATGTTCGACATCTCCAGCTCCCTCCCGGTTATGCCGTCTGATGAGCCTTCAGGTGGGTTCCCGGTATGGTGAGCCTTAGGGCAGGTTATGCCCCTGTCCCACTTAGGAAACCTGAACGGAAACATCTGGAGACTTTGCGCCCCACCCAAGGTTTCTGTGCGGTTCCCGGAGGTTTTTGTCAGTCTCCCTTCCTGCTTCCACTACCTGCAACCTCCGGCAACCACCTGCAACCTCCGGGGCACAAAGTCTCCAGAGGTTTCCGTTCAGGTTTCCTAAGTTGGACAGGAGTATTACTGGTCCTGCCGACTGAGTCTTTGGGCAGCTCCGATGAGCTTTCGGGTGGGTTCCTGGTCCCGTCGGCTGTTGAGCCTCGGTCCAAGGTCGGCTGACGGGCAAGGTCCCACTGACGGACGAGTTTTCGAGTGGGCCCTGACGAGCCTTCAAACAGGTTCCCGTTCACAACAACCGACCCAGTGAAGGGATTAAGCCAAAAGGACACTATAAAGTGATGTCTGAAGAAGGACTCTGACCTGAAATGTCACCTGTCCATTTGCTCCACAAATGTTGCCAGAGCAGCTGACTTCTCCAGCACTTTGTGTTTTGTTCAAGATTCCAGCATCTGCAAATTCTTGTGTGCCTAAAAATTGAACATGTTCCATATATAGAGTGCAATGCCCACCAGGAAGTAGTTGGCTGTGCATGTGATACCCTGAAATACTTGTCAGCGAGGGAAAAGCTGGATATAAGGCAAAATTGCTTGCAGTATTAAACATAGGAAGGAATTGGAGAAAGGATAAACAAAATATATACACAAACTTTGCGGAAAGTGGTCATCATACAAAAGCTAACCAAACCCTTAACATTCTATACTCTCAGGTTTGTTAGAGGACATGTTTACCTTTTGGAAGTAATCATGGATGGGTTAAGGGCCTGTCCCACTTACGCGACCTTTACGGGCGACTGCCGGAATCTGTCATGGGTCGCCGAAATTTTCAACATGTTGAAAATTCAGCAGCGACCAGAAAGACGCTACGACTCTTTTGGAGATCTCACGATCATAGGAGACCTCTCACGAGACCTATCCGATCGCTGGCGCGGGGAGCTGAGATTTCCCCCCGATGCAGGAGCTTGATCGCCCCGTCAACGGAAGGCTCGAGGCCTCCGACCACGGGAGAACAAAAAAGGGAAGAGATTGACCTTTTTTTCCTCCTTACATCACAGTGAAGAATGAGGAGGAGTCACTGTGGTGGATGTTTATGTTAAAATGTATTTGGTGTGTTCTGTTGCTTTTCATTTGTGTGACTGACTGACTTGGCAAATTAAATTCCTTGTAGGTGGCAAAACATACTTGGCTAATAAAGTATTATTGTATTGTATTGCATTAGTGTTTCATGATCCATAGAATTAATTTTTGCTTTTACTGCCTGTTCAATAAAAATTCAGCACGATAACCATCTATTAATGAACACAATGAAGTTAGCTTCCAATAATAATCATCAGGCAAGTTTATAATTAATTGGAAATCCATTCACACGAGTGGTGAAGTGAAAATGGCCTACATCATCATAGCATGCAATGAGATGAAATCAATAGCCATGATTGAAATGAAAATCATGCAGGGTTCAAAATGGACTGCTTGTTCAAGGTGAAATTTACCTCCATATTACTAAACTAGAAAAATGTAGTGGCATTATGAAATAAGGAATTTAAATGACTTTTAAACTTGTATTAATCCTACCTCAAAAGATACTTTGAATTAAAAATAAATCTTGAAAGGTTTAACAAATCACTGTTATTGATTATATGGAAAGTAAACTTGTTTGGGCGGTGAGATTAAAACTATCGGCGACTTTGAGTTACTTTGAGTAGAAGACTAATTTATACCTCATCGTGATTTAGTTCTTCAGCCCTCCTGGGAAAGAAGAAACTTGCTGTTCAAAGCAAAAAAAGAATAATTGAAGGAACTCAGCTACAAGATAGCACAGCAGGAGAGTTGCTGCCTTACAACACTTGTAGTGCTTCAGACCCGGGTTTGATCCTGACCACAGGTGCTGTCTGTACGGAGTTTGTACGTTCTCCCCGTGACCTCATGGGATTTATTCAAGATCTTCGGTTTCCCCCCACACTCCAAAGACGTACAGGTTTGTAGGTTAATTAGCTTGGTATAGTGTAAAAATTGTCCCTAGTGTGTCTAGGGTAGTGTTAATGTGCAGGTTGGTGTGGACTTGGTGGGCCAAAGGGCCTGTTTCCACACTGTATCTCTAAACTAAACTAAACTAAACTAAACTCAGTGGGCCAAGCAGCATCCGTTTATGTTTTGTGTTGAGACCTTTCAAAGTTTCCAAACTTGCTGTCTACATGGGAAAGTCATTTCCTACTCGCAGAGGAGGTGCAATGTTTTAAAAACTATAGAGACACATAGTTTTTTATTTTTATTTTTTTATTTTTTTATTTTTTTTTAAATTAGTACAGTAAATTACAGTAAAACACATCACATATATCTTATTACATTTGTTGTACCACTTCATTTTTCGAGCTTTAAAAAAAGTAGAAATAAAAGAAGTAAGGAAAGTGAGCAAGAGTCGTGAAGGTGCAGGAAAGTGTTGGGAAAAGAAAGTCCCTTAGAAAAGAAGTTAGAGAAGGAAGTAAAGAAAGGAAATAGACCCTAGAAAGGAAAGAAAAAAAAGGAGAAACAATCGCTCTATTATAACACATAACTCCGCAAAAAAGGGATATACCAACCGTGTTTTTTTACCCCCCGTTACCAGATCCTGGTACCGTTTATTTTTTAAATTACTATTGCACCTTATGCTTGTAATAGTTCCATAAATGCAGAGCATGTCTTTTGGAAGTGGTCTGCTTTGCCTGCTAGGAGGAGTCTCATCTCTTCCAGGTGTAATGTTTCGAACATGTTTGAAATCCACATTTTTATTGTTGGTATTGGAGCGTTTTTCCAGAATCTGAGTATAAGCATTTTTCCCATTATTAGCCCGTAATTAAGTAAGTTCTTTTGAAACACGTTTAGTTCGGGGTTACCTTCCGATATTCCAAAAATGATCCATTCTGCTTTTGGTACAAGTTTTATTTTAATTAATTTTGTGAAGATTTCAAATATTTCGTTCCAGAATTTTTGGATTTTTATACAAAAAACAAAAGAGTGCGCTATGTTAGCTTCTTGAGACTGACATTTATCACAAGTGGGTGAGACATTGCGGAAAAGTTTATTTATTTTGGTTTTTGAATAATATAGTCTATGTAATGTTTTGAATTGAATTAGAGTATGTCGTACGTTGATCGAGCATTTATGCACATATAGTAAGTGCTTATCCCAGCTCTCTTTTGAAATTTTTATAGCTAGTTCTTGTTCCCAGTCTCTTCTAATACCATCAGTTGTAGGTATTTCTATATTTAAAATAATGTTGTATAAGTATGATATTAGATTTGCTGATTCAGCCTTTGTCTTCATTGCTTCATCCAGTAAGTCTGGAGGCATGTTATGATAGTCTTTTGTGTATTTTTTCAGATAGTCACGGATTTGAAGATATTTAAAATATTGATTATTTTTCAAATTATATTTCAGTTGTAGTTGTTGAAATGATAATAATTTTCCCAATTCCCAATTCATACAAGTCTCCGAGAGTTTTGATTCCCATTCTTTCCCATTGTGTAAATGATTTATCTATAATTGAAGGTTTAAACGACGGATTATTGACTATTGGCATTAAAAGAGATAGATTTCTTAATTTTAGATTCTGTTTTATTTGTTTCCAAGTTCTAATTGTGCTATGTATCATGCTATGTATCATTGGATTTTTATTGTAATTTTTGTTATTCAGATTCATTGGTGAGAGGAGAGTCGCTCCTGTATTACACGGAGAACAGTCCTCTCTCTCCATTACAATCCAGTCCACCTGCTGGGCAGAGTTGTCCAGCAGGTGAATCATATTTTTAATATTTACTGCCCAATTATAGTACATAAAGTTAGGGAGCGCTAGACCATACAGTGGGCCAAGCAGCATCCATTTATGTTTTGTGTCGAGACCTTTCAAAGTTTCCAAACTTGCTTCTACATGGGAAAGCCATTTCCTACTCGCAGAGGAAGTGCAATGTTTTAAAAACTATAGTGACACATAGTTGAAGAGCTATTCTCTATTCCTCAATTGTCGCCATCAAATGCTGGCACCATCATTTGATGTGACCCATCGGCTGCAGTAACAATATCAATTGGAAAGCTCATTGTGGTTAGGTTTTATCACTTGAACAATTAACATTTTATTGTGACCATTTTGCTGATGAATTGTTAGTATGTGATCCACTTAAAGTAATATACAGAACATGTGCTGTTGACTTACCATAAAACCCCATAAGATTTATGGAATAAGGAAGCTTATGTATAGTAATTACAGGTAACAGAAGTTACTTTATTGAACCTGACATTTACTGTTAAAGACTAATTTATTTATTATTTTTCACAGCGCAAAATACAGCACCTTTTATGTGATTGTCCTAATTATCCAGATTTGTTCTTTCTGGAAGATAAAGGTGCATTTTAGAAGATATAGAATAGTAATATATATTGTTTATTAATCTTCCCCTTGAACAGGCAGTCCATTTTACACTCTGCATGGTTTTTGTTTCAATCATTGCAATTGGTATATTTTTTGCTTAATTTTACAGAGCAATGGTTTCCATTTATATTAACATTAAAATGTCAAACATACTTAGAACAACCTCTCTCATGAATTGTTAACACATTTTAAATGGATGGATCACCAACTGTTAAAACAGTGAATGAAGAAATGTTAGACATTACTGCTAAACATTCACAATGCATTTTCTGAAGACATAAACATATTGCAACCAAAGAACCAACATTCTGCAACTATCAAATTAAATGTGTTGCATAAATGCTTAGACTTGAAAGAGATGATAATGTGCAACGTTGCCACGATGTCTTGATACCACACATATCTGACAAAACATATTTCAAGGCTCTGAATCTGGAGTAGCATCTCGGTTCTGGCTTGGTTGGGGAATGAGAACCAGGAACCAGGAGTATCTGGAAGCTCAGTCCAACCCTTTGACCTTCTCGTTTAACTAAATTGTCTCAGATTGCTTAAATACATTCCTCTCAGGGGATGCATCGGATATCAGGTAGATGCACAGAGTATCTTGCCAAGAGTAGGGGAATCGAGAACCAGAGGACATAGGTTCAAGGTGAAGGGTAAAAGATTTAATAGGAATCTGAGGGGTATCTTTTTCACATAAAGGGTGATCGGTGTATGGAAGCTGCCAGAGTAGGTAGTTGAGACTGAGACTATCCCAATGTTTAAGAAACAGTTAGACAGGTACATGGATAGGACAAGTTTGGAGGGATATGGACCAAACACAGGCAGGTGGGACTAATGTTGCTGGAACATGTTGGCCAGTGTGGGCAAGTTCAGCCGAAGGGCCTGTTTCGTACGCACTGGATTACTGTATGACTATGACTATGAGAGGTAGAAAGCTTGGTAAAGATTGTCAATTTGGGGTAGTTTTCAATAGGAATAATAGTATAAGTTTAGTTTCCTAGGATTCTGACAAGTGTCCAATGAAAACAAGATGAGAACACCGTGTGCGGACGGGACGTCAAAGGACGAGAAGCCGAAGCCAAGAAGTGGAAGCCAAGATACCGAAAGTACATCGCGCCAAAAGGATACGAACCCGAACGGACACCATGCCGCAAAGACAAGTCGACCGGACATGATGTCTCCAAAGACGGGATGTGTTCTAGATCTTGTCAGAGATTGGTCCAGACCCCCGCGTTCATCACATCACTGGCTGGGGGGAGACAGGGGGGACAGGGGGGGGAGGGGGTGGTGGGAGCTTGCGTTTGTAAAATAGTGGCATTGACTCCAAGCTGCTGCGATTGCCACAGAGGCAGTGATATGATGGACGCCACGGGGGTCTGGATTAATCGCTGACCTTTTGTCGATGACTGACAAGGTGTCGGACCACCCCGTCCCCGGTAACGTACAAGGTAGAATAATTTACCTATTTCAAAATGTAACAAGGTACAACAATTCTTGCAGCAAATATAGATTTTTTAATGTGTTTTTTACCTATTTATCATTGTGGCTTCATGTGCATTCGGCGTCAGATTGTTTTTCGGCTTAAAATCTGACGGGGAAAGAACATGCCGTCGAAAAGCCTCTGTGGCAATTGTAGCAGCTTGGAGTCACTGCCACCATTTTAGAAACGCAAGCACAAGCTCCCTCCCACGCTCCCATCTCCCCCCGGCCAGTGATGCACATCACTGCCTCTGTGGCAATCGCAGCAGCTTGGAGTCGCTGCCACCATTTTACAAACGCGAGCTTTTACAAACCCTTCCCCTCCCCCCACCCTCCCGTTTACCCCCGGCCAGTGATGTGATGGACACGGGAGTCTGGACCAATCGCTGACCTTTGTCGATGACTAACAAGGTGCCGGACCAATCCCGCCCCCGGAGACGTCATGTCCGTTCGGCAGCTTTTCGACGTCATGTTCGTTCTCTATCTTGTCTTTGCAGTGTGGTGTCCGTTCGGGTACGTATCCTTTCGGCGCGATGTACTTTCGGTATCGTGGCTTTTTGGCATGATGTATTTTTGGTATCTTGGCTTCCACTTCCTGGCTTCGGCTTCTCGTCCTTCGACGTCCTGTCTGGGTACCGAGAACACAATGTCAGATGAATAGGCCAAATGTTGGGAAGGTAGGTGAAGATGCATTTGGCTTTCATCAATCAAGACATTGAGGACAGGAGCTGGAACATCAAGTTACACATTTACAAGTCAGTGGTGAGGCCAATTGTGGAATATTCTGCACAATTCTGATCTCACTGGTGTTGGGGGGGATGTCATTAACCTGAAAAGGGTGCAGAAAAGTTTCACAAGGATGTAACCGGGACCAAAGTGCTTGAGTTATAAGGAGAGGCAGGACAGAACGTAGAACGAAGAACACAAAACAGTACAGCAGAGAAACAGTGCCTTCAGCCCACAATGTATAAGATCATGAGAGGAATAGATAGAGTAAATACACAGAGTCTTCTACCCAGAGTAGGGGAATCAAGAACCAGAGAACATGGGTTTATGGTAAGGGGGGGGAGATTTAATAGCTGCTATTTTTCTACAGAGAGGGGCAGGTGTATGGAATGAGTTGCTGGAGGAGGTAGTTGAGGCAAGTCCTTTCAGAATGCTTAAGAAACATTCGGGTGGGTACATGGATAGGATAGGTTTAGAGAGATACGGGCCAAATGCAAACAGGTGAGTCTAGTGTAGATGGGGCATGTTGGTTGAAGGGCCTGTTTCCACGCTGTATGACTCTATGACTCTAAGGCTTTATAAGTGGACAGGGTGGTGAAGAAGGCATTTGGCACACTTGCCTTCACCAATCAGGGCACTGAATGCAGGAGATGGAACATCATATTGTAAATGTACAAGCCATTGGTGAGACCACACGGACTATTATGTGTAGTTTCTTCTTCTTCTTTTCCTGGTCCTCCAAAATATTGCAAATGGAATTTAAACTGGAGTTGGAGTTCTGATCGCCCTACTGGAGGAAGGGTGTCATTAAGCTCGAAAGCGTACAAAATAAAATCACAAGGATATAAATACCTGGACTGGAGGACATGGACATAAGGAGAAACTGGATAGGCTTGGACTTTTTCCATGGAACCTATGACGTTAAGAGGTGACATAGAGCTTTATAGAATCTTAAGGTGAACAGCAACAATATTTTTCTCCAGGGTAGGGGAGTCTAAAACTAGACGGCATTGATTTAAGGGAGGGGAAAGATTCAAAAGGCACCTGAGGGGGCAACTTTCTGAAGCAATATATATGCAGGTAAAATTACAATGTTTAAAATACATTTAGACAGGTAAAAATAACAAAAAAACTAATTTAGAAAAGTATATGGGTTGTAAAACTTCACAGGCATATGAGCCAAACACAGGCAAATGGGATTACTCAGGTAGTCATCTGGGTCAGCATGGATGAGTTGGGCCAAAAGGCATGTATCCTTGCTATATAATTAGTTGACTATCTATAATAATAATAATAATAAATTTTATTTATGGGCGCCTTTCAAGAGTCTCAAGGACACCTTACAAAAATTGAGCATGTAGAGGAAAAACATGTAAGGGGAATGAAATAAATAGTAGAGACATGACTAGTACACAAAGTAAAGACAGAATTCAATACAAAACACAGTATGAGGCAATTAATGCACAGATGAAAAGGGACGGGGACGTGGGGCTAAGGATAGGCAGAGGTGAAGAGATGGGTCTTGAGGCGGGACTGGAAGATGGTGAGGGACACGGAATTGCGGATCAGTTAGGGGAGGGAGTTCCAGAGCCTGGGAGCTGCCCTGGAGAAGGCTCTGTCCCCAATACTGCGGAGGTTGGACTTGTGGATGGAGAGGAGACCGGCTGATGTGGATCTGAGGGACCGTGAGGGTTGGTAGGGGGAGAGGAGGTCAGTGAGATATGGGGGGGGGGGGCAGATGGTGGAGGGCTTTGTAGGTGAGGACCAGGATTTTGTAGGTGATCCGGTGGGAGATAGGAAGCCAGTGAAGTTTTTGAGGACTGGAGTGATGTGATGCCAGGATTTGGTGTGGGTGATGAGTCGGGCGGCTGCGTTCTGGACCAGTTGGAGTCGGTTGATGTAGGTGGAGCTGATGCCAAGGAGAAGTGAGTTGCAATAGTCCAGTCGGAAGGAGATGAAGGCATGGATGAGTCTTTCAGCAGCAGGCGGTGTGAGAGAGGGTCTGAGTTTGGCGATGTTGCGGAGATGAAAGAAGGAGGTTTTAATGACATGGCGGATGTGAGGCTCAAGGGAGAGGGTGGAATCAAAGATCACGCCAAGGTTGCGGGCCTGGGGAGATGGGGAGACAGTGGTGCCGTCGATGGTGAGAGTGGGGTTATTGATGAATCTGTATTGCGACAAGAAATCTGTGCATGAGAGATAATGTAATGGAGTTGGCTTGAGGAGGTAAAGAGTGAGCTTGGGGTTGTTACACACAGGAGGAAGCAGGTGAAGGTACCACTCGATAAACATTTACTGCGACATCAATGAAATGTTTCCTCTGCTAACTAGAAATGAGGCACAAAATTCTTATTGTTGACCATTTGGGACGCAACCGGACATGTGTTCTGATATATTTTCTGGATTTCTTTGTCCCAATGTTGGGTAAGAGTATCCCTTACTAATCCCAAGAGTACCTCAAGCAATGTTAAAGTTGGGTTCAGACTAATTATCCTGATGCTACACTCATTATTTTACTCTGTTCCATACAACCTCAAGGTTCTCCAATTTGCTTTATTAGATTTGCCTTATTATAAATACTAATGTGTCAGCTGATTCTCATCACAATCGCTACCATAAATTATTAAGGATACATAGATACATAGAAAATAGGTGCAGGAGTAGGCCATTCGGCCCTTCGAGCCTGCACCGCCATTCAATATGATCATGGCTGATCATCCAACTCAGTATCCCGTACCTGCCTTCTCTCCATACCCCCTGATCCCTTTAGCCACAAGGACCACATCTAACTCCCTCTTAAATATAGCCAATGAACTGGCCTCAACTACCCTCTGTGGCAGAGAGTTCCAGAGATTCACCACTCTCTGTGTGAAAAAGTTTCTTCTCATCTCGGTCCTAAAGGATTTCCCCCTTATCCTTAAGCTGTGACCCCTTGTCCTGGACTTCCCCAACATCGGGAACAATCTTCCTGCATCTAGCCTGTCCAACCCGGCAATAAAATCAGGCAATAAAATAAAATCCCCCATTTCCTGTTCTCATCAGACTTCTAACTAAATATTGAGGCCAGTGGTTCATTTTTGCCTGTTACTGGCATTTTATTACATGCTTGCCCTTCTTTAATTCTGAAATTCTGTTATTTTGTTTGAAAAGTACAATTTCTGATGTTCACACATCTCAAGAGTGTTCCATTCTTTCATTGTGCGCTGGGATCAATTGCCACCCAAAATGCTCAATAATTAAAATTTTAAAGCTCTCCTTTCACCCTCACAAGTTATCATTCATTGTTTGGCTTTAACTACTGAATTCTCAAAGCTCTGATGCAAAGTATTATTTTTTGGATTGTGGATTGTTCTGGTGTGATCTGGTAAATGGTAATAAGATCATATAATAATTATTTTTTTTAAATTTAATTCTGTAAAATTTGTAGTACAAATGGCAACTTGAAGATTTATTCAAAGCCTACTGAGCTCCACTGCTCTTTCTGTTCCTTTAAGAATATTCGCTTTCTTGAGTCTCCCTTGTGCATAACTGGACCATGTTGGATCGACCATTCAATGGGAAGCTAAAGCAGCATTGAATATTATGTCTGTCAAGGTACCTCACATTACTGAGAATCCCCTCTGTTTCTTGAGGCCAAATAAAGAGTACCGGAAAAGGGGGAACGGAACAGTTTCCCACAACTATTCTAACTCCAATATTATTTTTGTTTTAAACCCTGAGTAGATGGAATTCAAATCTGATGAGTGTTATCATCGCACAGCTAATAATGCATGTTTTGCATGCATGAAGTTTAACTTGGTGAGAAAACCATTCAGTATTATAATTAGCTAATCACTTGAGCATTTGCACGCACATATCTGTGTCATGTACTAGATGGCTGATTACAAATGCTTCCGATTAGATATTCTTCATTAGTAAGCAGTACTCCTACCAACACTTCTGATATTTTAATACTATTATAAGAACTACAATTTAACATCAATTTGAATAAACTCCACATTTCATGGGAATGAAGTTGGATTGAGCAAGAAAACAAACGTGGAGATCTCTTGTCCAGATTAACCAGCACTGATTGACTGCAATGAAGGCAGCACATAAAGCCGTGTAAAGCTATCTGGACTACACTTCTTCCCACCCTGCTTCCTGTAAAGACTCCATCCCTTACTCCCAATTCCTCCGTCTACGCCGCACCTGCACCCAGGATGAGGTGTTCCACACCAGGGCATCGGAGATGTACTCATTCATCAGGGAACGGGAGTTTCCCTCTTCTACTATAGATGAGGCTCTCACCAGGGTCTCTTCTATACCCCATGACTGCTCTCACTCCCCATCTCCCCACTCGTAACAAGGGCAGAGTCCCCCTTGTCCTCACCTTCCACCCTACCAGCCGTCACATACAAAAAATAATCCTCTGACATTTTCTCCACCTCCAACGTGATCCCACCACTGACCACATCTTCCCATCTCCTCCCCTGTCTGCTTTCCGCAGAGACCGCTCCCTCCGTAACTCCCTGGTCAATTCTTCCCTTCTCACCCGAATGACCCCCTCTCCGGCACCTTCCCTTGCAACTGCAAGAAATGCTACACTTATCGCTTTACCTCCCCCCTTGCCTCCATTCAAGGACCCAAGCAGCCTTTCCAGGTGCAGCAGAGGTTCACCTGCACCTCCTCCAACCTCATCTATTGCATCCGCTGCTCTAGATGTCAGCTGATCTGTATCGGTGAGACCAAGCGTAGGCTTGGCGATTGCTTCGCCGAACACCTCCGCTCGGTTCGCCTTAACCAACCTGATCTCCCGGTGGCTCAGCACTTCAACTCCCCCTCCCATTCCGAATCCGACCTTTCTGTCCTGGGCCTCCTCCATGGCCAGAGAGGGCCACCGTAAATTGGAGGAGCAGCACCTCATATTTCGCTTGGGCAGTTTGCACCCTAGCGGCATAAACATTGACTTCTCTAATTTGAGGTAGTCCCTACTTTCTCCTCCCCTTCTCAGCTCTTGCTCAACCCACTGGCTCCACCTCTTCCTTTCTTCCCGCCCCACCCCCCCCCAACCCACCCTCACATCAGTCTGAAGAAGGGTTTCGACCCAAAACGTTGCCTATTTCCTTCGTACCATAGATGCTGCCTCACCCGCTGAGTTTCTCCAGCATTTTTGTCTACCCTCGATTTTCCAGCCTCTGCAGCTCCTTCTTAAACAAGCCGTGTAATGTGTTAATTTCCAGCCACTGCACATTGCCTGAACCATCTGCAAGTGATGAGGAAGGGGCTAAATTTTGGGGACTGCATAATGCTGCTTAACATCAGCCATTACCTCTTAAATATGATTGCACTGCACCTAAAAATGATTTGGATAGTCTCTGTGAAATGAAGGGGCAACGCAGACTGACAGCATGCACCAAATTTCTTAGATGTTTTACAACAGGTTCAGTTTAGTTTTAGTTTAGTTTAGAGATACAGCACGGAAACTGGCCCTTTGGCCCACCGAGTCTGCACCGCCAGCGATCCACACACATTAAAACTATCCTGCACGCACTAGGGACAAAATGACATTTATACCAAGTCAATTAACCTACAAACCTGTACGTCTTTGGAGTGTGGGAGGAAACTAAAGATCTCGGACAAAACCCACGCAGTCACAGGGGGAACGTACAAACTTCCTACAGACAGCATCCGTAGTCGGGATCGAACCGGGGTCTCTGGAGCTGCAAGCACTGTAAGGCACCAACTCGCTGCTGTGCCACAGAGCCGCCCCTTGGATTGGGTGTTGAGTATCTGTATTGCATGAGGTGCATTCTGTTCATTCCTCGGGATTAAGCCCCATTCCCCATTCATAGGGATGACAGAGGCAAATGCAAGTAGTGTTTCTCTAATATAATACAAAGTAGGAAGAAGGTCAATGTTCAGAAAACCATTGTGACTGTTTACCCGTTTCTCAATGCCCTCTAATAACAGCGACACCACTTGTATTAACAAATGCTTTAATTATAATTCCCATGAATAAACATTCAGTACTAATATTCTTTCAATAAACCCTCACACACATTATGATTAAAACTTCACAATTACAGCTCCAACAATTGTCTTCTCCAACAATTTTTCGAGCTTGCCAGCCACGGTATCCATACTTTCTGGCAGATTTTAACTCAATCACTTCTCTTTCTATCACAGGAGATGGAGGAGTCTGTCACTGGTGGGATAGCAGTCTGACTGTACTACCTCCTCATCAATCAGGAGCCATTCCATTATAAAACGTAGTAAAAGAATGAAGAGCTTGTGTAACTGAAGAAGTCATTAAGCAAGTTTTCAATATATCCAATCCTCCTCTCTATTCATTTCAGTCTCACATATTGTCAGGATTTAATTCAGGTTGCCAGAGCTGTGAGATAGCAGCTATCCAACTGTACTGCAGAGGAATGCACCGGCCATTTACAAACAGATGACACAAGGGCATTTACAGAGGTGAGACTGGACTTGTGTAGGTCAGCGAATAGCATGGGTGATTTGTGATCTTAACCTCAAAGCCTAAGCATTTCAATGGTTTTTAGATCATTTCCAAACGTTACTTGGACCTTCAGTGAAGCAAGCACTGCAGCAATTTCACTGGCCTACACGCACGCACACATATATTATGGGTGTCTGCTTTGGAGATGAGACTACATCACAGTATCTGCAAAGCCAGAAGATGCATTTTGCCAAACTATCCTCAGTACTCGTAAAGGAACGGAATTGAAGCAACCTAGATATTGGAATTCACATGATTTTTCATGCTATCTATATTACTAAATCTCTGATCTTGACCGCTTTTGGCCGACTGTGCTGCAATTTCCGAGAGAACGCCGCAACCTACGGCCATCATTTTTGGCCACCTTGCTCAGAGCCCCCCTCCGCCGTATGAGTGTGGAGGATTTTTTCCGTCGATGAAAAATCGGGAGAGATATTAATGTTTTTACAAAATTCCCCATTCTCTGTGCTGCCCCCGCTGGAGGCAGGGGGAGGGACTATAAAACCAGGAAGTGTCGTGCCTCACTCAGTCTCTGCCAGACCCAGGAAGCGAGAGGGTCACAGCTCACGGCTCTCTGATCTGCGAATAACACTGAAGGCACGTCTACTCCACGGTGAGTCCCCTCGATGCGGCTGTAAAGTGGCTGCAGCCCTTTTTTAAAAGTTTGTGTTCACAAAATGAATTTTGGTTGTCGGGTGTCTGCAGCCCAATTGTTTGCCTTGCCTTTTTTAACAAGTTTGTGTTCACAAAATGAATTTTAATTGTCGGGTGTCTGCAGCCCAATTGTTTGCCTCGCCTTTTTAACAAGTTTGTGTTCACAAAATGAATTTTGGTTGTCGGGTGGCTGCAGCCCAATTGTTTGCCTCGCCTTTTTTAAAAGTTTGTGTTCACAAAATTAATTTTGGTTGTCGGGTGGCTGCAGCCCAATTGTTTGCCTCACCTTTTTTTTAAAGTTTGTGTTCACAAAATGAATTTTGGTTGTTAGTTGGCTGCAGCCCAATTGTTTGCCTTACCTTTTTAGCAAGTTTGTGTTCACAAAATGAATTTTGGTTGTTAGTTGGCTGCAGCCCAATTGTTTGCCTTGGCTTGGCTTTGAAAATCGTTGCAACAGTTGGATGCCTGCCCAAGCCAATAAGTGAGATGCAGGTCAGGAGGGAGGCGTGTGCTTTCGGGAGGGCAGGAGACTACCAGAGCCACAGTTGGAAAACCCTGGCAGTAAGTGAATCAAATTGTGTCCACCAGGAGAGAAAAGTCCTGTGGTTTGGAGCTTTGCTGTGAGATATTTAATAATCTTACACAAGCTATCAAACCGAGTTGCACATTACAAATGCTATCCAGACACACATTCACCCTTGCAAACATATTTGTTCATTCAAACTGTTAATCAGATAAACCGGACAGTAACTCAATCTGAGCCAACTCTCTGATACTAGCCTCCATTTTCACACCAAGGCCTCTACTTCCTCAGGAGACAGAGGAAATTCAGTATGTCTTCAATTACTCTCACAAACTTCTACAGATGCACCGCAGGGAGCATACTGTCGGGATATATCACAGCCCGCTTTGGAATCAGCTCTGCTCGAGACCATAAGAGTTGTAGATGTAGCCCAATCCATCACACAGACCAGACTCTCCACCATTGACTCCATCTGCACTTAGCGCTGCCTCAGAAAAGCAGCCAGAATAATCAAGGATATGTCCCACCCTGGCCAATCCTTCTTCCACTTGCTCTCATTGGGCAGTATATACAGAAGTTTAAAAGCACACATGACCAGACTCAGAAACAGCTGCTGAATGGTCCTTTCCTAAGCTAGGGTAATATCCGATTCACCTCTACCCCATTGCGTACTTTGTCCCTGGAACTAGTGCACTACAATGCTGAGAACTGTATTCTGCACTCTGCATTTCTCCTTTGCTCCATATATCGTACTTGAGTTTGCCTTGATTATATTTATGTATACTATTATCTGATTTCAAGGTTCAAGGTTTCAAGGTCAGTTTATTGTCCCGTGTACCAATTAAGGTACAGTGAAACTCGAATTATCATACAGCCATACTAAAAAAAAATCAACAAGACACACAATTACATAATAGTTAACATAAACATCCACCACAGCAGATTCCCCACATTCCTCACTGTGATGGAAGGCAATAAACTTCAATCTTCTTCCTCTTTATTCTCCCGTAGTCTGGGAGTCGAACCATCCGCAGTTGGGGCGATCGAAGCTCCCGCAGCTTGGAACTCTCAGTCGGTCTCTGACCAGAGACCGCGAACTCCACGATGTTAAAGTCCACAGGCTCCCGCGGATTGAGCCCAGAGGTCGATCCTTGCCAAAGAGATCGCGGGCTCCAAAATGTCAAGTCCGCAGGCTCCCGCGGTGAAGCTCACAAAGTCAGCCTCCAGCAAACATCTCCTCGATGTTAGGCCGTAGTGAGGACGGAGATACGACACTGACAAAATCACATCTCCGTCGAAGTAAGAGATTAGAAAAAGATTCCCCCAAACCCCACCCCCCCTTCACCCCCCACATGAAACAAGCTAAAGAACACTAAAAACATACATTTAACGTCATTAAAAAACAACGAAAAAAAGGACGGATAAACTGTTGGCGAGGCAGCCATTGCTGGCGCCACCCGGCGCATGAATTGAATAGCGTGCAAAACAAAGCTTAATAAACCTAAACCTAACCATTGACATTCTACCACCTCTGCCCTGACAAAATGATTAAGCATCTAAATGGAGGAAAAGGAAAATGTCCTTTATCTACTCCATTTAGGCAAATGCAGATAGAAATATCCACTGCTAAGGAAGGAACTGCAGATTCTGGTTTACACCAAAGATAGACATAAAATGCTGGAGTAGCTCAGCGGGACATGCAGCATCTCTTGCTAGAAGGAATGGGTGATGTTTCAGGGCAAGACTGAGTTACTGCAGCATTTTGTGTCTATCTGAGAAATAACCATTGCCAGGTGAGGCTGGATGAGACAATACTCCTCCTCATGGGCAATGGAGTGATTCATAAATGGAAGCTGTCAGGCAACTTTGCTTGTCCCTACACAGCTTGATCCTCGACTTCCTCATCGGCAGACTCAATGCATTAATTGGTAACATTTCCTCCTCACTGACCATCAGCTCAGGGGCACCTCAAGGCCTCGTGTCCATCCGTGATCTACTCTCTCCATACCAGGACCTTGTGGCCAGTTGCAGCTGCAACGGCATCTTTATATTTGCCAACAATACCACCGTTGTTGGACAAACAATGGATACAGGGCGGAGATCAATATTCTGATATCGTAGTGCTCGAACTACATTATTGCTCTGAACTTTAGCAAGAGCAAGGAGCACATTGTTGACTTCAAGAAGGGAAAGCCGGGTATCCACAAACCTGTCCATCAATGGAGAACAGCTTCAAGTTCCTGGGTGTACTCATCTTTGATGATCTGTCCTGGGCCCAGCACATTGATCCAATCACAAACAAGGTTCATCAACCCTCTAAATAGTGCAGCAGTGGTAGAGTTGCTGCCTTACAGCGCCAGAGACCCAGGTTCAATCCTGACTACGGGCGCTGCCTGTACTGAGTTTGTACGTTCTCCCCGTGACATAGAAACATAGAAACATAGAAAATAGGTGCAGGAATAGGCCATTCAGACCTTCGAGCCTGCACCGCCATTCAATATGATCATGGCTGATCATCCAACTCAGTATCCTGTACATGCCTTCTCTCCATACCCCCTGATCCCTTTAGCCACAAGGGCCACATCTAACTCCCTCTTAAATATAGCCAAAGAACTGGCCTCAACTACCCTTCTGTGGCAGAGAATTCCAGAGATTCCAGAGATTCACCACTCTCTGTATGAAAAATGTTTTCCTCATCTCGGTCCTAAAAGATTTCCCCCTTATCCCCCTTATCCTTAAACTGTGATCTGTGTTGGTTTCCTCCAGGTGTACCTAGTTTACTCCCACACTCCAAATATGTACAGGTTTATAGGCTTGGTGAAATTGTAAATTGCCCCTAGTGTGTGTAGGATAGTGTTAGTGTGCAGGGATTGTTGGCCGGCGCAGACTCAGTGGGTGAGCGCGCTATATCTCTACACTAGACTAAACTAACCCCTCTTCCTCCGCAGAGTTTTGAGGAAATTCGACATGTTGCCGAACACGCTATCAAACTTCCATTTTGGTGGCAAAAACAGGAAAGCAGACTATTATCTAAATGGTGGCCGATTAGGAAAAGGAGAGACGCAGCGAGACCTGGGTGTCATGATACACCAGTCATTGAAAGTAGGCATGCAGGTGCAGCAGGCAGTGAAGAAAGCGAATGGTATGTTAGCTTTCATAGCAAAAGGATTTGAGTATAGGAGCAGGGAGGTTCTACTGCAGTTGTACAGGGTCTTGGTGAGACCACACCTGGAGTATTGCGTACAGTTTTGGTCTCCAAATCTGAGGAAGGACATTATTGCCATAGAGGGGGTGCAGAGAAGGTTCACCAGACTGATTCCTGTGATGTCAGGACTGTCTTATGAAGAAAGACTGGATAGACTTGGTTTATACTCTCTAGAATTTAGGAGATTGAGAGGGGATCTTATAGAAACTTACAAAATTCTTAAGGGGTTGGACAGGCTAGATGCAGGAAGATTGTTCCCGATGTTGGGGAAGTCCAGGACAAGGGGTCACAGCTTAAGGATAAGGGGGAAATCCTTTAAAACCGAGATGAGAAAAACTTTTTTCACACAGAGAGTGGTGAATCTCTGGAACTCTCTGCCACAGAGGGTAGTTGAGGCCAGTTCATTGGCTATATTTAAGAGGGAGTTAGATGTGGCCCTTGTGGCTAAGGGGATCAGAGGGTATGGAGAGAAGGCAGGTACGGGATACTGAGTTGGATGATCAGCCATGATCATATTGAATGGCGGTGCAGGCTCGAAGGGCCGAATGGCCTACTCCTGCACCTAATTTCTGTTTCTATGTTTCTACAGGTGTACAGTGGAGAGCATACAGAATGCCCAGGAATGAAGAAGCTGCAGAGTACTGTAAGGTAGACACTGTTCAGTCCATAACGAGTATAGACCTCCCGCCAACGAAGGGTTCAGCAGGAAGTGCTGCCTCGAGAAGGCAGATAATATCATGAAAAACCCACACCACCCTGGCCCCCTCTCATTTCCCTGCTACCATCAGGAAGAAGGTACAGGAACCCTGAGAACTATTGCCTCCACGTTCAAGGACAGCATCTTCCCATCAACCACTTAGCTCTTGGGCCACTGTGTACAACCTTAGCTACAATGCTACCTCAGCACTGAACTACGATGAACTCTATTTTCATTTGCACCACATACGTCGGCTGGCACTGTCATGGTCTGGTTACCCGAGTATAACCATTATTTATTCTATTAATGTTTATTGTATATTTATTTGTTGTGTTGTTGCTTTTGATATGCCTGTAATTAAGAATGTCATCGTTCTGCTCCCGGTGCCCATGACAATTAAACTCACGACACTTGAGTAATACGTCAGTTATGCTCGCAAAGATTGTTGCATTGTGACTATATCCTTAGATTGTATCTATAGTAAAAGCCCTCATGACCTTCTGTGTTGCTTTTTTTTTTTTGTTTGTTTCTTTTATTAGAAGTTAATACAATACAAAACAATACAGTGGTACCTAATTTTAGGTGCCAACTATGTCATACCGTAATACGTTCTATGTACAACCTCTAGTTTTATGTTTTTGAAAAGGAAGTAAAAAAAACCAGAAAAAATAGAGAGAAGAAAAAGAGGAAGAATAGATAGTAGAAAATAGAAAAACGTGAAGTGTGTATATAAGAAAAGAAAAAATAGAGAGTAGAAATAGGAGAAAAAGACCCTTAAAAAAGAAATTTTCAAGTCTTTGTTCGGAGATGTAAATCTATCAACGACCTGACCTGGAATCAGTAATCTTTATGGTACTGCTGCATCACATGATTCCAAAAAGTAGATGAAAGGGGACCAACTCCTTAAGAATTGGTCACAAAAAAAGGCCCGGCTAGCTACGTATGAACATAAAGTAGAAAAACGGAAAGAATTGGAGAAAAAACATAAAAACATACAGGATCAGTTGGTACTAAAACAGATTAAGGAAAAAAGGGGGGAGATAGATGAGATCCTCAGTGGAGATATGGAAAAAAGGGCAAGATTCATAAAGCAGACCTATTATGAAGCAGGTCCAAAAGCAACTAGACTCCTGGCCAGACGTAAACAGCAGGCCTCTAATACAATTCATAAAATAAGAGATCCTAAAACCAATCAATTATCACATGAGCCAGATGAGATAGAAAGAATATTTGAAGAATACTATAAGAAACTCTATTCTAAACCACCATCAGCTGACGAAAGGACAATGAGAAGTTTTCTTAACTCACTTGATCTGCCATCCATTGGTGAAACACAAAATAATACCATTACGTCACAATTTACGGTTAAGGAGCTGGAAGCTGCAATCAGTAGACTCAAGGCTAGTAAATCACCAGGAAGCGATGGGTTTCCACCAGAATGGTACAAGGCCTTTAAGAAAGAGCTAACACCTCTGCTCCTGTCTTGCTTTAACTGGACCCTTAAAGAGGGCAGGGCTCCCCCATCATGGAAGGAAGCAATTATTACCGTTTTACCCAAGGAAAGCAAAGACAAAGAGCAATGTAAAAATTTCAGGCCAATTTCAATTTAAAATGTAGACTACAAACTATTTACCTCAATCATTTGCAAAAGACTCGAGACTTTTGTACCAGATCTGATTAATGAAGACCAAACTGGATTTATTCGGGGCCATCAAACACAGGATAATATTAGAAGAACCCTTCACATTGTGGATAATGCTCAAAAAAAAGATACAAATATGGTCCTGGTCAGTTTAGATGCAGAAAAAGCCTGGTGTTAGTTGGGTATTCTTATATGAAGTACTGAGGAGATTTGGTTTCAATGAAGATGCAATTCGGTGTATTAAAACAATATATCAGGAGCCTACAGCTAGGATTAAGGTAAATGGAAACATATCAAAAAGGATCCAGTTAGAGAGGGGCACAAGGCAAGGATGCTGTCTTTCTCCTACTCTCTTCGTTTTGTATATTGAACCCTTAGCACAAGCAATAAGGCAGAGAGAAGACCTGCAGGGGGTCAAAATAGGGGGGAAAGAACATATAATTGGTCTTTTCGCTGATGATATCATTATTTTTCTTGAACGACCAGATATATGTCTCCCAAATCTAATAAACCTATTTGAAACATATGGATACTACTCAGGGTATAAATTGAATATAACAAAAACACAAATTCTTTCATTCAATTATTCTCCATCCCAACAAATCAGAGATGTATATAATCTGAAATGGAACTCTAAAATGATGCAGTATCTTGGTGTAACTATAACCAAAACACTTTCCAACTTGTTTGAAACTAATTATAATAAAATTGAAGAAAACATCAAAAAGGATGTTGAGAGGTGGTCGACCCTTCCTCTAGACTTCAGTCCCAGAATACAAACGGTAAAAATGAATATCCTACCTAAACTACTATATTTACTCCAATCTCTCCCAATTAATGTCCCCCGAGATAAATTCATAGCCTGGGATAAAATGATCTCTAGATTCATTTGGAATAGCAAAAAACCAAGAATAAAACTAACAACACTTCAACTGCCGAAAAGCAAGGGTGGAATGGCTTTACCAAATCTGAGGAAATATTTTATGCAGCTCAACTCAGACCTCTGGCTTGTTGGTGTAGACCTGATTATGAATCTCGATGGAAAGAAATGGAAAGGGAGATATAGGGTTACCAGACCCAGATTTTGGTGGGAGACAAATATCTGAGAGGGGCTTTGAGACATGCTATGGATCCAATAGTAACATTTACGTTAGAAATATGGAATGTTATAGTGGAAAAATACAAATTAAAAAGAGGGGTTCACGCATTGAAGTGGTTCGCATATGACTCAAAGTTTAAGCCAGGGGTGTATGATTCAAAATTCAAAGAATGGGCACAAAAAGGCATAACGGCAATGTATACAGTTTCAGAAAATGGCGAATTTATGAGCTTCCAAGATGTAAAGTCAAAGTATGGTCTCGAAAACAAAGATTTTTTTAGATACTTGCAATTAAGAGACTACTTTACAAAAGAGATAAGGCCAGAACTAGATGAAACTTCAAATAATGTGATCAAGGTGATTGTGGATGCATACAAACAGAAGGGGTCTCGGGTCATCTCTGCTTTCTACCAAGCTCTGGTGGAAAGCGGGGGAGAATCAACACTCTACATAAAAACAAAATGGGAAGCAGAATTAAAGATCCAAATAACAGAAGAAGAATGGTATCAAATGTGTGAAACACAATGTTCATCCACAAGCTCACTAGTATGGAGAGAATTTTGCTGGAAGAATCTATCTCGCTTTTTTATAACACCCAAAATAAAAAGCAGACAACTTGCTGTCCAACAACACTGTTGGAGGCTGTGTGGGAGTACGGAGGCAGACCACTCGCATATTTTCTGGAACTGTGTAAAGATAAGGCCATACTGGGAAAATGTTAATGCAGCTGTAAATAATATCTTGGGTTATAAAATCCCAAATACCTGCCCTGTGATGTATCTGGGGCGTATTAAAGATAGTGTAAAAATAGAAGATACATATTTGATTAAAGTTTTGCTTTAAGCAAGTAAGAAGGCCATTACCAGGCAGTGGCTTAATGAAAAAAGTCCAAAACAGGAACAGTGGTTGGAAATTGTGCGAGACATCTTTAATATGGAGAAATTGACATATTCCTTGAGAGTCAAGGAGAATTCATTTGAGAAGATCTGGGAAAAATGGACTGTTTATTTGAGCCATGACACCAATTAGATAAATGCCGAGCTAGATATGGGAAGATTGCGTTATATAGAACTAGATGGTATCTTTGTATGAATGTTGAATTATCTCCAGATAACTAATCAATGTAATGTTTTATCTTTTATTAATTTGGTAAGTGAACCACACGGTCTTATTCCAATTTTTTTATTTATTCACTTCTTTTTTTTTTTCCCCCGATCTACTTATTTTTTTATTTTGATTGCTGTTTTTCTTCCTTTGTTTTATTTATGGTGATGGTGTTGCACTGTTTTGAAAATATCTCTTAAAAATCAATAAAAATTTAAGTGGAAAAAAAAGTATTGGTCATATTTATCTATTAGGTGGAGTCTCATTTCTTCAAGGCGTGCTATGTCCATCATATTCCTAATCCACATTTTAATAGTTGGTATAGCTGTATTTTTCCAAAATTTAAGTATCAATTTCTTTCCAATTATTAACCCATAATTAAAGAATACTTTTTGGTCTTTATTTAAATTGATATCTTCTACTATTATTCCAAATATAACCCATTCCGTATTAGGTTCTATTCTTGACTTGAAGAGCTTTGTAAATATATCAAATATATCGCTCCAAAATGTATTCAACTTTGTACATCCTACAAATGAATGTGTTATATTGGCGTTTTGAAACAAACATTTATCGCATCTGGGAGAGACGTTTGGGTAGAATTTATTCAACCTCGTTTTTGAATAATATAGTCTATGTAATAATTTAAATTGAATTAAATTATGTCTTGCATTAATGGAGCAATTATGTGTGTTCATCAGATACTTTTCCCATCTATCTTTCGGGATCTTTACCATTAGTTCTTGTTCCCAATCTTCTCTTAGTACCTCTGTTGAGGGTAATTCTCTATTTAATATACTATTTTAAAATATGATATTAGTTTTTGTGAATCAGCCTTAATAGTCATTGCTTCTTCTAAAGGGTCTAAAAATATAGTTTGAAATCTATGTATATATTTCTTCATAGTCACATATCTGTATATATTTAAAATATTTATTATTATTCAGTTTAAATTTTGATTTTAATTGTTGAAATGATAACAATTTGCCCAATTCATACATATCTCCTACTTTCCTAATCCCCAGTCTATCCCATTGTTTGTATATTTTATCGATAAGAGATGGTTTGAATGCAGGATTGTTCAATATTGGGGTTAGTACTGATAGATTATTTAATTTGAAGGATAATTTTATTTGTTTCCAAATTCTTATTGTATTGTGAATAATTGGGTTCTTCTTATATATTATACTATTCAATTTTATCGGTGAGAACTTCTGTGTTGCTGCATCACAATAATACACCAGACTTCTGTTTTATCTTCAAGATCGACACAAAATGCTGGAGTAACTCAGCGGGAGGCAGCACCTCTGGAGAGAAGGAATGGGTGACATTTTGAGTCGAGACTGAGCCGAAACATCATCCATTCCTTTTTTCCAGAGATGCTGCCTGTCCCGCTGAGTTACTGCAGCATTTTCTGTCGATCCTTGATTTAAACCAGCATCTGCAGTTCCTTCCTACACATTTTGTCTGTTTTTATCTTAGCATGTCAAAGGGAGATTCCCTGTTCCCCAGAAGAACATAATTCAGTGTAGGATGGGTAGATTGTGAGCAACGGATGGAGAGAATGATGATGATAATGGTACTGCTCTAGATCAAGGGTTCCCAACCTGGGGTAAATTTACCCCCAGGGGGTAAATTTCGCTACCCAGGAGGTAGATTTGTTGATTCTGGATTTGCACATGTTTATTTCTCATTGACTGACTGTGTTAGGTTCTGGTATCCCGGTATCTGTTCATCATTAGTTGTTCATAAATACGTGAAATAACATGGTTATGTGCTGTTAAAGTTGCCGGGGGGTAAACGGGGCAAAAAAGGTTGGGAACCCCTGCTCTAGTTATATCATTGCACCTGACACCCCTCAGAAATCAGCACACCTTGGACGCGGAAATTAGGTTAGAGGGATATGTTTCTCTGGATGATACACTGGACATCAGTAGCCTGTGGGCTGGTACAAAGCAAGTGGAATCTGCTGGTGACATATTGCATTTCCTTCAGAGCTTTCATTTGTTCTCCTGTGGCAGAGATCAGATGTTAACCAGCAATATGCCAATAATGAAGAAAATGGCACTACACTGTGAATGATTTCCAGGACACTATGGCTTGCATTCCTATGTTCAAAGCATGTTTGTGAGAATATCACAGCTGCCAGAGCTATAATAAAACATGGAACAGTACAGCACGGGAACAAGCCCTTTGGCCCACAATTTCCATGCCAAACATAATGATGCCAAGATAAACTAATCTCATCTGTTTGCACATGATTCATATCCTCCATTCCTTGCATATCCATGTGTCTATCCTAAACACTCTTAAATGCCATTATCTTATATGCCTCCATCACCACCACTGGCAGCAGGTTCAAGACACCCCCCAACCTCTGTGTTAAAAACGTGCCCGACACATCTCCTTTAAACTTTGCCCCTCTCACCTTTAAGCCATGCCCTCTAGTCTTTGACATTTTCACATTGACTAAAAGGTTCTGACTGTCTACACTATCTAAGTCTCATGAATTGAGATACTACTATCAAGTCTCCCTTCAACCTCCAGTACTCCAGAGTCTTGTTGCTTTTTTTAGTATAACTATGGTAGTTCGAGTTTCACTGTACCTTAATTGTGACAATAACTGACCTTTGAACCTTTGAACTCTTTGAAATAATGCAAGTCAACCCAATCTCTCTTTGCAGCTAATGTCTCCTAATCCAGGCATGATTCTTGTAAATCTGCACCCTCTCAAAAGCCTCTATATCCTTACTGCCATTTGGGTATCCAGAACTGCACACAATACTCAGACTGTAACAAATCAAAGTCTTATAGAGTTGCATCATGACTTCCTCACTGTTGTAGTCAACACCATGACCAATGAAGGCAAGGATACTGCACCCTTTCAAATATTTTGTAATTTATATTGGAATATAATGCACATCAATCTACAATAACAGCCAGGGAGCTTTACATCTGTGCTAACCTATTTTATTGGGAAATGTATAATTTGTGCTTGAGAATCATGCAGAAATGGTTTCTATTTCCGGGCCATGGTACTTCCTAAACGTTGAGAAGGTAAGTGCATCTGTGATCTAATGAAAATTATGGATTCACTTACACAGATCAAAGATTGTTCTCATTGGGTATAGAACATAATTGAAAAGACAAACATGCCAGGGGAAAGAGGTTATGTTGCAACTTCACAAACTCTGGTTAGACCACGTATGAAACATTGTGAGTAGGTCTGGCCTTATATTCATAGAGCCACAGAGAGTCATAGAGTCATACAGTGTGGAAACAGGCCCATTGGCCCAACTTGCCCACACCGACCAACTATCGACATCTAGTCCCACCTGCTTATGTTTGGCCCATGTAATTTATTCAGGTCTCACTTACCCATCGATGCACCAGAGAAAACAATTCAAGTTAGAATGGGTGTCAAGGGTTATGGGGGGGGAAGGCAGGAAATTGAGATTATGAGGCAGAGATCAGCCATGATTGAATGGCGTAGACTCGATGGGCCGAATGGCCTAGTTCTACTCCTTCTACTTCTACTTGTGAACTTGTGAACATGAAATTTGTCCAACCTCTCCTTATAACCAATACCCTCTAATCCAGCATCCTGTTAAACCCTTTCCGTACCCTCTCCAAAGCCTCCGCATCTCTCCTGTAATGGGCCAGCTGGAAATGCACACGATACTCCAAATATGACCGAACCAAAGCTTTACAAAGCTGCAACATGGCTTCCTGGCTCTGATGTCTCTCTGCTTCACAGAGGAGTGCAGTTATCTTTCAGTCCTGGTTGCTGCTTCACCAGCTGAGTGCTTCCATTCCTTGAAACGCTGAATTTAAAAGAGTGATTTGATTGTAGTTGTTCAAGATATCATGTGGGGAACCGATCATGCGCATGTATGGACATTTTTTCTGTGGGTTGACAACACACAGACTGAGGGAACTAACCTGAATATTAGAGCCAAGCCTTTTAGGCAGGGAGAAGGCTGCAGATTCCAATAGGATTACCAAACTCATCAGGAATGCTGGTTCTGTCCTGGGGGCAGAGTTGGATTCATGGGAGGTGATCTTGGAGGGGAGGGTGCTCCTCAAACTGCGGAGCATCCTGGACAATACAGTTCACCCCCTCCATGTCACACTGGTCAACCTGAGGAGTACCTTCAGCAACAGACTGGTTCCACCAAGATGCAGTACAGAATGCCACAGGAGATCCTCCTTCCCTGTGACTATCAAAGTGTACAACCTCCCCCTTCTGTCATGGGGTAGACTGAGACTTTCCACCCTTTCCACTCGTCACTTTAATTTCATGTTTCATGTATTTGTGTTTTTATGATTGTTGGCAGATCAATTTCCCTCCTGGGATAAATAAAGTTCTATCGTATTGTATCGTATGAGCAATATAAATCTGGGAAGATGCTTAGTAAATTGTTAATTTTAAATGTGAAGTAGGTTGCAATCAGCTCACAAGAATTTGTGGAAAGTTAGTAACTGGACTTGGGTCACATTTCTATGATCTCACTACAAGATGGAAAGGATTTGCATGAATAAAAATATCTCATTGTAATTATTTGAATTCTTCTAAATGTTTCTAAATTAAAAATCTCAATGGTCTTATAATGCATCTGTTATCTAAATATGACCAGTGGGTGAAGTTGTATCACTGATTACCATTGATTAGATAACTTCATCACACATCATTTCTCTTCATGTTTACATTAATTAATCAAGGACATCATTAACTATTATAGCTGTCAATATCCAATAGATTTAGGAAACGCACAAGATTCTGTCCAACATCAATTGTACTTGCAACTTGGGGGATACATTTAAGCCTGTTCCTGCTCATGTCTGTCAGGGAGACCCAGGGCCAGTTCTCACACCCACACTCTCCAATTAATAGTTCAGGCTTCAGGCTTCAGGCCACAGTTAACACCTGTGGCCTGAATCAGAAGCATAGTATGAACCAGGCTTGTGACCTGAAACGTCGTCTATACATTTTCCTCCCACAGATACTACCTGACCTGCTGAATTCCTTCGGCAGTTTGTTTTTTTGCTCGAGATTTCAACAACTGTTGTGTCTCAAAATTAGACGTTGTTTTGTTTTTTGGGTTGGTTCTGTGGCTGGGTTTTTGGAAGTTTTGCTGCCAGATCTGCTGTATACAGGGTATTTATTTATTTCTTTAGACTTTAGACTTCAGAGATACAGTGTGGAAATAGGCCCTTTGGCCCACTGAGTCCATGCCAACCAGCAATCAATCCATACACAACATACCAGGGACAATTCAGCCAATTAAACTACAGACCTGTACATCTCTGGGATGGGGGAGAAAACCGTAGCATCCGGAGAAAACTCACGTAGTCACAGGGAGAATGCATAACGTATGTAAAAGAACGTACAGACCCCGTACAGGCAGCACCCTTGGTCAGGGTCAAACCTGGGTTGCTGGTACTGTAAGGCAGCGACTCTCTCACTGGGCCACCCTTTTCTTAAGTTCTTCTTAACTGTATCAGAAGATGTACTGCTTGGACGCTGTTGAGCTGTGTGCTTGTTGGAAATTGTTGGGAGGATAGCTAAAGCTTTTTGGAACCCATGGACTGTCACCAGCAGTCAGATCTGCAAAGAGCAGATTAGAATTCACCTTAACAGAATGTGGAGGAGAATCTCCTACCAGATGCCTGTTGCACCAGAGGACTACCTATGGTATTAAATGGATATGTTTTATGCTCGAGCTCATTCAGAATCATCTCAATGGCAACATGTCATGTTGAATATATCGCATAGAAAGTAACAATTTCAATGGAAGTGTTCATACATACATAGCAAATTAATACACAGATTTGAGATGAAAATAAGGGAGTAACCTCTTAATCCAGGTCATCTGAGAACCACAATCAGATTTTGTGGTTCTAATTACAGGTCCACCAATTTTCCAGCAACTGATGGTCTGGCACCTCCTTCAATCTGGGCAAAATTATTTATTTATTTGTTTATTTGTTCCGAACAAGTAAAGACATAAATAGGAATAAATAACAACAACAAAATCGAAATAGTCAAACAATTGGACATTCCAGGCAATATTTGCAAAGCAATGAAAAGCATAAAGCAAAATTTAAATGTCCAACACTTTTTCTTTACAAGCTCGAAAAGGAGTGAGAAGAAGAATAACTTATTTAATCTCACCCCTTCTCCCTAAACCCTTCTTCCATATTTAATAATTAATTAATTAATAATAATAATACCCAGGACAATTTTTAGAGATGCATACAAACATATATATACATACAACTGATATACACTTACAAGTAATATGTATGAAGTAACCAAAAAACATAAATAAATAATAAATAAAATAATAAATAAACATTAACCCCTGTTTGTCAACCATCCCCTTCATCCCTGTACCTTGTGAAAAAAAGTTTTTTGTATGTCATTTTGAACTGGTTCATGTTTGGACATTGCTTTAACTCCACATTCAAACTGTTCCACAATCCTACTCCACAGACCGAAATACAAAAAAAGTTTTTCTGGTCGTGCGGACTCTTTGTACCTTAAAATTAAATATTCTTCTTAAATTATAACCCCCCACTCGCTCATTGAATAATTTTTGTATATTTCCAGGTAAGTTTTTCTTTTTGGCCCTAAACATTATCTGTGCTGTTTTAAATGCAACCAAATCTTCTAATTTTAATAATTTTGACTGTAAGAATAATGGATTAGTGTGACCCAGATACCTGACATTGTGAATAATACGTATTGCTCTTTTTTGCAGAATAGTTAATGAATGTAGCGAACTTTTATAGTTATTGCCCCAGACTTCTGCACAGTAATTTAAATAGGGTAAGATTAGTGAACAGTAGAGAATGCGGAGTGATTTGTGATCCAGAACCTGCTTAACTTTGTGTAATACAGAAATGCTTTTTGACAGTTTGGATTGTACATGTTTAATGTGTGATTTCCAGCTGATTCTATCATCCATTATAACACCAAGAAATTTATTTTCATGAACTCGTTCAATTTCAACCCCATTTATCTTTATATTTGCTTGTGTATTTGTTCTGCAATTACCAAATAACATTATTTTGGTTTTGCTCAAGTTTAATGATATTTTGTTCCTGTCAAACCATGTTTTCAGTTTGCCCATTTCTTTTGTTATTTTGTCCAGTAGTTGTTTTAAATTCTCCCCAGAACAAAAAATATTTGTGTCGTCTGCAAACAAGACCAGCCTCAAGGCATTGGACACATTACAAATGTCGTTTATATACATGATGAATAGTTTTGGACCCAACACTGACCCCTGGGGGACACCACAAGCAATGTCCAAACATGTAGAACTGTAGCTGCCCAGCTTCACAAACTGTTGCCTGTTACTTAAATAGCTTTTTATCCAATCCAGTACTAGACCTCTGATGCCATACCTTACTAATTTTTTTAATAAAATATCATGATTGATCGTATCAAATGCTTTCTTTATATCAATAAATATCCCAGCTGCATATAGTTTATTGTCAATAGCGTTTGTGATATCTTTAATTGATTCTATTATTGCAAGTGATAATTCAGATCTGTTTGATCTGAATCCATATTGACTTTCAGTGATTAGTTTATGCTTTTCTACAAATATGTCTAGTCTATCGTTGAACATTTTTTCTAGTATTTTGGAGAATTGAGGGAGTAAAGAAACAGGTCTGTAGTTTGTGAAATGATGCTTGTTCCCAGTTTTGTATATTGGTATGACTTTTGCTATTTTCATTTTGATTGGAAAAGTACCGGTTTGGAAAGATAAATTACAGATGAATGTTAGAGGTTTGGAAATCCCCTCAATGACCATCTTAACTAACGACATGTCAATGTCGTTGAAATCAGTAGACATTTTGTTTTTATATGTTTTAACAATGTCCAACAGTTCTTTTTCATCTACTGCCATAAGAAACATAGAGCAGGGATTAAATTCTCAGGAGTTTCTCCAGATGTCCCTGGATCAGGGATTTGTTTAGCCAGGTCTGGTCCAACATTTACAAAAAAATTATTAAAGCTATTAGCTACATCCTCCATATTATAATTTTCAATGTCCTTATCAATAAAATACTTCGGGTATTTTGTTTTCCCCGGGCCATTTCTGATAATACTATTAAGTATACTCCATATTTTTATGTTGTTTTTGTTATCATCTAATATTTTCTTATAATAATCTTTCTTGCTTGTTCTTATAATATAAGTTAACTTATTTTTGTAATTTTTATATTTATTTTCCGTGTCTTTAGTTCTCTGTCTTATAAAATCTCTGTATAGTGCTTCTTTTTTTTTTTGCAGGCATTTTGTAATCCCTTTGTAATCCATGGACATTTAGTATTTATTGGTTTTCTGTTATTTTCTTTGATTGGACAGTTTTTATCATATAGTGACTTAAACATAGTAAAAAAAAAAATGTTTTTAAATAAAAAAAATTTAAAAAACTATAGTATATGAGAGTGCACTTGAAATTGCCCCCGGAAGTCACCCCTGAAAATCTGGCACCTAGGCCGGGTGAGGCGGCCAATCTCGGCCTCATCGGGACTTCCATGGCCGATTGGTGGGGCGAATTTTCCCCCTGCACCTGAGGCTCCAGAACTCCTGCCCAGCCTAAGCCAGCAGATCCGCTCACATAGCTGACTCCAAGGCCGACTTTGCTTGCCGGTATCTGGGCTCCCCGACAGCCTAGGCAGACCAGTCCAGTACCATTCGACTACCCTTGTAGGCTGTGACCTCTGTAGGTCCGGCAAAATGGATAATCCAGCAAGGCTCTGGTACCAAGGATGCTAGCCAAAGTGTATATTCTGTACACTTCGATGAGGAAGTAAGCAGAGGAGAGGGAACTCATATCAATGATACATCTTTCAATCTTTAGAATGCAGAATTGCCTTATACTCAATTAATTACTGTTGAAGTTGAGTCTAAACGATACGATATGATATGATAGAACTTTATTCATCCCCGGAGGGAAATTGGTCTGCCAATTCTGCCAATTAGTCACTCATATTCCTGCATTTTCTTGCGACAGAGATCAGGTAGCTTAAATGTAACAAGCTTCACCCACTGCAACGTGATTAGTGATCTTTTGAAACAGCAAGGATGGGCAGATAAAGAAGGAGAAAGTAATTAAAAAGAATCTGTTTTGCAAAATGTTAGCCCACCATTTGTCACAACATCCTCCTCTTTCACTAATTTCACTGACTTGCCACATGTGACAATAAAGTATTCATTCATTCACTATAAGCTTTCTGTTGGTGTACCACCAGCAACATGCATTTCCAAACCCATGGCCGCTCACACCTGGAATGACCTGACAGCAGGAACATGTGAAACCATTTCTGCCAAGTTCTCTCCAAGTCACACATCATCCTAACTATCTATCATCCTTAATGCAAAATCCTGTCCGCTATCTAATACTGCCAATGCCATGTGGACTAGAGGAGTTCCTGAAGGCAACTTCACCATCGACTCAAGAACCTCTTCTCAGGTCTTGTCAAGGTCAATAAATACTGACTTCACAGTGACGCAAACAACCTCATGAATTAATTGAAAGGATTATGTGATAAATATGTTTTTTCTTTAATATTGTTAATAACCTAATATTAGATACCATTTTATAGGCAGGCATTACAATATTTGTCTATTTGGGAGTGAGACTTACATGAAAGGAAAACAATAATGCTACATATAGTTTTCAACTAGTCACATAAGTAAAACATTGGTTTCCAACTTGGTATCTAAATATATTAATATTTTTTTATTCTGTAATCCTATTTGCATTCAAGACATTCTCATTTGCATAGTACATTTAGTGAGCGGGAGCAAGCTGGCAAGGGAGGTTAATATTTATAGTTTCATTATGCTGAAAAATTAGACTTTAAAAAGTGTGAAAATCAGCATTAATCATGCCTTTCAGAACGTAAATGTAAATGTATTGGAACTGAGCTCTCACAAGGCACCAAGTGATAATTACACTGGCATTTAGTACGAGCTTCATTAGAGCCAATTTTGAAGACCTGAAATGAAGTGTACTGGGACCTTAGAAAAGAGAAAAATTATGATATTTAATCAGTAGAAAGCACCGTCCATAAAGCTTCATTAAGTCGCACTTACAGTGAGAAATCATTCAAGATTAAGTGGGTAAATGGTGCCTGATTTTTCACACCGAGATGTCGTTTTTCAGCCAGTTGCCTTCTGATGCCTATTTCACATGAGATTAATTCGGTAGCAATTTTAAGTGCTTTATTTAGGGGTGCTCTCAGTCTTCTTGTAATGTATGAGCAGCACATTGCCCTCAAAATGATTAATAATAATCAATTCTTATTATTTAGCACACTTCTGTTGAATAGAGATTTTAGTAACCTCTCAGAATTCAGGTTTTGTAGATTTCAGCTTTATTACACTATATAAAATATCCGTAAGAAGAAGTTGAACATGTTTTATTTATGTCAGATACTGTTCATGAAACTGATTATTAACATTTTGATGTTTCTTTTTATGCCTCTTCAATTCTTGATGCTTGGTAATGCAAATGTAATTGTACACATCTGCTGAACAGGATATTTTTTAAAACTGCATCTTTCTTCAGAGGATATTTTCCATTCACGACAACTGAAAGATCAGGAGGATTGTATCTAGCAAAGTAGGCATGCACGGTTGAACAATCAGCTACTTGGTTACTGAAGATGGCAGGTTGCATCAGTGATAACTGCATGATAATTTGAGCTGGCACCATGCTGCAGGTGGTGCTGTAGGCTGTCTGTCCTGTTAATAGGACTAGTAGCTGTTAATTATACTTTGGCCGCAAGAGCCCAAAAGGCCATTTGCCTCGATGCACTGAGCCTGAGGTGGAATTAGCTCTTTTCTGCACCTGCTGGCATCACTTGGGCCCAACATTGTTGGCACACTTGACAGAGAGCAAAGAGGTTTCAGCAATAAGCCAAGGATCACCAATGCTTGGATGCCGCAGGAGATTGGCTGGAAACTGGAATAGATTTGATTCAGATACGATTTTGTGACATGTTTGAATATTGAAGGAAAGCAGATAAGCAGACGACCAAACACAAAAGAAAATGCAGGAAGAATAACCAGTTTTATTAAGATTAATATGCTAGAATTATGGCCCGATGCTGGAAAAAAACCCGATGTGACCTGATGAAAGCAGAACATTCTGTCCTTTTCTTCTGAGAATCATGGATATATGGTGGGGATGAGTCAGAGTACAGAAGAGAGATCGAGCAACTGTCCATATGGTGCCAGCGCAATAACCTGGCCCTGAACACCAGCAAAACCAAGGAACTGATTGTGGACAAAGCAAGAATTTCATTGTCCTATACAGGGACACATGACAATAAACTCACTTGAACTTGAACTATATGGTCACTTTGGTCAGTCGCTGAGGCCAGTGACTGCACATGTCGACTTCACACTGCTCTGTCATAAAGAGCTCTTAAGTGTTATGTTTCATGATTATTTTGCATTTCCCCCTTTGAAATCTTTTAAAACATCTTCAAAGTAACTGGGCAGCTGTTTGAAATAAACCAATTGAATGGGAATGGAGAATGTGGTGAATTTGATAGCTCCAGGCACATTGCTTAGCTCTCAGCTGCAGTTGTTTTGTGGAAGGTGAATGAGCAGACCTACAGATATCTGGTGTTGTTTGTGTTAGGACTAGAGGTCATAGCCTCAGAATAAAAGGACATTATTTTAGAAAGGAGATGAGGAGAAATGTATTTAGTCGGAGGGTGGTGAATCTGTGGAATTCTTTGCCACAAAAGATAGATTTTTATTTAGTACAGGTGTAAAAGGTTATGGGGAGAAGGCAAGAGAAGGGGGTTAAGAGGGAGAGATAGATCAGCCATGATTGAATGGAGGAGTAGACTTGATGGGCTAATTCTACTCCTATCACATGACATGATCTTATGACCTTACTTATCAAAACTCCTTACTGATCATTTCACAAACCTGGGGTTGCCTGTAAATTCTTCACATTTTCTCACCTGATTGGTGATGAGCATCTTGATTCATCCAGGCTGAATCCAGACAGCACGGTGGCACAGCGGTAGAGTTGCTGCCTTACAGCTTCGGAGACCCAGGTTCAATCCTGACTACGGGTGCTATCTGTACGGAGTTTTACGTTCTCCCTGTGACCATGTGGGTTTTCTCCGGGTGTTCTGGTTTCCACCCACACTCCAAAGATGTACTGGTTCATAATAATAATAATAATTTGTTTATAGGGACAGTGCATATTAATGAACATTTGCATGTAAATATGCGAGATTGTAGCCAATCAGTACCTAATTTCCGTCTCTAGTCCCAGGCAAAGGTAGGTGAAGTGTCTTGCCCAAGGACACGACAGTACACACTCCAAGCAGGATTCGAACCGGCCACCTTCAGGTTGCCAGCCGAACACTTAGCCCATTGTGCCATCTGTCGTCCTCATAGGTTAATTGGCTTTAGTAAAAAAAAGTAAATTGACCCTATTGTGTAGGGTAGTGCTAGTGACTCGGTAGGCTAAAAAGCCTGTTACTGCACTGTATCTCTAAAGCCTGAACTCTAAATCGCTAAAGCTAGTGGAGAACAATACATTACATCAATGGTACGTGCTGTATCGATGGTGGTATTAGAATAGTAAATGTGGAGCTGTCTGTCACACCAGTGTAGAACACTCAGTTACAGCATTGGTCTCATCACGCCAACATTGGCCAACACAACATGCCCTGGCCTGCACCCTATCCTCACTCCCTCATTCCCTAGAGTAGATGATGGGAGGTTTGAGGATAGTATTGACATTCACTATCAAGCTAGCTGGAGGTACACATTGGTGATCATTCTTCTCTTTTTAAGGTTCGTTCACGTGTGTCAGACGACGTACAGCTCGCTGTTGGCTTCTGTCATCGTCCAACATGTTGACAGAATTGGTCGCCCGACACTTCACAGAGTGCACCGTGTCATCGTTTCCGGGGATCGCCACGAGGAGGCTTCCGTCATGATCCCCATCTTTTTGAGGTGATGGTCATTGTCTCGTGGCCTAATTGGGCTTCATTAGTTAAGGAGTCATGAATGGAATTAACATTCAGCTTCAAAAATTCAGGTCAATGAGAAGCTGGTGTATCTTGATGTGTCTTTGCACTTGAAGTGTTTGGAAGATAACTTTTCTGGAGGGCGGATTGATATTAATATTGCAATATTCCCATGCTGATGCTGCTGGCCTGAGTTGTCCATTGGGCAGCAACACAGAGGCCCAGAGAGGAGATTTGTGTTTTAAGTACAGAAGCACTGCTCTGCTAATAATGACTCTGCTTTGAAAAGTTTATCTTTTATTTGAATGTTACATGCAGTGCACTATGTAATATGTAATATATCCGGCTCCCCCTCTCTTCCAGATTTCTTCCCCCCCTTCACCACAATCAGATTGAGGAAAGTTCCAGACCCAAAATGTCGCCTATCCATGTTCACCTGAAATGCTACTTGACTCATTGAACTACTCCAATGTCTTCATTTGTAGATTAACATCTGTAGTTCCATGTTTCTACACTCTATTCATCGTTTAGGATCTTTAGCTCCTTGATAACAATGGAAAGGATATTGAGGAACTATGTAGCATACAGTAAATGAAAAATACTGCTCATGAATCAAGATGATAGGCTTTAACCTGATAACAAATAAATTACTTGTTAAGCTATTACACATTTTTTCACCTCTGCAGTTCGAAATCAATATCCTTCCTACCTACGAAGGTAACCCATACGAACTCTGAATTTTTTAAATGGCCATTAAAAAGATTGCCTAAAAATTGTTTTACACAGTGCCATAATATTTTAATTTAATTTTGAAAAGTTAAACTTAATTGAAAATTGTGGGACATGTGTTCACAATTTTCATTCCAGGTCTTCGGTGTAACTGACAGATTAATGCACAGGTGACCCGTGGGATGCTCAGGGTGTCCGATATGATTTTCATCTCTGTGTAGTTCTCGTCACAAAGACTGGCTTTCCCTGTTCCCATGCATTCCAATTTGGAATGGTTTATGCAGCTCCCTGACATGCACTGGAATTATGACTGAACAAGAGTCCCTTCAAGGTATTGGTTCCACTTTGGTCCACTGTCTTCCTTATAGTGACATTTGTAACAAACACCAAGCTCCAAACTGGACCAACCTACCAATTCTCCCACCTACCAATTTTTCCATTTGATCTGACATTACTGCATCCACCAATGCCAGGCACAAAGTCACCGCTGATTGAATCGACTATTTGCAGCCCCTACCACCAATCTCAAATTCTGACCAGCAATAGTCCTCTGCAGCAAGTGAAAAGGGGGTGGCGATGGGCAGGTGTGACTGGTGATGGGATCATGTTGGAGGTGACAGAAATGTCTGGGAATGATGTGCTTGTTGTGGAAGCTGGTGCGGTTGAAGGTAAGGACCAGGGGTACTCTAGCCTTGTTCTATCTGGAGGGAGGGGGATCAAGGGCAGAACCATGGGACACAGAGGAGACGTGGGTGAGGGATACATCTACCTCAGCAGGGGGGGGAAATGAAGTTTACTGAAGAAAGAGGTCTGCTTGGATGTCCTAGAATGGGAAAACCTCATCTAGGGAACGATTGGAGCGGAGACGGAGATATTGAGAGCAGGGGTTGGTGTCTTTACAAGAGGCAGGGTGAGAGGGGGAATTGTAGGTATGGGAATTGGTGGGTATGCGGTAGATGACATTCGATAGTCTGTCCCCTATGATGGAGACAGAGATCAAGAAAGGTGAGAGACGGAGATAATGCAGGTGAATTTAAGGGCAGGATGGAAGTTAAGGACCTGTCCCGCTTGGCGACTTTTTCGGCGACTGCCGTCGTCTTTGACTGACGTATCAGGGTCGCCGAAAGATTTAGAACATTTCAAAATCCAGCTGTGACAAAAAAAAATGTTGCGACACTTGAGTAGACACGACGCGTCAATACGTCGTCACGCCGCATCACGCCGCGTTACGCCGTTACTTTTTCGATGACCTGATACGTCAGTCAATTATGCCGGCAGTTGCCAAAAAAATCGGCAAGTGGGACAGGCCCTTTAGTGCGCAAGTTAATGAAAACAACGAGTTCCACATGGGTGCAGGAGGCACCCCTGAAGCAGTCATCAATGTAGTGCAGAAAGAGTCGGGGATTGGTGCCAGTGTATGAGTGAACCAAGGACTGTTCAACAAAGCCAGGCAGAGCTGTCTTTGGCTTGAGGAAAGTGAGAGGAGTCAAAAGAGAAGTTATTGAGGGTGAGGCCAAGTTGCAGCAGGCGGATGAGAGTGTTGGTTGAGTGGAACTGAATGTTAGTAGAGGGCCTTGAAACTGTCCTGATGGGCAACGGAGGTGTAAAGGGACCGGACGTCCATGGTAAAGATGAGGCAATGGGAGTCTAGGAATTGAAAGTTATTGAATAGTTGCAGGCCTTATGAGGTGCTTGATTGAAGGTCGGACGGGACTCGACATGGGGGGTGGGGGCGGGAGAATGAGACGGAATCAAAGTATTTGGAGATACGTTCCATGGGGCAGGAGGAGGCAGAAATAATGGGTCTGTCAGGGCAGTCCTGTTTGTTGAGAAGGAGATGAAATCGGGCCCTACTGGGCTGAGGAACTATAAGGGTAGAGGCTGCAAAGGGAAAATCGCTGAGATGATACAGTCATGGAGTTGCTGTTGGCGTAGCAATATGTTTTCAGGCGAAGAGTTTCTTAGGAGTTTATGGCTGAGGTCTGCCATCTGTCACAGGCAGGGCTGCAACCTCAGCCTCATTGCTGCATTACACTCCCTGCAGCAAAATGATCAGAGCGCCTCTTAATTTCCTTGCCTCATGGTCAACGCTAACAGCATCAGTAAACATTTACCATGTTTTCCACACAGCCTCATTCAGAAGCTAATAGAGGCTCTCCACTCAAACTGAAGGGGATTTATGTCCTTGTATTCAGGTAGGGAACAGTAGGCAGGACAGATGCATGTTTATCAAAACAAACAGCATCCCAGGATATGAGTAATCGTGGAAGCTAAACCGGAAATTTGAATCACAAAGTGTTTCAGTCCTTTAATGTTCAATAGTTAGATTTCTCTTCAATTTAGTCAAGGACACTTATCAAGCCCTAAAGAAAGCAAAAGAACTGATGGTATGTTTAAAGCATCGTGCATTTGAATTATAATGTTTTTTTTACAGCTATATCATGAAAATGTGAAAAATCAGTGACAATTGTCCAGTATGCAAAATTTGACACAACACTCTCAGTAGTGATCACACCATTGCTCATCAGATGTTTTTCACAATGAAAGTACAACTTAGCACTCATTCAGACTTTTGCCTGTCTGCATTGGGTCTTGCACAACTATAACTCTGGCAGTTGGTTAGTGAATCAAGGAATGAGTGACGTTTTGGGTCGAGACCCTTCTTCAGACTGTTAAACAATAGTTGATGAACAAGCATGTGCATTAACAAGGACTGCGAACATTTGCTGCTGACATAACCACGAAAATGCTATTGTATCTTTCCAAAAAAGCATTTCTCATGGCTCAGGTGCAAGAGGATATCCAGTCTGAAGAAGGATCTCGACCCGAAACGTCATCCATTCCTTCTCTCCAGAGATGCTGCCTGTCCCGCTGAGTTACTCCAGCATTTTGTTTCTATCTTCAGGATATCCTACAACATGTGGTTCCTGTAGTGGAACAAAGGAATCTATCCTTGGAAGAGTAAAGGGCAGGAAAACATTATATTGACACAAAGAGCAACACAAAACAGGTTAATGCTGCTAATACTGATTGTATTTGCAAACATCTGCCAGAAATCTCACTTGATCTTGCACAATTCCTTTTCTTTGTTGGAGGAATACCAGAGTTTGCATGCATTGAATCAACGGTCTGCCTCCACACAGTGCCTACTTCAAACACATTCATTGAATATAATGTTACTTGTTACTCAAGCACCACTGCTGCAGCCGTCGTTGAGGTCACCATCATATTTCATTGAAGTGGTTACCCTAGAATGATGAACACAGAAGATGTTGGTAAGCATACATTTCATTTCACAAACAAGAAAGGAAATGTATTGAACATACGATGTCATTAACTAAGCATCTTGCATCTAGTTTAGTTTAGTTTAGTTTAGTTTATTGGCATGTGTACTAAGGTACAGTGAAAAGCTTTTGTTGCATGCTAACCAGTCAGTGGAGAGACAATGCATTGGTTCCTTTGTGGTTGTCTTCCAGGTTATCCATCAGCGCGCATCCAGAATTGCCATTCCTATGGATTTGCTGACACTGACACTTCCATGCAATGCCCAGAGTTTAGTTTAGTTTAGTTTAGTTTAGTTTCATTTAGTTTAGTTTAGTTTAGTTTAGTTTAGTTTAGTTTAGTGAAACAGGCCCTTCTGCCTACTGAGTCCACGTCGACCATCAATCACATTTTCGCACTAGTTCTATGTGATCCCACTTTCTCACCCACTCCACCTACAACAGGGGTAATTTACCTACAAACCTGCCATCCTTGGGATATGGCAGGAAACGAGAGCACCTGGAGAAAACCCATGCCGACACAGGGTGTACATGCAAGCTCCGCACAAACAGCACCTCAGCTGATTGAATCCAGATCTCTGCCGTCGTGAAGCAGTAAAGGGCCTGTACCACCGACGCGACCTTCCAGTGACTGTCTTCGACCTTCAAGCTCGAGGGCCCTCGCCTGAAAAACCTCGAGCTGGATCAACCGTCAGCGATGAAACCGCGAACTGGATCGACCGACCGCACACACACAAACCGCACACACACACAAACACATCAGAAAGGCGGGTGCCAGGGAAAGTGGGGGAGCGCTGTCTGAAATTCACACCCGCGATGAAGAGGAAGGGAAAAGACGACTGCACAGTGTACGGTAATTCCTTTAGAGAGCGCGGAGGTGGGTGGGGGGGGAGGGGGGTGGAGAGAAGGGGAGAGAAGGGGAGAGTAGGGGAGAGTAGGGGAGAGAGGGTGAGAAGGAGAGAGAAGGGGAGAGTAGGAGAGAGAGGGGGTGAGAAGGAGAGAGAGGGGAGAGAATGGGAGAGAGGGGGAGTGAGGGGGAGTGAGGGGGGGAGATAAGGAGAGAGAAAGGGAGAGAAGGGGAGAGAAAGGGGAAGAAGGAGTGGAGACACTTTTAAGAACCCAGTCAACTTTTAATAAAGTTTAGCGGCCATTTTACATTACCCATCGATTTTCCCTGGTCCTGAAAACTACAATGAGCCAATTAAAATGCCCTGTCAGCAAAGGAGATTGCCTACGGCTGCCCTCGACTGCCTGTAACTACATAGCGACCCCACTCCACTGCACTACGAGTTCAAAAGAACCATGCCGACCAATTTTTACTCACGGAAAATTTTTCAACATGCTGAAAATTATTCCTCGACCAAACTGAGGCCGCGCGTATGCGGGAACTTCTCTCGAGCATGAAGGAGAGTTCCAGTGACCTCATAGGACCTCCTAGGACCATGTGTCGACCATGCTGTGACCATGCAAACTCTTCTAAACTCGCAGATGAGGTCGCCGCAGTGGGACAGCCCCTAAACTCTACCAGGCGTGCCACTGTACTAGCTGCACCACTACCACAACTCGGTGGAATACTCTCCACTCAGTTGGGTGGAATGCAGCTGACCGTGAAGGATGTGGACTGGAAGGATGATGCTGCTACACCACGACAGGAGCCCAAACTTATTGCCCTCTTGGTTGTTGGTGAACTCCTCCAACAAAGGTACACAAAAATGCTGGAGAAACTCAGCGGGTGCAGCAGCATCTATGGAGCGAAGGAAATAGGCAACGTTTCGGGCCGAAACCCTTCTTCAGACTGAAACGTTGCCTATTTCCTTTGTTCCATAGATGCTTACTGCACCAGCTGAGTTTCTCCAGCATTTTTGTCTGCCTTCGATTTTCCAGCATCTGCAGTTCCTTCTTAAACTCCTCCAACAAGTTTGGAGATGGAGTTCTCCATGCTCCTTCTCAATACTTGAATTTGTCCAGGTAGTTGTAAAAGGTGCTGAGCATTTCTACAGCGTCCATAGGAGTATTTCCACATGCGCCCTGTTATCATGGCCTTTGGATGAATCATTCATGTTAAAGCTGAAGTGTGGGAGCTGCCGTCTATGTTCCCTCTCCCTCGAGCTGAACAACAGCTCTCTGGTATAACTTCATTTTAACTGCGTACCATTTATGTGTCAGATTCACTCCCACAGTGCCTATCTATATAAGCTGGAGCTTTGATGTGTGAGTGAGTGAGTGTTCTCTTATGGGCCTGTCCCACTTAGGCAATTTTTTTCGGTGACTGTCAGAGTCGTAGCAGGTTGCAGGGGCGGCTGGACCCCACCCCCCCCCCCCCCCCACAAAAATGTCTACGACAATGTCTGCAACAACCTCCCACCTAGTCGACATCCAGCTACGGCAAGCTACTGACAACCTCTAGGGGCACTGTACTGGCAGCAGCCTCTGCCTACAGCCTGTCTGTCATTTTCTATCTTTTTTTTATTTTCAGTTAGTCCAAAGTCTGTTTTAGGGGGAAACTTTTACTTTTCTATGTGGGGGAGGGGGGCAGGGTAAGGGGGAAACCGTCTCCCAGTCTCTTCCTGGCGGGAACGCGACTACTTCTCCGAGTCGCGTCCTCGCCCCCCACCTCGCGGCCTACCAGCTGGATCGGAGCGGCCTTTCCTGCCGGGGACCGGGAACCGGACCGGGGCTGCTACAGCGGCGGCGCAGCGCTGGAGTCACCGCGGAGCGGGCGATGCCTACCTGGGTCACCGTTTGGAGCTCCGGAGCATTGGGCCGCTGCTCCAACATCGTGGAGCTCTGGTGCGGAGAGCTTCCAACGCGGGCGGCGCTGAACAACATCGTGGAGTCCTGGGGCGCCTTGCAGAGGGTCTCCAGCAGCAGTCTCCACCCGGCGCGGCCTACGGACTTTGGAAGCCACCGACTCCGGTAGGAGGGGGCCGACTCTGGTGTCCACGCCGCTGAGGACGTCCCGCAGCCCCGACATCGGACTTGTATCACCCCGGCGAGCGGTCCTGGACATCGGGCCGCCCGTAGCTGCAACTGCGGAGGGCTTGGGGAGGCCCTGACCACGAGGAACAGTGGAGGAAGAGACTGACTTTGGTGCCTTCCCACACAATGGGGAACTTTGATTCTGCTGTGTGGGGATGTTTTATGTTAAATTCTATAGTGTGTGTTCTTTATACCCTTTCTGGCTTAATCCCTCCCTTCACCACCTCCAGTTTAAATTCCAGTTGGAATATTTTGGAGGACCCAAGAACCAAGAACCGGCAACCCATTAGGACGTCCACCTATGACCACACCTATGACAACCTACGACAACCCACGTCCACCCACGACAAGCTATGACAAGGTAAGACAATTCAGTTGCTGGTACCTGTTTCCAGTTGATGTAGGTTGACATAGGTAGTCGCCAATAGAATTCACCGAAGTCAGCACCGGCAATAACCTACATCATCCTGCCGACAACCTAGGTCAGGAGAAGTCAAGTCAACTGTTGCCGACTGTCACCGAAAAGTTTTAAACATTTCAATATCCAGCGGCGACCAGAAAGACGCTAAGATTCTTTGGGTGACTGAGGAGACTACTCACTGAGGAGACTACTCACTACTACAGACGACACCCCGGTGACCATGTGGCGACAGCCTAGTCGCCTGCAGTCGCCTAAGTGGGACAGGGACTTAACTCACACCTCCTCTTCCACCTTATCCAAGGTATGGTGCACTTGTGAGGTGTAGTTATAATGAAGTGTGTGATGGTGGGGGAAGGGGGAATTAGACAAGTAATTCCCCTAAAAATCTGCGATGAAGACAACTGTAACAATGAGTGTACGCAGCAGCCTGAAGAGTGAGGAGAGCACATGTAGAAACGTATGTACAGCACACTGCTGTAAGCAAAGACACAAATGCTGGAGTAAATTAGCAGGCCAGGCAGCATCCTTGGAGAACATGGATAGGTGATGTGTCGGGATGGGACCCTTCTTCAGACTGATTGCTGGAGTGGGGGGAAAGAAAGTTACAAGAGTGGAGGTACAGGACAAAGCATGGCAGGTCGTAGGTGAACACGTTGCTGTAAGTGAACTAGCATGATATATGTCCCGTAGGTACTTGTAAACCTCACGTGCCCTGAACATATTATTCTCCTTGCGACAAAAATGCCCTAAAAGAGCGAGACCTCTTCTGCAGCTGGTTCTGAAAGAGGCTAGTTGCAGTTCCCTTTTCCAGGAAGATAAAGGAGGATGTTAATTTCAAAGTGTATGAATAACACTAGTGCCATAGATCAATTGTTGTAACTCTATATATGTGCCAAGTATGGTGAGCTGTGTGATTTACTGAAAAGTGCTACCGTATTTTAACCAAGATCAATACCGTGTTCAACCTACACTGGCATGAATGCAGGTAGATTATCCGTGCAGCACAGGTGCAATCCTTCATATTGGAGTAACTATCTTTTTAAACACAAATTCAAAATCTAGTGTCAGGTACATTTAACATCATTTTGCAGCAGTCATTAATCTCCATGTGGAACCCAAATCTTTTGTAACTGTCTGCTAATCATAGAAACATAGAAACATAGAAAATAGGTGCAGGAGGAGGCCATTCAGCCCTTCGAGCCAGCACCGCCATTCATTGTGATCATGGCTGATCGTCCCCTATCAATAACCCGTGCCTGTCTTCTCCCCATATCCCTTGACTCCACTAGCCCCTAGAGCTCTATCTAACTCTCTCTTAAATCCATCCACCCATGTCATAAATGATAGGAGTAGAATTAGGCCATTCGGCCCATCAAGCTACTCCGCCATTCGATCATGGCCTTCTCACCATAACCTCTGACTCCTGTAGTAATCAAGAATCTATCTATCTCTGCCTTAAAAACATCAACTGATTTGGCCTCCACAGCTTTCTGTGACAAATAATTTCACAGATTCACCACCCTCTGTCTAATGCTTTGTTTCATGTGCTGACTTACCATGTGAGAGAACAGAGGCTTGAAACCCATTGTTGTGGCATTTGCTTCACCAGCACAACACGTGCGATCTAATTTGCATCTGCTCCATTCACATCTGCTTTCATATATTCTTGCTTTTCTTCAACAATTTGAATGAAAGAATAGACCAAAAAATCAATGTGTGAGTTTCCCGGTTTGAGATTCCTCTACTTCCTCCAACCAGGTAGTTATTTAACACTTCAGTGCAAAAGCAGAAATCTATCCCAAATGTTTCATTACCCAGGACAGAAGCAGGAAAAGATCATTGGTGGGCGGGAAGTAACAGGATTGGGTAATGATTAAAGAGCAACAGAAGATAACCAAAAAGGCAATAAGGGGAGAAAAGATGAGGTACAAAGTTATGCTAGCCAAGAAAATTCGTTAAGACCAAAGTTGGACCCTTGAAGACTGAAAAAGGTGGAACAAGGAAATGGCAGATGAGTTGAACAGGTACTTTGGATCCGTCTTCACTAAGGAGGACACAAACAATCTTCCTGATGTACTTGTGGCCAGAGGATCTGGGGTGACGGAGGAACTGAAGGAAATCCACATTAGGCAGGAAATGGTGTTGGTATAGACTGATGGGCAATTAAACTGCATCTGCTATGCATCTGCCCACTCCCCCAACCTGTCCAAATCACCCTGCATTCTCATAGCATCCTCCTCACAGTTCACACTGCCACCCAGCTTTGTGTAATCTGCAAATTTGCTAATGTTACTTTGAATCCCTTCATTGAAATCATTGATGCATATTGTAAATAGCTGCAGTCCAAGCACCGAGCCCTGCGGTACCCCATTAGTCACTGGCTGCCATTCTGAAAGAGATCCGTTAATCCCTACTCTTTGTTTCCTGTCTGCCAACCAATTTTCTATCCATGTCAGCACTCTACCCCCAATACCATGTGTCCTAATTTTTCCTACTAATCTCCTATGTGGGACCTTTTCAAATGATTTCTGAAAGTCCAGGTACACTACATCCACTGGCTCTCCTTTGTCCATTTCCCCAGTTACATCCTCAAAAAGTTCCAGAAGAACAGTCAAGCATGATTTCCCCTTCGTAAATCGATGGTGACCCGGACCAATCTTTTTACTGCTATCCAAATCTTCCGCTATTTCATCTTTTATAATTGACTCCAGCATCTTCCCCACCACCGATGTCAGGCTAACTGGTCTATAATTCCCTGTTTTCTCTCTACTGCCTTTCTTAAAAAGTGGGATAACATTAGCTACCCTCCAATCCACAGGAACTGATCCTTAGTCTATAGAACATTGGAAAATTATCACCAATGCATCCACAATTTCGAGAGCCACTTCCTTAAGTACCCTGGGAGCAGACCATAAGGCCCTGGGGATTTATCAGCCTATACATGTTCCCGATGTTGGGGGAGTCCAGAACCAGGGGCCTCAGTTTAAGAATAAGGGGTAAGCCATTTAGAATGGAGATGAGGAAACACTTTTTCACACAGAGAGTTGTGAGTGTGGAATTCTCTGCCTGTGGAGGCTGGTTCTCTGGATACTTTCAAGAGAGAGCTAGATAGGGCTCATAAAGATAGCGGAGTCAAGGGATATGGGGAGAAGGCAGCAACGGGGTACTGATTGGGGATGATCAGCCATGATCAAATTGAATGGCGGTGCTGGCTCGAAGGGCTGAATGGCCTACTCTTGCACCTATTGTCTATTGTCTATTAACACAGATTTTTTTTAATTGACTGCTACTTTTCACTTGCCACTAACTACGATTCTGAAGTCAAGAACTGTGCAAGGGACAATGTACACTGCCACAAAGCCAATTAACCTACAAACCTGTACGTCTTTGGAGTGTGGGAGTAAACCAAAGATCTCTGAGAAAATCAACGTGATCACGGGGAGAAAATGCAAACTCCCCACAGACAGCTCCCGTAGTCGGGATCGAACCCAGGTCCTATGGGGAACTGTGTGATGTGATAAAATGTCAACTGGTCATCCATATCACTCATATTTTGACATACTAAAACTGCATGTGACTCGTGCTGACTTCATTGTGAGGTGATTGCTTTCTCCCATTCATTGCTGTTGTTTACCGGCTGCAGGAACCGATTGTGAGTGAGCTGTTGTTCCAATTTGCGGTATCCCGTGATTGACTAAAAGTAGCTGTCTTACGAGGATCTCCGTGTAGCTTAATAGGTCAAATCTTGCTGGAGGAAAATGCGTATCAACTCAAGATGTTGTTTATGTGCAAATCCGCAGAAAAATTCAGGAGATCATGACTTGTACTGGGAATTGCAAATTTTCAAGAACTTGCTGCTAAACATATGCCACTCCCCTGTATCCTCTTCACAAAAATCATCTCACTGCCAGCCTCCTCGTTATTTTTAAGTGTATTAAATACTAATGACCTTTGCAATAGAAAGTTAAAACTGTAATCTTGCAGTGGAAAAATATTTTGTTGTCATCATAATTGTTCTTGCATCATCTACCCTGGTCCAGAAATGGAAATAATTATTTGTTCAGTCCCCTTCCTGCATGTACACAAAATTGCTGGAGGAACTCAGCGGGTGCAGCAGCATCTATGGAGCGAAGGAAATAGGCGACGTTTCGGGCCGAAACCCTTCTTCAGACTGAAGAAGGGTTTCGGCCCGAAACGTCGCCTATTTCCTTCGCTCCATAGATGCTGCTGCACCCGCTGAGTTCCTCCAGCAATTTTGTGTACCTTCGATATTCCAGCATCTGCAGTTCCCTTTTGAACCCTTCCTGCATGTATTCATCTGATCATTATTCATCATTATTTATCTGATTCTTTCTCAGTTATTAAATCTTATCAATTATGTCACAAACCATGTTTTCCAACAGGCCCAGAAACCTCAATACTCATGACATTAACTCATATTTTCACCAACTTACACTGTTAGCCATGCTTGAAGTACAGAGTGCAGAAGAGGTTCTTATTAACAGCTTATGCTGCAAAACATCTCACTTCAGCGCAATCCCCACCATCCGGCCCATCACCTCTTCTCACTGTAATATCAGGCAGGCGGTACAGATGCCTGAAGTCCCACACCACCAGGTTCAGGAACAGCTGCTTTCCTATAACCATCAGGTTTTTGAACAATGCACAACTCGGCATTGACCTTTGAACCTTTGAAGCCACTGTCGGTCGGAATGTCTGTTTTTATTCTATTGTAAATTTTAGGCCTACTTTTTGTTTGAGACATGGTAATTTTAATTTGTTTTTAAAGCCCTTTGTATTTATCCCTTTTTTTATTAACTACACTAGTAATGGAAACTGATCGAGTAACGTTTTTTCGTTTCCTCTGTGTATGCAAGTACTCAGTGAAAATGATATTAAATTAATACTGAATACTGACCACCTCATGCAGCACCATGGGTATGTTTTCCAATAGTGTTTTGCGTTTATGCCTTGTTCTTTTAATGGTCTTTTAGTTTTCACTGCCGCGGAATGTAGATAAAGAGGAACCAGTGTGTGTTGAAATGGAAGTTCCAGTGGTCCTCTGATTAAAGCAAACATTGGAGCATGGTTAACTAGGTTAGAGTCCATGGACTGGAAGAAGTGTATTGATATAGATGGGGAAATGGATATGAAAGAAAACAAAGAACAGAAATAAGCAGATCCTTCTCGGGTTGGAAAGCTGTGAATAGTCAGGTACTCCAGGTAGCAGCGATTCATAATCTATATCACCAATTTGGCTGATGTTATGTTCCCACACAGAGAATGGTGAATCTTTGCCATTCTGCATCCCAGTTGACTGTGGAGGATGAGCCATGGTATTCATTCATGAGAAGGATGAGAGGATATCTTATTGAAACATATAAGATTATGAAGGGATTGGACACGCTACAGGCAGGAAACATGTTCCTGATGCTGGGGGAGTCCAGAACCAGGGTCCACAGTTTAAGAATAAGGGGTAAGCCATTTAGAACGGAGATGAGGAAAAACTTTTTCACACAGAGGGTTGTGAATCTGTGGAATTCTCTGCCTCAGAGAGAGATGGAGGCCAATTCTCTGGATGTTTTCAAGAGTGAGTTAGATAGAGCTCTTAAAGATAGCGGAGTCAAGGGATATGGGGAGAAGGCAGGAACGGGGTACTGATTGTGGATGATCAGCCATGATCATATTGAATGGCGGTGCTGACTCGAAGGGCCAAATGGCCTCCTCCTGCACCTATTGTCTATTGTCTATTGTCTGTAAAACACCGATTGATAGATCTCTGAATATTGCAGAAATCAAGGGATAAATAATCATACATGAAAAACCTGTTGAGGTAGAAAATCAGCCTTGACGTTATGGGATAATGAAGCAGGATTGAAGAGGGTAAATGATTTACATGCTTCTAATTCATATTTTCTTCGGTAAGTTCTTTTGAATCACACATTTTAAAAAGCATTTTTCAGCACATTAGATTCTGCTAATGATCATTTCTGTATTGCTTGGAGCCCTTTGGGAAATCTGCCCGGTCTGTGTGTGACTCTTCATGATGCAACTAATAGCTGCCTGGCACCAGATGCAATGGTAATCATTTCAAAGGCCATGGTCCAAATTCCTCCAATGCTAGCTTAAATTAGAACTTTTGGAGGAAGCCTCTGACTGAAAACAATCAATGTCTCCCTGAACTAAACTCAGGTGTGGATCCTAGTGGCAATGCAATCTAGTCATGGAAAGATACTGCATAGAAACAGGACACCAAGTCCACACATCAACCATCAACCAGTCACTTGTACCAATCCTACATTAGTCTCCTTATTTTTATTCTCCCTACTTTCTCGGTAGCTCATCCTAATTCCACCAGTGACCAGCACACTCGGCCAATTAACAGTGGCTAGTTAATCTACCAACCCGCATGGCTTTTCAACATGTGAGTAAGAACTCACCACCACCGGGAGAATGTCATAGGGTCATAGAGAGTCATAGAGTGATACAGCGTGGAAACAGGCCCTTCGACCTAACTTACCCACACCGGCCAACAATGTCCCAGCTACACTAGTCCCACCTGCTTGCGTTTGGTCTATATCCCTCCAAATTTGCTCTATCCATGTAACTGTCTAACTGTTTCTTAAACGTTGGGATTGTCCCAGCTTCAACAACCTCCTCTGGCAGCTTGTTCCATACACCCACCACCCTTTGTGTAAAAAAAGGGGAAAATAATTCCGTACCGAGAGCATCTGAGGTCTCATTTCCCATTTGTCCTGTAGACTGGCTCACCCTAGCATGAAACTTGATGGAGTTTACGTACAAGATTGCTGCAAAAAAATGTTTTGATGCTTCTGCAGCTTTGTTTGACATCAGACTGCACCGAGACGGGATCTGTTACAGACCCATCAGTTTGGATCACAGTTTGCATATCAATATAGTGAGAGACAATAGACAATAGACAATGTACAATAGGTGCAGGAGTCGGCCATTATATATTGCTGTATATATAATGGAGGTAGGGGGTAGGGGGAGAAGGAGTAGAGACACTTTTAAGAAGTTTAATAAAGTTTAGCGGGCATTTTACCTACCGGTAGGTCTTCCTAGGTTGTGAAACTCCAATGAGCCGATCAAAATGGCCGATCAGTGAAGGAGGTTGCCTACGGCTGCCCTCGACTGCCTGTAAGTAAATAGCGACCCCACTCCACTGCACTACGAGTGAAAAAGACCCATGCCGACCAAATTTTACTCGTGGAAAAGTTTTCAACATGCTGAAATGTTTTCCGCGACCTAACTGAGGCCGCGAGTAGGCGGGAACCTCCCTCGAGCATGAAGGAGAGTTCCAGCCACCTCATCCGACCTCCTAGGACCTTGTGTCGACCACGCTGCGAGTTTGAGTCCAGGACAAACTCTTCTAAACTCGCAGTTTAGGTCACCCAAGTGGGACAGCCTCTTAACTATTCAGAGAGGAGCTCACAGACAATGCAAACGTTATGGAACTTGTTTCACAACATTAAAAAAAGCTAAAGTATCTTTTGAAATAGTCAAACTTCAAAACTATCTGGTAATACATTGTTATCTAGATGTCTTATTGTTTCATTAACATCGTTCAAGGAATAGGTTCCAGTTTCTGACAAATATCTCAGACTTAATATTCTTCAGGGATTTAGGAATAAACAATAAGCCTAGTCCAGGAACTATTTTGTCCAAAATACCATGGAAGATATGTTGAAGCAATGAAGATATGTTCAAAGCAATTAACTTGTATTTATTTTATTATTTGGAAACAAAGGGATTATAATTATTTTATTACTTGGAAATAAAGGGATTCTAAAAGGCTTTTTCCGGTGGCGCTGCGAGTTGGCCGCCTCGTCTGCAGTGGGTTCATTGTTTCGACTTTTTTTGTTTTTTTTAGTAAGTCCAAAAGTATGTTTTAGTGTTTGTCTTGGGGGGAGTGTTGCGGAGGGGGTGGAATAGGGGGAAACCGTTTTCAGGCACCTACCTCGACGGAGATGTGACTTTCTTCCTTGTCTCTTCTTCGCCGCCCCCCCTCGCGGCCTTACAGCTGGCTTGGTGCGGCCCGGAGTCAGGCCCAGATTTTTTAGCGGCGGCGCAGAGGGGACTTTAACATCACGGGCACCCTTGCCGGGAGTCGTCGGAGAAGCGCTCCGACCACTGGCCTGTGGTCTACAACATCTTGGATCCTCGGTCTGTGGAGCTTCTGGCAGCAGGTGTGGAGGGAACCTTCATCGTGGAGCGGGCGATCCCTCGCCGGAGCTCGCCGGAGAAGAGCTCTGACCACCGGCCTGCAGCCTACAACATCTGGAAGCCACAGTCTCCGGTAAGGTGGTGGCCGATTGGGAACTCTGGGCCGCGCGGTGTGCTCGACCTATCCCGACGTCGGCGTTCCGACCATCCTGACCAGAGGGCTTGAACATCGGGCCGTCCCGTAGCGACGACTACAGAGAGTCAGGGCCCCGACCACGGGTGAACAAGGAGGAGGAGGAGGACTGTCTGAACTGTATTGCCTTCCACCACAGTGAAGAATGATGTGGTGGATGTCTGTGTTGAATTATGTTGTGTATTATGTCATTTTTTTATTGTAATGCTGCATGATAAATTACATTTCACTGCACCTTATGGTGCAGGTGACAAATACATTTGAACTTGAACTTGAACTTAATGCTTACTGAAGCACAATGAATGCATGTTAAAAAATGTCACTGACTTCTAAACACAATTAGATTCTGAATTTTATTCTCAGCCATTTGCACCTCCAGCAAATGGTCTATGGAGCCTGAAGCAAATACCTGAAGCAAAGTAAGACATTTAAGGTCACAATTACAAGGAACAATACAATATCTGAAATAATTAATGGCATATTGATGTTAAGCCCCCACGCTCTTCCGAAAGGTCATGGATAGGTTACTTGTGTCTCCTTCACTTAACCTGCCGTATTCATTCATTGTGAACTACAAGTCACCAGTGCTGGAGCCGTCCAAACAAAATAATCCTCAAAACCGGCATGATGAAACTTAGTGATTCCAAACACTGCGTCTGTTAGAATTGGCATCGAAAATATCCTGATGATAGTGGTGATGACTCCAAACAGTCATCCATATCCATGGATTTCAACACCATGTCTATTAGCAAATCAGTAAGTCAGCGAATTAGTCAATTTATCAGCGAATATAAGCAAGGTTTTGTAGATCAGTGCATGCTCCTTTAACATAGTGACCTCACCACTACTAACCACTCCCCATTGTCTCTTGTATAATTGTAGCTTCCCCACCTCCAGCTCGCTCTCTAGCTCCAGTGATGACCACGGACAGCTGGGGCATAGTGTGTGTAGTGCATATAATAAAGTCATGTAGTAAAAGACTTTGTGTGTCAAGCAAGTCCTTTTTACATGGTGTCAGCGCGGTAGACTTGCGTCTCCTGTTCATCGGCTTTATTTTATTATTTGTTTATCCCAGTTGTGTCCCCACCTCAACATTTTTACTATGTCCAACTCGTGTCGTCGTCCCGACACGCTCGTTTTTGACACGGACATCGTGCACCGCTGGACTGTCTTCCAGCGCGACTACGAACATTATATTGCGATCGCTCATCCTGATGCCACTCCTGCGGTACAGGCTCACCTACTCCTCAACCTGGCTGGTCCGGAGGCAATGGAACATTATGCCTCGTTCGAGTTCGCCCCTCCGGAAGACCGCAACGACCCGGTATGTCTCATAGCCAAATTCACTGCCCTCTGCGATATCCCCGCCAATAACATTATCGAGCGCTTTAAGTTCTCCCAAAGGCGTCAGATTCCCGGTGAGCACATTGACGCTTCCATTGCCTCTTAGCGACATATGGCTCGGCGGTGCCGCCTTGAAGCGATAACACCGGACGAAATGATCAGGGACGTCCTGGTCAACGGCCTCCTAAACTCTAAGCTGCGTGACGAGCTCCTGATGAAGCCTGATCTAACGCTAAGGGATGCCATGCATGCCGCTCGCATGGCCTCTGCTGTTGGCTCCGAATCTCAACCGGTGTCCCAGGACATCAATTTCACCGGTACTGCTGGCCGCCGGCGGATCAATTGCCCGCCACGCCAGTGCACCGCCACTGCACCCACTAAGGTCACCCCTCGTCGCTGCCCAAATTGCAATTTCTCTTCCCACCAGTTCAACGGTTGCTCAGCGCAGGGTAAAACTTGTAATTCCTGCGGGAAGCTGAACCACTTTTCTGCAGCATGTCGATCGCGTGGGAAACCTGTCCCTGCTCCTAGAAGGAGTCTAAACAACCTTGTGGACTGTGATAGCATGCCTGGTTCCCAGTACCAGCCAGATGAACTCCCTGACTCTGATACGAGTTCCTCCCATGGTGATTCAACTGTGTTTTCGCTTTTGGGTGCACCTGCATTGATAACAGATCCTTCTGTACATGTTACTATGAATGGACACTCCTTCCCTGCGAAGGTCGATACTGGTGCTTTTGCCAATGTTATGTCTGTTAGCCTCTTCAAGCAGATAAGCGCGGGGGAGAGGGTGACTCCCGATGACTCCCGCCTTCATGCCTATGGGGGAGGTATTCTGGTCGCTGTGGGAAAGGCCACGGTTATCTGTACAGTTCTTGAGACCTCTCGGCCCCTCACTTTTCTCCTGCTGGAATCTGAAAACGTCACCCTGCTGGGCGCCCGTGCATGCCAGGACTTTGGTTTGGTCTCTTTCCACCGCGACATCCACCTGGTGCAGGCTCCCATGGACCCCCTGAGCGAGTATCCCGACCGTTTTGATGACGTTCTGGGCAAACTGCCCTGTGCCTACAAAATCGTTGTTGACCCGGGGGTCAACCCGGTAATTAGACCGGCCCACCGTGTGTCTTTTGCCATGAAGGGCCGCGTGGAGTCCACACTGCGTGACATGGTGGCCACGGGCATCCTCAAGGAGGTGAGTGCTCCCACCCAGTGGGTCTCCACCATGGTCGTCGCTGCCAAGAAGGACAAACGCGAGATCAGGATCTGCATCAACCCGAAAGGCCTGAACCTTGCCATCAAACGGCCGCACTACCCCATGCGGACGGTGGAGGACGTCGCTGCACAGGTCGGTCCGGCCACAGTCTTCTCGGTCCTAGATGCCAAGAGCTCCTTCTGGCAGATCCCTCTGGATGAACGTTCCTCCTTCCTGACTACCTTTAGCACACCTTTCGGCAGGTTCCGTTTTCTCCGCATGCCTTTTGGGATCAACTCAGCAAGCGAGGTTTTCCAGCGCACCATGGAACAGCTGTTTGCCGGGTTGCCGTGCGCTATCATTGTGGATGACATCCTGGTGTACGGGAGGGACGTCACTGAGCACGACCTGCACCTCCGCCAAGTCCTGGACAGGGCTCGTGAGATCAATCTCAAACTCAACCCGAAGAAGTGTCAGTTCCGCGTTCAGGAAGTCACTTACGTAGGCCACGTTTTCACGGCGGGGGGTCTCAAGCCACACCCCCAGAAGACGGCAGCGGTCACCGAAATGCCCGCTCCCACCGACGTGCCCGGCCTGCAGCGCTTTCTGGGCATGGTCAACTACCTGGGGAAGTTCATACCCGACCTCAGCGAACTGAGTGCCCCCCTGAGGGAGCTGACCAAGAAGGACAATGCCTGGGTCTGGCTCCCGCACCACCAGTCGGCTTTCGTGGCCCTGAAGTCCAAGCTCGCACGCACCCCGACTCTCAAGTTCTTTGACCTAAACAGGCCAATCGGCCTCACCTGCGATGCATCTCGGTTCGGCCTCGGTGCTGCCTGCCTGCAGCTCCAGGACAATCGGCAGCTGCCTGTTTCCTATGCCTCTCGCACCATGACCCCTGCTGAGCAGCGCTACGCTCAGATCGAGAAGGAGCTCCTTGCCGTGGTGTTCGCATGCTCCAAATTCAAGGACTACATTCTGGGCAACACCTTCACCATTGAAACTGACCACCAGCCGCTGGTCTCTATCTTGAACAAGCCCATCCATGCGGCCTCCTCACGGTTGCAGCGAATGATGCTGCAGCTCCAACGATTTACTTTCAACATTGTGTACCGCAAGGGCAAGGAAATGTTCGTGGCCGACACATTGTCCCGTGTGCCGCTCCCTTCCGTTGCCCGCCATCCATACAAATCTTCTGACCTGATGGTACTGAACGTTAACATTGTTCCCTCTTGGCAGATGCAGTCCCTGGTCAAACACACTGCCGCTGATCCTGCCCTGCAACAGCTTGAGGGCGTCATCCGCCGTGGCTGGCCTGACCGACGCTCTTCCCTACCGGCTGGTGCCGTGCCCTACTTCCTGGTTCGGGACGAATTGGTGCTGCACAACGGCGTGGTGGTGAAGGGTCACAAGGTCGTGGTGCCGGCCGCGCTGCGGGATCATTACTTTCAAACCGCCCACAACGGCCACCCCGGGGTGGAGGCCACTTTGTCCCAGGCCCAAGCCCAGTTTTACTGGCCTGGCATGGTTCAGGACATCCGGGACAGGGTCTCAGCCTGTGCTGCCTGCAACAGTCTCCTGCCTCATCAACAGCGCCAACCTCTCATGCAGCAACCGGCTCCCGAGTTGCCGTGGATGGCTGTCGCCACTGACATATTCGAATGGCGTGGCAAACACTTCCTGGTCCTGGTGGACTCCTACTCCAGCTGGTTCGAGGTGGACCAGCTGCCGTCCCTCACGTCTGCTGCCGTCATCGGGAAGCTTCGCCGCCACTTTTCGACCTTTGGGTCCCCGGTGACTCTCCAATCCGACAACGGCAGCCAGTTTACCAGCGCAGAGTTCGGCGCCTTCGCCACCCGATGGAACATTCGCCACATCACCAGCAGCCCCGAGTACCCGCAAAGCAATGGCCTTGCGGAGCGCGCTGTCCGCAGCGCCAAGGAGCTGCTGGAACATTGTCGGCTTGCTCATTCGGACTTCTACCTTGCCCTCCTCAACCTCCGCAACATTTCCCGGGACCCCGCACTCGGTTCACCTGCCCAGCGCCTCATGTCCCACACCACTCGACCCCCTCTCCCGGTCTCTCAGCAATCTCTAAAGCCCGCTGTCCGCAGCCCTGCCGCTGTCAAGGAGCGCATCATCGAGAAGCAGGTCATCCAGAAGCGCTCCTTTGACAAGTCGTCCCGTCTCCTTCCCCGTCTGTTCCCGGGCCAGGTTGTCCGGATGCAGTCCCCCTCCGGTCACCACCGGCTGGCCGTTGTCGTTGGCAATGCTGACTCTCCCCGGTCATACCTGGTCGACTACGAGGGCACCGTGTACCGTCGGTCCCGCCAGCACCTGCTGCTTGTCAACGAGCCTGCTCCGCCTCCCGCAGACCCGTTTTCTCCGCCTGTCCCTTCCCCCCGCCCGAAACTCCTCCTGCCCCTGTCACTCCTCGCATGCCCCGGAAACTGCCCTCTCAGCTCTCTGTGCCCCGCACACGCCAGCCTCCTTCTCCTGCCTCACCTGCGAGTGTACCTGTTTCAATACATACAATACAATACAATACAATACAATTCAATTTATTGAATTCACCTCCCCGTTCTCCTCCTTCCCCTGGGCACTCTTCACCCGGATCTCCCATCTCTGTCCCTGCCCCCGTCCCTGCAGCTCCTGCGGTTGAAGGGGAAGGCGGGTTGCGCACCCGCTCTGGGCGGTTGGTCAAGCCGCCTGTCCGGTACGGAGTGTGCGAGTAGTCTGTATCATGATATATTCTAACTGTTCCCTGCTTATGGTCTGATTCTAGCGTATGAGCCGTGGTCACTTTTGTTTCCAAGAGGAAGGATGTAGATCAGTGCATGCTCCTTTAACATAGTGACCTCACCACTACTAACCACCCCCCATTGTCTCTTGTATAATTGTAGCTTCCCCACCTCCAGCTCTCTCTCTAGCTCCAGTGATGACCACGGACAGCTAAGGCATAATGTGTGTAGTGCCTATAATAAAGTTATGTAGTAAAAGACTTTGTGTGTCAAGTAAGTCCTTTTTACAGGTTTGCTCTAGGGGAGCGGCCAGTCAGGGAGCGGCCTTGTCGAGGGAAGTGCCTTGTGAGAAAAGTGCGAGTCTTTGGCTCGAGAGTCTTGTGAGAAAAGTGCCGGTCTTTCGCTCGAGAGCCTTCGGCGAGGAGGCTGGAGTGAGGAGACAACACCAAAAGTTGGAGAAGGTGAGACTCGGTGAAGAAATGACAGGTAAACTGATTCAGTGTGATGCTTACAGGATGTAGGAGGTCAGGGAAACTGATGGTGCCTCTGGCTGCTACAACTGTGGAAAGTGTGTCCAGGTTCAGCTCCTGAAGGACCATGTTGGGGAACTGGAGAGGCAAATGGATGACCTCAGGATCATCCGGGAAAACGAGAGTTTCCTGGACAGGACCTACAGCGAGATCGTTACACCGAAGATACTGGAAGAGAGGAGGTGGGTGATGATACAGAAGGGAAGGCAGCTTGGAGTACAGGAGACCCTGGGGGATGTAGCTCTTGAAAACAGGTTCACCCTCTTGGAAGCTGTCGGGACAGAAGACACAGCAATTCTGAGCGGCGGACATGTCTGCGAGTCAAAACGTGGCGCTGAAGCAAAGCTGAAGAAACAGATGTCAGGCAGAGCCATGGTAGTCGGGGATACCACAGTGAGAGGTACAGACAGGAGTTTCTGCGGCAACAGACGGAATTCAAGGATGGTGTGTTGCCTCCCTGGTGCTAGGATCCAGGACGTCACTGTATTACAGGGCATCCTTAAGGGTGAAAGTGAGCAGCTGGAAATTGTAGTGTATATCGGCACAAATGATGTTTGGATAAAGAGGAAAGAGGTTCTGCAGCATGACTTTAGAGAGCTTTGAGGAAGGCTGAAAAGCAGGACCTCCAGGGTGGTTATCTCCGGTTTGCTTCCAGTTCCTCGTGCTGGTGAGGGCAAGAACAGGGAGATAGGGGATCTGAATGTGTGGCTGAGGAGCTGGTGCTGGAGGCAAGGATTTAGATTCTTAGACCCACTGGGATCTGTTTTGGGGTAAGGGTGAATTGTACAAAAGGGACAGACGGGTTGCACCTTAACATGCGGGGGACCAGCATTCTGGCAGGCAGGTTTGCCACTGCTACACGGGTGGGTTTAAACTAAATAGTGGGGGGAAGACAAATTGGAAATACAAGGATGGAGTTAAAGGGAAAGAGAGTACAGGGTATAGGAAAAGTTAAGAAAGACACCAGAATTAACAGAACAGAAAGCTCTCAAAGGGATAGGAGAGTATGGCCAAGTGAAATAGGAATCGATGTGAAAGGTGAGGTGAGTAATGGATTAAAAATATTATATATGAATGCACGAAGTATAAGAAGTAAAGTGGATGAGCTTGAAGCTCATTTAGAAGTTGATAGATATGACATTGTGGTGATTACAGGGACATGGCCTCAGGAGGATCGGGACTGGGAACTGAATATTCAGGGTTATAGGTCCTATAGAATGGACAGGCAGGTGGGCAGAGGAGGTGGGGTAGCTCTGTTGGTGATGGATGAAATTCAGTCCCTTGTGAGGGGTGACATAGGGACTGACAATATAGAGTCACTGCGTATAGAATTGAGGAATTGTAAAGGTAAGAATGGGAGTTATCTACAGGCCCCCAAACAGTAGCCTGGATATAGGGTGCAAGTTGCAGCAGGAGTTAAAATTGGCATTTAACAAAGGTAATGCCACTGTGGTGATGGGAGATTTTAATATGCAGGTAGACTGGGAAAATCAGGTTGGTTCTGGACCGCAAGAAAGGGAGTTTGTAATGTGCTTCCGAGATGGATTCTTAGAGTAGCTTGTACTGGAGCCTACCAGAGAGAAGGCAATTCTGGAATTAGTGTGGTCTAATGCAGTGATTCCCAACCTGGGGCCATATGGGGGCCATGGCAATTTTCAGGGGGGGCACAGAAAAATGTTGGGATTTAGGGGGCCACAGGTTCAATGAAGGGGGCCACAGAGCTACCACCCTGTTACCTCCTAAATTTCTGCCTCCTGGGTTCCTTGAAGGCAGAAACGGGTGAAATTATGGGGAACAAGGAAATGGCTGAAGAGTTGAACAGGTACTTTGGTTCTATCTTTACTAAGGAAGATACAAACAATCTCCCAGATGTACTGGAGGACAGAGGATCTGGGGAGACAGAGGAACTGAAAGAAATTTGCATTAGGCAAAAAATATTATTGGGTAGACTGATGGAACTGGCTAATAAATTTCCAGGGCCTGATAGTCTGCATCCCAGGGTACTCAAGAAGGTGGCTCAAGAAATCATGGACGCATTGGTGATCATTTCCCAATGTTATATGGATTCAGGATCAGTTCCTGTGGATTGGAGGGTAGCTAATATTAATCTAATATTAAGCGAGAGAGAAAACGTGGAAATTTAGACCAATTAGTCTGACATCGGTGGTGGGGAAGATGCTGGAGTCAATTATTGAAGAAGTTATAACGGCGCATTTGGATAGCAGTAAAAGGATTGGTCCAAGTCAGCATGGATTTATGAAAGGGAAATCCTGCTTGACTAATCTTCTGGAATTTTTTGAGGATGTGACAAGTAAAATGGTTGAAGGAGAGCCAGTGGATGTAGTGTATCTGGGCTTTCAGAAAGCCTTTGATAAGGTCCCACACAGGAGATTAGTGGGCAAAATTAGAGCACATGGTATTGGAGGTAGGGTATTGACATGGATAGAGAATTGGTTAGCAGACAGGAAACAAAGAGTAGGAATAAATAGGTCACTGTCAGAATGGCAGGCAGGGGAGTGCTGCAAGACTCGGTGCTGGGGCCGCAACTATTTACAATATATATTAATGATTTAAATGATAGAATTAAAAGTAACACTAGCAAATTTGCAGATGACACAAAGCTGGGCGGCAGTGTGAACTGCAAAGAGGATGCTAGAAGGTGATTTGGACAGGTTTAGTGAGTGGGCAGATGCATGGCAGATGCAGTATAATGTAGATAAATGTATAAATAATAAAGGGGAGGCCAATTAATTTGGAGATGAAAAAAAAACTTTTTCACCCAGAGAGTTGTGAATTTGTGGAATGTTCTGCCACAGAAGGTAACGCTATAATCCTAGAGCCTTTGAATGACCTAATTTTACAATGGTGAGCCCACAATCCAAACACCCGCTGTCCTTGGCGATGGTCTGTCAGTATGTCATTATGATGTGTGCTCTAACAGCCATGACAGATCTGTGGCATGTTTTCCAATTTGCTGTTTGATGTTATATCAGGGAGGTTACACAAGCATTGATGGCGCAAACAATTGATTTGACCTACTATGATTTCAGTGATGAATGAGTTGTGCCTTGGGCACTGTGAATTGCGAGCATTGCTGGGTCCCCATTATTCAGACACCCATTGACTGCACTGTAAGCACACTGTTTCATTTTATGATAGCTCTTTAGGGGCTTTTTATGACCGCCAAAAGATTTCCATTTCCTCAGTACTCTAGTGGGTGTGGGTCATGAGAAGAGTTTCCTTATGATATGCCATATTTCTGGGATGCAAAGAAGACTCTTTCATCCTTAAAGAAATTCCACTGCCGCCCTCTGCTTCCCTGGCTCCAACCACCAACCACAACAGCTGAGAACACTACAACACAAGAAAATAGATGCAAGAGTTCTCCTTCAATACATCCAATGATCTGACCTCCACCACCCTCAGAAGCAGAGAATTCCAGCCTCAGAGAGAAGAAGTAGCTACACATCTCAGTTTTAAATGTCACCCACTTTCACCCCCCCCCCCCCCCCCTTTATGTTTTTGTGAGATCCCTTCTTTCACGACTCCCCTGCTCATGGAAGCAGCTGAACATCTATCCTGTCAAAGATAGACACAAAGTGCTGGAGTAACTCAGCGGGACAGGCAACATCTCTGCAGGAAAAGGATGGGTGACATTTCTGGTCGGGTCCCAACTTTAGACTGAAAGTAAACGGGTAGGGGAGGTGAAGAGCAGGAGACAAAAAGACCAGGACCAATCATTTACATATCCTTGTCTAATCTCCAAGGAATACACACACACAATCTGTCTGGAATTTCTGAGTAGGACAAATGAGCAACACAAACAACCGGAAAGCAATGAAGAAAATTGTCAAGCTCAGACTCAGTTGCCTGCAGTTCACATCAAGTACCAGGGAGAATGTGTAAAATAATTCCACTGCAAGAGCATCCGAGGGTCAGGGTGTTTACATATGCAATCATTATCTGCCTACTGAAGCAGATTTAATTGTGATATGTTGCATGGCGCTCAGTCTTGCAAACCAAAATCACAAGGCAGTGCCAGAAGATGTGTAGCAAAGAGATTGTGTATCTGAGGGGCATGAATCAGGACTTGGAAAGCCAGCAGGAGCAAGTAAAAAACAGAAGGAGATTGGCCATTAGAGAGATGGTCCAGCTCAGCATTCACAGCCTCATCTCCCAGGTGGGAAGAATTATCCGCACAGTCTTTACAGAGCTCCCTGAAGGAAAAATGATTCTTTGAAGCAGCCTGACAAATCTTGGTGTTAGTTGCTAGCCACGTGGCCTGTCTACATTCTAACTGTTACATCTAACAAAATGCATCAGTAGTCAGACTGTGAAGCCTAGACTGGATGGCCTCACATTGTGCTTTGCTGGTACACTGATACTGATTATTCCATGGATGAACCCCTGCACCAGTTATTTAATGGCTTGCCAACAACATGCCCATATTTCCTAATTTGCAAGTCATTTAAAAAACATGGACCTCCGTTAAAACATTTTTCTCTGATGATTTCCACTCTGCAGATGCAAGTAGCATTGTGCAGATCACCATGAGATATCTTGTGAGAACACAACATCTCTTCTCACACTAAAGAGGACAGGAAATTACAATCTAGTTAGATGAACATACAAAAGCATAGTGTGCAGCAAGGGACAGCAGATGCTGCTTACACTGAAGATAGACAAAAAATACTGCAGTAACTCAGTGCGTCAGGCAGCATCTCTGGAGAAAAGGATAGGTGACGTTACAGGTCCTGATTCATGCCCGTCAGAAAGATCACCTATTCCTTTTCTCCAGACCTGCTGCCTGTTCCACTGAGTTACTCCAGCATTGTGTGCCTATATAAAGACATAGTCATGGAGTCAGAACTAAACAGCAAGGATACAGGCTCTTCGGCCCAACTCATCCATGCCAACTATGTTGCCTAACCAATCTAGTTCCACTTGCCTGCACCTACCCATGTCCTCCCAAACCTATCCTATCCACATTATTAAAGACTATAGCAGGGAACTTGCAAAAAAATCAATTTAATCAAGCAAAGCCAATGTGATTTTGTGAAAGGGAAATCCAGTTTGACCAATTTATTGGAGATTTTGGAAAAAGTAATGCGTGCTATAGTTAAAGAGGAACCGATGATGTACTCTACTTAGATATCAGGATGGCATTTGATAAGGTGTCACATCAAAGCTTATTGTGAAAAATAAGTCCCTAGTGTGGGAGATGATATTTTGGCGCAGGAGGAAATTTGGTTGCCAAACACGGAACACTGATAGACATAGATATGGGTTTTGCTCTTACAAGCAAGATCCATCAAATTTACTTTTAGACTTTAGACTTTAGAGATACAGTGCGGAAACAGGCCCTTCCGTCCACTGAGACCACGTCGACCTGTGAACACCTCGTACACTAATACTATCCTACACACTAGAGACAATTTTGCAACTTACTGAAACCAATTAACGTACAAACCTATACATCTTTGCAGTGTGTGGGGAAACCGGAGCACCCAAAGAAAACCCACGTGGTCTCAGCGAGAATGTACAAACTGTGTACAGACAGCACCCATAGTTAAGATAGAACCAGGTCTCTGGCACAGTAAGGCAGCAACTCTACCGCTGCTCCACTGTGCCACTCCAAGTTGTGGATCACAGAGATCAGTGTTCGGGCATCAACCTTTCAAAATTTAGACAAATTACTTGAATGAAGGTCCCTAGTTACTAAATTTGCTGAAGGCACAGAGACAGGAAAGTATGAAGAGGACATAACGAGGCCACAAAAGGTTAAACCAGAACATAACTTTTACTCTTAAGTAATCCCCTTTGATATTTGCCAATAACTGGCAAAGTCACACCATTGAACAGGACTGCCCAGGTTATTTTGTCTCATGACATTGTTTTACTCTGCTGACAAAAGGAAGGATCCAGAGTCACAGAGCACATCGAGGAAAGGGTGTAATGGACAATCAGTAGCACCAAAGGCATCAGTATCACTGAACTTTGCAGTAGCAAACACAAAATCATAACAGGACTCAGCAGGTCAGGTGGCATCACTGGAGAACATGGATAGGTGACGCTTTAGATTGAGACCCTCCTTCAGTTTGAAGAAGGGTCTCAACCCTAAACATCACCTATTCATATTCTTCGGAGGTGTTGCCTGATCCGCTTAGTTGCTCCAGCACTTTGTGTCCTTTTGTGTAAAACGGCATCTGCAGTTCCTTGTTTCTTCAAAATCAGCTTGTTTCTAATTATGCAAATTAACTGGTGGGCAGCTGTTTCTGCATTTAATTGAACCAAGTTCAGTCCAACTGCATGGGATAAATGAGTATTTTGTTGGCAGGCTGTACAATTCTTTGTGAGTGGGTTTGGGGCAAAATGTAAATATGCTCCTAAAGCTTACCCCCCTTAGACTAGTTCAGTAAAAACACTGAGCCATGCACTGGACCAACTAAACTTTATTTTTGAACAAACAACAAATCGCCTTATACGATATCTAAACCACCGCGGGTTAAATCCTTGTCTCTGCCTGGCCAAGCCCTTCAGCCTTGTGCAAGCAGACATTACCAAAAAGTCACGCAGTCCCAAGTGCCCTTCCAGAAGATCGACACCGATCCAAATGGGGGCTACCTTTTATAGGTCAACGAACCCTGAGGGGCCAAACTATAAAGGGGTGGTTCCCGCTACAAACCAATCACACATATCGATTACGTTAAAGTATTATTGACAGTCCCCCAACCCAATTACAAAGGGTTGTTTGTACTGAATAATGCAACATTTACCCTGGCAGTACAAACAATTCTGCCAAGTCGTCACACTTTGGCCAATCACCATTCAGCAGGGTAACTGTCTTGCCACATTATTAACATTATTTACAATCCCTTTGCAGTAATCCAATCAAACCCATGCATTTAGGTTTCTTTGCAAAGTCCCCATACATATTATCAATTAGGAGGACATCTGGATCTTTCCCCATCCTGCATATCAATCCAGGCTGAGACTGGTTGGCGCCATTCACAGCCTGTAAATTTCCACAGACAAAGGTTAAGCAAATCTTACAAATGCAGGGATCATCCATTTTATAGTGTCTTTAATTGGGTCAATATTAACATTCCTCCATTTTATCATTTATGATAACCCTCATCATTAATGATAACCAAAATACAATAATGACTGCCTCACTCTAACAGTTATCCTAACAAACAGATGCTGATTTATTTTCCCAGATTTTCATCAAACTTCTTGAGTTTTCATGGGCTTAGCTTCATGATTCCCGTCTGATGAGTCTTCACCTCCTGAGTTTTCGTGGGCGCGTATCCCATCCATCAATCTTGATAGTTCATCTGTGCTTGATCCATAGTAAAGTATGAAGTCCCTAAGAGAGTTTGGGATAAAGTAAGTTAGCAGTCTCCATTTCCAGTGATACTCTTACAGTGGTGGAGATGTACCCATGCATTCCTTCCATCCACTTTCACTGCTGTTGGAGTCATTGGGAGAACCTGGTAAGGTCATTCCCAGCGAACCTCTAATCCTTTCCTTACCCAATTCTTTATATAACCATATAACCATATAACAATTACAGCTCGGAAACAGGCCATCTCGGCCCTTCAAGTCCGTGCTGAACACTTATTCTCCCCTAGTCCCATCTACCTGCACTCAGACCATAACCCTCCATTCCTTTCCTGTCCATATACCTATCCAATTTATTTTTAAATGATAAAATCGAACCTGCCTCCACCACTTCCACTGGAAGCTCATTCCACACAGCTACCAAAGACTGGTGTGGGAATAATGGGTTTGGTTTCTTGGGCCACTGGCACCAGTACTGGGACAGGGGGGATCTGTTCTGTAAGGACGGACTTCACCTGAACGGTGCTGGGACTGGGGTCCTGGCAAATCATATAACTAGGGCAGTAGAGAGGTCTTTAAACTAAGTAGCGGGGGGGAGGTATCAAGGGGGGTAATAACGGCAGGGGTAGAGGAAATAGAGCAGGGTATCAGTGGGGAAGCGGAAATTCAAAATGTGACAGGAGACAGAATTTGTGAAGATAAAGATCTAGATGTAAAAGGGGCAAAAACGGAAAGGAAGGGTAGTAAAAATCATCTGAAAGTGCTTTATCTAAATGCACGGAGTATTCGTAATAAGATAAATGAATTAACGGTGCAATTAAGTATATATAGTTATGATATCGTGGCCATTACGGAGACATGGCTGCAAGGAGATCAGGACTGGGAGTTAAATATAGAGGGGTACTCGACAATTAGGAAAGATAGACAGGAAAGAAAGGGAGGAGGGGTGGCCCTTTTAATAAGGGAGGGAATAACGGCAATAGAGAGGAAGGATATTGCGTTGAAGGATCAGGATAGTGAAACAGCTTGGGTACAGATAGAGAATAACAAGGGGAAAAAAACACTAGTGGGTGTAATTTATAGACCTCCAAATAGCTGTGACGCTGTTAGTCAGAACATAAATCTGCAAATAGTTGACGCATGTAAAAAGGGAACTGCTGTAATCATGGGGGACTTCAATTTTCATATTAATTGGGCAAACCAAACTGGGCAGGGTAGACTAGAGGAAGAGTTTATAGAATGTATTAGAGACGGGTTCCTAGAACAGTATGTCACAGAACCGACAAGGGGGGAGGCAATCTTGGATCTGGTCCTGTGTAATGAAGCAGGATTAATTAAAAATGTCATAGTTAGGGACTCGTTGGGAACAAGTGACCACAATATGGTCGAATTCCATATTCAAATAGAAGGGGAGCAGGTTGAAACTCAGGCTAGGGTGCTTAGTCTAAATAAGGGGGATTATGAAGGTATGAGGACTGAGCTGATCAAAGTTGACTGGGATAGCAGACTCAAGAATAAGACGGTACATGAGCAGTGGTGTACGTTTAAGGGTATACTGTATAACCTTCAAGAAAAATTTATTCCTATGAAGAAAAAAAGGGGTAAGGGTAAGAACAGTCAGCCATGGCTCAGTAAAACTATAAAGGATAGTATTCGGCTGAAGGCAAGGGCATATAAGGTAGCCAGAGATAGTGGGAGGGTAGAGGATTGGGAAGCATTTAAAGGTCAGCAAAAAATAACTAAGAGATTAATTAAGACGGGGAAAATAGACTATGAAAGGAATTTAGCGAACAACATAAAAACTAATAGTAAGAGTTTTTATAGCTATATAAAAAGAAAAAGGGTGGCTAAGGTGAACGTTGGTCCATTGGAGGGTGAGACTGGAGAGTTGTTGGTGGGGAACATGGAAATGGCAAAGGCATTAAACGAGTATTTTGTATCAGTCTTCACCATAGAAGACACAAAAAATATTCCAACGCTGGATAAACAGGGGGCGGTAGGAATGGAGGAGCTAAATACTATTAAGATCACCAAGGAGGTGGTATTAGGGAAATTAATGAGACTGAAGGAGGATAAATCCCCTGGGCCTGATGGATTACATCCAAGGGTCTTGAGGGAGATAGCGGTGGGGATTGTGGATGCATTGGTGATAATTTTCCAAAACTCCCTGGAGGCAGGAACGGTCCCAGTGGATTGGAAAATGGCCAATGTAACACCTATATTTAAAAAAGGAAGTAAACAGAAGGCGGGTAACTATAGACCGGTTAGTCTAACATCGGTGGTGGGTAAAATGTTAGAGACAATTATTAAAGAAACACTAACGGGGCACTTGGATAAACATGACTTCATCGGACAGAACCAGCATGGTTTTGTGAAGGGGAAGTCCTGTTTAACGAATCTGCTCGAATTCTTTGAGGAAGTAACAACCCGGGTGGATAAAGGGGAACCGGTGGATGTGGTATACTTGGACTTCCAAAAGGCTTTTGACAAGGTGCCACATAAGAGACTATTGCTAAAAATAAAAAATTATGGGATTGGGGGTAATATATTAGCATGGGTAGAGGATTGGCTAACAAATAGGAAGCAGAGAGTGGGGATAAATGGTTCATACTCGGGATGGCAACCGGTAACTAGCGGGGTTCCGCAAGGGTCGGTGCTGGGACCCCAGTTGTTCACAATTTATATAAATGATTTGGAGGAGGGAACCAAGTGTAATATATCAAAATTTGCGGACGATACAAAAATGGGAGGAAAAGTAGGGGATGAGGAGGATAGGAAGAGTCTGCAAAAGGATATAGATAAGCTAGGTGAGTGGGCAACAACTTGGCAGATGAAATTTAATACTAATAAATGTGAAGTCATTCACTTTGGGAAAAAAAATGATAGGGCAAGTTATTTTCTAAATGAGGAGGAGCTGCGTTGTAATGCAACGCAAAGGGATCTAGGGGTATTAGTACATGAATCACTAAAAGTTAGTATGCAGGTGCAGCAAGCAATCAGGAAGGCCAATGGAGTTTTGGCCTTTATTGCTAGGGGGATTGAGTATAAAAACACGGAGGTCTTGCTGCAGCTGTACACAGTATTAGTGAGACCACATTTGGAATACTGTGTACAGTTCTGGGGTCCATACTTAAGAAAGGATGTACTAGCCCTGGAGGCAGTGCAGCGAAGGTTTACAAGATTAATTCCTGCAATGAGGGGATTGACATATGAGGAAAGGTTAAGTAGGCTGGAACTCTACTCTTTGGAGTTTAGAAGAATGAGAGGCGATCTCATTGAAACATATAAGATCGTGAGGGGCCTTGATCGGGTGGATGCACCGAGGATGTTCCCAATGATCGGGGAAACTAGAACTAGGGGACATAGTTGCAGAATAAGGGGGGGCTCTTTTAAAACTGAGATGAGGAAGAACTTCTTCACCCAGAGGGTGGTTAATTTATGGAATTCACTGCCCCAGGGAGCAGTGGAAGCAGAAACTTTAAATATATTTAAGACTAAAATAGATGGTTTTTTAGCTGCCAAGGGGATAAGGGGCTACGGGGAGAGGGCAGGGATATGGACCTAGGTATGGTTAGTATAGTAAGACCTGAGTGATCTCCTGGACAAGTGTCGATCGCCTGGATTGGGGTCGGAGAGGAATTTCCCGGATTTTTTTCCCGAATTGGACCTGGGTTTTTATCCGTTTTTTTGCCTCCCCCAGGAGATCGCGAGGTTCTTGGGGTGGAGAGGGGTGATAGCGGTATAAAGGGGAGGGTAGTGTCTTGTGTTCTGTGTCTTGTGTCTACTGTTTGTGGGTAAGTGTGTCTGTTTAGTGTTCAGCCATGAGCGAATGGCGGTGCGGGCTCGACGGACCTGGTGGTCTACTCTCGCACCTACTTTCTATGTTTCTATGTACCACTCTCTGAGTAAAGAAGTTCCCCCTCATGTTACTCCTAAACTTCTGTCCCTTAATTCTCAAGTCATGTCCTCTTATTTGAATCTTCCCTACTCTCAATGGGAAAAGCTTATCCATGTCAACTCTGTCTATCCCTCTCATCATTTTAAAGACCTCTATCAAGTCCCCCTTAACCTTCTGCGCTCCAAAGAATAAAGACCTAACTTGTTCAACCTTTCTCTGTAACTTAGTTGCTGAAACCCAGGCAACATTCTAGTACATCTCCTCTGTACTCTCTCTATTTTGTTTATATCCTTCCTATATTAGGCGACCAAAATTGTACACCATACTCCAGAATTGGCATCACCAATGCCTTGTACAATTTTAGCATTACATCCCAACTTCTATACTCAATGCTCTGATTTATAAAGGCCAGCATACCAAAAGCTTTCTTTACCACCCTATCTACATGAGATTCCACCTTCAGGGAACTATGCACAGTTATTCCTAGATCCCTCTGTTCAACGGCATTCCTCAATTCACTACCATTTGCCATGTACTTTTGATTTGTCCTGCCAAGATGTAGCACCTCACACTTATCAGCATTAAACTCCATCTGCCATCTTTCAGCCCACTCTTCCAAATGGCCTAAATCTCTCTGTAGACTTTGAAAATCTACTTCATTATCCACAACACCACCTATCTTAGTATCATCTGCATACTTACTAATCCAATTTACCACACCATCATCCAGATCACTGATGTACATTATTGATTATGTTCATTGCATTCTGGTTCCAAGGTGTTTCCAAGGGTCTACCATAAATAATTTCAGCTGGACTCAGTCTAGATTTCCCTACAGGTGTGACTCTCATCTGAAATAAAGCTATTGGGAGTAATTTATACCAACAAAGTCCAGTCTCTGCCTTCAATTTAACTAATTTCGTTTTCAGGCCCTTCTACAAATCCAGCAGCTTGAGGTTGATAATCACAATACAATTGCTGCTGGATTCCCAGCTGTTCGCATAATTTTCATCAATTTGTTTTAATATGATGTGGATTATTATTTAAACTGTCGAATAGGGATGCCAAATCTAAGGGAAATTTTCTTTAACTCCTTGATAATAGTAGCCGCTTTATTATCAAGGTTCGGATAAGTTTTGATCCGCCGGTCAAATGCATCGACTCCGAGATCAAGTACCCACTACCCTGATACCTTCTCTAATTTAATGTAATTCTTCTCATAGTATATTGAACAGACTCATAGACAATAAGGGTTCTTTCTCATCATTGGTCTCCTCCTGCCACCGAGTAGCTTTCTGGATAGTTAGCATCAACCACTCTGAGGGGAACTCGTTATTTAAACTTTCAGTCTACCTCATCATTTTATACCACCACCTTACATTCCCAGGGAATTTCTTTCACTATTAAATCCACACCGTAATTCCTGATATCTGCTAGGGTCTGTCCTTTCCTTGATGGCCATTTAACAGTCCCGTCCCATCTCCAACTGTTTTTCTAGGGGTGAGGCAAGAAAAGATACCAGGTCAATAATCAAATTTTCAACTACTTTTGAAACCGATCCCTTTCTATTCTGATAAGCCATCCTTAAGTGTCAGATTTTAAAGTCATTCCAATACACTACTATAGTCATGAATCATGTCACACAATTTACGGGATCAAATTTACAACTGCTCACAAATTATTATGCATGGTAGTTAGAATTTAGCTGCAGAGCGGGTGACCCCGAGCCACAGAGTAATGTCCATTCCCATGTTCCTATATTAATTTGAAATCGCCCATCCAGACAAAGTATTACAATACAATGGTCTCTTTAAGTTGGAGCTTGCCTCATTGATCTTTGGAGGCTTTCTGTACTTTCCCAGTTTCATAAGACTTAGTTCTTCTTCTTCACTGGTGTCAAATGTTGGGTTCCTAATTTTGTTTTTGGCGGGTTTGGCACTAGTGTGTGTGTGGAGCAGCTCTACCACCGAGTCGATTGTTGATCATCTTCTTCTTCTCCTTCTCCTTCTCCTTCTTCTTCTTCTTATTCTCCTCCTCCAAAAGGTCATGCAGTTCCAAGTGCCCTTCCAGAAGATTGACACCGATCCAAATGGGGGCTACCTTTTATAAGTCAACGAACCCTGAGGAGCCGAACTATATACAGGTGGTCCCCCAACCCAATTATAAAGAGTCCCAACACAATGCTTCTGCAGAAGCTTCTAGAAAGTAGTCAGCTTAAATGAATAATGCAACATTTACCCTGGCAGTACAAACAATTCACCCAGGGCTTCACACTTTGGCCAATCACCAAATAGCAGGGTAACTGTCTTGCAACATTATTAACATTATTTACAATCCCTTTGCAGTAACCCAATCAAACCCATGCATTTAAGTTTCTTTGCAAAGTCCTCATACATATTATCAATTATGATGACATCCGGCTCTTTCCCCATCCTGCATATCAATCTAGGGTTCAGACTGGCTGGTGCCATTTACAGCCTGTAATTTTCCACAGACAGAGGTTAAGCAAATCTTACAAATGCATGGATCCTCCATTTTATAGTGTCTTTAATTTGGTCAATATTAACAAAACCACACTCAATCCATGCCCTTCACATGGTATTACTTTAGGATACTTACTGGAAATGGAAATTGGTATCTTGTGAAAGGAATTTTGTTCTTCATCTTTATCTGTGTCTGAACTGACCAGACAACACCATGAGCAAAATTGCACTCTGAAATAGAAAGCTTTCTGGTTATTGCAATGAATGAAACCATGCACAATATATAAAATAAAACATACATATTTTACTCATTGAGCTGAACAGATTGTTCAAGTCAAAATGATTCTCCATGAGTCTACTTGAATAAATTGTTGCCGAAAATCATTATATTAATTTTCCATCTGCTAAAGAAGAGACATCTGCACAAGCAGAGTGGTTGAATTCAAAACAATTACAAAATAAATGTGCCACTTGCCCAAATGATTGTGTCTCAACAACAACATTTCACTCTAAACAAGGCACTTTGTTGAAAAATGGATCAGGATGGGAGATGTAAATGCACATTTAAAAGATATCTAGAAACTAGTTGAAGGAGAGATACATGACAAGTGGATGGATCAATACTGAATGTCAAAATTACCCTTAAATGACTAACTTTACCAATACAAAGTCTTATACCAAGGGTAGCCTTTCGTTCTTCCTTCTTTTACATTGAAGTCACGACTGTGCTTCCTGGTGAGTGCAATTAATCTATGCAATCTGAAAAATTCTATTCAGTGTTCAGGTCAACATTTATCTGATCATTATTTTAATGCTGTTTGTGCAGTCATGCTGTGTGCATGTGTTAGCTGCTAATATTACAATAGTGACTGCAATTCTGGAAGCATTTTACATATCTACATAGGTCGACATGTTGCAATCGAAATGTAGCTTTTTGAAATTATTTTCTCCAGTGCGTCCTGCATTGTCAATTTTATGTCTTATTTACTTTCTTTGTCAGTCAATTATTTTCTATTAATTTTCAGCTCATTGGCATGGCAGATAACTTTTTCACTATTTTAGGATTATTAGGATGCCGGGTTAACATATAAGGAGTGTTTGAAAGCTCTGGTCCTGTACTTGCTGGAGTTTAGAAGGATTGAAACCTACCGGATAATGAAAGGCCTGGATAGAGTAGACGTGGAAAGGAATGGGAGAGTCCACAACCAGAGAACACAGCCTCAGAATAAAAAGGACGCACGTTCAAAATGGCGATTAGGAAGAATTTCTTTAGCCAGAGGGTGGTGAATATGTGGACAGCTGTGGAGGCCAAGACACTGGAGTTTTTAAGACTGATAGATTCTTGATTAGGAAGGTTGTCAAAGGTCACAGGGAGAAGGTAGGAGAATGGGGTTGAGAGAAAAAAATGCCCTAATTCTAGGGCCATGATTTATGGCACCTCCAGCCTGTGCGGATCAACTGGCTGGAGTTTTTACGGACATTTTCAACAAGTTACTTTTGAATTGCAATCACTATCGTAATATTAGCAGCTAACACATGCACACAGCATGACTGCACAAAGGGCATCAATTATACCAGTGCCCAAGAAGAGTAAGGTGACGTGCCTCAATGACTATCGACCAGTGGCACTAACGCCGGTGGTGTTGAAGTGCTTTGAGAGGTTGATCATGGAGCAAATCAACTCCTACCTCGACAAAAACCTGGGCCCACTGCAGTTCGCTTACCGACACAACAGATCAACGGTGGATGCGATTTCGCTGGCACTCCACTCCGCTCTAGACCACTTGGACAACAAAAACTCATATGTCAGGCTGTTATTCATCGATTACAGCTCGGCATTTAACACAATCATCCCCTCCAAGCTGGGTCTCTGCGCATCCCTCTGCAATTGGATCCTCGACTTCCTCATCCACAGACCATAGTCTGTTCGTATTGGTAGAAATGTGTCAGCCTCGATAACAATCAGCACGGGAGCACCTCAAGGCTGCGTGCTCAGCCCCCTGCTATACTCACTCTATACTCATGACTGCGTAGCCAGTCACAGTGCGAACTCCATCATCAAGTTCGCTGGCGACACCACTGTTGTGGGACGTATCACTGATGGGGATGAGTCAGAGTGTAGAAGAGAGATCGAGCAACTGTCCATATGGTGCCAGCGCAATAACCTGGCCCTCAACACCAGCAAAACCAAGGAACTGATTGTGGACTTTGGAAGGAGTAGGAGGGGGACCCACAGCCCCATTTATATCAACGGGTCGATGGTTGAAAGGGTCAAGAACTTCAAATTTCTGGGCGTGCACATCTCTGAAGATCTTTCCTGGTCCGAGAACACTAACGCAATTATCAAGAAAGCTCATCAGCGCCTCTACTTCCTGAGAAGATTACGGAGAGTCGGTTTGTCAAGGAAGACTCTCTCTAACTTCTACAGGTGCACAGTAGAGAGCATGCTGACCAGTTGCATCATGGCTTGGTTCGGCAATTTGAGCACCCTGGAGAGGAAAAGACTACAAAAAGTAATAAACACTGCCCAGTCCATCATCAGCTCCCCAGACTCAGCCGTCCAGCCTGAAGGTTTCTCCATCCATTGCATGGACCGTACACTGGCATCAGGGAAAGGGAGAGGCGGGGGTGCCTGCCTCATGGTCAACTCTGCGTGGTGCTCAGACGTGGCAGTTCTGTCTAACTCCTGCTCTCCGCACCTGGAACATCTGATGGGTGAAGTGCCGCCCCTTCTACCTACCGAGGGAATTCACCTCCATCATCCTGACCGCGGTTTACATCCCACCCCAGGCAGACATCCATCTGGCACTTGGGGGAGCTGCACGTTGTGGTCAACAAGCACCAGACGGCTTACTCCGAGGCGTTTACCACCATTGCTGGGGACTTCAACAAAGCCAACCTGAAGAAATCGCTCCCTAACTTCCACCAACATGTCTCCTGCAGCACCACTGCCACACGGCCATCAAAGACGCCTATCGCTCTATCCCTCGCCCTCACTTCAGAAAATCCGACCATTCAGCAATGCAGCTTCTTCCTGCAAACATGCAGCAACTGAAGAAAGCACCCCCAGAGGTGAGGACTGTACAGAGCTGGTCGGGGGAGGCAGAGGAACAACTCCAGGACTGCTTGGAGTCTGTAGACTGGGCAATGATCAAGGACTCGGCAATGGACGTGAATGAATACGCCACAGTCGTTACAGACTTCACAAAGAAATATGTGGAGGACTGCATTCCAACAAAAATCTTCCGAGTGTTTCCTAATCAGAAGCCTTGGATGAACCATGAGATCCTCATTCTTCTAAAGACCAGATCCCGGGCATTCAAGTCTGGCGATGCAGAGGTCTATAGACAATAGACAATAGACAATAGGTGCAGGAGTAGGCCATTCGCCCCTTTGAGCCAGCACTGCCATTCAATGTGATCATGGCTGATCATCCCCAATCAGTACCCCGTTCCTGCCTTCTCCCCATATCCCCTGACTCTGCTATCTTTAAGAGCCCTATCTCTTTCTCTTGAAAGTATCCAGAGATCCAGCCTCTAAGGCAGAGAATTCCACGTCCTCGTCTCCGTTCTAAATGGCTTACCCCTTATTCTTAAACTGTGGGCCCTGGTTCTGGACTCCCCCAACATCGGAAACAGGTTTCCTGCCTCTACATGTCCAAACCCTTAACAATCTTATATTAGATTCCCTCTCATCCTTCTAAACTCCAGAGTGTATAAGTCCATCCGTTCCATTCTCTCAGCATATGACAGTCCCACCATCCCGGGAATTAATCTTGTAAGAAGTCCAGATACTATAAGAAGTCCAGATACGACCTTGGTAAGGCCATCAGAAAGGCCAAAAGGGAGTTCTGCTCTAAGCTGGAGGATGAGACGGATGCAACCGTGGCAGGGCTTGAATGCCATCGCCTCCTACAAGGCGAAATCAGGAGGTGGCTCAAACGACAGCGAAGCATCACTCTCTGATGAGCTCAATGCGTTCTATGCATGGTTTGATAGGGAGAACACTGATGTGCCTTCCCAAGCCCCCATTCACCCTGAAGGTATAACAGTCACAGTCACAGAGGCCAACGAAAGAAGATCCTTCAGGGGGGGTGAACCCTCGGAAAGGTCCTGGACCTCATGGTGTACCCGGTCGAGTTCTCAAGACCTGTGCAGACCAACTGGCGGGAGTTTTTGCGGACATTTGCAACCTCTCACTTCTGAGGTCTGAGGTTCCCAGCAGGTTAAAGGGCATCAATAATACCGGTGCCCAAGAAGAGTAAGGTGACGTGCCTCAACTACTATCGACCAGTGGCACTAACGTCTGTGGTGATGAAGTGCTTTGAGAGGTTGGTTATGGTGCACATCAACTCCTACCTCGACAAGAACCTCGACCCACTACAGTTCGCATACCGCCACAACAGGTCAACGGTAGATGCAATTTCACTGGCTCTCCACTCCGCACTGGACCACGTAGACAATAAAAACACCTACGTCAGGCTGTTGTTTATAGACAACAGCTCGGTGTTTAATACCATCATCCCTTCCACGCTGGTTACCAAGATCACTGAACTTGCTCTCTGCGCATCCCTCTGCAATTGGATCATCATCCACAGACCACAGTCTGTTCGAATTGGCGGAAATACTTCATCCTCAGTAACAATTAGTATGGGAGCACCTCAAGGCTGCGTGCTCAACCTCTGGCTGTACTCACTCTATATCATTGACTGCATAGCCGGACATGGTGCGAACTCCATCATCAGGTTCGCTGACAACACCATTGTGATTGGACGAATCACAGATGGGGATGAGTCCGAGTATAGAAGTGAGATCGACCGACTGACCAAATGTTGCCAGCACAACAACCTGGCTTTCAACATCAGTAAAACCAAGGAACTGATTGTGGACTTTGGTTGGGGAAGGATGAGGACCCACAATCCTGTTCACATCAATGGTGGAGTGGGTCAAAAACTTAAAATTCCTGGGCATGCATATTTCCGAAGATCTTTCCTGGACCCAGCACCCTGATGCAATTATAAAGAAGGCACACCAGCGACTTCCTGAGAAGATTACGGAGATTCAGCATGTCGAAGAGGATTCTCCTAAACTTCTACAGGTGCACGGTAGAGAGCATTCTGACTGGTTGCACCGTGGCCTGGTTCGGCAACTTGAACGTCCAGGAGTGAAAAAGACTCCAAAAAGTTGTGACCACTGCCCAGTCCATCACCGGCTTTGACCTCCCACCGTTGAAGGGATCTATCATAGTCGTTGTTTCAAAAAGGCAGCTAAAATCATCAAAGACCCACTCCATCCTGGCCACAGACATATCTCACCACTGCCATCATATGGTAACCCATTCATTCCTGGGATCATTCTTGTAAACCGCTGCTGGTCCCTATCCAGAGCCAACACATCCTTCGTCAGATATGGTGCACAAATTTGCTCCCGAAATTCCAAATGTGGCCATACCAGCGCCTTATCGAGCCTCAACGTTACATCCCTGTTTTTGTATACAAGCCCTCTTCAAATATATGCTAGCATTGAGTTTGCTTTCTTTACTAATAATTCAACTTGCGAATTAACTTTTTGGGAATCCTGCACCAGCACTCCCAAGTCCCTTTGCACCTCTGATTTCTGGATTCTCATCCCATTTAGAAAATAGCCTATGCCTCTATTGCTACTATCAAAATGCATGACTCCACACTTTGCTACACTATATTCCATCTGCCACTTCTCTGCCCACCCTCCCAACTTGTTTAAGTGCTTCTGCAGAGTCCTTGTTTTCTCTACACTTCCAGCCCCTCCACCTATTTTCGTATCATCAGCAAACTTTGCCACAAAGTCTTCAATCCCCTCGTCCAAATGGCCTTATAAGGACAAAGTAAATCTTATCTTCAGCCAAAACTATAGAACCATTAAAAGCTCAGTTCAAATATTCCTATAGTGCACAAAATGAGCCCGGCCCTATCCTCCTTTAATTTGCAGTCAAAGATAAAGAAAACAAGTGAGCTGTATTAAGGGCTGATCTGAGATTATTTATTTTACAGTGCCACTGAGAATAAAATACTCCTATTTCTTTCCTTAACTATTTTTGTGTTTCCTTCCTTATACTTAATTATGTTTTACTTCCTTCGCCAGTTGTTATCCTTTTGTGTTATCATTAATGTCAACTTGATGGTGGAGGTAGAGGGGAAGGCCAGAACAAATCAGGGCATCCAAAAGATAACCTCAGGAAGGGTGGAGTCCACAATGGCCTATTGTTGGCTGGGGAAGATGTGCTAACTCCTCAACTTCTCTCTTCCCCCCCTTCCCCACTCCAGTTGTCCCACAAGTTCCACTGTCCGCATCCTTGTATCCCTCTCGTTAGCACATCTTCCCCAGCCAACAATAGACCATTATGGACTCCACCCTTCCTGAGGTCATCTGTTGCTGGCCCTGAGTTGTTCTCGCCTCCCCCCCCCCCCCCCCCCCCCTCCCCCCCCCCCTCCCCTATCACTATCTTTCAGTCTGAAGAAGGGTTCCGGTTTGAAACGTCACCTATTGCTTTTCTCCAGAGATGCTGCCTGACCCGTTGAGTTACTCTAGCATTTTGTGTCTATCTTCAGTAAAAACCAGCATCTACCCTCCCTTCCTACACACCATTAATTTCAATACTAGGTTCTGAAATATGTTTCAATATTAGATTTTTTTAAATCCTCAGGCGACAAGGAGGTGTCAAAATGATAGAAGGGCTGGCAGATCTTGGTGGCAGCTAAGAAATCAGGTTAACATTGTGTGGCATAGACAAAACAAAATAAACAGTTGAATAACAATTAAGATAGCATTGCACTACACTGCACAACTGACATCTGGACCACACAGTTGAATTTCTGAATTACATGCATTTTTCTATGATTATGACAATGCCAATGAAGGCAGACAGAAAGCATTGCATATTATGGTGGTATTTAACCAAATGCTTCAGATTACATTCTGGCTTTGTTTCTTTGAATTATTCAAAGCAATCATAACTTTTACACTACATACACCTTTTTATCCTGAGGAAGTTCCTTAGAAATGAGGATTACTTAAGGGGCTGTCCCACTGTACGAGGAAATTCAAGAGTTCTTCCGAGTTTAAAAAAAAATCAAACTCGTGGTAGAATGTACGTAGCAGCTATGTCGGAGCTCGGGACGTCTCTTAGCGCCTCGTAACGCTAACGGCAGGTGCATGAGAAACGCGGTAAGCTCGTGAAGACTCGTGCAGATTTTTCAACATGTTGAAAAATGTCCACGAGAGCCCCGAGTACCTATGAGCGGCTATTACCGTAATTCTCCGAGTTCGAATCAGGGGAAACTCGGGAGAACTCTTGAATTAGATCGTACAGTGGGACAGCCCTTTACTTCCACTTGCGTACTCTGGGTCCTCCAAGGTTTCCAGTACCATCCAGGGTAGTCCTCCACTTGGGCATGGGACAGAGGTTTCCAGATGTCAGTGAGGATGTTACATTATTTTCAGAAAACTTTAAGAACATTCTTGAATGATTTCTGCATGTCATCAAGTAGACTTGTTTATTGGCAGAGCTGGGAAGAGAATGCCTGCTTCAGGAGTCTGCTACCAAGCACACAAACAACATGGGCTACCAAACAGAACTGAATAAGGCCTCAATGCAGGGATCATTGCTTAACTTTCCAACGGACTTGGACGGGTGTGGATATTTTTAAGGCAGTAATAGATTGATTTATGATTAGTACGGGTGTCCTCCATCACACACTGGTCAACCTGAGGAGCACCTTCAGCAACAGACTGGTTCCACCAAGATGTAGTCCAGAACGCCACAGGAGATCCTCTTTCCCTGTGGCTATCAAACTGTAAATTCCTCCCCCTTCTGTTGTGTGATAGAATGACTCCCCTCCCTCCCCTCCCCAAATCTTTGGACATCCCCAATCCTTTCCACTCGTCACTTTAATTTCATGTTTCATGCATTTTGTGTTTTATGATTGTTGGCAGATCAATTTCCCTCCTGGGATAAATAGTTATATCATAATCGTATCGCACCGGGTCAGGGGTTATGGAGAGAAGGCAGGAGAATGGGGTTAGGAGGGAGAGATAGATCAGCCATGATTGAATGGAGTAAACTTGATGGGCCGAATGGCCTAATTCTGCTCCTATCGTTTATGACCTTATGACCATAAGATTTTACAGAGACAGTGTTGGCGTCATTCCAGTGCCTTGAGGTGCCTGCTGTAGCTAGTTCAAGTCTCAGAAGCACCAAGGAGGTCAGGGATCACTGCTGCCATGTGAATCTTTGGTTTTATGGCAGGTATAGCATGGAAACAGGTCCTTTCGCCCACCGAGTTCACGCCAACCATCGATCACCCTTTCATACTAGGTCTATGTTGTCTCATTTTCTGATCCACTCCCTTACAGAGGCCATTAACCTCCAAACCCACATGTCTTTGGGGTGTGGGAGAAAACCAAAGCACCCAGAGAAAATCCACCCATTCACTGGGAGAACATGCTAACTCCACACAGACAGCACCCAAGGTCAGGATTGAACCCAGCTGTCTAGTGATGTGAGGCAGCAAGTCTACCAGCTGCACCACTGTGCCACACTAAACATTATTTGCTTATAAGATGTTAACTTCTGAACTCTTTAATCCTTGATTTATTTAGTTACTTGAAATTAAACTCTGTAAATGTTATAGTGGGTCAAGGTTTTTGGATGCTTCCTTCCAGGTCATGGCATTGAATATAAAAGTCAAGAGGTCTTGTTGCAGCTTTATAGGACTTTGATTAGGCCAGATTTAGAATATTACATGCAGTTCTGGTCACCCCATTATAGGAAGGATGTGGGGGTTTCGGAAAGTGTGCAGAGGAGATTTACCAGAATGATGCCTGGTTTAAGAGGTACAGGGTGACATTGGACTGTTTTCTCTGGAACACCCAAGGTTGAGGGGAGACCTGATAGAAGTATATAAAATTATGAAAGGCAAAGATAGGAAAGACAGTCAGAATCTTTATCCCAGGATGGAAACATCAATACTAGAGGTCATAGCTTTAATGTACTGTTTGTTGGGCACAGTTTGAAGGAGGTGTGTGGGTCATGTATTTTACTTGGAGGGCGGTGAGTACTAGTAACATAATGCCGGGGATGATGGTTGAGACAGATACGATAGTGGAATGTAAGAGACGTCTGAATAGGTACATGGATATGTGGGGCATTAAGTGATATGGATTATGTGCAGGCAAATAAGAATTGGTCTTGCCGTCATGTTTGGCGCAGATATTGTGAGCTGAAGGGCCTGTTCTTGTGCTGTACTGTTCTATGCTCTATGTTCATGATATATAGGAGTGACCTTAGTTCTGGAGTGTAGGCAACATAGATTCAATAGTTCTGAAATAGGCTTCATCCTAGCAGGAGGTTTATTGGAGCTAAGCTGCAAAACTGTGGAAAGAAAGGTTGAAAAACGTGTCAGCACAATGTTTAGCACAGGTCTCCTCAGACCTGTGTCTCTTATGGATGCATCATTTAGGATGTCGTTTGAAAGTCACAAAGACGCAAGGGTATGATGGAGAAAAATCTTGGTGGACATCCATATTTGAAGGGAGAGCTTCACAATCACACCCAATTGCAAATATACTGTGTTTTATCTCAATTTCCAGGAGTGGATCATTGTTGCATCCTATAAACACTTGTAGATCTGCTCCCAATTAGGAATACCCCTGCATATATGTGTCCAGCCAATTTCACAATTTAAAACGCTGCACTGGAGATTAACCGGAACAATAAGCATGAGTACTTGTTCAGAATTCACTCGACACAACGGCATGAAAATAGAAAACACCAGTGCCCTCGGGGTATGAGGTACAAATTGCCAATTTAACACCAGTGGAACTCTCGTCTAAGCAGCTGCCAACAACTGTTACCGAATAATTGCACGTTCAGCGTGGTCTCTTTGCAAGATCAGCCCTACAGGCACAACTATGTAAATAATGTTTGTAATCCTCAGCCAGCCTACGGACAGGAAAAAGAACAACCTGGTATCTCACCTCAAATTGCACAATAAAAGTAATTAGCAAGATGGGAACGCTATTTCAGTTCAAATTAAAGCCACAGTAGAATCGTGAAGAACTGTTTGAAAGTGTATTCAATATCCCGGTGCTGTGTGAACCAGCACTGCAACATTTCAACCCACTCAGACAAATGATTTTGTTAAACTATATTTTTATATATTTGATGAAGGATTTGTCTTTTCGATATTTGCATTCCGCTTTTACATCTCTGTTACATAAAAGGAAATTAGCTGCCAGCGCAATAAGAATTTCTTAATCTTTGTACGCCCTTATTGATGACATTAATAATGTAATGCTGTGGAGATTATATTAGTTGGTCAAAATTAATCATAATGCAATGCTGAATGCTTTTGGTTTATAACAGCACAGTGTTTGGGGAAAGGAAAAGGATTGCTTAACAACCAACAGTTGCCCTTTGGCAAAATAATGATTCATGTGTTAAATTTTTCATGAATTGCATTCAGAACCATTTCAGCTAATGGAATATTGAGAGTCTAACCACCTAACTAGTAGTTCCACTCTGTAATATTCGGGTTCTTGATGTACAGCAAATTAAATGTCATGTTTGCCAGGATATATTTTCTCAATTTATTGATAAATGTAATCTCATTTATCACCATCACACAATACCCTATTTGAATGTTTCAGAACAAAAAGGAATGAGGTTGGTTAACAGTTCTAATGAGAGCAGGCGTACTTATGACTGCACCGCCAGTAGGAATCGCCAGCCTAAGTGACGTGTACAACTCAAAAAGCAAGAGCAACAGTGTTTGCAGAGATAGACGCAAAAAGCTGGAGTAACTCAGCGGGAAAGTCAGCATCTCTGGAGAGAAGGAACGGGTGAAGTTTCGGGTCGAGACCCTTCTTCAGACTGGTTAGGGATAAGGGAAATGAGAAATATAGATGGTGATGCGGAGAGATAAAGAACAATGAATGAAAGATATGCAAAAAAGTAACAAAGATAAATGAAGCAGGCCATTGGTAGCTGTTTGTAGGGTGGAAATGAGAAGCTAGTGCGACTTGGGTGGGGGAGAGATGGAGAGAGAGGGAATGCCGGGGCTACCTGAAATGAGAGAAATCAATATTCACAGGGTCTTACCAGTCTGAAGAAGGGTCTCGACCCGAAACGTCACCTATTCCATCTTTCCAGAGAAGCTGCCTGACCCGCTGAGTTACTCCAGCTTTTTGTGCCTACCTTCGGTTTAAACCAGCATCTGCAGTTCCTTCTTCCACACTTTGCAGGGTGTACTTTGCCAAAATAATCTAGTCTGGATTCCAACGACTCCCTCAGTGGAATAACCAAAAGCCTCATGACATCTGTCTCACTCGAACTTAGCACAAGTATGCCACTGTGTATATAGAAAACCAGCCTGGCCTCCATCAGGAGACAAACAGATAGCCCAGGCAACTTGATGGTCAAAAAGGATGCAGATTTCTGGAAAGGCCTAATTGGCATGGAGTCAGCATAGTTAATTCAAATGTAGCCATCCTTCTGACAATACATGGAGGACAACTTTGTTCTGTCCACCAGGGAGATGGGCGTCAGATCTCATGGTCACAGCCCTGCTCCAGTTTCTGATGCCTGTAATGGGGTTGATCACTATAGATATGACTAGACTCTCCCACTAGTGTAAGCATCCTCTCCACATCCACTCTCTCCAGGCCTTTCATTATTCAGTAAGTTTCAATAAGGTCCACCCTCATCCTTCTAAACTCCAGCGAGTACAGGCTTTGTGCCATCAAATGCTTATCATATGTTAACCCAATCATTCCTGGGATCATTCTCCAATGCCAGCACATCCTTCCTCAGGTATGGGGCCCAAAACTGCTCACAGTACTCCAAATGAGGTCTGACCCGTGCCTTATGAAGCCACCGGTGCAGCAGTTAGTGCTGCTGCTTCAATGTGCCAGGTTTGAAGCTGACGTCAGGTGCTTGATAGCAGTTAGCCTCAGATGAGTGCAAGTGTTTTCTCCGGACTCTCCAATTTCTCCCCACATCACATATGTGATATGCTGGTAAATTAATTGGCAACATTATTGGCTGCAATAAATCACCCCTTAGTCCAGGTTATCAGCAATAAAGAATCAAAGGAGAACCGCTGAGTATATGCTGGGAAAAAAAATTGCAGAGGTAAAAAGAATAAAGGAGAGGAGGGATAGACAAATGATTTGTTCTTCTGGGAGTCAGCGTGGATCCCCTGGGCTGAATAACATCCTTCTGTGCAATAATAAGTATAAATCACTGGAAGTCTCAAACTCAAGTAAAAGCATTTCACCACAGTATAAGAAATACCGGTCTTTTGTTAGCTGCTGAAAGTCCCTCATCAGGACTTCTGCAGAGCCACTAGTATTTCAATTACCAGCCTCCTATAAACGTGGGTAGGCAAAGCCAGATACAAGTCAAGCAATGGTTTGCTGTAAATTACTTTGGTCTGTGGTTGAATTTCATCTGCAGCTCTTTAAATTTCCTGTCTCTTTTTGATTAGAATCAGATGAGAGGAGATGTTTTCCATTGATGGAGACTGTGAGATGAAGAAAGGGCAGGAAGGTGTCTAAAGAAGGGTCGCATCCCAAAACGTCACCCATTCCTTCTCTCCAGGGATGCTGCCAGTCCCGCTGAGTTACTCCAGCTTTTTGTGTCCATGTAATCTAAGAGTTGTCTCTCAGATTGGAAGAGTTATCGACTTGACCTGACTACCTGCAGTTTCAAAGAGCTTTTAACTTTTTATTTTACAAATATTTATTTACACTGCATTTAAAAAGCACTTCACTGCTGTTTGCGGTGGAGTGGTCCTTGTCCTAACAATCCTCTTTACGAGATAAATTATAGCTTCAGTCTTCATTCCTAAAATGAATAATGTCCTGGAGTCATCAAATAACCACAGTGCAAATTGCTTTTTCTTATTTACCTTGTCAAAACCCCATATAATTTTGAACATCTCTTTGCGTGTAACCTTTGCTGTTCGAAATAAAACTCGTCAATTTATCCAGTTGTTTCTGATAATTGAATTTTCTCCATGAACATCTGCCCATGAATGCTGTAGTTTCCTGATGTGCAGAAGGAGTCACCTCTTTGGTGACCCTCGGACTATCCTTGATTGAACTTTGCTGGCTTTACCTTGCACTAAACGTTATTCCTTTACCATGTATCTAAACACTGTCAGTGGATCGATGGTAAACATGTATTGTCTTACTGCTGACTGGTTAGATCTGTTTTTGATTAGAATCAGATGAAACTGTTCCTTGGTACACGTGACAATAAACTCATCCGAACTGAGTGGATAGCACTTTGGCTGCCCTGGATAAAGGTGCAACCTTGTTAGATCAATTTGGCAAATGTTAGGGAATACTTCCAGCCCCCGGCCACTTACTCAAAAATGTTTTTTTTTAAAGATGCAGCATGGAAACAACCCTTCGGCCCTTCAAGTCCCCGTCATAAAGTCATAGGGTCATAAGGAGTTGGAATATAATTAGGCCATTTAGCCCATCAAGTCTACACCGTCATTCAATCATGTCTGATCTATCGCTCCCTCCTAACCTTATTCTCCTGCCTTCTCCCCATAACTTCTAGCACCTGTACTAATTAGACGTCGACTATTGATAACCCATTCACACTACTTCTATGTTATCCCACTTTCCCATCCACTCCCTACACATCAGGGGCATTTTTGTTTCACAAATGTAAATTAACCTGTAAACCTGTACGTCATTGGAACGAGGGAGGAAGCTGCAACCCCTGCTGGAAACCAATGTCGTCACGGGGAGAACGTGCAAACTACACGCAGACAGCACCCAAGGTCGGGATTGAACCTAGGTCACCGGTGCTATGAAGCAACAACTCTACCAGCTGCGCCCATTGTATTACACTAGGGTAATGTTATTTTAGCCCCTGCAGAGTTTGGCACTGTGACCTCCACGTGGACCTTTCTTGAACTTAGGGTCTTCTTGTGGGGATTGCACTTCAAAAATAATTAATTTCAAGGATAATTGCTTATTGAAAGACCAAAGTTCAGAATAGCAAGATCCTCCTAAATATTGCATGAGCATCTATGATAGGGTAGGGTGGGGTGAAGACAGGCAGAGCGATAGTGATAGAAGACTCATTAGATCACGGGACATAGAGGAGATTCTGTGGCAACAAACAGGACTCCCGGAAGGTGTGTTGTATTCCTGGTGCCAGGATCCAGGATGCCTCGGAGTAGCTGCAGAACATTTTCAAGGGGGAGGGTGAAGCAGACGTAACTGTGTACATTGGCACAAATGGCAGATCAGTAAAATGATCAGGTCCCGCAGAGTGAATCTGGAGAGTTAGGCATCAGGTTAAAAAGCAGGACCTCATGACTAATGATCTCTGGATTACACCAGGTGCCATGTGCTGGTGAGGGTAGGACAGATGAATGCATGGCGGCAAACTCGATGCTGGGGGCTAGGATTCAGATTTTTAGGCAATTGGGATATTTTCTGTGGCATAGGTGACCTGCGCAGATGGTTGAATTGAACCTTAACTAAAAAGAGCTAATAATCTGGTGGGCAGGTTTGCTAGCACTACTCAAGAGAGATCAAACTTGATCAGCAGGGGATGGGATCTAATGCTGTAGTAAGCCAAGGGGGAGGCTGCAGATCAGTACAGAAGTCAATGACGCCAGGTTCAGTAGACAGGGCAAGCAGGAGCTTGGCAGGGAGCAAGGAAAGAAGGTTGGATTAAATTGTACTTCTCCAATGATGGAGGCCTGTCAGGTAAGGCTGATGGGCTCAGGGTGTAGTTAATACATGCGACTGGGACATTATAGCCATTACAGAAACCAGGCTAAAGGAGGGGCAGGACTGGCAGCTTATTGGTCAAGGGTGCATTTGTTACAGGTGGGAGTAAAAGAGGAGGGGGGGGGGGGGGTTGCTTTATCAATTAAAGAGAACCGCAGCAGAATTCTGAGATGTCATTATTAAGGATGGTCAAGTGAGTTGAGAAACAAAAAAAAGGGATGAAAAACATTTTGGCTTGTACATTGGGACCTCAAATAGTCATCGGAATTTAGAAAAACAAATATATGCTGGGAGATTGCAGACAGCTGCAAAATCGGGTAAATGCACAGTCTGTTTCTCAGTCAGGTTGGAGAAGCAAGACCTTGAAGCCATAAGAAAATGAATTAATAGGAACCTGAGGGGCAACACATAGATAGAAAGACTTGCTGCCAGAGGAAGTACAGTAGTTGAGGCAGATACAGTAACACATTTAAAATACAATTGGATTGATACATCGATAGGAATGGTTTAGAGAAATATGAGCCAAGCAAAGGCAAATGAGACTAGCTTAGATGGGGCATCATGATATTGGATGAGTTGGGTCAAAGGGCCTATTTCCATGCTGGGTGACATTATAACACTGATTTTCTTTTAAACCAGTGAGAGGGAACTCTCACAGAAGCATTATAAAGTGGCAACATTGCTGCTTAAAATAGCCTCCTTTGATTACAGCAGGAGACGAGGAGAAATCTTATGGAATTCGCAGGTTGAAGCTTGTATCGTCCAGTAAGTAGTAAGTAAGTCGCAGAAATCTGCGCCCGTGATTAATGATATGCTAACAATTGAATTCTTCTGGTGCTCCAAAGATCCTTCACACCGAATTACGTTTAAACTATGTCATATTCTCAGAATGTAGAGATTTCATCTTTCACCCCAAGGACCGTCAATTCCATTTGCTACTCGGTCACCTCAACTATAATTAAGTGAGCGTCTAGTGCATAAAGTGGGTTGGGGACACACAGTCTGTTTGCCAGCATCTCTGACCAGTAGGCATAAATCTTTATTATTATCACCTACAAATCATAGAGCTGCTGAGCCAGGTTTCAATGGATGAAGAATTAATATCATCCCTGGGTACTCCTGGCCATGGGTAAACTAAACTGTGGAGACAGGTGAGCAATAATGGCTGACACAAATATCTTACTGCCATTGATATTCATATGATGAATTGTACATAGAAATTACACGCAGTGCCAAATGGAGATATGTTGAGACAAGGATGAGTTCAACTTGATCATGCCAATCAGCTATTCATGATGAAGCCCAGAAACAATATGTGGATATCACACATGTTCCGAACAGTTTTGTAAACTAGCATGGACTTCCAAATTACTTATTGCCAAAATACATTGGGCTACAGGATATTCGGGATACTATGACTTTTGTTAATATAACCTTGGCAATTAGTGTTCGAAATTTCAAATGCAATTATTATGGGCCTGTCCCACTTACGCGACTTTTTCGGCGACTGCCGGCACCCATCATAGGTCGTTGCAGGTCGGCGAAAATTTTCAACATGTTGAAAATTCTGCGGCGACCAGAAAGACGCTACGACTCTTTGGGCGACTGAGGAGACTGCTCACGACCACAAGGGCGACATGTCACGGGGTGAAGCCTGTATGGTCGTGAGTAGTCGCCCAAAGAGTCGTGCCTTGTTCTGGTCGCCGCTAGATTTTCAACATGTTGAAAACTTTCGGAGACTTGCATCGACCAATGACAGGTGCCGGCAGTTGCCGAAAATGTCGCGTAAGTGGGACAGGCCCATTAACCTTGTTTTCATTTGGTAACTGCCATCATTTAAAAAATAAATCTGTATATTATTTGCCTGGAAAGATAGAACATAGAAAGCACAGGATAATATAATACCTTTAATCAATACAATGATTTTGGCAAAGGAACTTGTTCGGTTTACTGAACAAATAGGAGGCCGGAGATACTACAGATACCGGAATCCGGAGCAAAAAAAAAGCAAACAAGTTGCATAGCGAGTCACCCTTATGTACTGTGGTGTTTGGACTTTGTTTCACAGTATTTCCAACTCTCAGTGGTGGCAATTTATTTCACCTGTTTATTTGTAGTGTATCCATCTTCTTTCAGCTGCCTTCAATTACCTACCTAGACATATTGCACTTCTGGTTTTCTTGTTCAGCGAAAGCCCCCAACATATTTATTTATGATTTGTACAGCAGATGTGATTACTTGATTTGAAACAAGACTCATGAGCCTGTCATGGTACAGCTTTATGAATCCCATCTTCTGGACTGTATTAGATCCAAGGTGTGACATCTTTCTGGCAAACTACATTATATCTCTCTTCACATTCCCAATCTGTCAGCTGCACGGTATCCCAGCTGCACGGAGGCGGAGAGGAGAGCTCTTCAGTGCGTCGTCCACAGAGCGCAGAAGATTATTGGGACACCGCTACCAGCCTTGGAGGGCATCTACTACACACGGTGCCTCAGGAAGGCCGTCAGCATCCACAAAGACTCCTCACACCCTTGTAATAGTCTGTTCGAACTCCTACCGTCCAGCAGACGTTACAAGGCCTTCTACGCCCGCACCTCCAGACTCAGGAACAGCTTCATCCCCAGAGCTATCGCTGCTCTGAACGGGCCCTGCTGAGTGCCCCCCCCTCCCACCCCCATGAACTGTCTCCCTTGGATGGTCACGTCGCACATCAACCCGGCACAGACATATTTGCACTTTAAACTGTTTTACTGTTTCACTGTCCTTTTTTATAAATCATGTTTCTCGGGGTATCTACATTTTATTAGTTGTTTAAGTTATGACATCGGATGGAAGCTGCATACCAAATCTTGTTGCACATATGTGCAATGACAATAAAATATTATTATTATTATTATTATTATTATTATTATTATTATTATTATTATTATTATTATTATTATTATTATTATTATTATTATTATTATTATTATTATTATCTTCAAAAGCAAAAAAGGACACAATGTTCTGGAGTAATCAGCAAGTCAGTCACCATCTGTGGAGAACACACATAGGTGACATTTCAGGTCCTTTTGTTTTGTCCCTTTGTGTCCCTTTGTGTATTAACCAGCATCTATAATTTTGGCTTCTACCTTCAAGAGCATCTCCTGGCAGTTTTCAACAAAGACACAAGGAACTGCAGATGCTGGTTTACAAAAAAGACCTAAAGTGCTGGAGTATCCCAGTAGGTCAGGCAGCGTCACTGGAGAATGTGGATAGGTGACATTTAGGGTTGGGAATCCTCTTCAGCCTTCAGTGTAATCTTGTGCAGCAGCTCATGGTTTATTAGTTTCAACTGCAACTGCTTGAGGTTGTTCAGTTGCTCTGAGAGGCTTATTGCACATTGGTCATGAATCAAGTTGAAACACCAATGATTGCCCATGCAATGATATCTTCACGTAGATACCTGCTACAGCTAGAGAAACAGTTGCGTTACAGCTCGATAGACCCAGGTTTGACCCTAATCTTCAATGCTGTATGTGTATAGTTTGCTTGTTCTTCCTGTGGTTTGCTGGGTTTCATCTAGATCCAGTTTTCCTCTCAAATGCCAAAAGAATGCAATTGGAAGGTTAATTGCCACTGCTAATTGCCCATGTTATGTATATGAGAGATAGAATAAAGCCGTAGAGAAACAGATCACATAAACAGGTCCTTTGGCCCATCGTGTCCAGGCTGACCATTGTACTTGCCTATACTGATCCCATTCACCCACATTTGGCCCATTGCCTTTTTGTCTTAGTAATTCGATTGCATTGCTAGATTCTTCTTAAATTCTGTGAGGATCTGACTCCATCAGCACCTCAGACAGCACATAGAAACATAGAAACATAGAAAATAGGTGCAGGAGTAGGCCATTCGGCCCTTCGAGCCTGCACCGCCATTCAATATGATCATGGCTGATCATCCAACTCAGTATCCTGTACCTGCCTTCTCTCCATACCCCCTGATCCCTTTAGCCACAAGGGCCACATCTAACTCCCTCTTAAATATAACCAATGAACTGGCCTCAACTACCTTCTGTGGCAGAGAATTCCACAGATTCACCACTCTCTGTGTGAAACATTTCAGTTCAGTTCCAGTTTCCAAGCATCTTTGTGCCCTGTCTAAGATCCGCTCTAGACCTCCTACCTTATCACGCCCTCTTAATTTTGACACTCTCAACACGGGAACAAGATTTTTACTATCTGCACTATCCACACCTTCATAATTTTGTATGCCTCTATCAGGTCACCCCTCAGCATCCTCAGCTCCAGGTAAAGTATCCGATGGAATAAAAGGAGTTAGGGTAAAATTGGATAAATTGAATTGAATTGAATGGAATACTTTATTGTCACATGTGACAAGTCACAGTGAAATTCTTTGCTTGCATACCCACGTAAAGGGCGTTGACAAAGCTACAAAGTATCCCGTGCCAGGTTCTCCTTTGTTCTACCTTCAAGTCAAGTCAAGTCAAGTTTATTCGTCACATACACATACGAGATGTGCAGTGAAATGAAAAGTGGCAATGCTCGCGGACTTTGTGCAAAAGGACAAACAAACAAACAACCAAACAAACTACAAACAGAATCACATATTCTTTTACATATTAAATATTGTGGGCGGATGGAAAAACTTCAGTAAAGTTAGTGAGATAGGAGTTTACAGTCCGAATGGCCTCTGGGAAGAAACTCCTTCTCAACCTCTCCGTCCTCACAGCATGGCAACGGAGGCGTTTGCCTGACCGTAGCAGCTGGAACAGTCTGTTGCAGGGGTGGAAGGGGTCTCCCATGATTTTATTGGCTCTGGAGTTGCACCTCCTGATGTATAGTTCCTGCAGGGGGGCGAGTGAAGTTCCCATAGTGCGTTCGGCCGAACGCACTACTCTCTGCAGAGCCTTCTTGTCCTGGGCAGAGCAATTCCCAAACCAGGTGGTAATATTTCCAGACAAGATGCTTTCCCCTCCCTCACGGGGGTTCCCCCACGCCGGGTCCTCCATTGTTCTTCTTGGATAGTCAGCAAGGGTTGGTGAGCTAACGGTCCTGTTTCCATGCTGTACCTTTCTCCAAGTCTATGATTCAATGCATTTGATGTGTGTTCCTTCCACCGAAATGACATGTTTTGGCAGCAAGTACATTGTTTGCGACTGGTGCTCTGAATTTGACCTTGCCTGTATCCCAGCACGCTCCCTCTAACGCACTCCGTGGACTTTCGATGTCCTCTCAATTGGGCATTCTTTGTGGAAACAATTTTCCAATCCATATTCTGCACACTTTTTTCTCATGCTCAGGGCATATTTTTTCAGCCAGTCTTTTGTACAATCCACAGTATGAGATAGAAGGTGATCATTCAACTCAACACATCTATGCCAGCCCTAAGGGCAATCCATTTCCGTCCGTTTTATTTCTCTCGAACACATTGTTCCACATATACCCATTAGCACTTCACTGATTCTCCTGCCACTGAACAACACTAAGTGCCATTCAGAGTGGTTAATTAACCCAATAACTGCATACCTTTGGAATGCTGGAGAAACTGGAGCACCAGGAAGAAACTCACATGGTCATGAGGAGAACTTGCAAGCTCCAGACCGACAGCGCTGAAGGTCAGATTTGAATCCAAGTGCTGGAGCACAGAAATGATTTAGGTACAGAATCTAACTAGAGCTGTTTTAGTTACAGAATCATACAGTGTGACACAGAAACGGAGCCTTCTGTCTTCTGTCTGCACCAACCATCAATCACCCAACTGTTTGTACTTGCCCCTGTTTGCCCCTTGCTCACACTTCACTGCATGGAACTCCTATGTATCATCCAACACATGCTGCTAACTCTGCTCTGGATAGCTCTGCAACTTTGTATGGCTGCAAATGCTTTTCTATAGCTCTATCTCACATGATAGCTAAGATAAGGGAAGTATTACAGTACATGACAGGTTCCTTTAGGACCATTAATGGACCAAGGGATCTTGAGTGCAATTCCATAACTCCCTGAAACGGGCAACACAAGCAGATGAGGTGGTAAGGAAGGCATACATACGCCTTGCTTGCCTTCATCGGTCGGGGCATTGAGTATAAAAGTGATATAGTTATGTCACTGCTGTATAATCTTTGATTAGGCTTCATTTGGAGTTTTGTGTGCAGTTCTGCTTCCTGCACTACAGGATGTGCGGACTTTGCAGAGGGTGCAGATGTTCGTAAGATCTTGTGATAGGAGCAGAATTAGGCCATTCGGCCCATCAAGTCCACTCCGCCATTTAATCATGGCTGATCTATCTCTCCCTCCTAACCCCATTCTCCTGCCTTCTCCCCATAACCCCTGACTCCTGTACTAATCAAGAATCAATTCACCAGGATGTTGCTTGAATTGGAGAGTATTAGCTGTAAGAGATGTCATTGAATCATAGAGTTATACAGGACTGTAACAGGCCTCAATTTATCCATGCTGACCAAATGACCATCTAAGATATGCCATTTGGTTGGACAAACCTGAATTCTTTTCTCTGGAATCTTAGAGGATGAAAGGAGAGCTGATACAAGTATAAAAAAAATTATAAGAGGCATTGGTGGATCAGATAGTCAAAATCTTTTATCCCAGAATAGAAATGTCAAATATTAGGCGGCATAGGTTTAAGATGAGAGAGGTAAGTTTAAAGGAGATGTGTGAAGCAAGTTTTTATTTTATCCTAACAGGTAGGTGCCTGGTACACTTTGTTCCGAGGGATATAAGCAGATATAAAAGTGACATTTAATAGGGATTTCAAAAGCCACATGAATGTGCAAGGAATAGAGGGATATGAATCACGTAGGAGCAGATAGAGTCATAGAGTGATACAAGGCCCTTTGGCCCAACTTGCCCACACCAGCCAACATGTCCCAGCTACACTAGTCCCACCTTTTGGTCTATATCCCTTCAAACCTGTTCTATCAATGTACCTGCTGAATTGTTTCTTAAATGTTAGGATAGTCCCAGCCTCAACTACCTCCTCTGGCAGCTTGTTCCATACACCCACCACCCTTTGTGTAAAAAAGTAACCTGTCAGATTCCTATGAAATCTTTTCCCATTCATCTTAAACCTATGTCCTCTGGTCCTCGATTCACCTACTCTGGGCAAGAGGCTCTGTGCATCAACCCGATCTATTCATCTCATTATTTTATACACCGTTATAAGATCACCCCTCATCCTCCTGCGCTCCAAGGAATAGAGTCCCAGCCTGCCCCAACCTCTGTCTAAAGCTTAGACCCTCTAGTCCTGGCAACATCCTCGTAAATCTACTCTGTACCCTCTCCAGCTTGACAACATCTTTCCTATAACACGATGCCTAGAACTGAACACAATGAGTTTAGTTTAATCCAATATTATGATTGGCACAGTCGTCATGAGCTGAAGGGACTGTTCCTGTGCGGTATGTCCTATATTCCATGTTGTTGCCTTCGGCTGAACTCCCAGTTTGCACAAATAATCTAATCTTGAGAGTCACTCTTCCAAGTTAGTGAAACTATAATTAGCTGCTGCAATTATCTGTGAACAATCTCCAGTCAAGCAAAAAAATGCCAAAGTATTCTCCCTTCTCCAGGGTGGGCGTAATGAACCGGTAACAGCCAAGTGTTTTGTTTCTAGATGTGTTTAAATGCGTTTGTGATGCATCAAATTCAGTTTCTCAGGTCTCATTTAAGGGTTTTTAAAGTATGACACAAATCCCTTCCCTGTTGACCAGTGAGACACAATAACGTCTGTGCTTTCACTGCTCCAGTTGTCCTCGGTAGACAGCTCAATAGAGTATTAGCTCTTCACTTTGTTAACTCTATCTCTAAACTACTTATTTGCTTGTAAATCTACTGGCACATCATACTTTATATGTTCTTTCATTTACCATCTCTATTGGATCACAATGCTCACTGTTGCTCAACACAGGATGGCGTAATGGCGCAGCTGGTAGAGCTGCTGCCTCACCGCACCAGAGACCCAAGTTCAATCCTGGGTCTGAATCCAAGTTCAATTCGGGTGCTGTCTTTGTGGAGTTTGCACATTCTCCCTGTCACTGCAAAGGGTTTCCTTCAGGTGCTCTGGTTTCCTCCCTTATCGCAAGAATGTGTGGGTTTCTAAGTTAATTGGCCTCTGTTAATCTGCCTTCTGTTAATCTGCCTTCTGTTAATTGGCCTCTGTTAAATTGCAGGGAATGGATGAGAAATTGGAATAACGTGGAACTAGAGTGAACGGGTGATTGATGGTTGGCGTGGACTCGATGGGCCGATGGGCCGTTTCCACGCTGTATCTCTAAACGAAACAAATCATATCCAATGGCAGCTTGACAAAAAAGGATTAAAATACAGGTGCACAACCTTTTATCCGAAAGCCTTGGGACCAGACATTTTTTGTAATTCGGAATTTTTCGGCTTTCGGAATGGAAGATTTTTAGCGTAGATTTTAACGGCTGGCTCAGTGGTAGAGTGCTCGGCTCATATCCGCAAGGTCGCGAGTTTGCGCCTCGATCCCGGCAGTTACTCGATCGCGAGTTTGAGTCTTCAATGTAGTTTTTTCTTGCAGAATAGGAGAGAATAGGGAGGGTTAGGCTGGGATCATTCTCTGCGAGATGATCTTAGTGCGGGAGACAAGTGTAGGAGAGGTGTACTGACTGTGTGGGCAGAACTTTGGAAGTGATTGCCCACCATTCTCAAAAGCCGCTGTGTCTCCCTGTCCCTGGGATAGCAGGGGGCGATCAAACAGCACAATACCCCCATCCCCCTCCAACTCCAGAGGAATTCGCTTCCCGATGGGCCACTACGGCGACAAGTGGCAGTTCGCCCACAGCCCGAGCTGCGCCACCCCAAGAACAAGACGTACCTTGCACACCATCAGCTTCTGCCCCAGCGTGTTCCTCTGGAGTTGGAGTGGGGCTGGGCTGGAGTTGCTGATCTGGGATCTCCATGCTTGCAGTGGGCCTGGGGGTCGGTGTCCCGATGAGGGGGCGCAGCTCGGGCTGTGGGCGAACTGCCACTTGTCGCCGTAGCGGCCCATCGGGGAGCGGCTTCTGGTGGTCCTGACGTCTCCGGCCACCCCCCTGTACAGGAGCTGAGACTGGGAACTGTACCGCCCTTGTAGGTGAGCAGGAGAGTGGGGTTGTTTGCAGTTGCAGAGGGAGGAGGCAAGGGCGGTACAGTTCCCAGTCTCAGCTCCTGTCCAGGGGGGTGGCCGGAGACGTCAGGACCAACAGGAACCCGCTCCCCGATGGGCCGCTACAGTGACAAGTGGCAGTTCGCCCACAACCCGAGCTGCGCCCCCTCATCCGCAACCCGGGTTCCTCTGGAGTTGGAACGGGGCTGGGCTAGAGTTGCTGCTGGCTGTGAGTCTCTGGGATCTCCGTGCTTGCAGTTGGTGTCCTGTTGGTCCTGACGTCTCCGGCCACCCCCCTGGACAGGAACTGAGACTGGGAACTGTACCGCCCTTGCCCCCTCCCTCTGCAACTGCAAACAACCCCACTCTCCTGCTCACCTGCAAGGGCGGTACAGTTCCCAGTCTCAGCTCCTGTACAGGGGGGTGGCCGGAGACATCACAGCCCGAGCTGCGCCCCCTCATCCGCAACCCCAAGAACAAGACGTACCTTGCACACCATCAGCTTCTGTCCCTACGGGGAGCGTGTTCCTCTGGAGTTGGAACGGGGCTGGGCTGCTGCTGGCTGTGGGTCTCTGGGATCTCCGTGCTTGCAGTGGGCCTGGGGGTCGGTGTCCCGTTGGTCCTGACGTCTCCGGTGACTGGCACTGACCTGCTGGCATCGCCGACGTGAAGACAGTGCAAAGCCCCCGCGCCGGTGCAATGGGCGGGGAGCTGAAGAGGGGAGGGAAGGGGTCACACACATGGCCAGGAAGCAGAGGGGTGCAGGTGGGGTGAAACTGAAGGGAGCGACAATCTGCTGCTGCCTGCCCGCTGAGTTAAAAAGTTCCCACGCAAGACTCACGATACACTGTGTATCGTAAGTCTACCGTGGGAACTTTTTAACTCAGCGGGCAGGCAGCAGCAGATTGTCAATTATTAACCCTCCCGCGCAATATACCCTCACCTTCTCTTTTATGAATGGGGATTTAGTTCCCCTTTCTTCGAGGACCGACCGGAGGTTCCGCTGTCACCTCTGCGGGCCGCCCTCGGTGAACGTCTTCAAGGACCTTTCTTCAAGGACCGAAAAAATGCCCGCTATTCGGAGCTTTTCGTTATTTTGAATTTCGGATAAAAGGTTGTGCACCTGTATAGCAGAATTGGGACATTCGTGCTGAATGTTCGTTGTACTTTTCTGCTTTCACTAACCTTCAGTAGAGTTAGCTATAAGTTGTTTAAAAGGATATTGGGATGAGGATAGGTGATTGTGAGTGGGATATTTGTTATACTGATTATATTGGGAAGGGTGATTATAGGGTGATGGGTTGTATATCTGACTAAGATACTGTATAGTATATGAGGGTTTTTTCTTTTCTTTTTCTCTTTTTCTTTTCTGTATGGCTTTGTAAATATTTGATTAGTGTATAAATGTAAAGAATTTGGTGTACATATAGTGGCTGGTGTACATATGGTGTACATATAGCTGCTAAATTTGTATAAGATAATTACAAGCAGTTGAATAAGGGGCGGGAATTAATAAGCTTTGGCTTCTTCCTGCTTCTTTTCGGACACATATACGATTTCATTTATTCATAGATATTGTTTATGACACTTTATAAATATTCTTGTTTTGTTTTTTGTATGCTGTTTCACACTTTTTATTCTTTTATTCTGCTCGAAATAAATAATTAAATTCAATAAAAAATAATAAAAAGTGTGTTGATCCCAATTACCCCCTTCTATTGAACTTCCTCGAGTGTGGATTTTTGCTTCTTTGATCACCTATCAAAATACGAGATATTATCATATATATATATAGGCAAATTTTAAATGTTGCTTAAAAGGCTTAACAAAATATTAGAAGCCTTTATCAAGGCCAAAAGAGAAGACAAGTATGTAAAGTATGATTAGTAGCTTATCAGTAGGTTTTGGCTATGAGTTGCTGACTTTCTTTCATGCCGTCAGGCATAAAGCTGCAATTTCATAGAGAGTAGAGAATATAGAGCAAATCAATATTCTATTCACATAGAAATTTTCAAACCACAGCTGAAATAAGGGACCAGATATGGGGGTTGAGGATATGGTCAGTAGAGAGAGAGTTCTAATAATCAGGTGGAGAATGGGATAGAGAGGCTGGCTCCCAGGAGAAGAGCCATCTTGCAAAGTGTGTGAAGACTAGTGGGGAGTGGGGGAGCTGGGGTAGTGGGCAGTTCTCTAATAGTTCGGCTACTTGGAGCAACATCCAATCTAATTGAGCCCCAGGTTGCAGGAGGGCCTCCAGCGGTCCACTCCACCGACACCTTGATCTGCACACGTCAACCAGCAAGTGAGCCGTGTCTTGCATCACATGGGTGCTGGAGCAGCTCCCGCAGCCAAACTCGGAAAATCCAGGGTCCTCTGTCAAGCTTCTCAAGTTTGCGGACGACATAACCCTATTTGGTCTGATCCAGGATAGGGAGGAATCTGCCTACAGACAGGAAGTGTCACAGCTGGCGTCCTGGTGCCAACGCAACAGCCTGGAGCTCAATGCTCTTAAGACAGTGGAATTGATTGTAGACTTTAGGAGAGCTCCCCCTCCCCTCACCCCACTCAACATCAACAACACCACCACAGTCACATCTGTGGAGTATTTTAAGTTCCTGGGAACCATGATCTCCAAGGACCTTAAATGGGGGCAACCATCGACTCCACAGTCAAAAAGGCCCAACAGAGGATGTACTTCCTGCGGCAGCAGAGGAAACACAATCTGCCACAGGCAATGATGGTCCAATTCTACACGGCCATCATAGAGTCTGTCCTCATCTTCTCCATCATGGTCGGCTTTGGCTCAGCCACCAAGCACGACATCCGGAGGCTGCAGCGAATCGTCCGATCAGCTGAGAAGGTTGTTGGCTGCAACCTTCCCTCCATTGATGAACTGTACACTGTAAGGGCCAGGAAGCGAGCGGGTAAGATCATCTCTGACCCCTCTCACCCTGGCCACAAACCCTTTGAATCACTTCCCTATTGGAATGTGACTCCAGTCTGTCAAAGCTGCCACAGCCAGACATAAAAACAGCTTTTTTCCACAAGTAGTAGCTCTACTCAATAACCAAAAATCTGTAGCCTCCTTTTGCTCTGGTATTTTATGGTATGACGTCTGCCTTCTTTTACCTGACCAGACCATCAACATCTCTCAGCAACCAGGGTTCCCCAAACTTGCCAACCTTGCCCTTCACCCCAGCAGGAACATTCTGCCCCTGAAATCTTGTTCTCACTTTTGAAAGCCTCCTACATCCCAGTCACCCTCTCCGCTGCAAACAGACTCTTCCAATTGACCTCTGCAGATTCTAGCCGAAAGCCTCCAAAATCAGCCTTGCCCCAATTCAGGACCTTAATTGGCGGAACAAAGTCAAGGTATACTTTATTGTCATTCAGACCTTTTGGTCTGAACGAAATGTTGTTGCCTTGCAGTCATACATACAATAAAACAACAAAACACGCAATAAACACAAATCTAACATCCACCACAGTGAGTTCACCAGGCACCCCCTCACTGTGATAGAAGGCAAAAGTCTTAAAGTCTTTGTCTCTTCCCTCCTTGTTCTCCCTCTTCGCTGAGACGATCCAGGCTTCCGATGTTTTGACCTGACCGGGTGATGGCAAGCAAGTCCCGCGGTTCAACCGTGCTCCGCGAACGGGCCGGTTCAAACTCCGCGGCCCGGGGTGGTCAAAGCTGCCGCCCTCCAGTCCAGCGGACGAAGCTGTTGCCGTTGGAGCTCCGGAAAAACAGGTCACCAACCTGTGACCTGAGAGCTCCCAACGATGTCGTCCACTGGCCCACGGCCGAACCTCCGAAGTCGGGCCACCGCCGCCGCCGGAACGCCACTCCAGCGCCGAGTCGGGCCACCGGGAACGCTGCCACAGCCCCGAAGTCAGCCAGCCTCGCGTTGGAAAGTCCTGGCTCTGCCTCCGGAGCCTCGAGGTCGGTCCCAGTTGGAGGCCGCCAGCTCCGCCATTAGACCTCAGCGCAGACGGAGACGGAGACGGAGACGGGGGATACAAGACAAAGTCGCATCCCCTCGAAGGAAGAGACTAAAACAAGTTTCTCTCACCTCACCCCCCCCCCCCCCCCGCCCACACATACACAACCCAATAACTAAAATCAACTAACCCAAGAGGACAAGAAAACAAGAAAAAAAGAAAAGAACAGACGACTGCCTTGTTGCTAAGTTGCTAAGGCAGCACCGCCACTTCCGGTAGGCCTTTCCTTTCCCCATTAGTACTTTAAAACTACTTGAATTGTGCTCATTAATCCCAAAGTGCCACATCACAAACATTTCCGTGCTTTGCTCTACCTCATTCTCTAAGAGGAGTCCTACACCTTCTCTAGAATTGATTTAGGAAGCTTTCTTGAATACATTTAACAAATATCGCTGGTCTCAGCCGTTTACACTACAGGTGATCCAGTCAATAGACGGGAAGTTGTCATCTCCCACTAATACTTCCCTATTTATTTTGCAGCTATCTGCGATCTGCCGATACATTTGCTTCCCTAATTCATGCTGACTGTTTTCAAAGCCTATAATACAGTCCCATCAATGACACCAATCCCATCCTATTTATAAATTCTATCCATAATGCCTCACGGAACAACTCACAAGAATGTGCTCTCTCAGCATTGTAGTTATGTCCTCCCTGATTAAAAAGGCAGCACCTCCCTCCTCTCTTACCTGCAACTCTATCACGCCAATAGTATCCACACCCTGTAAAATTCAGCTGCCAGTCCTGCTCTTTTCTCAGGGAGGAACTGCAGATGCTGGTTTATACCAAAGATAGACAATACAGCTCGCCCCCGCCATGACACACTGGTCAACCTGAGGAGTACCTTCAGCAACAGACTGGTTCCACCAAGATGCAGCACATAATGCCACAGGAGACCCTTCTTCCCTGTGGCTATCAAACTGCACGACTTCTCCCCCTTCTGTCGTAGGGTAGACTGATTCCCCTCCCCAATCTTTGCACATCCCCAATCCTTTACACTCGTCACTTTAATTTCACGTTACACTATAGGTGATCCAGTCAATATACGGGAAATTGTAATCTCCCACTAATACTGCCCTATTTTTTTTTTTGCAGCTCTCTGCGAATTGAAGGTCCAGCCTGAAGGGTTCGCCATCCACTGTATGGACCGTACGCAGGCATCTGGGAAAGGGAGAGGAGGGGGCGTCTGCCTCATGGTCAACTCTGCGTGGTGCTCAGACGTGGCAGTCCTATCCAACTCCTGATTTCCACACCTCGAACATCTGGCGGTGAAGTCCCATCCCTTCCACCCACCAAAGGAATTCTCCTCCATTATCCTGACCGCGGTCGTCCGTCTGGCTCTGGAGGAGCTGCACGCCGTGGTCAACAAGCACCAGACAGCTTACCCCGAGGCATTTACCACCGTAGCTGGGGACTTCAACAAAGCCAACCTGAAGAAATCGCTCCCTAACTTTCAACAACATGTCTCCTGCAGCACCAGAGGTTCAAACACCCTTGACCACTGCTACACGACTATCAAAGACGCCTATCGCTCTATCCCTCGCCCTCACTTCGGAAAATCCGACCATTCAGCGGTGCTGCTTCTTCCTGCATACAGGCAGCAACTGAAGAAAGCACCCCCAGAGGTGAGGACTGTACAGAGCTGGTCGGGAGAGGGGGGGGGGGGTGCAAAGGAACAACTCCAGGAATGCTTGGAGTCTGTAGACTGGGCAATGTTCAAGGACTCGGCAACGGACCTGAATGAATATGCCACAGTCGTCACAGACTTTATGAGGAAATGTGTGGAGGACTGCGTTCCAACAAAAACCTTCCGAGTGTTTCCTAACCAGAAGCCTTGGATGAACCATGAGGTTTATAAGAAGTCCAGATACGACCTTGGTAAGGCCATCAAAAAGGCCAAAAGGGACTTCTGCTCTAAGCTGGAGGATGAGACGGATATTCGGGAACTGAGGCAGGTGAATGCCATTACCTCCTACAAGGCAAAATCAGGAGGCGGCTCAAATGACAGCGAAGCATCACTCCCTGACAAGCTCAGTGCGTTCTACGCACGGTTCGATAGTCAACTATTCTCCACACTTTTCTCTGTCAAGTTCAGTTACAGAATTACTCCCTGCAACTGATCCTACCACAATGCTCTTCTCCTCTAAGAAGTGCAGACTAGCTTTCAGTGTTAAATAAATGAATTAATACTTTATTGCCACATGTGACAAGTCACAGTGAAATTCCTTGCTTGCATAAACAAGGTATGCAAATAGTCGCCACATAAGGGCGCTGGCAAAGTTACAAAGTATACACGGTATCCGCACCAGGTCCCTCTTTGTTCTCCCCCACCCCCCACCCCTTCCCTGATGAGGGTCCCCCCATGCCGGGTCCTCCATTGTTCCTTCCCTCAGCAACATTCATCCTTGCCATCATTGATTGTCGCACCAACCTCTCCACTATCGCTGCTGGGCCCTCTCCGGACGCCTCCGTGGCACCGACACAGGCCTCAGCCCCGGGCGCTGTTGAGTCGCCGGCCACGGGCTCCAACCTCCGGCTCCGACCCGCGGGGCTCCAGCCTCGCCGACTCCGCAGCTCGCCGTGAGGAGTCTGCTGCGGCTGCTCGCCAGGTTGTTGGTTATTTTGGGGTATTAGCAGCAAATGAATGGAAGTCCTGGTCAAAATAAAGTCGTCATGGGTCAGAGAGATTACAATGTTGTTCCTCTGCCTGGATTCCATGCATTTAACATTGGTTAGTTATTCAATACAAACCCTATGCTTACGCTGTGAGTATTTTTGATTTTTAGCATTTCAATTCTCTACAGTTGTCGTGTATCATTAAATCCCACAACATTGAAGGAGGCCATTTCATCCATCCCCCAACTACCACTTGTTGAGTGAGCTGCCCAAACATTTCCACTTCCCTATTCTTTCTTCACTGTCACTGGACTGCAATTCCTATCCAAAAATATATTCACTTTATTTTTAAAGTTACCATCAAATCTCCATCAACAACTCCATCAGACAACGAGTTCCAGATCTCAATTGATTGGCTTTTTTTTCTCTTCCATCTGGTTCTTTCACTAATTATTTAAACTTGAGCCTTCTGATTATCAAATATGTAGTGATACTAAATACTCTTCCCTTCCACCTATATCCCTTCCCCTGGTTTTCACAATCTATGCTTCTTATCTCACAGCTTTTTGTCTTTTCATCTCTGGGTCTATGTTCACCCATCTGCCCATTGACACCCCTCACCTATCACTTGCCTGACTCTGTCCTGCTTTCATCTTTCTCCCAGCTTTTGCCCTTCTCCTACAATCAATCTAAAGAAGGGTCCCGACCCTACCCGACCTATTCATATCCTCCAGAGATGCTGCCTGACCCATTGAGTTGCACCAACACATTGTATCTTGTTTTAAATCACCATCTACATTCCTTTGTGTCTCCTCATTTACAAGATGGAGATTGGGGTTGATGGTGACATAGTAGGTAGTGTGGAATCAACATGTTCATCTTATTGTAGGAATACAATATGTTCTCACATTCTTACTGTAATCTTTATTGATAGTACTGTGTTTTATATGTATCTTCACACATCATCAGAAAGATGATCTCAATAAACAATAGACAATAGGCGCAGGAGTCGGCCATTCGGCCCTTTGAGCCAGCACCACCATTCAATGTGATCATGCCTGATCATCCCCAATCAGTACCCCGTTCCTGCCTTCTCCCCATATCCCCTGGCTCCGCTATCTTTAAGAGCCCTATCTAGCTCTCTCTTGAAAGAATCCAGAGAACCGGCCACCACCACACTCTGAGGCAGACAATTCCACAGACTCACAACTTTCTGTGTGAAAAAGTGTTTCCTCATCTCCGTTCTAAATGGCTTACCCCTTATTCTGTGGCCCCTGGTTCTGGACTCCCCCAACATCGGGAACATGTTTCCTGCCTCTAGCATGTCCAAACCCTTAATAATCTTACACGTTTCAATAAGATTCCCTCTCATCCTAAATTCCAGAGTATACAAGCCCAGACACTCCATCCTCTCAGCATATGACAGTCCCCCCATCCCGGGAATTAACCTTGTAAACCTATGCTGCACTCCCTCAATAGCAATCTCCTTCATACCATTTAAGCCTCTTGCTGAAATAAGCCTTATCAGCACTGGCAATCAATACAGGCACTGCATATCTTTCATCCACTTGTTCTATATCTCTCCATACCATCTATATCCCTCGTATCCCTTTCAAGTGACTCTGTCTGAAGAAGGGTCTCAACCCGAAATGTCACCCATTCCTTTTCTCCTGAAAAGCGGTCTGACCTGTTGAGTTATGGGCCTGTCCCATTTAGACGAATTTTTGGGCGGCTACAGGCGACTGCTGCAAAATTTTCAACATGTTGAAAAATTATCGGCGACAGTGGCGACGATTTTTACTGTCGTAGGTTGTTGTAGGTTGATGTAGGTGCTGTCGTAGTGTGTCGCCAGGTGTCGTAGGTGAATTCCATTAAAATTAGTCCCCGGCAGTCGCCTAAAGAGTTGCCTAAGTGGGACAGGCCCATTACTCCAGCTGTTTGTGTCTATCATTGGTTTAAAGCAGCGTTTACAGTTCCTTCCTACACATGTTAAACCTGTCAATTGGGGCTTGGCATTCATTGGATTAATGTTGCATTATTTTGCTATCTCATTCAATAAAATTACCTTTATTTATGTACATCCCTGTACAGGTAACAAGAATTATATGAAGACACCTGAAATGAATAACTCCAAATATACGGCTTAAAAGAATAAGGGAGTATTTTTGTACTTAGTATGCAATGTCTAAGCGCAAGCATGATCTCAGACTCCTAGCTCAAATATTGCAACTTATCTGCAGCACATTTTGACTGCTGGAGAGGGCGAACAGCATTTCTTATCTTCTCATTTATCTTTTGTTAATACAGACATTCACAAAGGCTTGGAGCCCCCTTCTGGTTCACTAAAGCTTTAAAAGTGCACAACTTTAAAAAACTAAAGACAATAAGGCGGACGGACATCATTCCACCCGAGTCTTCGTCCTCCTTATTTTGCCCGATGAGTTCCTGCGCTGCTGGGTGGATGGTCAGTAAGGTGGAGCGTGGGCTTGGGATGGGACGGGGCAGCGAGGAGCTCTGAGATTAGATGATAGAGAACTGCAGCAAATTAATTCTCATGAAGCTGGTGAGCCTGTGGAATTCTCTTCCTCAGAGGGCGGTGGAGGCAGGTTTTCTGGATGCTTTTAAGAGAGAGCTAGATAGGGCTCTTAAAAATAACGGAGTCAGTGGATATGGGGAGAAGGCAGGAACGGGGTACAGATTGGGGATGATCAGCCATAATCTCATTGAATGGCAGTGTTGGCTCGAAGGGTCAAATGGCCTACTCCTGCACCTATTGTCTATTGTCTATTGAAGCCATGGCTATACTAAGAGGTAGAGGGGGGAGAACTATACTGTAACTCCCAACTCATTCTGCATTTCCTACTGAGACCTAGGGTGATAGAGTATGTCCCTTTTGCAGGGAGCTCAGAATTGATGTACCTGTCATCTTTCATAGAATTGAATAACATCAGCTATTCAGCTCCTCAACAATTCATGCAGATCATGGATGATCTATGCCTCAACTTCATTTGTTTGTCACTGAGCTTTCCTCATTTTGTTTAGTTTTGTTTAGAGTTACAGCACGGAAACAGGCCCTCTGGCCCACCAAGTCCGCGCCGACCTGCGACCCCCGTACACTAACACTATCCTACACACTAGGGACAAATTACAATTTTTACCCAAGCCAATGAACCCTGTACGTTTTTGGAGTGTGGGAGGAAACCAAAGCTACCGGAGAAAACCCCCGCAGGTCACGAGGAGAACGTACAAAGTCCATACAGACAGCACCTGTAGTCAGGATCAAATCTGGGTCTCTGTCTCTTTCAGGCAGCAATAACGCTGCACCACTGTGGCACCCTGTTCCAATTTCTGTCCAATCCTCTGAAAAAAGTTTCTCTACATCAGTCTCGGTAACAGTCTTATCACAAAGAGAATGCCAGATGACCACAATCTCTGGAAGGGTGAGAGTTGAGAAGAGAGAGAGGATGTTGTGAGATTCATTTGGTTACTGACGGGGACCCTACCATGACATACAACTATTTAGTTTAAAAGAGAACCTGTCTGAGGTGGTTTCCCAGTGTCCGACTCCACAGCCAAGGACCTGTAAATAATGACAAACAATGCAAAGGCGAGATACATATACTGTATACATAATTTGAATTTCAGGACAAATGAGTGTGCCTAATCCAAGAATCACTGGCTCAGCTAATTCGCCAAACTCTGAAATCCAGGGAAGTTCAGCTCATTTCAAGTACTACATATATGCTTCAAGTGCCGACTAAACTCCAAGCAGGCAGCCTTGGGTGTCAGATCCCGACTACGGGTGCTGTTTGTACGGAGTTTGTACGTGCTCCCTGTGACCGCATGGGTTTTCTCTGGGTGCTCCAGTTTCCTCCCACACTTCAAAGACATATACTGCAGCTTTGTAAGTTAATTGGCTTTGGCAAAATTGTAAATTGTACCCAGTGTGTTGGATCTCGCGAATGTCCGATCCTTGGTGAGTAAAATCGATGAACTAAGGCTGCGGATCACTACACACAGACGGATCGCTGACTGCAACGCCATGGTCTTCACCGAAACATGGCTCAACGGCAACATCCCGGACAACGCCATCGAGCTGGAGGGGCGCACTGTCTTCAGGGCCGACAGAACAGTGGAGGACTCCGGTAAGACCAAGGGCGGCGGACTGTGCATCTATGTGAACAACTCATGGTGTACGGACGTCGTTAGGATTGGTGGCCACTGCTCTGCTGACCTGGAATACCTGATGTTAAAGTGCAGGCCCTTCTATTTGCCAAGAGAATTCTCATCGACTGTTATCACCGCAGTCTATGTACCCCCGGACGCTAATGCCAGGCTAGCAATGGAAGAGCTGCAAGCTGCTATCAGCAAAAATCTATCTGCTCACCCAGAGGGGGCATTTATTGTTGCGGGTGATTTCAACCACTCCGACCTCAAAACTGTACTCCCCAGGTTCCATCAGCATGTTTCCTGCCCAACCAGAGGAAACAATATTCTGGACTTAGTTTACACTAATATTACTGAAGCCTACAAAGCCCTCCCCCTCCCACACCTTGGTCAGTCGGACCACCTCTCTCTGTTCCTGCTCCCCAAATACACACCTCTGATCAGACGTGTGAAACCTACCACGAGGACAGTGAAGGTCTGGCCTGAGGGGGCTGTCTCTGTTTTACAGCAGCAGTTTCAGCAGACAGACTGGAGTCTGTTTGCTACCCAGTCCACCTTCAATTCACAAGTGGACATCAACTCATACACCTCAACAGTTATGGACTATATAAAATTCTGCACCGATAATGTCACTACACACAAAGAAATAAAGACCTTCCCTAACCAGAAGCCGTGGATGAGCAGGGAGGTCAGACTCCTACTGAAGGCTCGCGATGCCGCTTTCAGATCTGGCGACGCTGAGGGATACAGCTCTTCTAGGGCCAATCTGAAAATGGGAATTAGGAATGCCAAACTCAATCACAAACGGCGGATTGAGGAGCACTTCCATAACAACTCTGACCCCAGGCGCATGTGGCAAGGAATCAAATCCCTTGCCGATTACCAGAAAGTTAACACCCCCCCCCCCCCCAGACAACGCCACCCTTCCTGACGAGCTAAACCATTTCTATGCTCGCTTTGACCGTGATAACAAAACCCCAGCCATCAAAGTTGCTCCACCACCAAATGAACAACCCCTCAGTCTCTCCACCTCTGCTGTACAAAATGCACTGAGCAAGGTGAATGAGCGCAAAGCTGCCGGCCCCGATGGCATCCCTGGCCGGGTGCTCAGGGCATGTGCTGGACAACTATCCCAAGTCTTTACCGACATTTTCAATCACTCACTGGCCCAGGGTGTTGTCCCCACTTGCCTCAAGACATCAACCATCGTGCCAGTGCCCAAACAGTCAGCCACAGGGAGCCTCAACGATTTCCGCCCAGTGGCACTCACCCCTGTCATTGCTAAGTGCTTTGAGCGGCTGATCTTGGCTCACCTCAAAGCCAGCCTCCCCCCCACACTGGACCCCCATCAGTTTGCCTACCGGGCCAACAGGTCTACAGAGGACGCCATATCGGCGGCCCTACACTCTGCCCTGACCCACCTGGACAACAACAACTCCTACATCAGGTTGCTGTTCATTGATTTCAGCTCCGCTTTCAACACTGTCATCCCCGCCAGCTTGATCACCAAACTCAGCGGGCTTGGAATCTCCACCTCCCTCTGCAACTGGACACTGGATTTCCTCACCAACAGACCACAGTCTGTTAGGGTCAACAACCTCAACTCCACCACTATAACACTGAACACTGGCGTGCCACAGGGCTGTGTGCTCAGCCCTCTCCTCTACTCCCTCTTCACCCACGACTGCATCCCTAAGTACGGATCCAACGCCATCATTAAGTTTGCTGACGACACCACGGTGGTAGGACTGATCAGTGACAACGATGAGTCAGCCTACCGAGAGGAGGTCCAGCACCTGACAACCTGGTGTGCCAATAATAACCTCGTCCTCAACTCCAAGAAGACGAAGGAACTTATTGTCGACTTCAGGAAGGTCAGAGGGGGCAGACATACCCCCATCCACATAAACGGGACTGAGGTGGAGCGCGTCTCCAGCTACAAATTCCTCGGGGTACACATCTCGGAGGATTTGTCCTGGTCCCTCAACACCTCCAAGCTGATCAAAAAGGCACAGCAGCGCCTTTACTTCCTGAGGAGGCTCAAGAAAGCCCACCTGTCCCCCCAGATCCTGACCAACTTCTACAGGTGTACCATCGAGAGCATCCTGACCGCCTGCTTCACGGTATGGTACAGCAGCTGCACTGTTGCGGACAGGAAGGCACTACAACGGGTGGTGAAAACCGCGCAGCACATCATCGGCGCCCCGCTCCCTGCCATGGATGCCCTCCACCGAAAACGGTGTCTGAAACGAGCTGGGAAGATCATTAAAGACCCCTCCCACCCCAATCGGCTAGAGTACGGGGTGATCAGTGCAGACTCAGTGGGCCAGAGGGCCTGCAACAACCAGGTTCAGGAATAGCTACTTCCCCACAGCCATCAGGCTATTAAACCTGGCTCGGACAAAACTCTGATTATTAATAACCCATTATCTGTTATTTGCACTTTATCAGTTTATTTATTCATGTGTGTATATATTTATGTAATGGTATATGGACACACTGATCTGTTTTGTAGTAAATGCCTACTATGTTCTGTGTGCTGAAGCAAAGCAAGAATTTCATTGTCCTATACAGGGACACATGACAATAAACTCACTTGAGATACGTTCAAGTTCAAGTTCACTTGAACTTGAACTTGTATCTCTAAAGTCTAAAGGACAGAGAGGTCCCACGAGAGAACTGAAACTGGCAAGTACAATGCCTCTCAGTGCCAGCAACCAGTAATGGAGTCTGTAGCTGAGGTCTGGGATGATATTGTTCCAACTGGAAGTACTATGCAGAGTTAGGTAGCAGTGGATACCATCGTAATATCCTGTTAAAGAAAGAACTGCTGGAAAAATCGAAGGTAGACAAAGATGCTGGTGAAATTCAGTGGGTGAGGCAGCATCTATGGAGCGAAGCAATAGATGACGTTTCAGGTCAAGGCCCTTCTTGAGAATGATGTGGGGGGGGGGGGGCGGGAAGAAGAAAGGAAGAGGCAGAGACAGTAGGCTGCGGGAAAGCTGGGAAGGGGAGGAGAAGGAGGGAGAAAGCAAGGACTACCTGAAATTGGAGGTCAATGTTCATACAGCTGGGGTGTAAACTACCCAAGCAAAATATGAAGTGCTGCTCCTCCAATTTGCGATGGGACTCACTCTGGCCATGGAGGAGGCCCAGGACAGAAAGATCGGATTTGGAATGGGAGGGGGAGTTGAAGTGCTGAGCCAACGGGAGATCAGGTTGGTTAATGCGAGCTGAGCGGAGGTGTTGGGCGAAGTGATCACCAAGCCTGCGCTTGGTCTCACCAATGTAGAGCAGTTGACGCCTAGAACAGCGGATGCAATAGATGTGGTTGGAGGAGGTGCAGGTGAACCTCTGCCTCACCTGGGAAGACTGCTTGGGTCATTGGAAGGAGTCGAGGGGGGAGGTAAAATAACAAGTGTAGCATTTCCTACAGTTGCAAGGGAAAGTACCAGGGGGGGGGGGGGTTTGGGGGGGGGATCCTGTTGGAAGTGGCGAAAATGTCGGAGGATTATTTGTTGTATGCGACGGCTGGTAGGGTGGAAGGTGAGGACAAGGGGAACTCTGCCCTTGTTACGAGTGGGGGGATGGGGAGTGAGAGCAGAGTCACGGGGTATGGAAGAGTCCCTGGTGAGAGCATCATCTACAGTCGAAGAGGGGAACCCCCGTTCCCTGAAGAATGAGGACATCTCCGATGCCCTGGTTTGGAACACCTCATCCTGAGAGCAGATGTGGTGTAGACGGAGGAATTGGGAGTAGGGGATAGAGTCCTTACAGGAAGCAGGGTGGGAAAAAGTGTAGTCCAGATCGCCATGGGAGTCAGTGGGTTTGTAGTAGATGTCGGTCAGTAGTCTGTTACCTGCGATGGAGATTGTGAGGTCTAGAAACGGTAGAGAGATGTCGGAAATAGTCCATGTGAATTTGAGTCCCGGATGGAAGTTAGTGGTGAAATGGATGAAGTCAGTGAGTTCTGCATGGGTGCAGGAGGTAGCACCAATGCAGTCTTCAATGTAGCGGATTTGGAGGAAATGGGAGGAGTCAAAGGAAACGTTGTTGAGGGTAAGGACCAGCACTGCTAGGCGGAGGAGAGTATTGGTTGACGGGGATTGGTTGGTTCTGTGGTCGAGGAAGAAACAGAGGGCTTTAAGATCCTGCTGGTAGGTGATGGAGGTGTAGTGTGACTGGACATCCATGGTGAAGATGAGGGAATGGGGGCCTGGAAAACTGGATCTTAATGTCCTGAGTTGTAAAGTAGAAGCCTGATGCTCCAGAGAGGCATAGATAGGCATTACAACCCACCTGAAATGACCATGTTTGTCTGGAGGAATTTAGTTGTGGGGTTTTAGAGTAGGGGGCAAACAGACTAGGATTATTTGCATCTTTAAACAAAATGGGCAAAGGAAGTGGGAGTGAAATTGACACAATTATGGGCCTGTCTCACTTCGGCAATTTTTTAGGCGACTGCAGACGACAAGGCTATCGCCACATGGTCACCGGGGTGTCCGTCTGTATGGTCATGAGTCGTCTCCTTAGTTGCCCAAAGAATCGTAGAGTTTTTCTGGTCGCCGCTGGATTTTGAAATGTTCATAATTTTTAGCCGACAGTGAGTGACAGTTGCTCGACTCCAATGAGCGTAGCTCGACTTCTCCTGATGTAGGTGCTGTCGTAGGTTGTCGCCAGGATGACGTAGGTCGTCGCTGGTGCTGACTTCGGTGATTCCATTGGCGACTACCTACGTCAACCCACGCCAACCGACGACAGGTACCAGCGACTGAATAGTCTTAAGTTGTCTACAGTTGTCGACGACAGTGTCGTACCTTGTCGTAGCTTGTCGCGGGTGGACGTAGGTTGTCGTAGATGTGGTCGTAGCTGGACGTCTTAATCGGTCGCCGGTTGTCAGTAGCTTGCCGTAGCTTGACGTCGACTAGGTGGTAGGTTGTTGTTAACATTGTCGTAGACATTGACGTAGGGGGGGTCCAGTCGCCGGGTTTTCGGTGACCTGCTACGACTATGACAGTCGCCCAAAAAAATCGCGTAAGTGGGACAGGCCCATTACTACATCTGATTTCTATCTGAAGATATCTGCATCAAGAAATTTGACAGGAATATCTGGATTCTGACACACAGCAGAGTCACAGAGACAGCCAACACCCATTGTCCAGTGTCATTCACAATGATTGAACTATTATCACAGAGGGTTGTTAATATCTAACAAAAAACCCAGCCTTTCAGAGAAGAGACAGTAAAAAGGAGAAACACAAAATAGTGAATAGTTATGTCAAAGAATCTTTTGCAAACAACATGTTTTGACAAATTCAGGAAAAAATGTCCAGATTATTTACGATGTGTTAGATAAGATACGATACGACAGAACTTTATTTATCCCAGGAGGGAAATTGATCTGCCAACAGTCATAAAAACACTAAATACATAAAAATGTAATTAAAGTGACAAGTGGAAAGGATTGGGGATGTGCAAAGATTGGGGGGGCGGCGGGGGGGGGGGGGGTGGGGGGGGGGGGGGGGGGGGGGGGGGAGTCAGTCTCAGTCTCAGTCTACCCCACGACAGAAGGGGGAGGAGTTGTACACTTTGATAGCCACAGGGAAGAAGGATCTCCTGTGGCGTTCTGTCCTGCATCTTGGTGGAACCAGTCTGTTGCTGAAGGTGCTCCTCAGATTGACCAGTGTGTCATGGAGGGGGTGAGCTGTATTGTCCAGGATGCTCTCGAGTTTGAGGAGCACCCTCCCCTCCAAGACCACCTCCCATGAATCCAACTCCGCCCCCAGGATTGAGCCAGCCTCCCTGATGAGTTTGTTAATCCTGTTGGCCTCCGCGGCCTTCACCCTGCTGCCCCGGCACACGGCAGTGAAGAAGATGGCACTGACTACCACCGATTGGTAGAACATCTGCAGCATCTTACTGCTGACATTGAATGAGCGGAGTCTTTACAAAAAGTACAGCCGGCTCTGTCCCTTCTTGTACAGGACCTCAGCGTTCCTGGACCAGTCCAGTTTACTGTCCAGGTCAACTCCAAGGTATTTGTACTCCCGGGTAAACTGCACATCCACACCATTGATGGAGACAGGGGACAGAGGTGTTCCCCTCCTCCTAAAGTCCACCATTAACTCCTTAGTCTTGTCGGTGTTGAGCTGCAGGTGATTCAGCCCACACCACTCAACAAAGTCATTGACTACACCTCTGTATCCAGCTTCCCTCCCCACACTGATATAGCCATCGGAAAACTTCTGCAGGTGGCAGGAGACAGAGTTATATCTGAAGTCTGAGGTGTAGATGGTGAACAGGAAGGGAGAGAGGACCGTCCCCTGTTGGGCCCCTGTGTTGCTCACCGCCATGTCCTAGACACAGTTCTGTAGCCTGACGTACTGTGGTCACTCAGTCAGGTAGTTGGTGATCCAGGACACCCTGGATGAGCATCCACCCGCATCTTTGTCAGTTTGCTCCCTAGCAGTGCAGGCTGGATGGCATTAAAAGCACTGGAGAATTAATAAAACATGACTCTCACAATGCTTCCCAGCTTATCCAAGGGAATTACGAGTTAATTATATGCTTTTTGAAGAAATGACTGATTGAAATTCTTGATCAGGTGTTTGCACCTTCATGGGCAATAATTTCGTTTTCAAATTCAGCAAAGCCAAGGTGGCTTGTTTTCATATAATCCAGTCCTGAGTTGTTAGGGACAATGCAGTTGCAAATAATGTGCTAATATCATGCTTTACTCGAGATCTGTATACGGCTTAGAATGGAACAATTGCAATGATTTGGCCTAATGAAGCTACACAACATCTATATTACTAAAAGTCTGTTCTTGACCGGTTTTGGCCATCTGTGCTATGATTTCCAAGAGAACGCCGCCACCTACGGCCGTCATTTTTGGCCACCTCGCTCAGAGCCCCCCTCCGCCATATGTGTGCCGAGGATTTTTCCCGTCGATGAGAAATGACAGAGATATTAATGATTTTACAAAATTCCCCATTATCTCTGCTGCCCCTGCTGGCGGCAGGGGGGAGGGACTATAAAACCAGGAAGTGGTGTGCCTCAATCAGTGTCTGCAAGCTGGAGGAAGGCAGAGGGTCACGTTCCTCTGAGCTGTGAATAACACTGAACACATGTCTACTCAAATGTAAGTGTCCTTAGTGGTTCTAAAATGCTTGCAGAATGTCTATTGGTTCTAAAATGTTTGCAAAAAGTGTTTAGTGGTTCTAAAATATTTGCAAAAAGTGTCTCTTTTGGTTCTGCAATGCTTGCAGAATGTGTCTTTTTTGGTTCTAAAATGTTTTTTTAGGTTCTCCCCCCCTCTCTCCCCCCCCCTCTTCCCCCCCCCCCCTCTTTCCCCCCCCCCCCCCCCCCCCCCCCCCTCTTTCCCCCCCCCCCCCTCTTTCCCCCCCCCCCCCCTCTTTCCCCCCCCCCCCCCTCTTTCCCCCCCCCCCCCTCTTTCCCCCCCCCCCCTCTTTCCCCCCCCCCCCCCCTCTTTCCCCCCCCCCCCTCTCTCCCCCCCCCCCCTCTTTCCCCCCCCCCCCCCTCTTTCCCCCCCCCCCCCTCTTTCCCCCCCCCCCCCTCTTTTCCCCCCCCCCCCCTCTTTCCCCCCCCCCCCCCTCTTTTCCCCCCCCCCCCTCTTTCCCCCCCCCCTCTTTCCCCCCCCCCCCCCTCTTTCCCCCCCCCCCCCTCTTTCCCCCCCCCCCCCCTCTTTCCCCCCCCCCCCTCTTTCCCCCCCCCCCCCCCCCCCCCCTCTTTTCCCCCCCCCCCCCCTTTTCCCCCCCCCCCCCCTCTTTCCCCCCCCCCCCCCCTCTTTTCCCCCCCCCCCCCTCTTTTCCCCCCCCCCCCCCTCTTTTCCCCCCCCCCCCCCCCCCCCCCCCCCTCTTTTCCCCCCCCCCCCCTCTTTTCCTCCCCCCCCCTCTTTTGGAGGAACAGCACCTTATATTCCACTTTGGTAGCATACAACCCAATGGTATGAACACTGAAGTCATGGTGCAGCTTTATTGGACTTTGGTTAGGCCTTATTTGCTCTATTGCATGTAGTACTGGGTTGCATTTGCTCTTTTGCATGCAGTGCCCTATTACAGGAAGGATGTAGAGGCGTTTGCAAGATTGCAAAGGAGGTTTACCAGGGTGATACCTGGAAGTTACAGGAATAAGTAGGACAGACTTGGATTGTTTTCTCTGGAACACCGGAGATTGAGGGGAGAACTGACAGAAGTATTTAAAATTATGAGAAGCATAGATAGGGTAGACAGTCAAATACTAGAGGACATCGCTTTAAGATGAGAGGGGCAAAGTTAATGTATAAGTACGGGGATGTGCTTTTACACAGAGGGTGGTAAGTTCCTGGAATGCATTGCCGGGGTGGTGATGGAAGCAGATACGATAGTGGAATTAGAGAGACTTTTGGACAGGCACATGGATATGCAGGGAATGGAAGGATATGGATAATATGCAGGCAGATAAGAGTTTTGGCATTATGTTCAATACAGACATTGCATACTGAAGGGCCTGTTCCGTTACTGTACTATTGTTGTTCGATATTCTATTTCTATCCATTTTGTAAGATACAGATATGTTTGAAACCCAACAATTAGCACAATAAAAATGTTTTTATGAAGGGAATAGTTCAAGTTAATCTGCAGTTTAAAAATTATTAACAAGCTTTTTTCTTGATAGTCACACTTGGAAAAGCCTTTTGAGGACAGACCCAGCCACATTAGACCCATCTTGTTATTTATTGTAAACAGAAATTTATGTAAACAAAAAAAAGTATTTGTACAAACACATGATTCGGGATTGCCTTTGAAGCTTCCAACATATTTGAAACGTTCAGCACTGACAGTGAGTTTTCAAAGGTGTCTTGGGATAGGAAATAAAGTTACATTTGCATTACCATGAATTATGTATTCTTGCTGAACATGACTGAAGTACAGCACTGAATTCATTGGTTCAGTAAACGGCTCACCACAGATAGGCACTTAGCTTTGCAAAATACGAGCTGCCTTTTGCATTGATGCCCACAAAACATGAAGTAACTTCGAAAATATATTTTACCTTCACAGCATCAAGTCAATGAGAAAAAAAGCCATCCACAAATGGATCATAAGGTAAGAGTTACATCAGTTGTGACAGTCCATTAAGAGATATTATGAAAGCAATAGAATGTAATAGCACATTTAATGTGTTAATCAAGAGAAGAACATTATAATGCTGAACTACTACTCTGAAATCAATCATCTTTAAAGCAAATTAATAAAGCACAAACTAAATTTTCAGAATTTCTCATATTTTCTATATTGGAAGTAAAAGATTTATAACATTTATTTTTAAAAATGAAGTATTAATTCTGCTTTTTATGGTAAAAACCAGGAAAAAAAATCCAATGCAAGTTCAACCCTTAGAAATTTAGGTCCATAATGTAACAAAAGGGGGTTATATTTTTTGCACATCTACATTCCTCCAAAGTAACCTAGCCGGTATGTGCAGCGGATCAGGACATTCTACACTCAGTGTTGCATTGAATGTTTTACCACTTTGGTATGTAAAGTAACATTCGTAAACAAGGGGAAAATTCCTGACTGAAATAATTTGTGAAATCATGCAGATGCACCAAAGGTGGACATCACAAGCAGGAAGAACAGAAACATCAGGACATGATGATTAGTTGACATTGTGTGGACTACAGAAAAACATTCAATCGTTGCATTTAAATTTAGAGGAGAGGATCAGATCATGAAGGGCATCATCAAAAAGAAAAACCTTGGTCACAACTAATCTCTAACACATGATCAACATCTGGTCAATGATGCTCACCACACTACCAAGCACCAGTTGTCAAACTCAGAAAAAAAAGACGCTGGTTTATATAAAAAGGCACAAGAGCTGGAGTAACCCAGTGGGTCAGGCAGCGCCTCTAGAGAACATGGAAGGCGATGTTTCAGATCGGGACCCTTCTTCAAACATTCTGTAGAAGGGTCTCAAACTGAAACGTCACCTATCTGTATTCTTCAGAGAAGCTGCTCTGTTACTTCAGCACTTTGTGCCTTTTTCTATAAACCAGCATCTGCAGTTCTTTGTTTCTCAATTCCTTGATCATCATTGAGATTTGCTACTCTTTTTCAGATCCATGAAAAGCTTTTGCTACATCTATCTTCAAAGTAATACAGTCTGACTACTTTTCATCTGGAGTACTTTGTCCTTGAGGGAATGTACGTTTATTATGAATTATTAATTGTTTCTTCAAACGTTGAGCATTTAATCCAGTTTTCCAATCTGTTTTAGTCATCTCATCCCTCATATATCTATATTATTAAGCCATTAGATTCATTATTAACTAAACAAAATTCAAACTCATTCAAAATTCTACCATATCATGACCACTCTTCCCAAGAGGCTCTTTATTTCAAGGGTAGTAATTAAACCCATCCTCTGCATTATACTAAATCTGAAATTCATTACTAATATCCTCTAAAACACAAGGACACGTGAAAGAACGTTGTGTAACCAGCATGTTGTGGGAGTGGAGGTGTAGTTGAGGGTGGATGGGGTATGGGGAAACCTAAAAGGTTTGGTCTGCTGGGCCTGGGCGACCGAGATTCAGAATAGAGGAGCTGTTAGCCTCAATAATAACGGCAAACATCTTCATGTGATGCTGGAGGAGGGAAGAATTGAAAAATAAAGGATTCAAAACACAGTTTGCAGTTCAAAATAAAAATCAAGGATTATCTTTGCATTACAGAATTATTTTGTAATAGAGTACTGTTTACCACACAAGAACATGACCCAATTATGTTTTATGTAGTTCAATCAGTATTTGGAATAATAGCAGAAACAGTTTCACACCGTATTTATTCAACTCAAGGTTTCGTCCATTTTAAGGGACTAGATGTGACGTATGCACTGGGTGAGAAGCTAAAGTGAAGAGAAATATAGTTTTTCTTAGACCAGTGATTCATCCATGGTGATAAGCTCAATAGCAAAGCCCCTGTCCCACTTACGTGCCCTTGGCACACTAATTACGCAATCTCACGGTCGCGTTGAGCCTCGACGGTCCCGCGAAGGTCGCGCACGATTTCATGCAACCGCACTGCCGTCTGGAGCGCGTGACGTCATTTGAAGATGGATGCAAAATGCCGGAGTAACTCAGCGGGACCGGCAGCATCTCCGGAGAGAAACAATGGGTGACGTTTCGTGTTGAGACTCTTCTTCAGTCTGAAAGAAGGGTCTTGACCCGAAAGTCACCCTTTGCTTCTCTCCAGTGATGCTACCGGTACCGCTGAGTTACTCCAGCATTTTGTGTCCATCTTCAATTTTCTTGGCCCCACTCTGGGAGTAGAAATGGGGGCGGATCCGGACCGCAACGGCCGTGAGACCCAGGCCGAGTACAGCGATCGTTTGCCTGCATCTGCTGCTGTTGGAGGTGAGATGTTGCATCGCGCCAGGGTCTTGGGCCTTTACCACTTTGGCCATCAGTTCCGCGACAGGCCGGTGGCGCGCGAAGATTTCGTTTGCTACAAAAATGTCGGAGTCCCGCGCGATGTCGCGCACATCTACATACCCCTCTGCGCTTCTCAGTGGGACCGGCCCCGTGCGGCCATACGATGCCCATACGCCTCTCGCGACCACGTAACTTGGGTGCCAAGGACACGCAAGTGGGACAGGCCCTTTAGGCTTTGAGATTGTGGATGGGGGGTGGGGGAGGGTATGATGAACAGCCAATTTGTCGACCCTGATGGGGTGGGAGTTGGGGAATCTGAATAGGAAGGAATGTTAAAGAATTAGCAGGTCACGGTGGGAAGGAGAGTTGAGACAAAAGTTGACAATTCGATTTGAAACCAAAGGGAACAATTTGACAATCATGGCGTCATCCAAGATCAAGATCAAGTGTGTTTTATTGTCATATGTCTTGAAACAGAACAATGAAATTCTTACTTTCAGCAACACAACAGATATGTAACCATAGTACTCGGTAAAACCCATAATAAACACCAAAGTTAAGTTCAGTATATAGATCTTTTAAAAATTACAAATAAATAACAATTAGAGTGCAAAGTTAAAAAACATGCCCCCACGTCTATATAATTTGACTCCTGTTTGGATGGTTGTAGGGAAGAAGCTGCCACTGAACCAGGATGTGACAGTTTTCAAGCTCCTGTACCTTCCTCCCAATGCAGGATTGAAACGAGTGTGTGGCCAGGGTGGTGTGGGTCTCTGATGATGCTGGCTACCTTATTTTGGCAGAAACTCTTGCAGATCCCTTCATTTGTGGGGAGGTCAATGTCTGTGATGCTGGGCCGTGTTCATTGCTTTTTGCAATCTTCTTCATTCCTGGGCGTTCGAGTTGCCAAACCAGGCCATGATGCAACCAATAAATATGCTCTCTACTGTACACCTGTAAAAGTTCAAGAGAATATTCGTTGACATACCGAATCACCTCAATCTTTGAAGGAAGTAGAGGTCTTGATGGGCTTCTGTCGATGTGTTGGATCCAGGACAGATCTTCAGAGATATGCACGCCCAGGAATGTGAAGCTTTTGACTCTCTCCATCGATGAAGGCAGGTTTGTGGATCATTGTCCTTCCTCTTCCAAAGCCTACAATCAGTTCCTTGGTTTTACTGACATTGAGAGCAAGGTTGTTGTTCGGCACCATTTGATCAGTCAATCATCTCCCTCCTATATTCTGACTCATTGTTATCTGTAATTCATGCAACAACGGTGGTGTCATCAGCAAAGCTGGAGATTACTACACAGTCTTGTATAGAGCAGGGGGATGAGCACACAGCCTTGACGTGCTCCCATGCTGATGGTTATCGAGGAGAAAGTGTTGCTACCAATTCATACAGACTGCGGTCTGTTGATGCAGCAGTTGAGGATTTAGTTGCAGAGAGATGTGCAGAGATCCTGTTCCTTGGGCTCGGTAACTAGCTTGGAGGGGATGATGGTATTGAACGCTGAACTGCAGTCGTAGAATAAAAGCCTGATATATGTGCTATTAGTGTCCATGTGGTCCAGTGCAGAGTGGGGAGCCAGTGAGATCACATCCTCTATCGACTTGGAGTGGCGGTAGGAAAATTGTAATGGGTCCAGGTTCTTGGTGAGATAGTTGATAGAAACATAGAAAATAGGTGCAGGAGGAGGCCATTCGGCCCTTCGAGCCAACACTGCCATTCATTGTGATCATGGCTGATCGTCCCCTATCAATAACCTGTGCCTGCCTTCTCCCCATATCCCTTGACTCCACTAGCCCCTAGAGCTCTATCTAACTCTCTCTTAAATCCATCCAGTGACTTGGCCTCCATTGCCCTCTGTGGCAGGGAATTCCATAAATTCACAACTCTCTGGGTGAAAAAGTTTTTTCTCACCTCAGTCTTAAATGACCTCCCCTTTATTCTAAGACTGTGGCCCCTGGTTCTGGACTCGCCCAACATTGGGAACATTTTTCCTGCATCTACCTTGTCCAGTCCTTTTATAATTTTATATGTTTCAATAAGATCTCCCCTCATCCTTCTAAACTCCAGTGAATACAAGCCTAGTCTTTTCAATCTTTCCTCATATGACAATCCCACCATCCCAGGGATCAATCTTGATATGCACCATCACCATCCTCTCAAAGCATTTGATCGCCACTGGTCGATAGCCATTGTGGCACGTCACCTTATTCTTCTTGGGCACCGGTATTATTGATGCTCTCTTCAAGCAGGTGGGAACCTCAGATTTCAGTAGTGAGAGGTTGAAAGTGTCGGTAAAAACCCCAGCCAGTTGGTGTGCACAGGTTATAAGAACACAACCAGGTATAGCATCAGGTCCAGATGCTTTTTGAGGGTTCACCCTCCTGAAGGATCATGTGATATTGGTGCTGTGAATGAGATTGTAATAACATCGGGAGGTTATATTCAGAACCCAATATGGATCAGTAAGCAGTGAAAGGTGAAAGGCGAGGTGAAAAAGATATGCTACAAGTTACAACACAGTTAACACAATGCTGCATAACCTCAGGTTTAAGACACAAAGAAAATAATCCAGGAGCACTTTCAAATTGTCACGTCTAGATATTACACAATTAAGGATGAGGGTTTCAGCGGCAGTTTGGGATTGAGTGTGGAGGTGGAAATGAACATTCCCAATGGTGGTGTGAAAGATGGCCTGCAACACAAGAAAGAAATCAAAATTGTAAATAGTTTCAGTTTGGTCGCATTTTGCACTCAACGTATGTTCAGTTTAATGTCAAGTCTTCCATTTTGTATTATTTACAACCTGAGACTTGTCAGTTTAAAATAGATGCGAGTGCTAGTGTTTGCCTGTATCGTGAGGGATACAAGAGTTCTGATGGATATAGAATATGTAGCTCACTGATGTTTTTGAACAAAGAAACAGCCTGGTTTGTTGGGCCAACTGTACGCAATCTGCGTGGAGCCATTCCTTATTCTGCTTCAGAGGAAGTTGACGGGCATGGTTCTACGTGAGCTGGACATGGAGGTTGTCCTCTCGGTCTACGCCGATGACGTGCTCCTCATGGTCGCCGACCCCGTCGACCAGCAGAGGATGCGTGAGTGCCAACGAGTCTTCTCAGCCGCCTCCTCTGCCAGGATCAACTGGGGAAATGTTCTGGACTCTTGGTGGGTCCCTGGCAGGTGGACTCCCTCCCGGAGGAGATGAGGTCTGCCACGTGCAGCACCACGCACCTCCTCTACTTGAGAGTCTACCTGAGCCCGTTGCGGAGACCTGGTTGGCGAACTGGCAGGAGCTGGAGATGAAAGTCGTCACCTGGCTGGGGCGCTGGGCGGGTCTCCTCAGAGTGCTTCCCTACCGGGACAGGGTGTTGAACATTAACCATCTCGTGGCCTTCCTGCTCTGGTACAGATTGACCACATTGGGCCCATCAGCCGCCTTTGCTGGGAACATCCAGAAGAAGTTGGTGGACTTCTTCTGGGACAACGGAAAGCACTGGGTCTCTGCAGCGGTCCCGAGTCTCCCGATCGAGGAGGGCGGTCAGTCGATGGTGTGCATTCGCACCAAGTTTGCGGCTCTCTGCCTCAGGACCCTGCAGAGATACCTGTAGTCAGGGCACACTCCCTGGCGACGCACGTTTTCCAACAGGGCCGCAGCCTTCAAGGAGGTACGTGGTTCCCGATATGGGCGTCAGTTGTGCCGCCCTACTGAGGATGTCTGGCTTCTACTGGGACTTGTTGAGAGCCAGCGGTGGGCAACGGCCTGGGCGTGAGAGTGTCGGGGGATTGCCTGCAGCTGAGCAAACCCCCGCTCAGCCGGAAGTACTCGTCAGACACAGGCGCCATAATCCTTCCTGGGAGCCGGTCCCAAACAACTTGAACCGCCTTTCCTCCACACCCTTCATCTCTCTCCGGACACAGGGAATCATCTCCTGTACGGGCTCCTCCTCACACCCTGCACTTCCTCAGCCTGGTCCACCGTCCAGACACTAAGTGGCAGTTGGTGTTGCCTTCTGGTCATGAGGGGGGCCCCCGGTGGGGGTCCCTCTACGCATGAACTCTCCCCCTCTACATCAGGGACCTAGGGCGGAGAATATTGCACCGAGGAGTCCCTTGCAACCTGTTTCTCTCATGGTTCACAGACTCGCCAGCTGCTTGCCACTTTTGCGGGCTGGAAGAGTCTGTGTACCACGTGTATATGGAGAGTGTGAGGCTGCAGCCACTGTTCCAATATCTAAAGTGGCTGCTCCTTGCCTTCTGGCTGCATTTCTCACTCACCATCCTCATCTTTAGACACCCTGTGTGTAGGGGAGAGGATAGGGCCGAGGATGAACAAGTTGGATTGCTCCTGGTCCAGTCCAAGCTGGCCATCCGCGAGTCACAGCGCCAGGCGGAAGAGGGCACTGCCCGAGCCGGCTGCCTGCCCCTTTTCCGGGGTTACGTCCGCGCCCGGATTATTTTAGGGTGGGACTACAGGCACCCTGGGGGATTTCAGGGACCACTGGACACCGCGGGGGGTTGAAAGCATCCTTGACAAGGATTGTAACATAGTTGTATTTAGTATATTTGTTTGTCTTGTATTATGCTGGTGGGTTCTGTTTTTTTAAATTATATTTGTAAATATTATATTTTAATAATTGAATAAATTGTCTGATTAAAAAAAAAGAAACAGCCTGGAGATTTGGTTGGGAGATTTCATTTCATTATTAATTCTAAAGCATTGCACAACATGGCTTGATATCTCCTTTGAAGTTTGCAACTCAGTGGGATGGATAATAGGGATTCCATAGATCAATCAACAGCCTTAGTGGAATGAGCTCATAGGACAATCAAACGTAAAGCTTCTACAGAAGTTTACACCTTGGGGTTGCAAGAAACCAGATTGTAAGAGTTTACAGCCTTAATACATCTACTGTAATTTGAGTGTCTGGATAATAATGTTGCGTTTGGATAACAGGCTGAAGTCTGGAATATGAGCTATCATTAGATTAAGTTTAACGAAATGTATTTTTATTACCGAGGATGAAGGCAATGGTTAGGGAATATAATTTATTTTGGCAATCAAAAACACTGGGCTTAACTTTTTCATTTCTTAGTCAGAAAACATTTATACACATGCAAGATGCACGACAATTAGTCTGATAATTTAGATATAATGAAAGATAAAATGTTCAAAGTGGATTTGATCTTTTTTTTTTATTTGATTTTGAACAAAAATGTGGATGTTGGCAGCACACATATAAAATGTGCTTTGTGTTCTTAAGTGTCACTTAAGGAGAGCATGAAGATAAGTAGCATAAGTGTGGGCAGTCAGGATTAATTAAATCTGAAGAACCTTGCAGAGGAAGCCAATGATGACATAACACGTGTGGGAAGGAACTGCAGATGCTGGTTTAAACCAAAAATAGACACAAAATCAAGGTGTTTCACAAGGGTTTCAAGTCGAGACCCTTCTTCAGACTGAGAGTCGTGAGAAAGGGTAACGAGAGATATAGACGGTGATGTAGAGAGATATTGAACAAATGAATGAAAGATGCAAAAAAAGTAATGATGATAAAGGAACCCGGCCATTGTTAGCTGTTTGCTAGGTAAGAATGAGTAGTTGGCGCGACTTGGTTGGGGGAGGGATGGAAAGAGAGGTAATCACCTGAAGTTAAAGAAATCAAGTTCATACCACTGGGCTGTAAGATGCCCAAGCGAAATATGAGATGCTGTTCCTCCAATTTGCATTTAGCCTCACTCTGACAATGGAGGAGGCCTAGGACAGAAAGCTCAGTGTGGGAATGGAAAGGGGAATTAAAGTCTTTGGCAACCGGGTAATCAGGTAGGTCCAGATGGGCCGAGCGAAGGTATTCAGCGAAACGATAGTCCGGTCTATGTTTGATCTCGCCGATGTTTAAGAGTCCACATCTTGAACATTGGATAGAGTAGATGAGGTTGGAGGAGGTGCAAGTGAACCTCTGCCTAACCTGAAAGGACTGTGTTTGCTAGGTAAGAGAGTATAGAGGCAGGTGTTGCATCTCCTGCGGTTGCAGGGGAAGGTACCTGGAGAGGGGTGGTTTGGGTGGGAAGGGATGAGTTAACTAGGGAGTTGCGGAGGGAACGGTCTCTATGGAAGGCGGATAGGGGTGGAGATCGGAAGATGTGATGAGGGATGGGATCCAGTTGGAGGTGGCAGAAATGTCAGAGGATAATGTTGTATACAACAGCTAATTGGGTGAAAGGTGAAGACCAAGGCTCCCTGTTGTAACTGGGGGGAGGGGCAGCAAGAGCGGAGCTGCTGGGTACCGAGGAAACGACCGATGATGGACGAAATCTGTTGGTATTTTTCTCCGATATCCCATCAAAATTGCAATTTCTCAACCCAGATCAAATGTCTGATTCGTAATGTTTAATAATTTGGCCCAAATCCTTTCATCATTTAAACTGCGCACTGCTCTGTCCCACAGGGCACAGTTAAATAACTCATCAAAGTTGAAATATCTGGATGCGTGAAGCAATTTTCTTTTTTTTTTTTCTGGTTATACGATTCCTCTTGTCAAATCTGTAACCTTCTGCTATTTCATATGGCCATGGATTAAAATTATCCTTAAAGTTCTATACTGCCTCATTGCAGCCTTGCACTGTCTGCAGCTATAACACCAAATGCTACAGAAACAAACGAACTGCAAATGCTGGTTTACAAAACAAGACAAATTGCTGGAATAACTCAGTGGGTCAGGCAACATCTCTGGAAACATGGATAGGTGACGTGTTGGGACAACACCCTTCTTCAGACAGATTATGGTGAGTGGTGTGGGAGGAGAAGTGAAGGGTGGTTAAGGGTGAGGGGAGGGAGGTTGATAGGCAGATGGTTGGACAAAGGGCAGGATAGAAGGGTAGTGAATTTTGACGCCAGAGGAAGGAATGTAGGTGAAAGGGGAGTGAGAGGGGAGAGGAGAAATGGGTGTGAGTCCAGGTGGGGTACAGGGAAGAGAAGAGCTAAATTCTGCACTATGTTTATTTTCTCTTTTGCACTACCTGATATATTCAAGTGCCCTGTTCGGATCGTTTACCTTGTTGTGGTGAAGAGGCTTGCGTGTCCCCATGAATCCGAGAGCTATGCCATCAGAAGCACCAGCTTCTGGAAGGGCCACTCATGGTGGTAAGGTCGAGGATAAGGGTCCAAACTAAGAACGATCCAACCTACAAGACCTCAACGGCGGATCAGGCGGATGAAGTTATCTTGAACTCAATGGCTGTGAAGGCAGATGAAGGCTGCAACAGATCTATCAGCTCCAATCTTCTTGGTTCCCTTGCCATCGGAATTAGTTGATTGGTTTGTGAAGGACCGTGCGCTTCTTGGAGTGCAACATCAAGTACACGTTAAACAAACACACGCACAGGCGTCTTCATTCTGTGAGTAGCCACGACGATATTCATGTATGGCATGATTTGCCTGGCTTTCCCCAAATAAATCCATGCTTTTCCAAATGCGAATAAATGCTGTACCTAAAAATCTTCTCCAATAATTTCCCTTTCACTAATGTAAGGCTCACTGTCTGAAGAATGGTCTTGAACCGAAACGTCATCCATTCCTTCTCTTCAGAGACGCTGCCTGTCCCACTGAATTACTCCAGCTTTTTGTGACAATATACGCCACTGTCATATATTTTGCTGCTTTGTCCTTGTGGTCCTTCTTAAAGAAAGGAACAACAATGGCTATTTTCCAGTCTTCCAGGACCTCACTCATGGCCAAGGAAGATACAAAGGTCTTTGGCAAGGCCCCATTAACCATTCCTCATCCCACTTGCCGTTGATCAAGATCCTGCTGTAATTTATGATAATCATCTTCATTGTCTACGATATCACCTATTTAACAACATCTCCAAATGTAATCATTCTTTTCACATTCTCATCTAAATCGTTGATACAAACTGCACACAGCAAAGGGCCCAGCACAGACTCCTGAGTAACACCAGTAGTCACAGGCTGCCAGTCTGAAAAAACACCTTACACCACCACCCTCTGCTTCCTTCCATGAAGCGAATTCTGTATCCAGGCAGCTGACTCTCCCTGGATTCCTTGCAATCTACCCTTCCAGAGCAGCCTACTGTGTGGTAACATATTGCCTTCTCCTCCCACTAAGTGTTTGGTGGTCATCCACCATTCATTACTGGATGTGACAACACTGCTAAATGTTGACCCTTAACTCAACTCAGGATCAAACAGGTTTGCGTGTCCAGTTCAGCCTTGGAGAGATACCAAGGAGGGTGTTTTGACAGCAGCTACAGAGCAAAGTTTGTTGTAGAAATCGAAGATAAAGGCTTCATCTTACCAGCAATTGTTTAGTTTAGTTTCATTTAATTTAGTTTCGAGATACAGCATGGAACCAGGCCCTTCGACCCACCAAGCCCTCGCCGACCAGTGATCCCTGCACACTAACTCTATCCTACACACATACTAGGGACTAATTTACAATTTTATTGAAGCCAATTAACCTACTTACGGCTTTATGCCCCTGTCCCACTTAGGAAACCTGAACGGAAACCTTTGGAGACTTTGCGCCCCACTCAAGGTTTCCGTGCGGTTCCCGGAGGTTTTTGTCAGTCTCCCTACCTGCTTCCACTACCTGCAACCTCCGGCAACCGCACGGAAACCTTGGGTGGGGCGCAAAGTATCCAGAGGTTTCCGTTCAGGTTTCCTAAGTGGGACAGGGGCATTAGAATGTGGGAGGAAACCGGAGCACCCGGAGAAAACCCACGCCAGTCATGGGAAGAACATACAAACTCCGTACAGGCAGCACCCTTAGTCAAGATCAAACCTGGGTCTCTGGTGCTGTACGGCAGCAACTCTTACCGCTTAGCCGTTATGCCACCCTATAAATGGTTGGAGAAGATTTCTGCTTACCTAAAAATGGATGTCAGGCAAATAGTCTGATAAATTAGAGACAGTACTGGCAAATTCTTACCACCAACTTGATCTACAGAATTGCAAAGGGCTTTTCGACAAGACATAATGCATTTCAAAATAATTGATTGCCACCTCAGTTAGGGAAATTAATTTGCGCAGGTGAGGTAGCAAAGTACCCTTTTTAATAGAGCATAAAGCCATTTACAACGTTTCAAGACATAAATTAGCCAAAACGGCCACGGAGCTCTGCATTTACTGCCTTTTAGCAGAATGCCAGCTTTACTGCAAAAAACAGAACACTCTAAGAATCAATGAAGCTACACTGAATTGAGAAAGTCAGTTCCCACTGCATGATTTATGATATAACCTGCCTCTTTGTAATACGCCTGATATGGCTGATTCAGCTACATCTCTATATATAACTGAATATTTCGACAGTGGAGTTTGCCAGAAGCAAAATACAGTCACTTTATTATTTAGAAATCTGAAAGTAATCATGATCGCTTTGCAAATGTTGCTTAACTATCGGGTGGAAGTAGACAGTTTTTCAGTTGGAGCATCAATAAGTATCCATTAAACATCTTCAAAGGCTGTATTCTTATTCAGAGCCTTTAATATCTTTCCTTCCTGGCAGTGAATTACAGTATCGTTATGGCCCCGGGTGCATGAGACTCTTGGCTATGCCAACCTTCATCGGCCCCATGCTTCCCAGCGACCTCGTGGCCTCACTGCCATGACTGTTCATTGCCACATGAAGTGAAGTGCAGTGCTCATGGTAACATGGTAACATGGTAACTGGGCTTTAAGCAGAACAATCTGACCACCCCAACAGTCTTCCGACAACTCTTGGAAAAAATAATGAAAACAAATATAACACAGCAATTTCACTTAAAATATAATTAACTGAGGCAAATTGGAGTGTTAATGTTAATTAATATAAAGTAGAAAAACACTTGTTCACTTTTTAATGCTTTAAGAGGCTAGTTATGGAACAGTCTCACAAACAGCCTTGAGCCACTGCAATTCGCCTACCTCCACAACAGGTCACGGATGATGCCATCTTCATGGCTCTACACATCCCTGGAACACCTGGATAAGAGAGACACCTACGTCATAGACTAGAGCTCTGCTTTTAACACGATTATCCCATCCAAGCTCAACACCAAACTCACAGGATTCATCTCAGGAACTGGATCCTCGACTTCCTGATAGGGGACAAATCACGCTCTACAATAATTCTTAACACTGGTGCTTCACAAGGGTATGTCCTCAGCCCCCTTCGTTACTCCTTGTATACCCACGACTCTGCAGCCATGTACAAATCTAATTAAATTCACAAATTAGCGGACAACACCACCATTGTAGGTATGTTGCAAAGCCTACCTGAAGCGTCGTTGAAAATCTGTCGCTGCAAGTGTGCGCGATTTTGGCGCCGTTTAGAGGGGGCGGGTTTAAAACGCGATTTTCTCTAAGCTGTTCCAATCGAAAATGTTCAGCCTAGTTAATTATTAACGAAAAATCGCTGGAAGACCCCGTCGCAAAAGCTATTATTAGGTTTAAAGGCCTTGAATAATAGTTATAGTAGTTTAAAAATCAATCTCTAAACCCGCGACCGCCAGCAACCGCAGGGTCTCATAAAGCAAATATCAGAAGTTAGGTTGTATATTTTTACATTAAAAAGGGCTTCTAAAGATCCCTTTATACAAAGTTTAATATTGCGAGTAGCTCATTTTGGGTCCATTATATCCCGCAGTATTTTTCTCGGCATTTGGGGCACAAATCTACCGCAATGTGAACGTTCTAAACCAGCGCGTTCCACAGGGACCCACTGGAAAGCTGATTTAAATGGGCATTTATTTACAACAATTAAACACTAAATTCCTTCCATTTGGCCTATAAATTAATGTAAATGAGATTTAAAAATCATGTTTTATTGTGAATTATTTGTGAATATTATTTGGACATTTAGGCTATTTAAAAATGTTAATCATTTATTAAGAAATGGATAGATGTTTAGATCTAGTAATTGAAGTCTGAAATTAGCTACAATTAGGTAACTAACTAATTATATGCTTTAATTTCAGGTCATCCAAGTAAGATTATTTTATATTTGTTTCAGAATGCTTCAATCTATGATAACTGAAAATTTCATTCAGTTCTCTTAATTTTTAAGAAAGTTATGGGCTTTTGACTGTTCACGATCACAGCTTTTTTGTTATGTCCATAGAAAATCAATAGGGAACAAGATGCTCATTTCCCAGTATGAAAATGGCCATAACTTTTTAAATACTTGAGATATGAAAGTGAATTAGGTGTCAAATTAAACTTATTTTTATGCTTTATCTGATGGGATAAATTACAGACTTGATTTTTAAAATCTCAAGATTTTGTAACATTGCTAACCATTGTGGGCCGGATATCAAATAAAGATGAGACAGAGCACAGGAAGTAGATTGAGAACCTTGTGATCTGGCATCAAGACAACAACCTTCCTCTCAATGTCAGCAAGATAAAGGAAATAGCGATTGACTTCAGGACATACCCCAGTTTGCATTGATAGCAGCAAAGTAGAGATGGTTAAAAGCTTTAAACTCCTAGGAGTAAATTTCACCAACAACTTCTCCTGGACCACCCATATTGAAGCAACGACCAAGAAAGCACACCAACGCCTCTACTTCCTTAGAAGGCTCAGGAAGTTCAGCATGTCCCCACCAACTTTCAACAACTTCTGCAAATGTGCCGTAGAAAGCATTTTATCGGGATGCATCACAGTTTGGTTTGGGAACAGCTCCATCCAGGACCGCAAGAAATTGCAGAGAATTGTAGACACAGCCCAGACCATCACACAAACCAACCTCCCTTCCATTGATTCCATTTACACCTCACTCTGCCTCGGCAAGGCCAATAGATTAGATTAGATTAGATTATACCTTTAATAATCCTTTACAGGAAATTACAGTGCCACGACAGCTTCAAGACAGACATAACACCACACATTTCCTCAAATAGCTTCCATACTTAACAAGTTAAAATACAAGTTAAAATACAAGTTAAAATACAATGAATGAAAAAAAAGTGCAGTTATTTATGCGCATTATATAACCTTATAGCAGCTGGTATACAAGACTTCCTATGTCTCTCAGTTTTGCACTTTGGTGCAATCAGTCTCTGACTGAAGATGCTGCTCTTGATCACCTTCAGGGCATGGAGTGGGTGAGTGGGGTTGGTCATTATTGAACCCAGTTTGTTCAGAGTTCTGGCCTCTGCCACCTGCTGGACTGTTCGTTGCTCAGCCCCGACCACTGAGCCGGCCTTACTGATCAGCTTGTCCAGTCTGTTTTTGTCCGCTATGCGGGCGCCTTCTCCCCAACAGGCCACAGCAAAAAACAGAGCATTGGCCACCACTGAATGGTAGACACTGCACAGTAGGGGTTGGCAGATGTTGAATGACCTCAGCCTCCTTAAAAAATACAGTCGGCTTTGTCCCTTCCTGTACACCGCCTCCATATGACTCTTCCAGTCCAGCTCACTGTCAAGCTGCACACCAAGGTACCTGTGGTTGGCGACCACCTCCACCTCAGTGCCCTTAATGGTGATTGGTGTTGGTTGAGTCCTCCTCCTCCCCCTCCTGAAGTCCACAACTATCTCCTTGGTTTTTGTGGTGTTAAGATGGAGGTTATTGTGTGCACTCCACTCCACAAAGTTGCTTATTATGTCTCTATACTCCTCCTCAATAGCATAATCAAGGACAAGTCACACCCTGGTCACTCCCTCTTCTCCCCTCTCCTATCAGGCAAAAGGTATAGAAGTATGATAATGCACACCTCAAGATTCAGGGACAGTTTCTTCCCAGTTGATTTCAGGCAATTGAACCATCCTACCAACAACTAGAGAGCAGTCCTGAGCTACTATCTACCTGATTGGTGACCTTTGCACTATCTTTGATTGAACTTTACTGGACTTTATCTTATACTAAACATTATTCCCTTTATCAAGTATCTGTACACTGTGGATGGCTCGATTGTAATCATGTATTGTCTTTCTGCTGACTGGTTAGCACGCAACAAAAGCTTTTCACTGTACACGTGACAATAAATTAAACTCAACGCAACTCAAACTCAACCTGCACAAGCAGTAGTCAGTTCTGAGGTTTCAAACAAAGATCCTATAGCGGAGCAAGATAGACCACTCTTTCTAAATGCAATGGGTGACGTGTAGTACGCAATGGAGCGGAACGTGGGCCTTTTGTAAAATCCATTTCAGTAACCCGACCCGACCCAACTCGCAGTATAATCAACGTTGCGGGGGAACAGTTTGTGTTAATAAACTATAATTCTGAAAATGAGGAGAAGATTTTTACCAAAGAACTTTTATTTTTACGAGGATGTTTCCGTAACCGGCTTCCGTCTCCGCACTAGTATCTTTGCTCCGCTATGTGATCTTTGGTGCGGAGACGGAAGCCGGTTACGGAAATTGGGCCGAAAATTACCCATGAATCTGCCCATGACCGTACTACGTCTTTTTTGTCGAGTGATCTATCTTGCTTGCTATAGGATCTTTGGTTTCAAATGCAACTGCATGAACCAACACCATTGTCTGTGAAGAGAGAAGGCAACCAGCACTCATCAGGAGGCCACTTAAGAGATTTGCTTTGGAAACTAACAAGACAATTTCTTCCAAGTGGTGCTATATGAAGAGACTTAGTTAAATAAAGTTATGCCCATCAATACTGTGAGAGCACTGAAACCAGTCATAAGGCATGTGACTTCCTGAGTTCTGTAGTAGTGTAAAACACACGGAGAAACACAGTAGACAAATAGCTATGTTAATTATACTACATTGAAACCACCAGGATGAGATCAGGCAAGGCTCCAGATTGGCTACCTTATATAAAATGTATACAACTACAGTGCAGGAACAGGCTCTTCAGCTCACAATGTCAGTTCCGGACATGATCCCAAGATAAACTAATCTAATCTGCTTGCATGTGATCCGCTATCCTCCATTCCCTATATATCCATGTGCCTATCTAAATTAGCCCCTATTGTATCTGCCTCCACAGCCACCCCTTATAGCAAGTTCCAGGCATTAACCACTCTCTGTGTAAAAATCCTAAATAACCTTGCCCGTCTCACCTCAAACCTATGCCCTCTAGTTGTTGACTTTGCCCACCTGGAATAAAGGTTCTGACTGTCTACCCTATCTATACTTGTCATAATTTTACATACCCCTTGCCACCCAACACATGATCATGGTTACATTTGACACTCAATACCTTGAATGATTGTGTATCCAGGGAGCCATCTCTGACAACAATTAAATAAAGCTCTTTTGGGTATCTGGATTCCCAAGCAAGGGGCTTGAATATTCAGATTTGGTCTGGTCAGTTAAGATGTGCTCCCTTTGTAAATATGACATTCTCAGACCACTTGTCTACACACAAAAATATCAAAGTAAACCGCAACCACAAACGTTATTTATTCACCTGCCCTTATCTAAAGTTAAAGAGTATAGAAACTAAATGAACATTAAATTTAGAGAGATTCTGCCAACAGTGGGATAACAGACAACAAGTATGATTGGCTGGTACACAAAATTGCTGGGGAAACTCAGCGGGTGCAGCAGCATCTATGGAGCGAAGGAAATAAGGAGTATGTTTGGCTTATCAGCGTAGTCTCAGTGGGCAGAAGACCCTATTTCCACGCTGTATCTTTAAACTAAACTCAACTAAAGATCTCCTCTTCAATGATTCCTTGTTACACTGAATAAAGGCTCAATGCATCTACAGGGCTGGCTCATTCAAAGGCTCAGCAAGCATAGGAAACTCTAATGTCAGGGCAACACACGTGGAAAACACTCAGGTATATTGTTCTGCGCATTTTTTTAAATGGGTGAGCGCAGTGGAGCAGCTGGTAGATGTGTCCCCTCACATTACCAGAGTGCCAGGTTCAATCCTGACCTATGGTGTTGACTCCGTGGAGTCTGCACATTCACACTGTGACCGTGTGGGTTTTCTCCGGGTGCTCCGGCTTCCTCCCACATCCCAAAGATGTGCAGGTTTGTAAGTTAATTGACCTGTGAAAAAAAAAGCCCCGAGTGTGTTGTGAGTGGATGAGAAAGAGGGATAACATAGAATTAGTGTGATTGGGTTATCAAAGGTCAGTGTGGTCCCTGTGGGCAGAAGGACCTAGTTCCACGCTGCATCTCCAAACTAAAAGTGAATGCTGCTGCAATGGGTATACTAAAACTCTGGTATTCCCATACTCTTGAGAAACAGTAGTGAGTTACCCTCTAGAATCATTGCAGTGCAAAGCTTGGAAGTACAGGTCCACCACCAATTTTTCAGCATCGTGGTTCCAGAGCCTTTGTGGATTATCCATTTTGCCAGACCAACAGAGGTCACAGCCTCCAGGAGGAGTTTTTTTTTTTTTAATATTTTATTTTATTAGAAGTAAGTACAATCATATGGCACCAAAGTGCCTAATATATATTTTCATAATACATTTTATGTACAGCTTCTTATTTTTTATTATATTAAAGAAAGATTAGAATAAGAAAAATAAATTAGATAGTAAAGGATAGAAAAGCGTGAGATATATAGTGTGTGAAAAGAAAAAGAAGAAAGACGAATGAGTGAAGAAAGTTGAGAAAAAGAAAATAGAAAAAAGAGAATAAGACATTTAAAAAAAAAAAAAAAAAAAGGGTAAGGAGATCATTGTTTATAATCTTGACCAACCCGCGACCAGTCCTGAAACAGTTAGTTTTTACAATTGTGTTGCACCATATGATTCCAAAAAGACGACAAGGAGGAGTTGAATGGTACTTGAACCGTTCCCCTAGGCCTGCTAGAGGTCGAGATAGCAGCCCGTAAAGTTAGCCTTGAAAGTCAACTATGGGAACAGATCTGCCAGCTCCATCCGGGCCAGAATTCCATAGGCCCCGGTCGCAGGGGGCAATTTCGACCTGCTGATCGGCTGCGGAAGTCTCGATGAGGTCAGGGTTGGCTGCCTCACCCAACCTAGGCGCCACATTTTCGGAGGGACTTCAAAGGAGGGGTGGGGGGGGGGAGGGGATTTCAAGTGCACAGTCATAATTTAGTTTGGATTAAAAGAGGTGCCAGGCCACCAGTTGCCGGAAAATAGATGGTGGACCTTTACTCCTGCAATGCTGTGAAAGTTCCAGGAATTTTGGCCACAGTGAAGTAATGGGAATATTTTAACAGTCAGGAGATGAATTTGCACAGAGTGATATTCCATCCATTTGCTCCCTCAATGGTAGTGTTTGTGAGTTTTGGATGTGTTGCTGAAGAATTGTTCAACAGTTCAATAGTGTTTATTTGTTACATTTGCAACTACACAGTGAAATTCAATTTTCATATATTATACATGCAGGCAACGTCATTATTTAAAGTCTAAACTTCGTCCGGCCCGTGCGCTCGATGTACTGAAGCAGTTCCCACGAATCCAAGACTTGGTGCATCAGAGCACTGCATTTTGTGGATGTTACACACTCCAGCAATAGAGGAAAAAATGTGTATGTTGGATGGAACACCATTCAATTATCTTGCTTAGAGTGTGTTGTTGAAGCTAAATCGAGAGTATTTAATCACTTTCCTGACCTTTTTCTTTGTAAAATATCCAGTTTTGAAAAGCAGGATTTATCCAAGAACTCAGACAAATTTTTAGCACTAAGTGACCAACTGCAATGTGAACCTTTACTTATATTGGACAGTGCAAGTTTAGTCACCTGAAATGTTTCCTTGTCTTGCCTCCATTTCACGAGCCCATGTCCTGCACAACATATAAACCAAGTACAACTCACTTATACCTCATTAATAACATCCAAGGTAATTAATTGTACCAATTAGCATCTATTCATCTGGACTAATTAAAGCCATGACTCTGCCATTTAGGTCAAATATAGGGATTCAAAACGGGAAGTGATTACTTTCAATAGACAATAGACAATAGGTACAGGAGTAGGCCATTCGGCCATTCAATATGATCATGGCTGATCATCCCCAAACAGTACCCCATTCCTGCCTGCTCCCCATATCCCCTGAATCCGCTATCTTTAAGAGCCCTAGCTAGCTCTCTCTTGAAAGTATCCAGAGAACCGGCTTCCACCATCCTCTGAGGCAGAGAATTCCACTGGTTCACATCTCTGTGTGTGAAAAAGTGTTTCCTCATCTCCGCTCTAAATGGCTTACTCCTTATTCTTAATTTGTGGCCCCTGGTTCTGGACTCCCCCAAAATCAGGAACATGTTTCCTGCCTCTAGCGTGTCCAAACCCTTAATAATCTTATATGTTTCAATTAGATATCCTCTCATCCTTCTTAATTCCAGAGTATACAAGCCCAGCCGCTCAGCATTCTCTCAGCATATGACAGTCCCGCCATCCTGGGAATTAACCTTGTAAACCTACACTGCACTGCCTCAATAGCAAGAATATCCTTCCTCAAATTTGGAGACCAAAACTGCAAACAATACTCCAGGTGTGGTGTCACTAGGGCCCTGTACAACTGCAGAAGGACCTCTTTGCTCCTGTACTCAACTCCTCGTGCTATGAAGACTGACTGCCTGCCCACAAAACAAAATCTAGCCCAATTTTGGTGGTGTTTCACAAGCTTAATAATGCCATTATATAGCAATAAACTTTCAGAAAACATTTCTATGTTGTGCAATTTTTATTCCACAACAAATCCACCTTTCTGGAATTCTACCAGCATGTGTCAGGACAGTCTGGAGCCTCAAACAGCTGCATTGCAGGCGGTGTCAAAAATTTCAGATATAACTGTTATGTTTTCGACTTGAAAAAGTATGAGCCATAGATCATGAAATGCAATCTGTGCATATTTCAGAATGGTGGATTTTCCCCAATGAAAACAGCTGGGGGCCAAATTCAGTGAACAATTCACAAAAAGGGTAAAAATTAAACCTGTTCATAGGGAAATTAAGCAGGTTACTTCATAAATTTCAGTTGAGATGTTATTTTCCATAAAACGTTAAATCCAAACAAATCAATAACAGAATATGGGGGTAGCACGGTGGCACAGCGGTAGAACTACTGCCTCACAGCACCAGAGACCCGGGATCGATCCTGACTATGGGTGCTGGCTGTACGGACTTTGTTTGTTCTGTACATTTTCACCGAGATCTTCGGTTTCCTTCCACACGCCAAAGACATACAGGTTTGTAGGTTAATTGGCTTGATATAAATGTAAATTGTCCCTAGAGTGTTAGTGTGCGGGGATCGCTGGTCAGTGCAGAAACGGTGGACCGAAGGGCTGTATCTCTAAGTTAAACTAAAACTAAACAAACATTTGTCTATACCCCTAAACTAAACTAAACTAAATAATGTGCCTTGGTTGTCTATTGTGCACATCAAAGGAAATGGATTCTATCCTTATCTTATCTCACACATTGTCTTTTTATCTCTGGCTTTTGTTCAACCATCTGCTTATTCAAACCCCCCTCATCAAGTTACCACTTGCCAGGCTTTATCCAGCTTCAACCTCTCTTCCAGCTTTCTCCCCCCTACCACGATCAGTCTGAAGAAGGGTACCGACCCACTTTGTTGCCTATTCATGTTACCCAGAGATGCTGCCTGACCCATTGAGATACTCCAGCACTTTATGTTTTTAAAAGGTAGACACAAAGTGCTGGGGTAACTCAGCAGGTCACGCAGCATCTCTGGAGAAAAAGGATGGGTGACGTTTTGGGTCGGGACCCTTGTCTTTTGTTTTGTAAACCAGTATCTGCAGTTCCTTGCAACTGAATTTTACACAATTGGTTAAAAAATATTCTCCTTTTTCCTTTGGTAAATCATCACCTTGTGAAATTTATTTTTAACTTCAGTTTACCTTCAAACATTTAAAGGTTCAAAGCTATTTTATTGTCACGTGTACCAATTAAGGTACAGTGAAACTCGATTTACCATACATTCATATTAAAAAAAACAACAAGACACACAACTAGATAAAAGTTAACATAAACATCCACCACAGTGGATTCCCCACATTCCTCACTGAGATGGAAGGCAATAAAGTGTAATCTTTAATCTAAAGTCCCCACAACCCACATAAAACAAAGCTAAAGAACACTAAAACATACATTTAACACATACTAAAAAACAACAAAAGAGTGAAAAGGATGAGACAGACTGTTGGCGAGGCCGCCATTGCGGCGCCACCCGGTGGTATCTTTAAGAATCTCTAATATATCTTGTGCAGTCATAGACATTCAGCACAGCAACAGGCCCTTCACCTCTTCAGTTCACACTGACTATCGCACACCCATTTGCACTAATCCCATTTTTGAAATTTGCCCCACATTCCCATAAATTCTCCAGATTCTACCACTTTCCTAGCCATCAGCAAATAGAGCACAGAAATACGCTCTTTGGCCTACAATGCCCATGCAGCACATGATGCCAGGTTAAACAAATCTTCTTTGCCTGCATATGATTCATATCCCTCCATTTCCTGTACCATCTGCCTATCTAAAGGCCTCTGAAATGGCCCAATTGTATCTTCCCCCACCACCATACCCGGCTGCGTTTCAGCCACCTACCACTCTTTGTGTAAAGAACTTGCCCTGCACATCTCCATTAAACATTGTCCTTATCGCCGTCACGCCATGCCCTCTAATCTTTAACATTTCCATCATGGGAATAAGGTACTGACTGTCTCCCCTCTCTATGCCTCTCATAATTTTATATACTTCTGTCAGGAATCCACTTAGGCTCTGGCACTGCAGAGAAGATAGTCCAAGTTTGTCCAACCTCTCCTTATAGCTAATTACTTCTAATCCAGGCAGCATTCACAGAGTCATAGAGTGATACAGTGTGGAAACAGGCCCTTCGGCCCAACTTGCCCACACCGGCCAACATGTCCCAGCTACACTAGTCCCACCTGCCAGCGTTTGGTCCATGTACCCGTCTTAAGGGGCTGTCCCATTTGGGCAACCTAATTGGCAAGTTTAGAAGAGTTTAGGAGAGTTTGAAAAAAATGTCATGTTGAAGACCTCCTTCAACTACGTAGAAGACCTCCTTCGACCATGTTGAAGACTGGCTTCGACTAGCTACGACTAACTTCGGGAAAATTGAACACCGAATAGTGGAGCGTGAAGACGACCTCTTTCGATCTCCTTCGACCTCCCTTCGACCTCCTTCAACTATGATGAAGACTATCTACGACTACCTTTGACTACCCTCGATTACCTACGACTTTGTGTGTCTTGTAGAAATTGATTCTGTTTGTATGGCTGTAGAAACAGAGTTTCGTTTGAGCCTCATTGAGGTTCAAATGACAATGAATAAATATTGTATTGTATTGTATCGACCTACTACGACTAAACCTACGAGTAAAAAAAGTATAGATTTTTTCCATGGCGACATTTTCTTACTCACGCACATTTTTCAACATGTTGAAAAACACGCCGCGACCTAGCTGAGGCCTTGACTACATGGGGACTACTCTCGAGCATGAAGGAGAGTTACAAAGACCTCCTACGACCTCGTATCGACCATGCTGTGAGTATGAGTCGAGGGCAAACTCGCCAGAACTCGTGGATTAGGTCGCCCAAGTGGGACAGCCCCTTAACTGTTTCTTAAATGTTGGGATAATCCTAGCCTCAACTACCTCCTCTGGCAGCTTGTTCCATACACCCACCACCCTTTGTGTGAAAAAGTTACCCCTCAGATTCCTATTAAAACTTTTCCTCTTCACCGTGAAGCTGTGTCCTCTGGTCTCTCGGTTCCCCTACTCTGGGCAAGAGATTCTGTGCATCTACCCGATTTATTCCTCTCATTTATTCCTCCTGCGCTCCAAAGAATAGAGACTCAGCCTACTCAACCTCTCCCTATAGCTCACACCCTCTAGTCCTGGCAACATCCTCGTAAATCATATCTGAACCCTTTCAAGCTTGACAATATCTTTCCTATAACAAGGTGCCCAGAAGTGAACACAATATTCTAAATGCAGACTCACCAGCGTCTTATACAACTGCAACATGACCTCCCATCTTCTATACTCAATACTCTGACTGATGAAGGCCAATCTGCCAAAAGTGCTAATGTGCCAAAAGGCCAAGGTGCCAATGTACCTTTCTAATTATATTTACAATAGCTAATTAACCTTCAAATAGCCCCATATTCATTAAGGACCTCTAGCTCGGGCCACACACAGCCCTAAATGACCATGGTATGTGTCACTTAACATTTATTTCATATATGGCACATGAAGGAATTTAATTCCCACTAATAACTTCGCCACTTCAAAAATCTCAAATCACTTAAAACATCATCTATATGATGTTAATGGAGGCAGGTTCGAAGCAGGTGATCAACCAGTTCCCAGTAAATTATTTAGTCATCGAGATCTATTTTAATGAGATTTTGACATTTCTTTCTAGTGTTAATGCAGGCAACACTGGGCATCTGGTACATGGCAGGAGGTGAGGACAACAGCATGGCAGAGATGGGCCAGGATCAGCACGGATTTCCCTAACAGGAAAATATGTTTTCTGCAGGACAACAGAGTTGCACCCTGGCCACTCCCTCTTCTGCACTCTCCAATGAGGCAAAAGGTATAGAAGTGTGAAAACGCACACCACCAAATTAATGGGACAGTTTCTTCCCAGCTGTAGCAACTAAATCATCCTACCACAACCAGAAAGCAGTGCTGAACTTCTATCTACCTCTTTGGTGACCCTCGAACTATCCTTTATCGGACTTTGCTGGCTTTACCTTGCAATAAACGTTATTCCCTTATCATGTGTCTATACACTGTAAATGACTCGATTGTAATCATGTATTGTATTTCTGCTGACTGGTTAGCACACAACAAAAGCTTTTCACTGTACCTCGGTACACAAGACAATAAACTAAATTGAACTGAACTGAAATGAACTAAACTGAATATTTAGGCTCACAGAAACTCATCTCAAGTTAGCAGGCCCATGTACACAATATGCGACCTACAATATTTTGTATTTTGCCTCTGAAATTTATTTGCTCTGAAGCTGATGTAGTTAATTTCGGGGGCAGAATACAATATCTTCCTACTATTATTGAGTGGGAATTAATATCTATGCTAAGATGTTTCAAACTGAGAATCCGTTCCAAATTCCCCATGATTCTTTCCAAAGCTACAGTATTCTAGGTTTAAGTATTATTCCATTTGACCTTTGAAGTAAATTGTGTATTTTGTGTCAGCGAAATTGTTATATCCTTTTATCAAAGCAATGATGCATTTTCTGATACCATCCAAGTGATAGTATGAAAGTAATTAAATACTGTTAGATTTGATGTCCTGGTCAAAATACATTACCCTAGGAAAGCCTCGATGCTTCATAATTTTTTTTTAATCAATTGACGTACATTTAAATTACATTCTTGACTTTATATAGTTTAGAGAAACAGCACGGAAACAGGACCTTCGGCCCACCAGGTCCGTGCCAACCAACAATCCCCGCACATTAACACTATCCCACACCCATTAGGGACAATTTTTACATATACCAAGTCAATTAACCTACAAACCTGTACGTCTTTGGAGTGGGAGGAAACCGAAGATCTCGGAGAAAACCCACGCAGGTCACGAGGAGAACGTACAAACTCTGTACAGACAGCACTCATAGTCGGGATCGAACCCGGGTCTCTGACGCTGCATTCGCTGTAAGGCAGCAACTCTACTGCTTTGCCACCGTGACTTTATATAATAACTAGACTAAGTGGGACCCATTGGGTCCCATGTTCACACGGAAGGGCTGGTCCCCCGACGCAATATTCCACCTCTCCACCAATTCCAATATTGGTGGCCAGTGAGGGGGGGGGGCTTTCTGGAGCACTGGTATGGGTGTTGTTGGCTGCAGGGACTACTGGTCTCCAGAGGGCTAGTATGGACATTGTGGGCCAAATGGATTCTTGGGGTGGCAGCACAATCCCTCAAGCCTGATGTGCTGGCAGTTGACACAGCTATTCCTTGAAATTCCATTTCAAGCAGAGTGCAAGGCCACCAAATACAAATCCATTTTCCTACCATTTCAAGCAGGGTGCAAGGCCACCAAATTCAAGTGCAGTTTCCAACCACTTCAAGCAGGGTGCAAGGCCACCAAATTCAAGTGCAGTTTCCAACCACTTCAAGCAGGGTGCAAGGCCACCAAATTGAAGTGCAGTTTTATGCCATTCAAGAGGGTGCAGGGCCACCAAATTCAAATGCAGTTTCATACCATTTCATGCAGGGTGCAATGACACCACATTCAAATACAGTTTCATACCATTTCATGCAGGCTGCAAGGCCACCACATTCAAATGCAGTTTCATACCATTTCAAGCAAGGTGAAACCATCATGAAACTACCATAAAACCACACAAAACACCACACTCACAGTTCATTAGACATTCATTGTGTTCAGTTGATTCACAGCTCAGACAGAGTTGTGACCTCTCCCTCCCCCATCATGCAGCGACTGAGCCACACCCACACCCACCGGGTTTTATAATCCCTCCCCCTTCCACCAGAAAAGGTGTGGCCTTCATGGCGTGATTGACAGGAGAGATTCTCAACATTTTTTAAACACTAATTACACTTTTATTTTTCATTGATGGGAAGAATCCTCTGCACCTGATCAGCGGAGGGGGACTAAGATGGACAAAAATCACAGCCGTAAGTGGTAGCGTTTTACCTAAAATCAATATAGTGCAAACAGGAAGTCAAGTTTAGACAAACAACCCTTTGCAGTGCCTTTTCACCTCAACCCAAAACCCCCCCAAACAACCCTTTGCAGTGCCTTTTCACCTCAACCCAAAACCCCCCAAACAACCATTTGCAGTGCATTTTTACTTCAACACAAACAACCATTTGTAGTGCATTTTTACTTCAACTCAAACAACCATTTGCAGTGCATTTTTACTTCAATACAAACAACCATTTGCAGTGCATTTTACTTCAACCGAAACAACCATTTGCAGTGCATTTTTACTTCAAACCAACCATATTTTCATTTTAAAACCATATTAAGGGCACTCACAGTTGAGTAGACATGTGCTCAGTGTTATTCAGAGCTCAGAGAGACATGATCCTCTGGCTTCCTCCATTTTGCAGAGACTGAGTGAGGCCACCACTTCCTGGTTTTATAGTCCCTCCCCCTCCCTCCATCAGGGACAGCAGAGAGAATGGCAATTTTTTTTACAACATTAATATCTCTCTGATTTTTCATCGAAGGGAAAAATCCTCTGGTCCAGGAAGGCGGAGGGGGGGCTCTGAGCGAGGTGGCCAAAAATGACGGCCGTAGGTGGCGGCGTTCTCTCGGAAATCACAGTGAGACAAAAGCGGTCAAGATCAAACTTTTAGTAATATAGATAGATGGAAAGCTTTCTCTAACATGTGGATATTTGGATGGAATCAGGGTTATGTAGTGATCCCAAAGATTTGTTCGGTTAACAATAACAAATAACTTGGTCGTGTTAGCTACTGTGTAGAAAATTGGAAAGTTGATATCATGTGGTTTCTCCTTAACAGTGACTCTGAGAAAAAAACATTTGCGTTAAGAACATTGCCGGTCAGTCATCACCTAAGGAGAGAGATTAAAATACCTAGCATTTCAGTTTCACCACTTCTATTTCTGATTTTCCTCCAGGTTTCTAACCTCCTGCAAATTTTGCTATTGCAATGATGTTGGGAAATGATCTTGAAAATACTTGGCTGATTGATGCATTCAGTTGTTTTGCTGTATGTGGCAACGCAAATGGCGAAAGATACGATCAAATTCACAGGCGCAGTGGACACTTAATTTGTGTAAGCCTGACATTCTTTATATTCTCCAAACACCTCACCCGTCACAACGCATTTATTCGATTTAAATGTCTCAAAATGTCATGTCACTGCAAGTTTACAAAGGAGCCACAACAATGATTGATACAAATAGATTGCCTGTGCTGGTGCACTCAAGCGTGATATTGTCAGTTTATATTCTAAACAATGCAAGAAATGGCCCAAATTGTGCTGACTTGGAAGGCAGCCGTTCCAGCCTTTCACGCCTCAGAGCATCCTGAGCTCTGCATGTGTGGGAGAAGACAAAAATCAAAGATAAGGATGGATGCGTAATAATTGCAGTCGGGCTGTCTATTCAATTGCAGGTGTAGGAAGGAGCTGCTGATGCAGGTTTAAATCGAAGATAGGCACAAAATGCTGGAGTAACTCAGCGGGACAGGCAGCATCTCTAGAGAGAAGGGATGGGTGACGTTTCGGGTGGAGACCCTTCTTCAGATTCAATTGCTGGACCTGCCATTGGGCATAGTGCCAGAGCACTGACAGGGTGCACTCTGCATCAAGTCCTCAGTATCACACCAGGGGTAGCTGATGCACAACAGTAGCCTGTTCAGCCACCACCTCTGTGGAACAATATATGCATTGCTAATTGCATGACTTATCTTATTTTAATGTTTTTAATTATTTATTGGCGTTTTAAGGTTTTTTTCATTTAAATATTTAATTTCTTTAATGTTTCAATTATTTTACGGTTGTTTTTTTAAAGTTATATAAATCTATTTGAATGGTTTTAAATGTCTCTGAGTATCAATGGTTGGTGAGTTGACAAAGACCATCAGGTCATTCTGAGCAGATACATTGGTGAGGCCCACTCAATGTTTAGACACCTCGGGGAGGGGAAGATCGTTCAGCTCTCCTGAGTTTCGGGAAGAAATGAGCACAGCAGCAAGGTGTGCAGGCAGTGAATTTGGCAGCAGTCTCGAACCCACCACGTTTGTCCCACTGTTGTGATTCTGGCAACCATTTATACCCTATACCATGACATGGTCAATTATGGGCCGTGTAAAGAAAGGCAGAAAATCTGTGGAACTTGAATGTACTGACTGAGGAGGCAAGTGCTCTCACAACCTTTCAGAAGTATCTAGATAAGCACTTGAATTGCCAAGTCATAGAGGGCTATGAATCAAGTACAGGTCAATGGAGCAATATAGATGAAAGCAATATAAAGCAACCTTGCGTAGGAAGGAACTGCAGATGCTGGTTTAAACCGTAGATGAACACAATTTAAGGAGTAACTCAGCGGGACAGGCAGCATCTCTGGAGAGAAGGAATGGGTGACGTATAGGGTTGAGATCTGAAGAAGGGTCTCGACACAAAACGTCACCCATTCCTTCTCTCCAGAGATGCTGCCTGTCCCGCTGAGTTACTCCAGCATTTTGTGTCTTTAAAGCAATCTTGCATTAGGGTGGCACAGTGGCACAGTGGTAGAGCTGCTGCCTGAAAGGTTCAGAGACCCAGGTTCGATCCTGACTACGGGTTCTGTCTGTACAGAATTTGCATGCGTTCCTTGTGACTGTGTAGGTTTTCTGCAGGTGCTCCAGTTTCCTCCCACTCCCAAAGATGTGCCGATTTGTAGGTTAGTTGGCTTTGGTAAAAATTGTAAATTGTCCCTAGTGTGTAGGATAGTGCTAGTGTATGGGGTGATTATTGGTCGGCGCGGATTCAGTGGGCCGATGGGTCACTTTCCACAGTGTATCTCTAAAGTCTGACGTATAAAGTCTAAGGACAAGTTTAAATCTTAAAGATAAGTTCGAGGTCGACATGGACATTGTGAGCCAAAGGGCCTCCCTTTTTGCATGACTCTAATTTATGGAGGCACAAGGAACTGCAGGTGCTGGAATCTTGAGCAAAACACAAAGTGCTGATGGTATTCAGTGGGTCATGTCAGAAAAAGCTTTTGTTGCGTGCTAACAGTCTGCAGAAAGACAATACATGATTACAATCGATCCATTTACAGTGGATAGATACATAGAATAGAATAGAATGCCTTTTATTGTCATTCAAACAACTTGGTTTGAACAAAATTGCATTTTCGACAGTCTTAACATTACAAAAAAATCCAAGACCCACACTTAACACAGTTTACACAAACACCCATCACAGTGAATCTGCAACATCTCCTCACTGTGATGGAAGGCAAAAGTCTTATCTCTTCCCTTGTTCTTCTCCCGCGGTCCAGCAGTCCAACTGCAGCATTGAGGCGACTGGGGCTCCTGATGTTAAAGCCCCCGCCGGGCGATGGTAAGTCCCGCGGCTGTTAGGTCACGCGGGGCGATGTTAGGCCCCGCTCCAAGTCATTTAACCCCGAAATTCCGGCGGGAGAAGTTGCCGTTGCAGGAGCTCAGAAAAGCGGTCTCCCACCAGGGACCTGCGAGCTCCCGATGTTACCATCCACCAGGCCTGTGGCCGGAGCCTCCGAAGCTCCGAAGTCGGGTCGCAGCCGCGCACCACCACAGCTCTTCCCGTTCCGAAATCGGCCAGCTCCGCGATGGCGAGTCCGCAGGCTCCACAACTGGAGGCCTCGGGTTGGTTCCGGCCGGAGGCTGCCGCCGGCTCCTCGATGTTAGGCCCAACGACATCGGAGACCCGACAGGGAAAAAGTCGGGTCCCCGTACAGGGAAGAGATTAAACGGTTCCCCCCCACCCCCCTCCACCCCCCACCCCTCACATATACACAGCAAAAAATAAAATAAAACTAGTCAAAACATACATTTAACGAGACAAAAATTAAAAAAAGACAAACGGACTGCAGTCGAGCCGCTGTCGTTAGGCGCCGCCACACCACATGATAAGGGAATAACCTTTAGTGCAAGGTAAAGCCAGCAAAGTCCAATCAAGGATAGGCCAAAGGTCACCAAAGAGGTAGATAATAGTTCAGCACTGCTCTCTGCTTGTGGTAGGATGATTCAGGCAGTTTCTGTAGAGGGAATAGATAGGCAATGTTTCAGGTCAGGACTGATGAAGGGTCACGATCCAAAGCGTTGCTGTCCATTCCCTCTCCAGATGCTGCCTGACCCGTGAGTTTTTCTGCACTTTGTGTTCTAATTTATGTACTTGTTTTTCATCAAAGTGAGAGATTTTAACATTGATGAAGGAAACACTTCCTATGTCAGATATCATGCGAGAACTCCACATCACCAAATTTCGTGAAGCATGGTTAAAGAGAGTAAAATAGCACTATTTTAGTTGTCAAATCCCTCTATCGCTGTTCCAGAAAGCATGAAAAAGTTCACAGTGTAGCACTGCTGACAGACTCCCTGACATAAAATCTGTTGCAGAAACTGCCTGCACAACAGAAAAGCTACAGTTAAATTCTGTACAGCTGCCAATACAAAACCATGCAGCAGAGACTCCATTAGTTAGCTCTCAAAGGAACATAAATAAAATACAATGAGTAACTCTTCCAGCTACTGGACCGATTGTTAACATTCACATAACATTCTACCATTGCGACCTTGTCAAAGGCCTTGCTAAAGTCCACATATCCAATGTCCACTGCTCTGCCCTTATCGATCCTCTTGGTGACCTCTTCAAAAATTCTATCAGAGTTGTGAGACATGATTTCCCACGCGCAAAGCCATGTTGACTATCTCATACCCAGGCCCATACAAAATGCGGTAGATCTTGTCCCTCAGAGTCCCCTCCAACAACTTTCCCACCACTGACGTCAGGCTCACCAGCTTGTACTTCCCTGGTTTATTCCTGTTGTCCTTCTCAAACAACGGTGCAACATTAGCCACCCTCCTCCAGTCTTCTGAATTTCACCCATGGTTAAAGATGATGTAAATACCTCTGCAAGGCCCAATGCAATTTCTTCCCCAAGGCACGTATTGAAGAGTCAAGAGAGTGTTGTATTGTCATATGTCCGAGACAGAGCAATGAAATTCTTACTTGGAGCAGCACAACAGAATATGTAAACATAGTACTCTGTATCATAGTAACAATATTATAAGCCAAAAAATAGTTCAGTGCGTGATACACATACATACACATAAAACATGTAAGTGAAGTTGAAATCTCCCAGTAATACTATCCTATTGTTTTTACAGCTATCTCCAACCTCCCCACACATCTTCTCCTCTAATTCGTACTAACTATCGGAGGTCTATAATACTTTCTGAGGTTGTCCAGCTGCAGCTCCAGTTCCCTCATGCAGGCAGTCAGCAGGTGACAGCTGGACACACCTCCAACAGATGTGGTCCTCAGGGTTGCCATCATCTCCCACATCCTGCTGGCAGACTACACCATTGCCCTAACTGCCATTCAGACTACACTTAGTTTAGTTTTTGGTATTTTAGAGATTCAGCACAGAAACAGGCCCTTTGGCCCACCGAGTCTGTGCCGACCAGTAATCCCTGCACATTAACACTATCCTGCACACACTAAGGACAATTTTTACAATTAAACCAAGCCTGTTAACCTGCATACCTGTACGTCTTTGGAGTGTATGAGGAAACTGGAGCACACGGAGACAACTCACACACAGGGAGAACGTACAAACTCCATACAGGCAGCACCCGTAGTCAGGATCAAACACGGGTATCTGGCGCTGTGAGGCAGTAACTCTACTGCCGCACTATTGTGCCACCCTTTGACAACAGAGAAAGTTAGAAAAAAGACCCAGCCTATCTTTCCATCACGTTCTTCTCAGCCTCCTCCTCACAGCAGCCTCTTGTGCAAAAAGCCTCAGCACTTATCCGCAGAACACAGCACTTGGATCTCAACACAAGATGGCTGCTTCAAATAGGACACATCATATAGCTTCGTATGTTCTTCTTGGCTGCTGTGCCTCTCAGTGAACCAATCAAACAACGGCGCTCTTTTAGAGTCATAGAAGTCTTGAGCTGAAAGGTCAAATACCCACTTTCCTCCAAAGATTCTGCCAGGCCTGCTGAGTTTCTCCAGCACATGGTTTCTGCTGCAGATTCCAGCAATCTGCTGTCTTTTGTGTCTCCAGATTGGGTTTTGAAGGGTCACCATCTCCATCATTCTGTTCTATCTTTAAGGATTGAAGAGTAGTTGACCCAGGACAAGGAAGATAATAAGGAGGACCATCTGCTCCTATTATTCAACTCAGCCAGCAGTAACTATTTAATGTGCCTCTAGTAGCCACATAACAATATGTAAACACAATGACATTAAGCGTGGTGTTGCCATTCACTAGCACCAATGCTTTCTGATCTTCATGTCTATATGGCAAAGAATCTTCTATGAGGTGGGTATAAAGATCAGTGAGCACCTTCTGTTGCATTGAGAGGTTCCTACAAAATTGATCTTCCAAGTTGTTAAGGAAACTAATGCCCCTGTCCCACTTAGGAAACCTGAACGGAAACCTCTGGAGAACATAGAAGAAGCGGAAACCACTTTCGACCATTAGGGAGACTGACAAAAATCTCCGGGAACCCCACGGAAACCTTGGGTGGGGTGCAAAGTCCAGAGGTTTCCATTCAGGTTTCCTAAGTGGGACAGGGGCATAAGTCTTGGTCTGAATAAACTGTTGGTCATTTTGCTGTCTTGCCTTTGGCTGCAACTCCCTTCCTTCAGCATATCTTTGATACTGGTTTCACCCTCCCCGTCCTTTATAGTCCAAAATAATTCAGTTTATGTAACACTCGTCAACAATTATCCTTTTCCAAAAGCATAGTGCATCTAATCTATTCTCAAAAATCATAGCATAGGCTGAAACTGAAGAAGCAACTCTGAGTGCAGAAAATTTATTTAAATAGGCCTTCCTCAAGTATGAACACTTATTGCTTCTCAGAGAAAACCCAAGCAAGTCACAGGGAGAATCTACAAACTCCATACACACAGCACCCATAGTTAGGATCAAACCTGGGTCTCTGGTGCTGTAAGGCAGCAACTCTACCGCTGGGACACCGTGCCACCCTTAATAAAGTATTTCAGAGTCATTCACCTTAAATTTTGAACATTATGGGTGCACGTTTGATTGCATAGTTAAATGTACACATGGGCTAGCTGGTAAATCTCTTGCGGGTGGCTCTCTTAGGCTATTCGTTGCTGCTTTTGTACTATTTTCCAAACATTAGAGTTCCACAGAACTCCACTCCGTCAGATAAACCTTCTTCAGTTTTTCTTTAAAACTTATAGAAATTGTTTTGCAGTGTTGTTTGTTAATTATGTGTGCAGTGGGGGAATAATGATATGGAAAATAACACATAGGCACAGGGTTTAGATTAGTGCTGGTTCATAAAATGCATACTATTGTTCATTATTTTATTGCAGGATTTTAAATTTATGCTTCCCAAAGGGCAATTATCTTAGTAGATGTAGATTGTCTTCCTTTTAAGTTACAAATTATCACATTCACCACAAAGATAGACACAAAGTGCTGCAGAAACTCAAAAGGTCATGTGACAATATCCACGTAATTTATGCATATGAGCAGTACTCATTCTCGCACATGCTCAGACTCGTGCATATAATTATGTAAATCAGTCAGTGACATTTGACTTGGAAATAAATCATTCAAATTTGTGAATCAAATAGACGCTATGATAATTAGCAAATATGCTTTGAAAAGTTTTCAGGAATCAGTGATTCAACGCTCAGCGACCGAATTAGCTGCATGCATGAGAGGAACGGTATGCAGGCCAGTGCGCACTCAAGGCTAAGACGCAGTGTGTAAATCAGTGCTGTGGGGGGTCGAGGATTGAAACGACATGCTGTGGGAGACTGCTTAAAGATCGCACACACTGTATGGAAACAGAAAAGAACAGTTTTGTTTTGAAAATATTTTCGATAGTAGTAGAAGATATTAGTGAATCTTACGCAAATTACACAGTCGCGTGTTGTGCTTATAGCTAAACTATACATAAGCTATTAAGAGCAAGGGGATACACTGATATTTCAAAATGGCCTATTCCTCAGGCCTATTCACTGAGATGCAGGTCGGCACAGAAACCATCAAGTTTCAGATTGACTCTGGTGCCAGTGTTAATGTGATTCCCAAGGATCTTGTACCCAACAAAGAGGACATTAGACGAGAGAACATCATCTTAAAGATGTACAACGGATCCAACCTGCTGGTGGAAGGTAGGGCGAAAGTCATACTCCGGAACAAGATGAACAACAACAAGTGCCGTGTTAACTTCATAGTGGTAGAGGAAGGCTGGCTCACACCGCTCCTGGGCGGCAAAGCTGCACAACAGATGAAACTCATCACGGTTCACTATGAGAATTTAAAGCCTGAATGCTGTTAGCGAGGCTGACTCTTTACTCAAGAGCTACAAAGATGTATTTGACGACGAAAGACCGGCGAGACTACCAGGCAAGGTCAAGTTGGTAACGCAGACGGAGGATGTGACCCCATCACAGTGTCCTGAAAAGCCGATACCTGTGGCTATGAAAGGGAAGGTCAAGAATAGTCTCATGAAGCTGGTCGAGCAGGACATCTTGACTCAAGTCAAGGAACCAACTGTGGTGTCGCAGGCTGGTCATTATGGAGAAAAAGGACAGCTCAGAGTTGAGGTTCTGCATAGATCCTAGACCCCTCAATAAAGTTCTGAAAAGGGAGATCCACAGACTACCAGTCATAGAGGACGTACTCCATGAGCTGTCTAAGGCATCTAATTAAGCTGTCTAATTTTCTCCAAATTTGATCTGACATCAGGATACCCCCACATGAGAGCAGTTTCCTAACAACCATGAACACCCCTTTTGGGAGATATGGCTGGAAGAGGTTGCCATTTGGACTGAAAGTAAGTGCAGAGATGTTCCAGAAGAAGCTGCAACAAGCCCTAGAAGGATTAGAGGGAGTAGAATGTGTTGAAGATCACATCATCCTATTTGGAGTTGGGGACACCAGAGAAGATGCAGTTCAGGATTCACGATGCAAGACTGCAAGATCTTCTTCAGCGATGCAGAGACAAAGGCATCAAGTTGAACCGGAAGAAGTCGGTTGTGAAAACTACTTGTATCACATTTCTAGGACATGCAGTTACAGATCGTGGCCTGAAACCAGATCCGAAGAAGATCCAAGCGATACTAGAGATGCCCAACCCAACCAATCCAACAGGAATCCAAAGATTACAAGGCAGTGTAAACTACTTGGCAAGATTCCTGCCAATGTTGTCGGACATATTTGAGCCTTTGAGGAAATTGACCCACAAGGATGCAGGGTGGGAATGGTCATCAGAACATGACACGGCAATGTCAAAGATCAAGGAGCTGTTGACAACAGCACTTATCCTGGCGTACTACAAACCAGATGAACAGCTGACCATAGGTGCAAGCAGGGCAGGTCTAGGTGCAACACTTATGCAGAAAGGACAACCACTGTCCTATGTGAGTCGAGCATTGACGCCAATTGAGCAGAGATTTGTTCAGATTGAGAAGGAGGCACTAGCAATAGTGTTTGCCCTCGAGCGCTTTCATCAATGCACCTAAGGACAGAGAGTGATCGTTGAGAGTGACCATAAGCCATTGGAAGTCATCGTCGAAAAGCCTCTGCATAGAGCACCAAGACGTCTTCAGCGCATGATGATGAGGATGCTACACTATGACATCGAGATCAACTGGGTAAAGGGAAAAGACATGCATCTAGCAGATATGCTCTCCCGAGCATCTCCCGACACCACAGGATTGACCAGATTCACTGATGTCAACGTAGTTTAGTCCTTGAGCATGGGAGAGGACAAGGTCAAATGCATCCAAGCCCATACCAGGGAAGACGAAACACTGCAGACCGTTAAGAAAGTAATCCAAAATGGATGGCCAGATCACAAAGCAGAAGTCCCAGAGGCAGCACAACCATACTTCAACTGTCAGACACGAGTTGAGTGTGCAAGACTGGCCTAGTATTCAGAGGAGAGAGAGTTGTAATCCCTATTACTCTAGGCAAAGATATGAAGATAGAAAGCGCTCTCACCTAGGAGTAGAAGGAACCCTCAGACGTGCTAGAAAATGCATTTTTCCGGCCTGTAATGAACTCCGATGTGAAGCAGTTCATTTCAAACTGTGAAGCCTGTAGGGTGTACACTGAACAGAATCAGAAAGAAACTGTTGCCCCATGACCTCTCAGATCGCCCATGGGAGAAACTGGGAACCGATCTGTTCGAACATGAGGGAAAGCCTTATCTAATCACAGTTGACTATCTATCTAATTTCTGGGAAATAGACAGACTGTATGACCTGACCAGCAGGATAGTCATTGTGAAACTCAAGAACCACTTCACAAGATACGTAATTCCCAGCACTGAGGTAAGCCACAACGGGACACAGTTCTCATCAGAGGAGTTCGCCAAATTTGCCAGGAAATGGGAATTTGACCGCTACACAATTTCTCCAGGACATAGCCAAGCTAACGGTAAGGTGGAATTGGCAGTCAAGGCAGCTAAGCAAGTACTGAAGAAAGACACTCACTTCAAGACAGATATCTACTTGGTAATAATGGAATTAAGCAACACCCCTGCACAAAGACTACTTGGAAGGAGAACAAGAATGACACTTCCAACTACATCAAACCTCCCCAAACCACGTGGTGCTGAGATACTTATGGAAGAGAGGAAAAAGATGAAGGATTTACAAGCAAAACAGTCAAAGATCTACACCCAACATGCAAAGGATCTGCCAATCCTGGAAGAAGGTGATATCGTAAGACCCAAACCCTATAAACTAGGAGATACCAGATGGCAGACAGCAACAGTTCAGAAACGACTGGGTGAGAGATCATACGAAGTCGAGACAGAGACAGGACTTCTACTCCGACGTGATCGAGCGGATCTGAAGAAGACCGGGGAACTACCCCCAAATATAACTCCAGAGAAACCACCAGACGTGGAGAAGACTGAGAAACCTTTGCAACCTCAGCTGACACAGGAAAAAACAACACAACATGTATCACCAGGAAAAGATGCAACTCGTGAAACTCATAACACAGAGAAAACTAAACAAAAACAAAGTGACACAAGAGAAGAAACTAGAAGTGATGCACAGAATGTTCACACTGAAAAGAAAGACACTTCTGAAAGAAACACCATCACAAAGACTAGGGCAGGAGGAGCCAGAAAGATACTGTGAGTATGGCAAGAAGTAAGGTGTTTTGTTGGTACATGCATGATTACGAGAAGAAAGCATTTGAGCATTCCTTTGTGTAATTGAAACATCACAAGATGGCTATGGTTGAAATTGTAAAATTGTAAAATAAGACAGAACAGTTGTTTTGTTCAGTTAGGTTAAACCATATTACTATGGTATAATATTATGAAAAGTATTTAGGTTTGCTTTGTTTTGGATCATTGGAAATGTAAACCCAAAATGTCAAAAAGGAAAGGATGTGACAATATCCATGTAATCTATGCATATGAGCTGTACTCGTTCTCGCACATGCTCAGACTCGTGCATATAATTATGTAAATCAGTCAGTGACCTTTGACTTGGAAGTAAATCATTCTTTCTTTTGATCCCAATACGAGTGTGTGTGGAGCCATCTTTCTCCGTCTATATGTGCTAGTTTTACCTATATATCGTAAGCAGACACATATCAAAACAGGTCAGGCAGCATCTCGAGAGAAAAAGGATTGGTGACATTTCAGACTGAAGAACAGTTCTGACCCAAAACATCACCGATCGCCAGAGTGAGCAACACCGGAAATTGGAGGAACAGCACCTTATATTTCGCTTGAGGAGTCTGCATCCTGCGGGCATGAACATTGAATTCTCCCAATTTTGTTAGCCCTTGCTGTCTCCTCCCCTTCCTCAGCCCTCGGGCTGTCTCCTCCCAACCCCCAGCCCTCGGGCGCCTCCTCCTTCTTTTTCCTTCCTTCTCCCCGCCACCCCCTATCAGTCTGAAGAAGGGTTTCGGCCCGAAACGTTACCTATTTTCTTCGCTCCATAGATGCTGCTGCACCCGCTGAGTTTCTCCAGCATTTTTGTGTACCATCACCGATCCTTGTTCTCCAGAGATTCTGCCTGACCTGCTGAGTTACTCCAGCACATTGTGTCTATTTGTGGTATAAACCAGCATCTGCAGTTCTTTGGTTCTACATTCACCACTCCATCGGTAACATTCAGTAGAAATAAAAATTACATTTCTGAGGACGGTTATAGTAATGGAGCTTTTCAGCACAGAAACAGGCCCTTCGGCACAATTTGTCTATGCCAACCAAGTTCCCTTACCAACCTAGTCCTCCTTGCCAGTGCCTTGCCTATGTCCTTCAAAAACTTCTATCCACATACCCGTTCAAGTGTCATTTTTTGCAAGCAATACAGTGATGGAGGTCACGTCCCGAGTTTAAAATACCTATCCCTCTTTGTTTATGTTCTACTCACCCATCAAAAGCTAGCCTTGGTAACAATGCCAATATGCTATGGGTTTAAAAACAAATTGTGCCTGGTTCAACGAGGAGCAGGTTGCAAACATCTACTGGCTGCAGGGCGCAATACCTCTAGAGACAATACTGGTCAGAAGACTGTTTAAATGTGGACTGGAATTATCTACCGGTCCCTCCATCATGCAACACCCTGTCATGTAACAACAAATCTGTGGCAGTGGGGCTGCTGATGTTTCTTCTCACTGGATAGTTCCACTGAGGCATTTAATTATGAGAAAATGTAAGAAAAAAATCTAATCAATATAGAGCAGCCCTTCTCAGTAAATCCAGGTACACACCATGCTGGAGTTTAATTCCTTTCTAGATGCTGATTACATTTTGTATCAAAACAGTCAAATTAATCACTTCTTTAGTAGAATAAACAGAATCTAAATAATGTACTGAAAGGAGAAAGAGGATTAACAGCTGACCTCAGGCAATGCAAGCTCCCATTTCATTATTATTATTTGGAAACAACAAAATTGTTGACCCACATGGTTCAATACAATATGGGAATTATCTTGTCCCGCAACTGGGGCATTTATCACTGTGTTGTGAATAAATGTCTTATCGTATATAGCCTATTATCACTGTTACATTAATGGGCTACTTACTTAACTTTAATTATCATCTTTATATTTCTGTGTTCGCCAAATTGTTGCCGAGACATCCCTGGAGAAACAGTGCCATAACTGGATAGATTATGGAAACAGTTCAAATAATAATGTATTAATGTATTCAAGGATAGAGTTAGATATAGCTCTTAGCTAACTTCCTATCCTGTAGCTTTTAGCTATATAGCTATAGGACAGGAAGGCTCTGCAGAGAATAGTGTGTTTGGCCGACCCACCACGGGAACTACCCCATCCCCCCCCCTCCTTGCAGGACCTATACCAGGAGGTGCAGATCCAGAGCCAGCAAGATTATAAAGGACCCCTACCACCCCAGCAACGAACTGTTCCAGCTGTTACGTTCAGGCAAGCTGCGAAAACAGAGAGGATGAGACGGAGTTTCTTTCCACAGGCCATCAGGCTGTAAACTCTGATCTCACCGGGACATAAATACTGTTGTGTCTTCTATTTTTAATATAAATACTGGTTCTGTCTGTTCTGTTCTGTTGTTTTGCACAATCCTGCAAGCATTGCCACTTTCATTTCACTGTACATCTGTACACTATGTGTATGTGACAAATAAAGTTGACTTGACGACTTAGGGCTAACGGAATCAAGGGATATGGGGAGAAAGCCGGAACGGGGTACTGATTTTGGATAATCAGCCATGATCATATTCGAAGGGCCGAATGGCCTACTCCTGCACCTATCTTCTATGTAATGTTCAGAGCATGTATTAGCAATAATTGCTGGACTATACTTTGTCCAGTTTAGAAAGAAGCATTGCACTACTTTATCTAATAAAGTATCTAATGTAATGTGGAAATCGTTCAGTGCCAGATTGATGAATTGAACAGCAGCCTTAATTAAACATCAGTGAACTGCTAATTGAAATTGCTGTTCTAAAGTGTTTTATCTAAGCTTAATATATGCTACTTCTTTCCAAATTTATTTAGATTCATAGAGCACAGAAACTCGTCCATACTAACCGGATAACCCATCTGGCCAGTCCCATCTGCCACATTCAACCCATTATGTTCTAAATCCTTCCTCTCTGTGTATCTGTCCAAATGTAGTTTAAATGTTGTTATTGTACCTGCCTCGACTACTTGCTTTGGCAGCTCATTCCAAATGATAATTATATGATAAATAATATCAAGAAAATTACAAATATAATTGGGAGACACCAAAGAGCATCACTATTTATTTCTAGAGTGATAGAACAGAAATGTAGTGAAATTATGCGAAACAAATTGTATGGCGTTTGTATGTTCTTCTCCGGCTGCTCTGGTTTCCTTCCACATCCCAAAAGACATGCAGGTTTGTGGGTTAATTGGCCTCTGTAAATTTGCGAATATCACAGTACCTTAACTATTATCACAGTACACGTGACAAGAAAAGACCTTTGAAACCTTTAAATTGTCCCTAGTGTGCTGCACAGTGCTAGTGTATGGGGTGATCTCTAGTCAGCATGGACTCAGTGGGCCAAAGGGTGTATTTCCACACTGCATCACTTAAGTCTAAGTCTTAAGCATTATGCCCCTGTCCCACTTAGGAAACCTGAACGGAAACCTCTGGAGACTTTGCGCCCCACCCAAGGTTTCCGTGCGGTTCCCGGAGGTTTTTGTCAGTCTCCCTACCTGCTTCCACTACCTGCAACCTTCGGCAACCACCTGCAACCTCCGGGAACCGCACGGAAGCCTTGGGTGGGGCGCAAAGTCTCCAGAGGTTTCCGTTCAGGTTTCCTAAGTGGGACAGGGGCATTAGGATAATACTGAGAATATTGTACACAGTTCTGATCAGCATGTTATAAAAATATGACTAAAATAGAGACACCAGTGAGGATGAATAAATGCAGGGGCATACGCATCAGGAAACAAAAATACTGTTTCTTTTCTCTCCAGAATCTTTAACAAGTATTTAAAATTATGAAAAATGTTTTGATAGAGAGAGTATATTTCCACCTATGGGGAAAAGTATGATTGAAGACTATCAAAATACAAGAGTCACCACAAAAAACAGGAATTACATTACATTGGAGAGATGAGCTATCTTGATTGCACTTACACAGGGTCAGTATAGGCTTAATGATCTGTAGGGCTTCTTTCCAGAGAGTAATCATTCTGTGATTCGCTTTAGAAATTACAACATGTGATTTTATTGACAAAACTGTTGGAACATATTTTGTCTGAAAAGATTGGATTGTCAAAGAAATTATTAATAATAAGGTAGCTAAAAAGATTAAAAAGATAGGACAGCACAGTGGTGGCAGCTCCCATGTACTGCCAGAGGCCTAATTTTGATCCTGACCAGTCTGGGTGCTGTCTGTGAGGAGTTTACCAGTTCTGCATGTGACCACCTGGGTTTCCTCTGGGTGCTTTGATTTTGTCTCACATCCCAAGGACTTGTAGGATTGTAGATTGGTTAACTTATGTACATTACTCTGAGTGTGCAGGGAATTAATGTGGAAATTAGATAGCATAGAACTAGTGTGGACCCGGTTGGCCAAAGGGCCTGTTTCCATGCTGTATCTTTCAATCATTCAATCATTCAAAAGCTGCATCCTCTTTTTATAATACAGGTTGGACACCAATTTCCCAGCAACTGATGGTCCGCCCATCCCTATTCTCTGGACAAGATTACAATAGCTCAGTTGGAATTCCCTGAGTGGCCACAGGTGGCGTTGCGATTGGTGAGCACTCCTTCCGGTCATGTCCCTCCATCGTGAAAGAATGAACTATGCTCTCAATCTTCTCTCCAGGGGCGGAAATCCTGGGGGGGGGGGCAGGGGGGAGCATGGGGGAGCACCCCCCCTCCCCACCCCCCCCGCTTTGAGAGGTGGGGGACAATCTCCCCCCATGTTTTGTAATCCAGACTCTATCAGACGCTTTCTAAGGCTGAATCGGCCCGTTCACGGGGCCTTTCAGCGCCCGGCGCGGCTTAAAACCAAACAGCTGCATCAAGGCGATCAAGGCTCCCGATGTTGAAGCCCCTGCCAGCCGATGAAAGACCCCGTGAATGGGCTGATTCAAGCCCCACGGGGCAGACGAAGCTGCAGTTGCTGGAGTTTGGAGTCGGTCACCAACCAGGTCAACTCCCAATGTTACCGTCCACAGGGCCCACGGCCGAAGAAATTGTGTCCCCCGCATGTTTTGATAGCGATTTCCGTGCCTGCTACTCTCTTAACCGTTTTGCATAGACAATACAGTAAACCCTCGTTTTAACTACCCCCTTATAACAGATGTTGGATAAACCAAACGGGTGAGGGAGGGGCGATGGGGAGGGGTAGGAGAGGGCACCTATCAAGCACTGTCCCCAGGGGTTACAATGTTAGCTGCAACAACAGGCATGTCACTGAACCACGTGGTGGGTGAAGAAGGGTTCGCTGGTGTAAGATGGGAGTGGGATCATACGCCAGTGCTCCAAACAGCCGGGGAGATGGTGGAAGCCGGGGATGGGTCGGCAGGTCATTCCATTCACATTCAGTTTTATTTAAGTTTCGGGCACCCCATGGTGCTTTAGACACACGGGACGGGTGTCATTAGTGGGCCAGGGGTGTATTGTCGTTTCATTATCATGTGACCTCTGTTGGTCCAGAAAACGTATAATCCTGAATAAATCGGTGTTCAATCTGTAGAGTTTTTAAAGTTCTTTGAAGCGATGAGTAAAGTCTTGCTACAGAGCACAAGTTAATACATTAATCACAGTAGATAACACCTAACAAGATACAGGAAGATATTTTGCACCGTTTTGACCTTTTCTCCACTTGATTTTTATGAATTCTGGTCATTGTTAACCTCCCCAGTATTTAGATACAGAGCAGCCTTGATATCGTGCAAACAATCCGATTAATACAGGCATCCTAGCTCACCAGTTAATGAATCAATCTTATCAATAGTATACCATATATTCTTTCTGAATCAAAGTACAGTGGCTGCTGATGTCAAGCTATTTCTTTGTGTTCTAACCCTATTCTCTTATAATAAATCCTCCATGTGTCTATGCTTTCCTTGGGTGAATGGTATACCTGATCATCCGGTAAATGTTAAATTCACTCACATGGACAGTGGTCACCACATTCATAATTTTATCAATCTCCATCTTAATATTAGGATAGGAAGTGAAATTATGTTTTTTTATTTCCAATCGGAATAGTTGCATTTCTAAGAAAAATCTAAACTTTAGATAATTCACTGCATTCTTTCCCATGAGGAAAATAGCTTATCAGAGTGGAAGGTTGGCGAATCTTTGCGCCTCAAGGGTAATTCTTTCAGGTCCATTAATAATAGTTAAATTAATGGACTGATAATCCAGAGGTCAAAACTAATGATCTTAAGACATTGCTCAAATCCCCTAATAGCTAGGGAATAGAAATTCAGTTAATCAAATAATCTGCAATCAAAAGAGAACATCAATAATGATGACCCCAAAGCCACTTGATTGTCATAAAAATCAATACAGTTCAGCAACATCCTAATTGCCAAAGGGACAGAAATACAGCATCCGAGCCGGGTCTGGGCTATATTTGAGTCAGATCCAATTCAAAACGCTCAACACCTTAGCAGCTTACTCACTTGCAGGGAATTAGGCTTGGGTAATGAAACACTGATCTTGCCTACTTCCTACAAATCAGTGTCTCTTTAAAAAAAAAAAATGCAATTAGCATCGAGATGGGGAAAAGTTTCTTCACGAGAGTCATGAATTGTTGGAAATAGCAGGAGATGCTGAGACATTTGATATATTCCACACTGAAAAAATAGACATTTGCATTTTAGAGGAATTAAAGATTATTTGAATTGGCAGGAAATTGTTGCTGAGGACAACAATCAGATCAGCGATTGTTTTATTGAATAGCAGAGCTGGCACGAGAGACTCAGCAGCCGACTCCTGTTACTATTTCTCAGTATCTCAATATGCAGAAACACAGGTGTTGCCCACTTCCTACATATTTTCACAGCCTTCTCACATTGCAGTGGTGGGAGGTTGCAGAGTGAAGGCCTCTTTAACATTTCAACTATTTGTCATGCCATAACAAGATTTCGGAGTCTTATTTATCGTCATTATGTTAGTTTAGTTTAGTTTATTTTCACGTGTACCAAGGTACAGTGAGAAGCTTTTGTTGCGTGCTAACCTGTCAGCAGAAAGACAATACATGATTACAATCGAGCCATTACAGTGTGTACATACATGATAAGGGAATAACGTTTAGTGCAGGGGTGTCAAACTCGAAGGGGTCCAATCCGGCCCCGTGGGATGATTTCCCCGATGCCAGAGCGGGCTGCAGCTGTCCGCGGTGCCGGATCGGACTGCGTTCGTGCGTGCGCGGCGCTATCCAGCGCGCATGAAGTCGCATTTTGCCCGTGACCTAAAATTTCTTAAAATGAGTTTGACACCCTGGTTTAGTGCAAGTTTAAGCCAGCAAATTCCAATCAAAGATAGTCCGAAGGTCAGCAATGAGGTACATAGATGCTCAGCACTGCTCTCTGGTCGTGGTAGGGTGATTCAGTGGTTATTTGATCCATTATCTAGTAACTAACACTGCACGGAGCTTAACCACATTTCCCCATTGCTGTGCTAAGTGACACAAAATGAAACAATTGTAAAAATACATTTCATAATTATTCAGACCAAAGAATCTTTGTTAACTATTTTTAGTTTGTGTTGCAATGATAAGGGTGGTGACTAGGCAGGAGGAATGGAGAGGTGTTCAGGAGAAAATGGAGAGATAATGTGCACAACCCAAGCACATAACTCCAAGAAGCATCAAGAATACATTATATTATATTATACAAAATATAATTCCATCCCTCATGAAAGTTTTTTTTTCATGTGTCTAACAGAGTGTGTCCATTTCGGGGGCGCCGTCCTGTATTGTATGGCTGCCCAGCCTGCAGCTGTCCGTCTTTTCATCTCTTTTTTTAATTTTTAGTTAGTTAAAGTGTTTTTGTTCTGGAGTTCTAGTCTTTTTTATGTGGGGGGTGGGGGGAGGGGAAGGGGGAAACTACCTTTCAGGATCCCTACCTGGTCGGAGAGGCAGCTTTCCTCCCGGCTGCACCGTCGACCCGTCCTCGCGGCCTACCAGCGGGCCTGGAGCTGCGTTTCCTGAGGGGACCGCCCAGAACCTCGGCTTCGGCGGCGGCACAGCGCTGGAGCGCTATCACGGAGCGGAGCGGGCGTTGCCTTGCCCGGGTCGCCACGCTGAAGCTCCGGTGAGCTGAAGACCGCCATTGAAACATCGCGGAGCTGCGGGTCTGCGGAGCGGGCAGCCGCGGGCGGCGGCGCTGAACTTTTCACCGGGAGTCTGGGATCTCGCGACGAGATCGCCAGTAGTGGAGCTCCATCCGGCGCGGCCTTGTTGGCTTCGGAAGCCGCGGTCTCGAGTAAGGAGGCGGCCGTTCCAGGTGTCCCATGCCGCTGAGAGGATTCTCCCGATGCCGGAGCACCATCACCCGGCTAGAACGGCCTGGAACATCGGGCCTCCGTAGCGGCGACTGCGGAGGCCTCAATAGGCCCGACTATGGGTGGACATGGGGATGGGACTGGACTTAGTGCCTTCCCTGATAATGGAAACCATTGTGGGGGGATGTTTTTTTATGTTAAAGTTCTTTATTATTGTCATGTTTGTATTCCTTTTTTTAATTTCAGAGATACATTGAAGCTACTCAATTCCATATTGCATACATTAATCATATTCCCACTATGAGTACACTCGGAATTTCATGAGCTCTCCTCTCTTCCTTCTAAACTCTGGAATACAGGCTATTCAACACAACCTCTTTGCACATGACAGTCCTGCCATCTTGAGAGTCAGACTGGTGGATCTTTCTGTGGAAAGTATACATGTCTAGTGAGCAGAGGTTCACACAACACTCCAGATGTGGCCTCACCGCGGCTCTGTATAAGCGTAATAAGACTTAATTGCTTCAGTATTCAGATTCTACTCGGTCAAAGAGGCCCACTTCAAAATGTAATCATTACTCTACTCACTCCGACCTGCGCGAGATAACCACTGATGAGGTGTTTGCGCAGTAATCAACCGGAACCAGAACCAGAGCAGAAAATGTTGGAGGGTGAGCAAGCGGCTGAAATGTGTTGAATACTTCAGCTGCAGCACTGGAGACAAGCTCTGACATTTCATGGCAGAGATGAAGGGATTAAAGACTGCACTATTTTCAACTGGGTCCTGTAAAGCTCGTATGTTCAAACAATCAGCCAGAGGTGTTACTTGTTCTGAACATGGTCCGTATGGAGATTGTTAACCAGCTATGTGTTTTCGACTTAATTACCAATGCATAGCATTCGGTTGCCCCAAGAGATCTGCGAAATTAGTGTTGAGTTGCTTTGCATACATCAGATAGTTTGATTTCTCACAGATGTCGGACAATTTCCTCGCTCATTATTTCCCAGTGATTTCTCACTAACCAGTTGTATTGATTGATATGTCTATACACATGGGATCCAGCAATTTCTATCAGTTTCTTAGACTATCATTTGGACGTGTGTTAAATATTAATGAAAGCTGAAAACTAAGAACAATTCTCCTATACTAAAGGAAGACATGGTTTTATTCTTCCCTCACCTTTTGAACAAATAAGCCTAAATCACATCATGTAATTCACAACATATTTGTGCTTTGATCATTCTGATAGCTATAACTTCCCATTTCCAGTATTCGGGTTATAAATGGTCATTGTGTATCCTCATAATACTACATAATATATTATTCTGCGTAATATATATTGTATATTTCACTTGCACTTTATGTGCAAGTGACGAATAAAACTGATTGTGATTGTGTGATTGTGTATATAATATGTAGACCAGAACTCTGTTCAGTATTTTTTGTTTTATGTCAACCACTTGGTTATAGAAGATCGACATAAACTCTCTGCCTTTCCATCCAGCGTCTCCAGAAATGATAAACTTTCTACTTGCCTTTGAAAGGCTTGATTAGCATGATTGTTCTCAGAGTAAATATCAATGGTTATTTTTAGATCAGTGGGATTGAAAATTCCACTGAATATGAATTAATGATGTTGACATAATTTGAGGAGGTTTTACTTCAGAAAGGAATGAAGATCCTGCAAAAAAATGAGGAGCCAAAACTTTATTAAACTGTGCCACTACTTTTCGCGCTTCGTACATCTGTGACCCCAGATCTTTCTCTTCCCCTATAGCATTTAGATTTATATAACAACAATAATGCTCAGTGTTTTCATATTTTCTAAAGGCGTACATATTTTCATATTTTCTAAAGATGTTCCAAAGGAGGACATCTGGGCCATCAAATCCATGCCAGATCTCAGAGCAATGCTCTCCTTCCCATTCCCCACTTACTCCACTGCAATCTATACTCTCACGCATGTTCATTAACTCCACACCGCTCCACACAATTCCACTAGGTCGGCACGGTGGTGCAGCGGTAGAGTTGCTGCCTTACAGCGCCAGGGACCTGGGTTCGATCCTGACTATAGGTGCTGTCTGGACGGAAGTTTGTAAGTTCTCCCCGTGACCTGCATGGGTTTTCTCTGAGATCTTTGGTTTTCTCCCACTATACTACACGTATGTGTATTAATTGGCTTGGTATGAATGTAAATTGTCCCTTGTGTGTTGGATAGTGTTAATGTGCGGGAATCACTGGTCTGCGTGGACTCGGTGGGCCGAAGGGCCTGTTTCCATGCTGTATCTCTAAACCAAACTAAACTAAACTAAAGCTTCTCTTACCACCCACTTATACTGGGCTGAAGATGGGTCTCGACTCGAAATGTCGCCTGCTCCTTCTTTCCATAGATGCTGCCTCACCCGCTGAGTTTCTCCAGCATTTTGTGTCTAACTTATACTGGACATGTCTCTGGAATGTGGGAGCACAGGCAAATGTGTAAATTCCATAGAGCCAACATAGACATTGCAACATTCTGTCAGTAGCAATACTCCCCAATAACTGGAAGAGTGTTGTTTGTACAGCAGCATGTCCCTTTAGGACCCACCTGCAAATAACACATCTGCTAGGTTAACTGGTGGCAGTTGTGAGAACTTGCACCACTTCATTTGAGAAAGTATCTCGGTTTAGTGCAAAATTACAGAAAAAAATGATAAGATTGGAGGGGGGGGTGGTGGGGGTATGGGGGGTGAGGGTATGGGGGGTTGTGGGAGTAGGGGGGGTTGTGGCAGTAGGGGGGCTGTGTGTGGTAGGGGGGAGGGGCATATGTGGTTGGGGGGAGGGGCGTGTGTGGTAGGGGGGAGTGTGGGGGAGGGGGGTGAAGGGGAGGGGGGGTGTAGGGGAGGGGGGTGTAGGGGAGGGGGTGTGTAGGCAAGGGGGGATTGTAGGCAAGGGGGGATTGTAAGGGTGTAAAGGGAGGGTGCAGGGGGGGTAAAGGGGGGGTGTAGGGGACAGAGGGTGTGGGGGGGGGTGGTGGGGGGTTGTTGGGCTAGGGGTAGGGGAGGGGGTGTATGTGGGAGGGGGTGGTGTGTGCCCCGGCTCGCAGAACAGAGCACAGACCCCGCTCGCAGAACACAGAACACAGCCCCCGCTCGCAGAGCACAGCCCCCGCTCGCACTTTGCTCACTACGCTCCTTCAGCTTTATTCTCGCGGCCAGTGATTGATAGCGGAATCCGGAAGGGGCGTCGCCGTCCTGGCGAATAGCAGACCAATAACTTTTCTAATATTTCACCGATCGGAACAAACCTTACTTGACTTGCAGCAGAGGAAAATGGTGAGTAAGGTGGTAAAAAATCGTAGCGCTATGGGGGATCGTTTTTGCGCAAATTTAATTACAAAGACAGACAGACAGACAGACAGACAGACAGACAGACAGACAGACAGACAGACAGGCAGACAGACAGACAGACAGACAGACAGACAGACAGACAATACCAAAAACCTGAAGAATATATAGGCAAAGCCAGTTCCCAACAATTTGGTCCATTTTAACCATTGCTTTGCATTCCTTTCACAAAATTGGTCGATATTTTATCTATTTTTTTCTAACAGTATAGTAAATGCACAATTTATCTGCACAAACTATTCTTGTTATTAATCTATCAAGTTGCAAGTGGCTCTATTTGGATCAACTAAGGAAACAAGCTACAAAAACCTTAACAGATGGAAGATAGTAGCAATGAATTAATGTTAAACAGGAAGAATGATACTACTTTTATCTTTCAGGACAACAACAGCAGTTGTTTAATGCTTAGAAGATTCTAATAGGGTAATGGTAACAAGTATCACAGATACAAAGGAGCATTGAATTGCTTCCTTGTCCATGAATAAATGGGCTTCTTAACTGGTGGCGCTGGGTGGAGCCAGCAATGGCTGCCTCGCCAACCGTCTGTCTGTCCCTTCCTTCTTTGTTGTTTGTTTGTATGCGTTAAATGTATGTTTTTAGTGTTCTCTAGCTTGTTTTATTTGTGGGGGGGGGGGGGGGGCTGGGGGAAACTTTTTCTAGTCTCTTATCTCGATGGAGATGCAATTTTTTTCCGTATCGTATCTCCGTCCGCACTGCGGCCTAGCATCGAGGAGTTGGTGGCCTTTGCTGGAGACTGATTTCGGGAGCTCCACCTCGGGAGTCTGTGGACTTAACATCATGGAGCGGGCAATCCCTGTCGGGGGTCGACTTTGGGGCTCCAACCACGGGCACCTGCGGACTTTAACATCGCGGAGCTCGCGGTCTCTGGTCAGATACCGACTTCGGGAACTCCAAGCCACAGGAGCTTCGATTGCCCCTCGCGGGAGCTTCGATCGCCCCAATGTGGGAGCTTTGTTCGCCTTGACCGGGGATGGTTCGACTGTCCCAACCGAATAAAAGAGGAAGAAGATTGGTCTTTATTGCCTTCCATCACAGTGAGGAATGTGGGGAATCCACTGTGGTGGATGTTTATGTTACCTTTTATGTAGTTGTGTGTCTTGTTGCTCTTTTTTTGGTATGGCTGTATGGTAATTCGAATTGCATTGTACGTTAATTGGTACACGTGACAATAAACTGACCTTGAGACCTTCTTTATGTATATGATGAAGTATTTTTATCACAAATTAATATTAAGCTGATGTATGGGTGGTACCACAACAAACCTGTTTAATGCTCACTGAACCAGCTCTGGAACTCGCTAACACTTGACGGGGAAATTAGGAATGGTATGCTTGCTTTTGCCCAGGTACTTTATATCCAGGCTCCAGAAGCACAAACATTCGCTTATTGTAAGAGTCACCAGCACTATGTGATGAAGCTGGTTAAAAACAAAATGTGGAACTCAAAATATAGAATCATAGAGAGATACAGCACGGACACAGGTCCTTCAACCCACCAAGTCCACGCTGATCTTCAACCCACCCATTTTCACTATTTCCATTAGATATTACCCACACCAACTCCTTTGTGATTCGACCACTCACTGTGGGAAATTTACAATGGCCAACCTGCCAACCTGCATGTCTTTGGAGACCCAAGTTCAAGTGAATTTATTGTCATGTGTCCCTGATAGGACAATGAAATTCTTGCTTTGCTTCAGCACAACAGAATATAGTAGGCATTTACCACAAAACAGATCAATGTGTCCATATACTATAATATAAATATATACACACATGAATAAATAACATGATAAAGTGCAAATAACAGATAATTGGTTATTAATAATCAGAGTTTTATCCGAGCCAGGTTTAATAGCCTGATGGCTGTGGGGAAATAGCTATTCCTGAACCTGGTTGTTGCAGTCTTCAGGCTCCTGTACCTGTACCTGAAGGTAGCAGGGAGATGAGTGTGTGGCCAGGTTGGTGTGGGTCTTTGATGATACTGCCAGCCTTTTTGAGGCAGCGACTGCGATAAATCCCCTCGATGGAAGGAAGGTCAGAGCCGATGATGGACTGGGCAGTGTTTACTACTTTTTGTAGTCTTTTCCTCTCCGGGGCGCTCAGCTTGCCGAACCAAGCCACGATGCAACCGGTCAGCATGCTCTCTACTGTGCACCTGTAGAAGTTAGAGAGAGTCCTCCTTGACAAACCGACTCTCCGTAATCTTCTCAGGCAGTAGAGGCGCTAATGAGCTTTCTTGATGATTGTATTAGTGTTCTTGGACCAGGAAAGATCTTCAGAGATGTGCACGCCCAGGAATATGAAGCTCTTGACCCTTTCAACCATCGACCCGTTGATATAAACGGGGCTGTGGGTCCCCATCCTCCTCCTTCCAAAGTCCACAATCAGTTCCTTGGTTTTGCTGGTGTTGATGGCCAGGTTATTGCACTGGCACCATATGGACAGTTGCTCGATCTCTCTTCGATACTCTGACTCATCCCCATCAGTGATACGTCCCACAACAGTGGTGTCGTCAGCGAACTTGATGATGGAGTTCGCACTGTGACCGGCTACGCAGTCATGAGTATAGAGTGAGTACAGCAGGGGGCTGAGCACGCAGCCTTGAGGTGCTCCCGTGCTGATTGTTATCGAGGCTGACACATTTCCACCAATACGAACAGACTGTGGTCTGTGGATGAGGAAGTCGAGGATCCAATTGCAGAGGGATGCGCAGATACACAGTTCTGCGAGTTTGGTGACCAGCTTGGAGGGGATGATTGTGTTAAATGCCGAGCTGTAATCGATGAATAACAGCCTGACATATGAGTTTTTGTTGTCCAAGTGGTCCAGAACGGAGTGGAGGGCCAGCGAGATCGCATCCACCGTTGATCTGTTGTGACGGTAAGTGAACTGCAGTGGGTCCAGGTTTTTGTCGAGGTAGGAGTTGATTTGTTCCATGATCAACCTCTCGAAGCATTTCATCACCACCGGCGTTAGTGCCACTGGTCGATAGTCATTGAGGCACGTCACCTTACTCATCTTGGGCACTGGTATAATTGATACCCTTTTAAAGCAGGTGGGGACCTCAGACCTCAGAAGTGAGAGGTTGAAAATGTCTGTAAAAACTCCAGCCAGTTGGTCCGCACAGGTTTTTAGAACACGACCGGGTATACCATCAAGTCCAGGCGCTTTTCGAGGGGTCACCCCTCTGAAGGATTTCCTGACGTCGGTCTGTGTGACTGAGACTGAAATACCATCACAGCGAATGGGGGCTCGGGAAGGCACATCAGTATTCTCCCTATCAAAGCATGCGTAAAACGCATTGAGCTCGTCAGGGAGTGATGTCTTCTTCAGACATCACTCCCTGACACCCTTCTTCAGACTTGGAACTTGTACTAGTCTTGTTCTGAAGAAAGGTACCAACCCAAAACATCACACATCCTTTCTCTCCAGAGATGCTGCTTGACCCGTTGAGTTACTCCAGCACTTTCTGTCTGTCTTTGAAATCAACATAATTTGTTTTTAAAAATTGTGGGTAAAAAATTCCAAGGAAATCCTAAATTGTCGCAAGCAAAGCTAGGAAGCCGCTGCTATTATTTTTCTTATACTATCAACAATTTTTACAAAATACTGTCTGGAACACCAGTGCATTCTAATCTTAACTTTCTTCTGTTCTGCAATGCTTCTTTGACTTAAAGATTTTGGATACCCTCTGGAAATTGTAAAGGACTTCCAAACAAGGGGAACCGTCTGCGGGACAGGGAGCATCGCTGGAGAGAAGGAATGGGTGACGTTTTGGGTCGAGACCCTTCTTCAGTCAAATGTCTTACTTCCAATAGCATGTTTCATACCGCAGCAGGTTTCAGGGGGGAGTTCACAAACCATACAATGAACGTTTCTGCAAGTTACGTGCAGGCCTCAGGCTTCAGCTGAATAACACAGCAATGTGATCTAATTGCTATAGCATTATATCTTGAATGTGTGACTACAGGTAGATAATGCTAACATGAGTGGAAAAATAAAGCAAACGATGAAGGAAGTAATGATATATTTACACAATAAATTGATTAGCTGACAGATTATTGCGATCCAGTTTTAGGTATTGCATTATAGAAAAGACATTAAGATCATAGAGCATGTATTCATTGAAACAAATGACACCAGGGATGAGTAAATATAATTACGGGGAGAAACGTGAGATAGCAAAATAATTTCCACTTGAATGAAAAAGGCAATGAAGGGCCATTAATAAAAGGTATTTAAATGAAGACGTTCTAATATTTCAGCTGGACAATAAAGAGTTATCTCAGCACAAATGTATTTGCCCTCAGTCCAAAATGGCAATAAGCAAACACAAAAATACGATCATGAATTAATAACAGTCTAATAACACCATTGAATTTGCTTTGACACAACTTGGAAGGTACGGTTGACATTTTTCAAATTATTTCTGGAAATATTTTATGTTGACAGTTATTTGACAATTAGATGAGGATGGTCACATTCACACCCTCTGCAGATGCCATTTCCCTATCATTTGCAGGATTTAATGTGCGCCATGTCAAAACAATTATAAATAATAGATCAAATACTGCTGAGCATCCTACTTCTTCAATGTAGGTGTGATAAAGTTTTCTGAGATTATTTTACAAACTGCGCTGGCTAGGAATGCAGAGAAGTCCTTTTGTCATTGGGATCCTGATTAGAATTCACTGCACAGTATGGTGTTAAAGGTCACTGATATCTGCTTCCAATCCTAATTTAGTTTGGCCACCTCAGAGCAATGTCTAGTGGCAATGGACTGATTGGGAACAATACTGCCTAATATTTTAACACAAATTGACGCATGGAGATAGTATAGGATGGATACCATGACAGATAGAAATATCACGCAAATATGCTGAACTGATTGAGTTGTGTTCAGGGCCTGTCCCACTTTCACGACCTAATTCACAAACTCTGCCGAGTTTGCCCATGACTCATACTCGCAGCATGGTCGTCACAAGGTCGTAGGTAGGTCGTAGGTAGGTCGTAGCAGGCCGTGATGCTAGTCGTAGGTACACAAGCAGGCATCAATTAGGTCGGGGCGTTTTTCTAGCATGATGAAAAATGTCCACGAGTAAAAAAGGTCGTGAATTAGGTGATGAAAGTGGGACAGGCCCTTTACATGTCAAAGTGGAACATAGGCGGATCCCTTGAACATTGGCTCAAGAAACAAAATTTAACGGGAGTTTCCTTGAAAAATTGAATATTCACCCATTATCTAAAAGTCAGCCCCTGGACTTGGTCCTGTGTGTCCAGTATATTTAAATGCCCATTGACTGGATGCCCAGGCCTCTGCCTAAAGATAGTGTCCTATAAAATGACAGCTTGTAGCTATTTTTGGATTTTATTTTGACAATACTGCCAACCTTTGTGTTTTCCCACACATCTGCATTTATCAGTGGGGGTTGCTGGGAGTGGTGGGTTGGCACTGGCATTGTTGTCCCAATTATCACAGCACTCCCCACCATCATCACCACCTCCAACTTCAAACTGGACACCTTAGTCATTTAACACACCTATCCAAGATCACAAATACATTTTCCACCTCTGTCCCTTTAATCTTCTGTAAACCTTAAGACCTTAAGAGGAAGAAAATAAAGTTTGTATTTAATCACCGAGTCATACTGCACAGAAATAGGCCTTTCAGCCCACTACACTAGTACTCATCTATACCCATTTACCAGCACTTGGCCAATAGCCTTCCATGCCTTGGCAATTTGTGTTCATCCAGATGCTTTTTACATGTCGCGAGGGTCTCGATCTCCACCACCATCGACAAAAACCCATAGATTCCCCATTTATTCTTCACCTTAACCCATGCTTTCTGGTTTTTCACGTCTCTGTAATGGAAAAATTTTTTCACTATCCAGTCGGTCTATGACACTCGTAATTTCATTTTCTTCTATTAGGTTCCCCCCCCGCCCCCCAGTTTGCTCTGACAAGCACAATCCTGCCCAAGCAGTCTGTCTTCATCACTGAAATCTTCTACCCGGGCAACATCTTGGCCAAATTTCCTCTGCATCCTCTAGGATTCATTCAAATCTTTGTCATGTGCCAACCAGAGTTGAACATAATACTACAACTGTGGCTCAACCTAAGCTCTAGAAATGTACCTAGTACTTTTTAAAATCTCAGGACCTCGCAGAGCTTAATGGCAAGGTGAGATGTATCTGTGCCCTCTCTCTTTCCCACACTACATAAAGCTCTGGAGCTACAGGTGAAGCTGCTGCAGGTTAAAATGTCAATGTTCTCCTGTCAGTTCATATGACAATTAAACATTCCTGACTCTTTGTATTCTATCTATGTAAATGCATAAATCATACTCTGACTTTCTCACTTTCACAACCTTTGATGATTTGCATATTCTACTTTCACACAAGCCCCGTCTGAAGACTCCCAAGTCTGCTTTATCCACACCTCCCTTGGCCCCTTTGCCACATATACATTGCGGTAACCTTTGTTCAACATCCAGAAGTAGATAAGCAGTAATGCCATCCATCTAAATATTGGTCGGGCCCCAACATATAATTTGCACCAAGGCAAATTCCTTGTATGTGAACATACTTGGCCAATAAAATTATTCATTCATTCGCGCCACGATCTCTGCTTCTAGACAATAGACAATAGACAATAGGTGCAGGAGTAGGCCATTTGGCCCTTCGAGCCAGCACCACCATTCAATGTGATCATGGCTGATTCAATGTGATCATGGCTGATCATCCCCAATCAGTACCCCGTTCCTGCCTTCTCCCCATATCCCCTGACTCCACTATTTTTAAGAGCACTATCTAGCTCTCTCTTGAAGAACCTGCCTCCAGAGAACCTGCCTCCACCGCCCTCTGAGGCAGAGCATTCCACAGACTCACCACTCTCTGTGAGAAAAACTGTTTCCTCGTCTCCGTTCTAAATGGCTTACTCCTTATTCTTAAACTGTGGCCCCTGGTTCTGGACTCCCCCAACATCAGGACCATGTTTCCTGCCTCTAGCATGTCCAAGCCCTTAACAATCTTATATGTTTCAATGAGATTGCCTCTCATCCTTCTAAACTCCAGAGTGTACAAGCCCAGCTGCTCCATTCTCTCAGCATATGACAGTCCCGCCATCCTGGGAATTAACCTTGTAAACCTATGCTGCAATCCCTCAATAGCAAGAATGTCCTTCCTCAAATTAGGGGACCAAAACTGCACACAATACTCCAGGTGTGGTCTCACTAGGGCTCTGTACAACTGCAGAAGGACCTCTTTGCTCCTATGTTCGATTCCTCTTGTTATGAAGGCCAACATGCCAATCGCTTTCTTCACTGCCTGCTGTACCTTCTAATACGCAAAATTCATTCATCACTCTGACAGTTTCAGCAACTAAACTATATTCTAACCTTGGTGTTATACATGACTGAGATAAGCTTCAGACCATAGAATAGGACAATGTCAGATGCTCCACTAAAAATCCTTTATCCATGCCTTTGCCATCAATAAGCCTGGCTATTTAAATGCACAAGATAGGCACAAAGTGCTGGAGTGACTCAGTGGGTCGGGCAGCATCTCTGTAGAACATGGAAAGGTGACGTTTCAGGTTGGGACCCTTCTTCAGACTGATTGTAAGGGGAGGGGAGGAACTGGAAGCAACAAAAGACAAATCAGTGGTGTAGGAAGGAACTGCAGATGGTGGTTTAAACCAAAGATAGATACAAATGCTGGATGAATTTCAGCAGGACAGGCAGCTTCTCTGGATAGAAGGAATGGATGATGTTCCAGGTCAAGACCCTTCTTCAGACTGAATCGGGGGAGAGGGAGCTACAGAGATAAGGAAGTGTAAGGTGTGAAAATGAGACGGAGGGGATGGAGATCAAGGGAAATGTTGAATAGATCATTGTTAGCTAGGAGAAGGTTACACCAAAGCAAACAGAGATAAAATGTAAACGTGGACAGTCAGACTAGTCGGAGAACTGGGAAGGGAGAGGGATAAAGAGAGAGGGAAGGCAAAGGTTACTTGAAGTTAGAGGTCAATATTCATACCGCTGGGGTGTAAGCTGCCCAAGCAAAATATGTTCTTCCAATTTGCGCTGGGCCTCACTCTGACAATGGAGGAGGCCCAGGACAGAAAGGTCAGTGAGGGGGAGGGGAAAGTGTTTAGCAACCAGTAGATCCGGTAGGTTTAGGCGGACTGAGCGGGGATGTTCAGTGAAACGATTACCGAGCCTGCGCTTAGTCTCGCCGATATACAGGAGTCCACACCTGGAACAGCGGATACAGTAGATGAGGTTGGAGGAGGTACGTTATCTCTGCCTCACCAGAATCAAGGGGGGAGGTATAGGGACAGTTGTTGCATCTCCTCCAGTTGCAGGATAAAGTATCTTAGGAAAGAGTGGTTTGCGTGAGAAGGGATGGGTTGGCCAGGGATTTGCAGAGGGAATGGTTTCTGTGGAAAGGGTGGAGATGGGAAGGTGGGGCTAGTGGTGGGATCCCATTGGAGGTGGCAAAAATGCCAGAGGATTATGTGCTGTATGCAGTCGCTGATGGGGTGAAAGATGAAGACTAGGGGGACTCTGTCCCTGTTGTGAATGCAGGGGGGAAAGAAAGAGCGGAGCTACGGGGTACCGAGGAGACATGAGGGCGTGCCTCATCTATGACCTAAAGAATGAGGACGTACAATACAATACAATACAATACAATTTATTTGTCACTTGAACCTCATAGAGGCTCAAATGAAATGTTGTTTCTGCAGTCATACACACATGAAAAAAAGACCCAAGACACAACACAATTTACACAGACATCCATCACAGCGCATCTCCTCCTCGCTGTGATGGAAGGCAAAAAAACTTATCTCTCCCCTGCACTCCCCATTCCCCTCCCGATGTCAGAGTCAAAGCCCCCGGCGGGCGATGGCAAAGTCCCGCAGCCGTTGAAGCTGCGCCGGGCGGTGATGTAAGGCCCCGCTCCAGGTACTCCTCGACCCCGCGACTCGGGCGGGTGAAGTCGCCGTTGCAGAAGTCTCGAAAAGCGATCTCCCACCAGGGACCCGCGGGCTCCCGATATCACTGTCCACCAGACCTGCGGTAAGTAAGTAAGTAAGTAAGTAAGTAAGTAAACTTTATTTATATAGCGCATTTTAAGTCAATTTGCATTGACCCCAAAGCGCTTTACATAATTTAAATAATAATAAGTTCCATTGCAAACCATAGAAAAAGGTTTTAAAAAAAATGAATAAAAATGGACACAACATATTAGAGTTCAACACAAACATCCCCCCACAGCAGAATCAAAACATTTCCACTGCGGGGGAAAGGCACCAGAAAGTTAAGTCCTCTTCCTCTGTGAAACATCCCGAGGTCAGGGCCCATCTGTGGCCGTGCAGCCAGTCCGATGATTTTCAGGGCCCTCTTGCCGTAAAGATGAAACATCGGCGTCGGGTGAAACATTCCTCAGCGGCTTGGAAAAGTCTGGAGCGATTACCGAGCCGATATATAGGAGTCCACACCTGGAACAGCGGATACAGTAGATGAAGTTGGAGGAGGTATGTGATCTCTGCCTCACCAGAGTCAAGGGGGGAGGTATAGGGACAGTTGTTGCATCTCCTCCAGTTGCAGGAGAAAGTATCTTGGGAAAGAGTGGTTTGCGTGAGAAGGGATGGGTTGGCCAGGGATTTGCAGAGGGAACGGTCTCTGCGGAAAGCGGAAAGGGTGGAGATGGGAAGGTGGGGCTAGTGGTGGGACCCCATTGGAGGTGGCGAAAATGCCAGAGGATTATGTGCTGTATGCAATGGCTGATGGGGTGAAAGATGAAGACTAGGGGAACTCTGTCCCTGTTGTGAATGCAGGGGGGAAAGAAAGAACGGAGCTACGGGGTACCGATGAGACATGAGGGCGTGCCTCATCTATGACCTAAAGAATGAGGACGTCTCGGATGTCCTGGTATGGAACACATCATCATGGGCGCAAAGGCAACATAGACGGAGGAATTGGTAGTAGGGGATAGAGTCTCAAGAGGAAGCAGGGTGGGAAGAAGTGTAGTCTAGATAGCTGTGGGAGTCAGTGGGTTTATAATGAATGTCAGTCGATAATCAGGGCCGGTAACTGTTATTCATATGCACCCAGGCCTGATTTTCTTGTTCAACACTCCACAAACCTCATCTCAAAGAAAACATTGTTGTCCACATCCATCATCTGGGAGTCAATTCAATAATTCATCCTATGCTACCAAGCCTTGCTTAGCTCCTGAGAAAATAATGGATCTTTTTTTTTTAAATAACTCATCTGTTTCTGAAATTGACATTTTAAAATTCTCTCGCACAACACATCAATTTATTGCATAATACAACATTTTCTATAAGCAATTTGAGTGAATTTTGTCAGGAAATAGTCCTTCATGAATATAACATATATCTGTGGCTTGTAGCCTCTAATATGTGTATGCAATATTCTGTTAATATCACTTGCCAAATTCTATCAACGAACAAGGTCTGCAAACAGTGTGACCTCAGACAAATAAACTGGTATGAACAGGACTGGGGCCTGCACCATGAAGACAACATCACAGAAACAGGTCTTACGGCCCAACTATTGTTATTGCTGCATCTTAGCTAGTCCCATTTGCCTGTGTTTGTCCCATATCCCTCTAAACCTTTCATATCCATGTACCTGTCCAAATGTGTCACAAATGCTGTTATAGTACCTGCCTCAATTATCTCTCTGGCAGATCGTTTCAAATGCCCACTGTTGTATTATCATCCATTGAAACTATGTGCAGGAGGAACTGCAGATGCTGGTAGATGGACACAAAATACTGGAGTAACTCAGCAGGACAGGCAGCATCTCTGGAGAGAAGGAATAGGTGATGTTTCAGCTCGAGATCCTTTTTCAGACTGAAGCGATGCTGCCTGTCCCGCTGAGTTACTCCAACATTTTGTGTCTATCTTCCATTGAAACTATGTTGTTGTTACATGCCGACTGAGTACAGGATATATTGAGTACAGCCTCACTCACCCAGACTTGCAACGGGCCCCAACTCCACTTCATCCAAAGGCAGATCCACGTCTTCAATAAACGATTCTTGGCCCACCTGGACATCACCAAGGACCTCAAACTCGCCCGCTTCCAGGCCGTTCCTGCCACGGTCACTCCGTGACTTGACCGCCTGCAGGCCCTGGGCCCCAACACTGACCCACGCCACCTGCCCGAACACCACCAGTCAGAGTCCCGCGACGCCATCTTTGCCACGAGGAGCAGCACCAGCACTCACCGCCTCCTGGACCGACCTCAGGCCCGGACCACCGAAGACGCCGCCGTCGCGACCTGCACGTGGCCGCTGCCGCCGACCATCACCCACCCACCGATGATGCCTATCCTCGTTGCCTCATTGGTAACTCTGACTATCGCCCCCTCACCGATAACGCTGACCCTCACTACCTCCCCGATTCCTCCGACTATCGCCACCAAAATGGGACCGCCGAACCACTCCGCCTCACCGGGACCGCCGTACCTTTCCGCCTCACCTGGACCGCATCACCTCGCCGCCTCACCGGGCCCCGACAAACTTCGCCGCCTCACCGGCCATATGCTGACTGGGACCTCCACTCCCTGCAGGCCTCCACCATCAACTCTACCGACCCTCGCCACTCCACCGCCCTCCAGCAGGTCGCAGCCATCGCCTTACCCGAGTCCTATGCTCAGCACCGGGCCTGAAGTCTCCACGCTGCAGACTCTGACATCACTGGGTCTAACTGTGCTGGGTCCTAGTGCTCCCCCCCCCCCCCCCACCAACACAGGGAACCTCAGTGGTTGTTCCACTTGGTCTTCCCCTTCCCCCTTAAACCATGTGACCCCAGCTCTTCCTCACCCACACTATAGTCCTCATACCCTCTTCCTCCCCGACCACCCACCACCCTCCTACCAGACATCACCTTGGCCTCAGTCCACTCACCTGCCTTCCTCCGTCCCCAACCCCCATCCTTGCGTGTGTTCTCCATCGCCCCCTGACCTCCCCATCTCAGATACCGAATGGTCTGTCCTCAGCAGAGGCCTCACCTTTGTTCCCCTCCATCCCCACCTCAATGAGTTCCGCGTTCACCACGATGTGGACCTCTACTTCCGTCGCCTCCGCATCAAAACGTTTTTCCATGGGAAGGAGTCACCCCCCCAGTGATGACTGCATCCCCCCCCCCCCCCATCTCCAACGGACCCCCTCCTCTTGGACCCCCCCTCAAGGCCATCTACCAGCTTTAGACCTTTTTATTTTAAACTGCCGGTGGGATATCAAGCGCCTCAATTTCTCCACCCCCCCCTTTCTCACTCTAACCTCTCCCCCCCTTGAACGTACAGCCATCCACTCACTCTGCAGCAACCTAGACTGGGTTATCAAACCTGCCGACAAGGGAGGTGCTGTGGTAGTCTGGCGCGCTGATCTCTACAAGACTGAGGCCACGCGCCAACTCTCAGACACCTCCTCCTACTTATCCTTGGACCATGACCCCACAGACGAGCACCAGGCCATTATCTCTAACACTATCACTGGCTTCATCACTTCCGGCTCCCTGCCTTCCCAAACCTCCAACCTCATCATTCCCCAGCCCCGCACGGCCCAATTTTACCTTCTCCCCAAAATCCACAAACCTGACTGTCCTGGCAGACCCATGGTTTCTGCCTGTTCGTGTCCCACCAAACACCTTTCCACATACCTCGACTCCATCCTATCCCCCCTGGTTAAATTCCTCCCTACCGATGTTCAAGACACTTCACACGCTCTTCGTCTCCTCCATGACTTCCGTTTTCTAGGCCCCCATTCCCTCATCTTCACCATGGATGTCCAGTCACTCTACACCTCCATCCCCCACCAGGAGGGTCTTAAAACCCTCTGTTTCTTCTTCGTGCCAACTCCATACTTGAACGTACTACGTTTTTTGCTCGAAACCAACAACAAGGTGAGCCTGTGGAAAATGACATTAACGACCTGAAACATATTGCTGCACGCTGCTGTTTTGCTAATCTGTGCGATTAACTCATCCATGACAGACTGGTGGGTGGACTACTCAGTGATAGAGTACGTGATGAATTGCTCTGCGATACTGAACTGACCCTGGCCCAACCTCAACATGCTTGACGTATTGCCGAGATCACGGCTTCTCACACCAGGTCATTGGGCCCTGGACCGCGTTCCTCGTACCGTGTCGATGCTACTGACACTTCCTACTGTAACAAGTGTTCACAGCCCCACACACCATCTCGAAAATCTCGAAGATTTATTGAAAAGTGTTCTAACTGTGGCGGCTCCCACCATCCAGATCGCGAACCGTGCTTTGCTTTCGGAAAAATATGCCACTTTTGTAAAAGAAGGAATCATTTCTTAAAATGCTGCCGTTCTCGTGGGACTCGTTCACTCCCAAGGCGTCAACTCGTACATCTGTTAAAACATGAAGATATTGATAGCGAGTACCAAGAGCTGGCAGCGCCTCCTCCAGTTCTGCTCCCCAGAGCATGAAGATAACAGTCACAACATGAACTCCCTGGTTGCTTCCACTAACAGGCATCTTGACCCTGAAGTTTCACTTCATGTCAACAAAACCATTACTATTGCAAAGATGGACACTGGTGCCAAATGCAATGTCATGTCATTATCCGATTTTAAACGGATCAGAAATGCCGAACGTGTTGTAAACACTTTACTAGCCTATGGAGGAGGGGAGGTGCACCCATTTGGAGAAGCTGAGCAGTACTGCCGCCTGAGTCACAAGCTCACAAGCTGAACTTTTTCATTGTGTGTGGGAAAGTTGCAACTCTGTTTGGCATTAACGCATGCCAGGATCTAGGACTAGTAACTTTTGGGCCTGCTGTCCATCAAATATTTTGTGCCGAGGGCTCCACCCAGCAGATACTTTCCCAGTACAAGGACCTATTTGACGAAAAGCTTGTGAAGCTACCCATCAAATACAACATCGTCACTGATACAAATGTCTTACTTGTGGTTCGAGCACCACACCGCATTCCACATGCAATGCGTGACAGAGTACACAATAAGCTCCAGCGGATGGTGTCCCTGGGTGTCATTGCTACGGTCACCGACCCGTCCGACTGGGTCTCCACCATGGTGGTTGCAACAAAGAAAAACAAGGAAGAAATCCGAATCTGCATCAACCCCAGAGACCTGAACACAGCGATCAAACGCCCACACTACCCGATGCGTACAGTAGAGGAAGTTGCTGCCCAGCTGGGCAGTGCCTCCGTGTTTTCTGTTCTGGATGTCAAAAGTTCATTCCGGCAGATCCAGCTCGACCCCAACTCGTCCAACCTCACCACGTTCGGCAACCCCATTTGGCCGCTACAAATTTCTGCGGATGCCCAACTCTGCCAGCGAGGTATTCCAACGCACAATGGAACAATTATTTGTGGGGTATCCACGCGCCATCATTGTCGATGATATTCTCATTGCTGGACGCAAAATGGCTGAACATGATGCCAATTTAAAAAAAGTACTGGACCGTGCTAAAGACATCCATCTCAAACTCAACCCACTGAAGTGCCGATTTCGTGTCAAGGAGGTCCATTATGTCGGATACGTATTCACCAGTGATGGCCTCAGACCGGACCCCTCCAAGACCACTGCCATTAACCCTAACCCTAATGGTTAACAACTTGGGAAAATTCATTCCCAACCTCAGCAAAATATCTGCTCCCTGATGACAACTGACTCACAACGACCCTGCCTGGTCTTGGTACCCACAACACCAGGGAGCTTTTGAAATCCTTAATTTTCAATTGTCTAGTGCTCCTACCTTCGCTTATTTCGCTTTAAACCTACCGGCCACAGGGAGAACATTCAACCTCCGTACAAACAGCACCCATAGTCAGAATCGAGCCCAGGTGTCTTGCGCTGCAAGGCAGCAACTTTACCGCTGCACCACTGTGCCACCCTGTCTCCTGAAAAAAACACTCTGTTCTGAGTTCTATTGTAGGGGTGGGGGGTACTGCCAGATGAACATTCAAAGCCTCCTGGAAGAATTATAACATCCCCAGAGGGATCCTCTGGCCCAAAGTAGAAAATGACCAAAGTGACATTTGGGATGGGTGTACTGATTGCCAAGAGCCATGTATTACCTTTATACAGAGGGTGATGAACACAAATTACATAGTGATGTTTAAGAGGCTTTTAAATAGGCACATTGATATGCAGGGAAAGAAAGAATATGGATCATGTGCAAGCAGATGAGATTAGTTTATCTTGTCATCATGTTCAGCATAGATATTGTGGGCTGAAAGGTCTATGCCTGTGTTGTGCTTTACTATGTTTGATGGTCTTAAATGACATATCCAAAAATATAAAACTGTATTAATCTAAAGGACAGTTTCTCATACTAAAGGACTACCTGTCCTTTACTCTGTATTTAAAGAATTAATATATTATATGATCCAAATAAGATAATGCTTTTGGGACCAAAATGGTTGTCTTTTTTCAACTTCTAAGTTTTTCCTTGTAGATTCTAAAATAATAATTTTCATTGTCCCAAGATACTTTGAAATCTTTATTTATCAAGAGCAGGATTCAATTTCTTATATCGATGAAAGCTGTCTGCTAGCGGCAAAGAAGCTCAGAGGATTCTGGCTGTTATTTCATGTTCATAAATTCTAGAAGCAGAATCAGGTCATTCTGCCCATCAAGTCTACTCTGCAATTCCATCATAACTGATCAATCTTTCCCTCTCAACCTCATTCTCCTACCTTCGTCCCATAACCCCTGACACCCGTGCTAATCAAGAATCTGTCAATCTCCACCTTAAAAATATCCATTGACTTGGCCTCCACAGCTGTCTGTGTCAATGAATTCCACAGTTTGCCACCATCTGATGAAACAAATCCCTTCTCATCACAAGACAATAGGAGGAGGAGGCCATTCGGCCCTCGAGCCAGCACCTCCATTCACTGTGATCATGGCTGATCATCACAATCAGTACCCCGTTCCTGTCTTCTCCCATTATCCCCTGACTCCGCTATCTTTAAGAGCTCTGTCTAACTCTCTTGAAGGCATCCAGAGAATTGGCCTCCACTGCCTTCTGAGGCAGAGAATTCCACAGATTCACAACTCTCTGTGTGAAAAAGTTTTTCCTCATCTCCGTTCTAAATGGCCTACCCCTTATTCTTAGACAATAGACAATAGACAATAGGTGCAGGAGTAGGCCATTCGGCACTTCGAGCCAGCACCGCCATTCAATGTGATCATGGCATGATCTTAAACAATGGCCCCTGGTTCTGGACTTCCCCAACATCGGGAACATGTTTCTTGCCTCTAGCGTGTCCAAACCCGTAATAATCTTATATGTTTCAATAAGATCCCTTCTCAACCTTCTAAATTCCAGAGTATACAAGCCCAGCCGCTCCATTCTATCAACATATGACAGTCCCGCCATCCTGGGAATTAACCTTGTGAACCTGTCCTGCACTCCCTCAATAGCAAGAATGTCCTTCCTCAAATTTGGAGACCTAAACTGCACACAATACTCCAGGTGTGGTCTCACTAGGACCTTCTGAAGGTCCTTTCTAAATGTATGTTTTTTTATTCTGAGATTATAGCCTCTGGTCTTTGACTTTCCCACTAGTGGAAACATCCTCTACACATTTACTCTATCCAGGCCTTTCACTATTCAGTAAGTTTCAATGAGGTCCCCCCTCTTCCTTCTAAACTCCAGCGAGTACAGGCCCAGTGCCTTTAAACGCTCATCGTATGTTAACCCAATCATTCCTGGGATCATTCTCGTAAACCTCCTCTGGATCCTCTCCAATGCCAGTACATCCTTCCTCAGATATGGGGCCCAAAACTGCTCACAATGCTGCAAATGGGGACTTCCGGTGGCGCTATGGTGGCTTAGGGCACGTGCCATTCACCTCCGCACTGTTAAAACGCCGAAAAATGACTGAAAATCTAAACCGGACTGATTAAAAAATACTCACCGGCAGACATTCAGCAGTCGGGTAAGTGACGTCATCAGAACGCGACCCCGGTACTTTTAAAATGCCCGGTAGACGCTCGCCAAAACCATGGCGGAAACATCAACTAGAAGTTATCGAAGGCCCCGAAGAAGCCTCGACCTCGATTATGGCACACCACCGAGAGGAAGCAGCAAGGCAACCTCCGGGTTTGGAGGACATCCGTTCACTACTGTGTCAGGAACTTTCGGCTGTGAAGGTAGAAATCTGTGGCAAGATTGATAAGATTGATGCCAGTATAGAGGAGGTGAATTCCGACTTGACAGGGGAAATCCACAGGCTTGAAACCGACATCAGCCGTAAGTTGGAACCTATCCTTGCTACTTCACAAAAACAAAGCAAGGCTATTCGGGAATTGGAAACTACTGCGGCTTCAAATGTCGAGACAACACACAGGCTGACGGATGAGGTGGAACGTATCTCCGGGTTACTAGTTAAAGTAACAGAAAAATGTCTTGATTTGGAACGGCGTTCTAAACGTCAGAACCTAAGGATTGTTGGAGTGAAAGAAGGCAAAGAACTTGGTCGAAATCTTCGAAATTTCACGGCTCAACTACTTCAAGACGTACTCTCTTTGGATGAAAAACCTAAACTTGATCGAGCTCACAGAGCTCTGAGCGCCCGGTCAGACAGCACAGCTCCACAAGACATTTGATCCTGAGGGTAAATCACTGCCATGTTCTAGAAGACATTCTGCAGAAAGTTGCCAACAACAGAAACCTAACTTTTCAAGGTGAAAACATACGAATCTTCAGAGACTTTCCTGCCGAAGTCGTTAAGAAAAGCGCACTCTTCTCCAAGTCAAGAGCTATTCTGAGGGACATACCTGACCTCCGATTTGGCCTATTATATCCTGCCAAATTGCAAGTTACTTATAAAGGGACTGAATCCTTTTTTACCGATTCTGATAAAGCATTCAAGTTTGCCCAAGATACTGCGGGATCCGTCAAGGGATAAGTAATTGCTCTATTGAGTTTATACCATGATGATATTCAAGAGGGTTCTACTGTGTGTATAATGAATATGTTGTTATAAATCTACTGACTTAGTCGGTTAATATATCAAAACAGAGAACTTGAGGGATAGAGAGACAGAGAGAGAGGGAGAGAGGGGGAGGGGTAGAGAAGTAGAGAGAGAAAAAGAGAGGGAGGGATGGAGAGGGAGTGAGAGAGAATGAATGTGGGAGAAAGTTTGAGAACGTTTTGGAAAGTTTAGGGAGAGAGGGAGAGGGGGAAGGAGAGGGGGAAGGAGAGGGGGAGAGAGAGAACGATTGTGTGAGACAGGTTGGGAAAGTGTTGAAAAGTTTTGAGAAAGTTTTGGAAAATCTTGGAAAGTTTAGAGAATGGTTTGGAGAGCTTGAGAGAGGGAGAGGGAGAGAGAGAGAGGGGGAGAAATGAGTGTGTGAAACTGCGTTTGTAATCAATAAGTTGTTATAAATACACTGACAGAGTCGGCTAATACGTCAAAACAGTATTAATAGAAAGTTAAGTAATAAGTGCCGTATATTAGTTATACTTCTCAATATTCAATTAGAGCACACTAAGATACTTAATTTCTTGGGAATGTTGATTCCTTGACGGAATTATGAATGGTATGTTAGCATTCATAGCAAAAGGATTTGAGTATATGAGCAGGGAAGTTCTACTGCAGTTGTACAGGGTCTTGGTGAGACCACACCCGGAGTATTGCGTACAGTTTTGGTCTCCTAATCTGAGGAAGGCCATTCTTGCCATAGAGGGAGTACAGAGAAGGTTCACCAGACTGATTCATGGGATGTCAGGGCTTTCATATGAAGAAAGACTTGATAGACTCAGTTTGTACTCACTAGAATTTAGAAGATTGAGGGGGGATCTTATAGAAACTTACAAAATTCTTAAGGGGTTGGACAGGCTAGATGCAGGAAGATTGTTCCTGATGTTGGGGAAGTCCAGAACAAGGGTTCACAGTTTAAGGATACTGGGGAAATCTTTTAGGACTGAGATGAGAAAAACATTTTTTACACAGTGAGTGGTGAATCTCTGGAATTCTCTGCCACAGAATGTAGTTGAGGCCAGTTAATTTGCTATATTTAAGAGGGAGTTAGATGTGGCCCTTGTGGCTAAAGGGATCAGGGGTATGGAGAGAAGGCAGGTACATGATACTGAGTTGGATGATCAGCCATGATCATATTGAATGGCGGTGCAGGCTCGAAGGGCCGAATGGCCTACTCCTGCACCTATTTTCTATGTTTCTATGTTTCTATGTTATATGCAGATGATGTACTTTTATACATTACTAATCCCTAAGTTAACTAAACATTATAGAACAATTTGGTTCTTTCTCTGGATACAGAATAAATTGGAATAAAAGTGAAATCATGCCAATAAAAGAACAAGACTCTTCTCAACTCCTAAAATTTCCTTTCAGAATTGTTACTGAAAAGTTCAGATATCTTGGAATTTGCATGACTAGAAAGTATTCCTCTCTGTTTAAAATAAACTTTCCACCATTAAACACTAAACTATATGCCTACATTCAATTTTGGAAAACACTTCCTATCTCCCTTATTGGTAGATTAAATGCCATAAAGATGATCTTCCTTCTGCAACTTTTATATTTATTTCAATTAATACCGATATCTATATTACTAAATCTCTGATCTTGACCGCTTTTGGCCGACTGTGCTGCGATTTCCGAGAGAACGCCGCCACCTACGGCCGTCATTTTTGGCCACCTCGCTCAGAGCCCCCTCCACCATATGAGTGCGGGGGATTTTTTCCGTCGATGAAAAATGAGAGAGATATTAATGTTTTTACAAAATTCCCCATTCTCTCTACTGCCCCCGCTGGCAGCAGGGGGAGGGACTATAAAACCAGGAAGTGTCGTGCCTCACTCAGTCTCCGCCAGAACCAGGAAGCGAGAGGGTCACGGCTCTCTGAGCTGCGAATAACACTGAAGGCACGTCTACTCCACGGTGAGTCCCCTCGATACGGCTGTAAAGTGGCTGCAGCCCTTTTTAAAAAGTTTGTGTTCACAAAATTAATTTTGGTTGTCGGGTGTCTGCAGCCCAATTGTTTGCCTCGCCTTTTTTTAGCAAGTTTGTGTTCACAAAGTGAATTTTGGTTGTCGGGTGTCTGCAGCCCAATTGTTTGCCTCGCCTTTTTTTTTAACAAGTTTGTGTTCGCAAAATGAATTTTGGTTGTTGGGTGGCTGCAGCCCAATTGTTTGCCTCGCCTTTTTTAAAAACGTTTGTGTTCACAAAATGAATTTTGGTTGTCGGGTGGCTGCAGCCCAATTGTTTGCCTCGCCTTTTTTTTAACAAGTTTGTGTTCCCAAAATGAATTTTGGTTGTCAGGTGGCTGCAGCCCCATTGTTTGCCTTGGTTTGGCTTTTAAAATCATTGCAACAGTTGGATGCCTGCCCAAGCATCCATACGGCCCACAATGTCTATACTAGCCCTCTGGAAACCGGTACTTTCGGCCCGCAACACCCATACTAGCGCAACAGACACCCCCTTCCCCCCCCCCCCCACTGGCGAGCAGTATTGGAATTGGTGGAGAGGTGGAATATTGCATTGGTGACCAGCCCTCCCGTGTGATGCTGGGACCCAACGGGTCCCACTTAGTCTAGTATCTCCCTAAAAGTTTTTTTTTTTTAATTTATTCTATTGTCACTAACTTTATTTGGGACTATAAAACCCATAAAATACACAAAAGACATTTGTGCAAATCCAAAGAAAATGGAGGATCAGCTCTTCCTAATTTTCTTTTTTACTACTGGGCAACTATTATAAAAAATATAACCTTCTGGTTGGACGATACATGTCAACATGTAAATTGGTTAAAAATGGAGAGGGAAGATTGTTTGTCTTTTAGTATAGGCTCGATCCTCCTAACTCCAATACATTTGAATAAGTCAACGTTTGAGCAAAATCCGATAATACATAGTACTATCCATAAGTGGAAACAGTTGAAATTCAGTCTTAAATTGTGATGTCTCTCCTTCTTCCTATTGCAAACAATCCCTCGTTTAAACCGTCTACTTTAGCTATGGTGTTTGTTCAATGGAAGAACCTGGGATTTAATACTGTGGGAGGCCTCTATAAGAAGGGGACTCTCTCTTCTTTTCAAGAACTACAGGAGAAATATCACTTGAACGCAAACAATTTTTTTAGATACCTTCAAATCCGAGATTATGTGAAAACATATACACAAGACTGTCCTCTTATGGGTCCAGATATATTAGACGATTGTTTGAATAGACATGCCGATACAAGTAAGTTGATATCTTACATTTATAACACTCTTCTAAATATTGATACCCCACCTTCTGAGATTTATAGGCGAGCATGGGAGGATGAGTTGGGTTTACCCATTTCAAAAGATATATGGGAGGAAAGCCTACATATATTACTGTTCTTTAAATGGCAGGCATTGCCAGATACAATTCAAAGTATTGCATAGGTTATGCTACTCAAAGACCAAATTGAACAAGATCTTCCCAACTGCCTCCCTTTTCTGTGATAAATGTAATTTCCAAGAAGCTACCCTAACCCATTCTTTTGTATCCTGTATAAAAATACAACATTTCTTGATGGGAATATTTAATACCATTTCTAAAACACTCAAAATTCAATTGGAGTCAGATTCAAAATTAATAATATTAGGAACGTCAGAGGACTGCCCTAAGTTAACGATATTCCAAAGACGCTTCCTTGACTACGCGAAAAAACATACTTAAATTCTGGAAACAGATAACAGTTCCCACAGTGAAGATGTGGATCACAGAAATGACCGAGACACTACATCTAGAAAAAATAAGGCTTGTTTTGTCTGCCAATTTTCCAAAATATGGTCTCCATTCATTGAATTTCTTCAACAACAGAATGGTTGAATACAAATTCAATACCGACGCTAGGGTCGGGTGAACGGGTGGAGGGAAGGGTAGTGGGATATCTCCGCCTTTTTTCACTTCTTCGTTAGTTCGGGGGTTTTTCTTCTTTCTTTTTTGTATCTTTTTCGAAATTCTTTCTTTTCTTTTTCCTTTCTTCTTCCTTTCCTTTCTTTCCTTTTTTCTTTTTTTCCGATTCACTTATTAGTTTATAAAATGATAAAACTGAAACTGTACGAAAATTGTATAATTGTTATGTCGATTACTTTCTCCTTGTACAATTGCTTCTAATAACATAAATATAAGAAAAACAATACTCCAAATGCGTTCTCCCAAACAACACTCCCTGCCCCTCCACATTATAAAGCCTCAGCATTACATCCCTGTTTTCGTATCCTAGCCCTCTCAAAATAAATGCCAGCATTGCATTTGCCTTCCTTACTACCGATTCAACTTGCAAATGAACTTTTTGGGAATCCTGCACCTGCACTCCCAAGTCCCTTTGCACCTCTGATTTTTGAATTTAGTCCCCATTGAGAAATAGTCTACCTGTTTATTCCAACTACCAAAATGCACGACTCCACACTTTGCTACCCTGTATTCCATCTGCCACTTATCTGCACATACTCCCAAATCCTTTTGCAGAGTCCCTGCTGTCTCTACACTCCCTACACTTATCTTCGTATCGTTTGCAAACTTGGCCACAAAGCCTTCAATCCCATCATTGACATACATCGTGAAAAGTAGCGGCCTCAGCATCGACCCGTTATTATATGCCTTGAGGGAATATGAGAACAAATCTGATAGCACTGAAAAATGTACATTGGAATCACAATACACAGGGCATACCTATTTGACCTAGTAAAGGATCCAGATGTTATGTTCCGTTACAAAATATATTACTCAGACAGACCAGTTTCTCTGAAGGACATGGCAACCCAGAGAGAATTTGTTATGCTTGCTGAATTTCAGATATTAAAAGCTAGACCACATTTAACTCTTTTCTAGACTATCATGAATTTAAGATTATTTTAATTCATAAAAACATGTAAACATAGAAAATAAGTGCAGGAGTACACTATTTGGTCCTTCGAGCCAGCAACGCCATTCAATATGATCATGGCTGATCATCCTAAATCTGTATCCCGTTCCTGCTTTCTCCCCATATCCCATGATTCCTGCTCTAACAGCTATATCTAACTCTAATTCAGGTTGGTTAAAAAAAAAGTTTAAAAATGCATTTGCAATGTCCTCAATCATTGGAGGCACAAGAAACCTCTAATGTAGGTAGAGGCGCTGCACTGGCAGCAGCCTCTGCCTACAGCCTGTCTGTCATTTCTATCTTTTTTTAAATTTTCAGTTAGTCTAAAGTCTGTTTTAGAGGGGAAACTTTTACTTTTCTATGTGGGGGAGGGGGGCAGGGTAAGGGGGAAACCGTCTCCTAGTCTCTTCCTGGCGGGGACGCGACTACTTCTCCGAGTCACGTCCTCGCCCCCCACCTCGCGGCCTACCACCTGGATCGGAGCGGCCTTTCCTGCCGGGGACCAGGAACCGGACCAGGGCTGCTACAGCGGCGGCGCAGCGCTGGAGTCACCGCGGAGCGGGCGATGCCTACCTGGGTCGCCGTTTGGAGCTCCGGAGCGTTGAGCCGTTGCTCCAACATCGTGGAGCTCTGGTGCGGAGAGCTTCCAATGCGGGCGGCGCTGAACAACATCGAGGAGTCCTGGGGCGCCTTGCAGAGGGTCTGCAGCAGCGGGTCTCCATCTGGCGCGGCCTACGGACTTTGGAAGCCGCCGACTCCGGTAGGATGGGGCCGACTCTGGTGTCCACGCCGCTGAGGACGTCCCGCAGCCCCGACGTCGGACTTGTATCACCCCGGCGAGCGGTCCTGAACATCGGGCCGCCCGTAGCTGCAACTGCGGAGGGCTTGGGGAGGCCCTGACCACGGGGAACAGTGGAGGAAGAGACTGACTTTGGTGCCTTCCCACACAGTGGGAAACTTTGATTCTGCTGTGCGGGGATGTTTTATGTTAAATTCTATAGTGTGTTGTGTCCTTTATTTTTATTTTTATTGTATGGCTGTGTGGGAATTTCATTTCACTGTGCCAACTGGCACATGTGACAATTAAATCTATCTTGAATCTTGAATCTTGAATCTTGAATCTTGAAACCCTGCCAACTTCAAGGAGACTTCAATACATTATCCAGGATTTATTTTGAATAGCTTCTAAGGCAGGCCTGGGTAGATTGTGACTATATTTTACATCCAAACACAGCTATAATTCAATAAAGAATTGAAACTTGTCTACAATAAATCAAAATATAGTGGATTAACATTTGTAGCTAAAACAAAACTCAGGTTCCCCAGTTTGCCAGGTGGACCAACAAATTGAATTGTTCACAGGAAGTGATGCTTGTGAAATTAATTCCAACCACTCTCAGGGTACTGGATTAATGGGTTTTTATTGTATGCCTTGAAAGAAGACGAGAAGACATCTGATTGCACTGGAAAATGTACATTGGAATCACAATACACAGGGCATTGCCTATTTGACCTGGTAAAGGATCTAAATAAAAATTGTGCCCCAACTTTATTATGAGAGTGGCGTTGATGTATATCTATGCAGTTCAATTTTGTAACACTGATTTAAACACCCTTATCAATTTTGTGCTCATTATTTACAACCACCTGTGAGGTCATTCCGGAAAGTTGTTGGAGGCCAGGATGTTTTAGAGGGGAGGTGGGCACCTTTGTTTTTGAACAAGGCTTTGAATAACCCAGTGGATGATAGGATGGTGTGGGTCTTTGATGATACTGCCAGCCTTTTTGAGGCAGCGACTGCGATAAATCCCCTCAATGGAAGGAAGGTCAGAGCCGATGATGGACTGGGCAGTGTTTACTACTTTTTGTAGTCTTTTCCTCTCCAGGGCGCTCAAATTGCCGAACCAAGCCACGATGCAACCGGTCAGCATGCTCTCGACTGTGCACCTGTAGAAGTTAGAGAGAGTCTTCCTTGACAATCCGACTCTCCGTAATCTTCTCAGAAAGTAGAGGCGCTGATGTGCTTTTTTGATGATTGCATTAGTGTTCTCGGACCAGGAAAGATCTTCAGAGATGTGCACGCCCAGGAATTTGAAGCTCTTGACCCTTTCAACCATCGACCCGTTGATATAAATGGGGCTGTGGGTGATGGAGAAGAAACAAGATGGACTGTAGCCTAGGAAGCCTCAAGAACAAAGTTAAAGAGATCAGTTCAGTTTAGTTTAATGTCACGTGTACCGAGGTACTGTGCAAAGTTTTTGTTGCGTGCTAACCAGTCAGCAGAAAGATAATGCATGATTACAATCAGCCCATTTACAGTGTATAGATGCATGATAAGGGATAAGGGATGGTGAGAGGAGGTTGCACCCGAGGTTGACCACATAAGGAAACCATTGAAGGCCCAGACGCAGTGACACAAACTCATTACTAACCTCACAGTCATTAACATTTCCTGAAATCAAATCTCTCACCATCAGCATCACGAGACTTAGATATTGTTCCATTTTATACTAAACACAAAGTACTGGAGGAACTCCCAGATCTCTCTATTGCACAACACTATCGAGGGATCTACTATTTCTCGTGTAAGTCCCGCCCTAGTTTGACATACCACAGTGCAACACCTCACTGTTTAACTCCATTTCCCAACTGATCCAGATGCTGTTGTATACTTAGATTTACTTCCTCACTGCCCATTATACCTCCAATTTTGCTGTCCTCTGCAAATTTACTAACTATGTTAACTGCATTGTCATCCAAATCGTTAATGGAGATAATATACAGCGATGGACTGGGCACCACCCCTACACCACTCCATTGGTCTCAGGCTTCCAATCAGAAAAGCAATCCCCACAACTACCCTTTGATTCTCCTTCCTTCAAGCCAATTTTGAATACAGTTCACTAGCTCACCTTGCATTACATGCAATCTAACCCTGCAGACTAGCCTGTCATGTGGGACTTTGTCAAAGGCCTTACTAAAATCTAAATAGACATTGCCCACTGGCCTGCCTTCATCAATGGTTTTGGTGACCTCTTCAGTAATTCACATATGATCTAAGACACCACAACCCCTATGCCTCAATCCCCTAGCTTCTATAATCTTGTCCTCAGTAAAAATAGAGACAGAAATATTCATTTAATATCTCCCACATCTCTTGTGGCCCTACACAAAGATAGCCAGGCTAATCTTTAAGGGAGCTGCTCTTTCCCTAGCCACCCTTTTACTCTTAATGTACCTCCACAATCACTTAGGATTTTTCTGTACCTTGCTTGTCAGCTCCACTTCCTGTCCTGTTTTTGCCCTCCTGATTGCCTTCATGTGGACTCCTACACTTCTACTCCAGGATGAATTTGAGGGGATTTATCGAAGTCGCTGCCTCAGAAAGGCAGCCAATATCATCAGAGACCCACACCAACCTGGCCACGCACTCATTTCACCATTGCCATTGGGAAGAAGGTACAGGAGCCTGAAAACTGTAACGTCCAGGTTCAGGAACAGCTTCTTCCCTTCAGCCATCAGGCTATTAAACAGGCTATTAAACACAACAACAAATAAGCTCTGAACTATGATAGACTATTATTATTATTATTGCACTATAATTGTTTGTTTATTGAGTATGTGTGTACGTGCATATATATATTCACACTGAATTTTTTTTTCTCCCGTTATGTACTATGTTTACATATTCTGTTGTGCTGCAGCAAGTAAGAATTTCATTGTTCTATCTGGGACATATGACAATAAAACATTCTTGACTCTTGAATACACTTGATCCTGTGTGCCTAAATTTGACATACCTATTCATGACCTGTGCCTCAACATCCCTCATCGACCAAAGTTACCTGAACTTGCCAATCTTGCCCTTCACCCTAAAAGGAACATGTTACCCTGTATGCTTGCTATCTCACTTTTGAATGCCCCCGGCTGATTAGCTGCCCCTTTACCTGCAAACAGACCTAACCAATTGACCTCTACAAGTTCCCACCTAAGGCTTCCAAATTCGGCCTTGCCCCAATTTAGATCCATTAGTTTTAGTTTTAGTTTTAGAAATGCATTGCGGAAACAGGCCTTTCGACCCAATGGGTCTGTGCCGACCAGTGCATATTAGCACTATCCTACACACACGAGGGACAATTGTTACATTTACCAAGCCAATTTACCTACATACCTGTATGTCTTCGGACTGGGGAAGGAAACCGAAGATCTCGGATAAAACCCACCCGAGTCACAGGAAGAACGTCCAAACTCCGTACAAACAGCACCAGCATTTTAGAACAAAAAATTAACTTTTTTAAAGCATTTTAGAACCAAAAAATATACTTTCTGCAAGCATTTTAGAATAAAAAAATACACTTTTCGCAAGCATTTTAGAACCAAATTACACTTTCTGCAAGCATTTTAGAACCACATTAAGGGCACTCACAGTTGAGTAGACATGTGTTCAGTGTTATTCACAGCTCAGAAAGACATGACCCTCTCTCATCCTCCATCTTACAGAGACTGACTAAGGCACAACACTTCCGGGTTTGATAGTCCCTTCCCCCCTCCCACCAGCAGGGGCAGCAGAGAGAATTTCAATATTTTTTAAACATTAATAAGTCTTTCATTTTTCATTGATGGGAAAAATCCTCTTGTCCTGCGCAGCAGAGGGGGACTCTGAGTAAGATGGCCAAAAATCACAGCCATAAGTGGCAGCGTTTTTTCTAAAATCAATATACAGAAATACACGAAGTGTTCAAGATCAAAGTTTTAGTAATATAGGTAGTAGGACCTTGACTTTCACGGAGAAGGGTCTACATCATTCCACAAATTATTTTTTTTGTGAAGAAGTCAAAAATCGTAAGAAACACCTGTTTTTTTCCCAAGCAGTTGGTATTATAACTTTTCTGCTAAGTCAAAGCAAACTGCACATCTGGCGGAGGTAACGTTTATGCCATTTCTGTCTCTTGGCAGATTCCAGCATTAATACAACCGAAGATAGACACAAGATGCTGGAGTAACTCAGCAGGACAGGCAGCATCTCTGGAGAGAAGAAATGGGTGACGGTTTGGGCGAAGAAGGGTCTCGATCCGAAACGTCACCCATTCCTTCTCTCCAGAGATGCTGCCTGGCCCGTTGAGTTACTCCAGCTTTTTGCGTCTATCTTCGGTTTAAACCACAAGGAACTGCAGATGCTGGTTTATACTGAAGAAGGGTGTCGACCCGAAACGTCACCCATCCTTTTTCTCCAGAGATGCTGTATTACCCGCTGAGTTACTCCAGCACTTTGTATCTCGCATCCATTCTAGTCAGATCAGTGTAAGGACCACATGTTAAAGAGGGAACTTTGATCAGTGCAGCAATGATACATTAGAGCAGCACTTTTCACAATGCTTATGTTTGGATTTTTAAAGAAAACAAGAAGATGGGATGCTGGATTTTATATTCAAAATATAACAACTTGTTACTAAAAGTCTGCTTTCTCTATGGATCTATAATTATGGGAATTATTATGAAAGGGAAGGTAATAGAAATATATAACTTGTGTAAAAACTGAAAAACCATCTCCAAGAAGAAGTGTAGAAAATTGGCAGGAAAAGTGCATCGTGAACAAAGGATGCAATAATCTTGGTTTAAAGTAACTGCTGTCTCAGTTGAAAACAACCTTTGGATGTCTGGAAACAGATCATGGAAAAAGTTGTGCAAGATACAGACGATGATAGAAAACTAGGAATGATGACGGCATTTACAAGGAAGGATACGCCAAAGTAAAAGGAAAATAGTAAAACAGTTGGTGTTGGAATGATGTTGTAAAAATGTAAGCAGAGACTTGTGGTGTGGCGACATGACAGCAGGTTAACAGGAGGGAAAACATGCACCCGAGCGAGACTATCCTGTTTTCTCTCTTTCTCGGTTATGGTGACGGGTCTTTGGACGGAATGTTAACTGTTTCTCTTTCTGTCTGATCAAAGTCAAAAGTTAAAGTCCATTTTTCTCGTCACATGTACCTGAAGGTGCAGTGAAATTAATTTGCCAGCAGCAATACACTTAAAAAAGAACACACAATACACAATAAGATTTAACACAAACATCCAACACAGTATTCTCCACTGTGGTGGAAGGCATCAAGGTTCAGCCAGTCCAACTCCTTTGTTCGAGTATTATCTGGTTTCATTTAGTTTTAGTTTAATTTAGTTTAGTTTTGTCAAGTTTATTATTGTCACGTGTACTGATGGAAAACCTTTTGTTTGCATGCTATCCAATCAAAGAAAGTGCTATAAATGTCTAGAGCAAGGGGGACCCGTTGGGTCCCGTCCCCTCAACACGCGGTTGCGGGAGGGGGCTGCGGTGCCACACACACGCTAACCACCCCACACACACATGGGGAGAGGGGGGGGGGGAGAGGGGGGGGGGAGAGAAGAGGGAATGACTGAGGTGAGATGGGACTGATTATGCTGGTGGCCTTGCCAAGGCAGTGTGAACTGTAGTTGCAGTCAATGGAAGGAAGGTTGGTTTGTGTGATGGTCGGGGCTACGTCTACAATTTGCTGTAATTTCTTCATCAAAGTCGAGTAATCATTTTGGGCTATGAAACCCGAAATTGCTCCGGATAGCCATCATGACTGTTGGGGAATCTGTACTTTGTTCACAGAGCCTTTCATCAGGAGAATAACTGTGTGTTGGTGAGGCCATCTACTGGAGGAACTTGGGGATTCTGCCATCCAATTCCGAATCTTAATCCATCCTTCTGCACATCAGTCAGAAAAGTTCAAGTAATCCAACTTTATTCTCTCAATCTTATCAACAATTCCTCTCCGATTCTATCATTGACCTATCATACATAATCGCCTGCGCACAATCAATTACACGACCAACCTGCACGTCTTTGAGATGTGGAGGAAAACCGTAGTACATGGATAGGACAGGTTTAGAGGGGTATGGGCCAAACGCAGGCAGGTGGAACTAGTGCAGATGGGTCATGTTGGCAAGTTGGGCCGAAGGGCCTGTTTCCATGCTGTAAGACTCTATGACTACCTGTAGGAACCCACACACGATCAAGGGAGAACATGCAAATTCTAAAGATAGACATAAAATGCTGGAGTAACTCAGCGGGTCAGGCAGCATCTACGGAGGGAAGGAATAGGTGACATTTCAGGTCCAGACCCCCCCCTCCCTGACTTAGTCTGATGAAGGGTCTCGACCAAACGTCACCTATTCCTTCTCTACAGAGATGCTGCCAGACCCGCTTCGGTTGTCTAACTTCGGTGTAAACCAGCAACTGCAGTTCCTTCTTACACATGCAAATCCTATACAGACAGCACCTTAGGTCAGGATTGAACCCAGGTCTCTGGCGCTGTGAGGCAGCGTCTTCACCAGTTGCGCCACTGTGCTGTCCCTTAATAACAAATAATAATGGATGGGATTTATATAGCGCCTTTCTAATACTCAAGGCGCTTTACATCGCATTATTCATTCACTCCTCAGTCACACTCGGTGGTGGTAAGCTACTTCTGTAGCCGCAGCTGCCCTGGGGCAGACTGACGGAAGCGTGGCTGCCAATCTGCGCCTACGGCCCCTCCGACCACCACCAATCACTCACACACATTCACACACATTCACACACAGGCAAAGGTGGGTGAAGTGTCTTGCCCAAGGACACAACGACAGTATGCACTCCAAGCGGGATTCGAACCGGCTACCTTCCGGTTGCCAGCCGAACACTTAGTCCATTGTGCCATCTGTCGTCCCATGACGGAATGATGGAAAACCACGGGAGCTCCCCAAATACTCAAATGTAAAACCTCAGGGAAGGTTATTTTGTCCATATAAAATAGTAGTAGGCCCTCCTCGGTCATGACTGACCATGGGTGATGCATCCTAGTATGTCGGATGCAAGCCTGGGCGATGTTGTATGGAGGACAGGCTGTTGCCCATGCAGCACGTCCCCCCTCTCCACGTCGCTGATCGATCCAAAGGAACAGCAGGGCCATTACAGTTTGGCACCAGCGCCATCGCAGGAGCTGCCAGAGCGAGGTTGTAGACAACGACGAACTGCCTTGGGGACTACGACCACAGATTTTCTTGAGGTTTACTCCTGGAGCCTTTTCCATGACTGGATACGGCCACAAGGCAGTGGGGGTTTTAAATCAGAGTTTTCCCTCCTTAGATGGATTGCTTTCATCAGGCAGACGAGCCCCATCTCATGGAGACTCGTGTTGGCGGGTGCGTCTACCTTCCCGTGCAGGTCTATAGCACCTGCCCTCCAGTAAAATTGCCAACACTTCACTTCCTTACTTGGATCGCTCTGCCTCCATCTCAGGAGATAGACCATCAATTGACATTTACTACAAATTCACCGACTCAAACAGCTACCAAGAATACACCTCGTCCCACCTTGTCTCCACTTTTTCCCAGTTTCACCGTCTCCACTGCATCTGCTCTCAGGATGAGGCTTTCCATTCCAGGACATCTGAAATGTCTTTATCTTTTCAGAAAATGTGGCTTCCCTTCTATAGTAGTTTGTGGAGCAAATCCTTGCATTTCTTCCATTTCCCAGACCTCTGCTCTCACCTCCTCTCCTTCCAAACAAAATGGCGATAGTTCCCCTATTCCTTACCTTTCATCCAACCAACTTCCAGAGAAGAAGCACGACCTGCTTGCAGGATTGCTCCCAGTGAGATTTAATTGTGACCTCAGGTGCATCTTTCCTCTCAGAAGGTAGTCTGTAAATGGAATGAGCTGCCAGAGAGATAGATACAATTACGACTTTCGAAATGTGTGTGAACTGATACATGAATTAGGAAGGGTTTAGAAATCTATGGGACAAACATTGGCAAATGGGACTAGCCCAGAATGTCAACTTGGTCAGCAAGCACTAGCTGGGCTGAAGGGCCTGTTTCCATGCTGTATAAGCTTTCTGATTCTTGGAGCTGAAAAATGATTCCGTGTTCTTACATTCTTCAAGGTGCAAACTGACAAAATCTATTACTTTCTCTTCCAGTAACAAATTACTTTACTTGTTGAGACCGAAGGATTCAAAAGTCTAAAATAAAATCACAAAGTGCCAATAAAAGCCCGGAAAATCTGCTCAGGCAGATCTCGCTTGTGCCCATATACTAGACCAATTATTCTGAATCAGTCGTGGCAGTAGATGCAAGTAATTGTCAAGGCTCCATCAGACAGAGTCCGTGCTCCTGAACAGTAAGACCTGGATAATATGTGTAGGAAGGAATTGCAGATGCTGGTCTAAACCAAATAAAGACACAAAATGCTGGAGTAACTCAGCGGGACAGACACCTGCTTCCTTAATCATCATTACTGTTTTGCATATCTTTCATTCATTTTTTCTATATCTACATCACCGTCAATATTTTTTGTTTCCCTTTCCCCTTACAGAAGAAGGGTCTCGACCCAAAAAGTCACCCATTCCTTCTCTCCACAGATGTTGCCTGTCCCGCATCTTGTGGCTATCTTAGACCTGGGTAATAATCTGGGTGGGTCTGACAACTGCAAATAAAACCTATGGCACACTGGCGACAGGCGACGACTATCTGAACATTCATTCTCTCCACCATCAGTCAACAGTGATTGCAGTATAAAGCAAAGTCTGACAGTATCAGCAGAAACTACGCATCCCTCCCCTGTGACCCCATGCATTCTTTGCTCACTTTAAAGCGAAGATCAATGGATTGGTGTCATCTGCCCTGACAACCTCTGGTGCACGTTATTATTGTCGCAGGTGACAAGACAATGGTCATTGTTGCAGGCGTCGGATCTGCCTTCCTGAAAGTAATTGGTCTGGGGGGAGTCTCCAGGCTCTTCCTCGAGTCCTGCGCAGAACAGCTGGAATGGTATTAAGAGACAACTTTGGTCAAGATGGAATGAAAGTCCACAAGCAAAGCATTGGTGGGAAAACTTGGCGCCAGTTTGGATATTGGCAGCAGAATTTAAATGAACTCAATTTTCCGGAGGATGCAGATGCAATGTAATCTACTGTTTTGACAGCCTGGTACTTAAATATAATTGTTTAACAAAAATCAGAAGGTTCATAAAAATGCTGGAGAAACTCAGCGGGTGCAGCAGCATCTATGGGGCGGAGGAAATAGGCAACGTTTCGGGCCAAAACGTTGCCTATTTCATTCGCTCCATAGATGCTGCTGCACCCGCTGAGTTTCTCCAGCATTTTTGTGTACCTTCGATTTTCCAGCATCTGCAGTTCCTTCTTAAACAAAATCATACTAGACATAGGCACAATTATATTTAAGTACAAGAGTGTAAGAACAGTAGATTACATTGAGTTGTGCACAAGAGTCGTGATGTTAGCGGCACCGGCTCTCAGGGAGAAGGGGCCGCCGGGCGACGCGGCAGTAGGGGCCATCGGGCCCCGGCCTTACCTCAGCAGAAGGCCTGGCTCACCCGACATAGAACCAGAAAAACCCCTGAAGAGGGAAGGCGCTGAGCCCTGTACCTGCTCATCCCCGACCGAGGGCTGGACAGTGGAGGGAGTCGAGGACACAAGAACAAGAGGACCCGTGGGAAGAATCAGAGTCTTAACTTCCACGCCATCAAGGTCAGCTGTGGGAAGTTCCCACAGAGCACCGAGGATGAGGAAAGGCACAACGATTCACTGAATGATCCAGATCGAGAGCGACGGCTGCAATGGGCCTTTATGGCCAGTTGCATCTTGAACTTGGAAAATAGCACTAAAACCAGGCGACTTGCATATGGTCTCAGGTGGGTTATTTCTATACACTTTGTACTTAATATGGGATTTTACTTCCATGTGGTAATAATTTACTGAACTGTATGCAAACAAGAATTTCACTGTACCTCTGTACATGTTATAACAAAGCACCATTGAATCATCTTGTATCCTTCAAGTTTCAAAGTTGTTGAAAATGTTAGAGATATTAACTTTATCATAAAAGCCCATTGGCCTGGCAGCAGCACTGAGTCGAAGTTGCTGGGATTGGTCTGGCCAGATGATGGTGTCAATGTCCTCCATCGCTGCTCCATCATTCTGCACCACTGCGGCCCTGAAGCTATGGCAATGAACATATGCTCTTGGCACCTGATACAACCGAGCCCCAGGCTGGTTTAGGGCCTCCAGTGGCCCACTCCACCAGCACATTGGTCCAGACACACCAGCCTGTGAGCGCACCATCCCTCACTTCACATGGCCATCATTATGGGAATGGTCAAGTCTACCGTTAATCTACTGTGAATTGATTCATGTACGGTATATATGGGTACCAGGCAACGCATATTATATTATATTTCTTATGACATAGGATGGGGCTATTCAACCCATCTAGCCCATGCTGACTCTCCAGGCAGTCTGATCAATCCCATATCCCATTCTCAATTTATGTTCTGGTTATCTATCCTCACATGCTCATCAATTTCATCTTAATATTCTTAGGTCATACCAGGGGCAATTTACAGTGGCCGATTAAGCTATCAGGCACCACGTCTTTGGAACTTGAGAGGAAACTGGAACAACCAGGGGAAACCCATACAGTCACGGGGAGAACATGCGAACTCCAGACAGAGAGCACCTGATGTTAGAATCAACCCAGAGAATGACAATAATAAATTATTCTACCAGCTACTGCTGTTAGTTGAGTGTGACTTCCTTCAAATAGGTTATTTTGGTTGCACTATGTCTATGCACCAAGCGAATGGTCCACAGACACTCAATTGGTGACAGATTTTGCATGTTACTGCTTATGCAGCTATTAAGATATTAAGATATCGTTATCTGGAATGAGCTGCTTGAGGAAGCTATGGAAATGAACACAATCTCAAAAGCCACTTGGACAGATATATGGATCATAGGGGTTTAGAGGGCTATGGGACAAATGCAGACATGTGGGACTTGCCCATTATGCAAATTTGGTCGACAGGGACAAAGTGGGCCGAATTGCCTGTTTCCCAGCTCTGTGAATCTGCAACACTGCACTTCACCAACCTTGGCGACAGGCCCACAGTGGACACCATCTCCCTGGCCCAACACTCATGTGTGAAACAACAAAGACTTCTACTTAGTCATTAGTCAGATTTATTCATCACTTACACAATGAAGTGCAGTGAAATAAACTTGCCAGCAGCGGTACAATAAAAAAAAAAGAACACACAATACACAATAAAACATTTCACACAAAACATCCACCACAACATTCATCACTGTGGTGGAAGGCACAAAGTTTAGTCAGTCCTCTTCCATTTTTCCCCGTGGTCAGGACCATAAACCTTATTGACAATAGTTCCGCCTTCATCGCCATGCTTGCAGCAAAACTCATCTCCTAACTCATTCATCTTGGAGTCAGCACTCTCCTTGGGCCCCGCTTCTCCCCTCTCCCATTGGGCAGAAGACACAAATGTTTGGATGTGTGTTCCACCCTATTCATGAACAGCTTCTTCCCTGTTGTTGCCAGACTACTCTCCTTAGCTAAGGGTGTAGCCCTGACCTCCCAACCCATCACAGTTGCCTGTGATGCTACTGCAAGCAGCTTTCATTTCCATTGTACCAGTACATCACCATACTTGTGCATACGACTTGGTTAGTCTCAGTGCTGCACTTCACCAAGGCTTTGAAAACTCCTGCACCCTCTACTGTCTGGAAGAATAAGTGCAACCTAGTGCTGGGAACACCACCATGTTTACCTTCAATTCAACATTATCCGGACTTGTATTTACAGTCACTGTCTGCAATAGACATGAATCAAAATCCTACAACTCCTCACCTAACACCCTCTTCAACACTAGCAATGAGCTATGACCACTAAATTTCAGCCTGGCAACCAACTACACCCATATCCCACGAGCGAAGAAAGGTCCTCTTGATTCCTTCACTGTTTTCATGTTACCTTTTCTTAAGAATTAATCATCCAAGCTGAGTCATGGGAAGAGATTTCTAAGCAAATGGGGAAGATTTAAGAATAAGCTCAAAGAAATGCCACAACTCCATTGACTCATGAGAATACCAGTCCTATGATGGCTCAGAGTGGAAAAGGGTGACACAGGATGGTTTTGAGAACCACGATGTCACATAGAGCCCATGCAGAATGAGCAGATCACCTCACAAACCATACACCACTTGTCCATCTACAGAAAAGTCTGTGGTCCCCACATTGGCCTCAATGGCCACTTCAGAACCCACAAAACCATAGTGGAAATTAATCATTGAGTCATGAAGTCATACATCATGGCCCAACTCACCCATGCCAACCAAGATACTCCATCCACACCAGTTCCACCTGCCTGCATTTGGCCCATGTCCTTCTAAACCTTTCCTATGCTTGTATCTGTCCAAATTAATCTGAATTATCTTCCAAATGTCTTTTAAATCATCCTCCAAAGGAAGGGACTAACCAAGAGGACAAAGAGAAAAAACATCCAGAACCAGGTTCAACTATATTCAAGAACAAGAACAAGAATAATTTATGCAGATTATTGAAAATGAAGGTTGTGGAAGTGATTATTCACCCATCCCGCATTCTCCACTTTTACCCTTTTGTAGCATTGTGCTATTAAAATAACCAGTGGTTTTGATTCTGCAGCAAGATAGGTCATGAGCAGCGACGGATTCTAACAATCAATGATGTTTGATAGCAGTTCAGATCGACTAAAAAAATCTTAAAAACATGTTGAAATCACAAATCAACATAAGAATAAATTACTATAAATAATAGTGTAAGACAAAGTAAACTAAAGTAATGAAAACAAACCAATCACCATTTTTGATCAAGGTTGAAGAAATAAAAATAAAATCTCTAATCTGTAAACTGAAATAAAATCTCTAATCTGTGAACTGTGGATGGTTCGATGGTAATCATGTATTGTCTTTTCTCCTCCTCCCTCCAACGAGAATTCTGCAACATCGTCTCTCGCTGTTCACCCTCTTAGATTCCTCCCGACAAGCTCTCCGACAAGCCTGTCCTGCTGAGTTACTCCAGCATTTTGTCTTTTCTTTTTGCTTGACTGGATAGCATGCATCAAAAGCTTTACACTGTACCTCAGTACATGAGACAATAAACTGAAACTCAAACATCGTCAGTCTACCTACATCTGCGTTGGGTGCTTAAAGCCACACGGCCAGATGCAAACTGCTTCCAGCCCCTCAGCTCTGGGTGTTTGTGTTTAACGCCACTCTCTGTAACCAGTGGGTCATTTGTGGGTCAACATAGATGCCGGCCATGACTTCTATGTTTCCATGAACAGTTGGAAAAATCAACAAGGATTCGACCCGTGCATTTAAGTTAACAGGCAGCTCGCTACAGATCTTCTGCCATAGATCAGTCCATTCCCGCTCACTGTTCAACCATTACCCATTTCATATACAGGTTTCAGGGTTATTCGTTTTTCCATACCAACCAAGGTCACTTGATAATGGAACGACAATAGACCTCTGGCCAGCTAAATATAAAATGTAAACTGAATGTAAATGGAAAAACCTGCCGACCCATCTCCGTCTCCACGATCGTTTAGAACCCCGGCATCCAACCCCACTCCCGACTCGCAAGGTGTACCAGCAAACCCTTCTTCACCCACTGCCAGCCTCCTACATCTCCCCCCAGAATGGTCTGGTCAGTGTTCACCCACGTATATTACAAGGGTCATTTCAACATGACATTCTCTTGTAAAGTACTTCGGGATGTTCTGAGGTTGTGAAAAGAACTGTTTTGTTTAGATTAGAGGTTGCAGCGTGGAAACAAGGCCTTCAACTCAATGAGTCCGCGCCGCCCAGCGACCCCTACACACTAACACTATCCCACGCACACTCAGGACAATTTACATTTATATCAAGCTAATTAGCCTACGGAGCTTCTCGGAGAAAACACATGCAGGACACGGGGAGAACGTACAAACTCCATAGAGACAACAACTTATAGTCAGGATGGAACCCGGGTCTCTGGCTCAGTTATGCCCCTGTCCCACTTAGGAAAGCTGAACGGAAACCTCTGGAGACTTTGCGCCCCACCCAAGGTTTCCGTGCGGTTCCCGGAGGTTTTTGTCAGTCTCCCTACCTGCTTCCACTACCTGCAACCTCCGGGAACAGCACGGAAACCTTGGGTGGAGCGCAAAGTCTCCAGAGGTTTCCGTTCAGGTTTCCTAAGTGGGACAGGGGCATAAACAAGGCAGCAACTTTACCACTGCACCATTCCCTGCTAACTTATTTTTTATCCTCACTTTGTGACCTTTTGAAATCAATTACATTTTACATTCATTTTAGATGCCCTTTTCTATTCAAAAGTAGACCCTCAGGTTGATTCATTTTAATAATTTTGTACGTGTCCTGTTGTGCTTATACTGCTTGGTTGCCCCGTTCCTTTCTGTCTGGGCTCTTTCACAAAAAATGTCCAGAATATTAAAGGATTTTTGTTTTGTCCAGTGTTCGGGATCTATTTACAATAAAAATGTGCAAATTAGTGAGGATTAAAGAGTCGTCTTGTAAACTTGTTTATTTGACAAATGCTCGCAAGTGGTGAGTACATAGATACATAGATACATAGAAAATAGGTGCAGGAGTAGGCCATTCGGCCCTTCGAGCCTGCACCGCCATTCAATATGATCATGGCTGATCATCCAACTCAGTATCCCGTACCTGCCTTCTCTCCATACCCCCTGATCCCTTTAGCCACAAGGGCCACATCTAACTCCCTCTTAAATATAGCCAATGAACTGGCCTCAACTACCCTCTGTGGCAGAGAGTTCCAGAGATTCACCACTCTGTGTGAAAAAGTTTCTTCTCATCTCGGTCCTAAAGGATTTCCCCCTTATCCTTAAGCTGTGACCCCTTGTCCTGGACTTCCCCAACATCGGGAACAATCTTCCTGCATCTAGCCTGTCCAACCCCATAAGAATTTTGTACGTTTCTATAAGATCCCCTCTCAATCTCCTAAATTCTAGCGAGTATAAGCCAAGTCTATCCAGTCTTTCTTCATATGAAAGTCCTGACATCCCAGAAATCAGTCTGGTGAACCTTCTCTGCACTCCCTCTATGGCTATAATGTCCTTCCTCAGATTTGGAGACCAAAACTGTATGCAATACTCCAGGTGTGGTCTCACCAAGACCCTGTACAACTGCAGTAGAACCTGTTCAAAAGGGAACTGCAGATGCTGGAATATCAAAGGTACACAAAATTGCTGGGGAAACTCAGCGGGTGCAGCAGCATCTATGGAGCGAAGGAAATAGGCGACGTTTCGGGCCGAAACCCTTCTTCAGACTGATGGGGGGTGGGGAAAGAAAGAAGGAATAAGGGAGGAGGAGGAGGAGCCCGAGGGCGGGCGGATGGGAGGGTGGGAGGAGACAGCTAGAGGGTGAAGGAAGGGGAGGAGACAGCACGGGCTAGCCAAATTGGGAGAATTCAATGTTGATGCCATAAGGACGCAAGGACCCCAGACGGAATATGAGGTGCTGTTCCTCCAATTTCCGCTGTTGCTCACTCTGGCAATGGAGGAGACCCAGGACAGAGAGGTCGGATTGGGAATGGGAGGGGGAGTTGAAGTGCTGAGCCACCGGGAGGTCAGGTAGGTTATTGCGGACCAAGCGTAGGTTGGGCGACCGTTTCGCCGAACACCTCCGCTCAGTCCGCAATAACCTACCTGACCTCCCGGTGGCTCAGCACTTCAACTCCCCCTCCCATTCCCAATCCGACCTCTCTGTCCTGGGTCTCCTCCATTGCCAGAGTGAGCAACAGCGGAAATTGGAGGAACAGCACCTCATATTCCGTCTGGGGTCCTTGCGTCCTTATGGCATCAACATTGAATTCTCCCAATTTGGCTAGCCCGTGCTGTCTCCTCCCCTTCCTTCACCCTCTAGCTGTCTCCTCCCACCCTCCCATCCGCCCGCCCTCGGGCTCCTCCTCCTCCTCCCTTATTCCTTCTTTCTTTCCCCACCCCCCATCAGTCTGAAGAAGGGTTTCGGCCCGAAACGTCGCCTATTTCCTTCGCTCCATAGATGCTGCTGCACCCGCTGAGTTTCCCCAGCAATTTTGTGTACCTGCAGTAGAACCTCCCTGCTCCTATACTCAAATCCTTTTGCTATGAAAGCCAACATACCATTCGCTTTCTTCACTGCCTGCTGCACCTGCATGCCTACTTTCAATGACTGGTGTACCATGACACCCAGGTCTTGCTGCATCTCCCCTTTTCCCAATCGGCCACCATTTAGAGTACATTTAGGATGACGATGAGCATTGTCTTTGATTAAATGTATTTTATCACAAGCATAATTTCAACTTGTTACCCTGATGTGGTCAACCAAAATAAAGTCATCAAAATTAAATGAATGAGACCAAACAAGAATTATGTTTATTGTATCCGAATAAGGGCTAACAACAAATCTGAACTGAAATTAATCAAATTGATAGAAGTACTACGCAATTAAAAGATGCAATTACAGTTAGGAACATCTTTTGGATGACATTCAGCCTTAATAAATCCATTGAAATGGAATGTTCATGTTTAGTTTAGTTTAGTTTAGTTTAGAAATACAGCGCAAAAACAGACCCTTCAGTCCACCGGGTGCTCGCCAACCAACGGTCCCCGCACTGACACTATCTTACAACACACTAGGGACAATTTACATTTACACCAAGCCAATTAACCTGCAAACCTGTACGTCTTTGGAATGTGGGAGGAAAGCGAAGATCTCAGGGAAAACCCACGCAGATCACGTGAGAACGTACAAACTCTGTACAGACTAGCACCCATAGTCGGGATCGAACCCGGGTCTCTGGCACTGTAAGGCAGTAGTTGTACCGCTACGCCACCATGCTGCCTAGACGTGCAGTTCATCATGTGCACGAATGGATAAAGGATTTATCTCTATGAGTGAATGAATTGTGATCAAGAACAAAATAAGCAAAGCATAATTGCTCAAAATTGCAAGTTTAATACGTTTAGTAGGTCCATGAGCATCTGAAATCATGTCTTAGGTGAAATCTTTTCATTTGAACACTTGAACAGTTACGTTAATTGCTTTTAATTGAATTATTAAGGCACATGCTAGATTTACTGACCGGTTTGTGGCGTCTACAATGTGTATTATTAATATTCAATGTTTATATTTAATGGGAAAAGTCTTCCCCAGGTTACGAAAGGGTTCCGTTCCTGAAAATGGTCTGCAACCCAAATAGTTTGAAAAATAAAAAATGCAGCCATACGGCAATAGATGGAAATACAGAGATAATCCAACTACGGACAATGGATATCGAAACCAGGTTTGTATTTCCGGTGGCGCTGGTGCTAGCTGCCTCCACCTTCAGTCCGGTATCTTTTTGTTTTTTATGTTATGTTGAAAAGTGTTTTCTGTGGGGTTTTTTAATGTCTTTATGTGGGGGAAGAGGGTACGGTAAGGGGGATACCGTCCTTCAGTCGCTTCCTGGAGAGGATGCGACTATTATTCGAGTCGCATCCTCGCCCCCCCCCCCCCCCCCCCCCCAGCGGCCTGCCTACTGGATTGGCGCGACCTTTCCTGCCGGGACCGACCAGAGCTCCAGCAGCAGCGGCGCAGTGCTGGATACATCGCGGGGCGGGCGATGCCTTACCGGGGATCGCCGTTTCGAGCCCCAGAGTGCTGGGCCTGCTGCACCGACATCGCGGAGCTGTGGTTCGCTGAGCTCCCAACGCGGGCGGCGCTGATCAATATCGCGGAGTCCTGCGACTCCGCCCGGCTTGGCCTGTGGACTTCGGGAGCCGTGGACTCCGGTGGGAGGTGGCTGATCTGGAGGTCCGGGCCGCTGAGGATGTTCTCCGTCGGGGTTCGGCGTCGGGGTTCCATCGTTCCCGGCGTGAGGGCCTGAGCATCGGGCCGCCCGTGGCGGCGACTGTGGGTGCTCGGGAGGCCTCGACCACGGGTGAACATCTGGGAAGATCGGCGGGGAGGCTGGCTGGACTATGGCACCTTCCTCAACTTTGGTGCCACTGTGGGGTTATGTTGTGTCGTGGACTTCTGTGTTTGTGCTTTTTTTAATTTTAATTTTAATTTTAATATGTTTTATTTATTTATTATTTATTTTTATGATACTTGACTGTAAGGAAAATTCATTTCGTTGTCTCTAATATGAGATAATGACAATAAATTGAATACAACAATACAATACACTTCACTCAAACATTCAGATTTCTCAGCCAGATGCAATGGTACAGCCCCACACAGCAGTGGATGCCTATGCCCCAAATAGTTTGCTAAACCATCCCAGGGGTCTCACAAACAATCATTCATATTTATGGGCTATACATAAATCGAGCGTTCATAGCCTGGGGCGGATTGATACAAGGTCTGTGGATAATCAAGTGACACATCCATTAAGTCATCAATTTGTAGGAGAATAGTATTGTTCTCGAATTTGTACCTCGACTCCATCCTATCTCCCCTGGTCCAATCCCTCCCTACCTATGTCCAAGACACCTCACACGCCCTTCGTCTCTTTAATGACCAATTTTCCAGACCCCACTCATTCATCTTTACTATAGACGTTCAGCCACTCTACACTTCCATCCTCCACCAGAAAGGTCTTAAAGCCTTCCGTTTCTTCCACGACCACCGAACCATCCAATTTCCCTCTACTAACACTCTTCTCCGTCTAGCAGAGCTGGTCCTCACTCTCAACAACTTCTCCTTCGACTCCTCCCACTTCCTCCAAATCAAAGGCATAACTCTGGGCACTCGCTTGGATCCCAGCTATGCTGTCACTTTGTAGAGTTACGTCGAACAATCCCTGTTTAGAGGCGTACGCTGGCCCTATCCCAGAAATCTATCGCTGCTACATTAACAACTGTATCGGGGCTACCTCCTGCACCAATGCAGAACTCAAGGACTTCATTCATTTCAATACTAATTTAAATCCTGCACTCAAATTCACTTGGACCATCTCCGACATCTCCCTACCGTTTCTTGATCTCACCGTCTCCGTCACGGGAGATAGACTATCGACTGACATCTATTATAAACCCACTGACCCCACAGCTATCAAGACTACACTTTTTTCCACCCTGCCTCCAGCAAAGACTTTATCCCCTACTCCCAATTCCTCTGTCTATGCCGCAACTGCGCCCAAGATGAGGTGTTCCATATCAGGACATCCGAGATGCCCCCATTCTTTAGGTAAAGCATGTTCCCTTCTTCCATCATGATGAGGTCCTCAGGTCCATGCTGCTCATTTGCTCCAATAACTATTACAAAGGACAGGATTTACAATTCCCAATCGTGATAGATGCCAATATTTTGCAGCCCAACAATAATGTTAAAAGGAGTTTGCAAGTTGGAAAGAGTACAAACAAGGTGTTCTGCCTCATCCACGCAATTGTAATATAGCTCACAAACAATAGAGCCAAGAGAGCCTATACTTCAGAATTAATAATAACTGAAGGGACAGCATGGTGGCACAGTGGTAGAGTTGCTACCTTACAGTGCTTGCAGCACCAGAGACCCGGGTTCAATCTTGACTATGGGTGCTGTCTGTACAGAGTTTGGACATTCTCCCCCGTGACCGCATGGATTTTCTCCGGCATCTTCGGTTTCCTCCCGCACTCCACAGATGTATAGGTTTTATGTTGTTCGGCTTGGGTTTGTATACTTGGTATAAGGGTAAAATGTTCCTAGTGTGTGTAGGATTATGTTAATATGCAGGGGATCACTGGTCAATGTGGATTTGGTGGGCCGAAGGGCCTGTTTCGGCGCCATATCTCCAAACTAAACTAAACTAAATGTCAATACTAAAAAAAATAGTTTAAAAGAAAGAAACGGCACACTGCTCTTTATGAGAATGGGTGCTTTTGTGAGGCTGACAACACTGTACAAGGATCTTTTTCTAACATCTAGCACACATGATTATCTGACCAAAGTGCACTTGAGTCTGACGCCAAGTATAAAAAAGAAAAATATTGCCTTCTCCACTCATTCTCAAATCAGATTGAGCCATAATTCATGAACTAAATTATGTGAAATAACATCTGAAGCAGAAAGCTAGGACACATTGTGTATGAAGTATATTAGTTATAAACATGATGTATGTTTCCATTCACAGCAATGGTAGAATGCACAAATTATTCAAGGTATTACTTGCATTTTCACACAAAGTACAATGCTTCAGCAAAAGAACAGCATTAACTCATGCTAAGTATTGTGAGGCTGAGAAAGACAGATGCAGCGAGGCCTGGGAACCAAGACCATGGATATTGGGCCAAGAAAAGGACAAAAGAATCAAAAATAAAGTGCGGAAAACTGAGAATGAAATCGTTTTTCCAGATCAAATATGAACAGGAAGAAAAACACAGAGTGCTGAAGAAACCCAGTGTGCCAGGCAGTATCTCTGGAGAGAATAGATAGGCACCATTTCTGGTCAGGACCCTTCTTCAGACTGGAGATTGGGATCTGAAGAATGGTCTCAATCCCAAACATCACCTATCAATTCCTTCCACAGATGCTGCCTGACCTGCTGAGTTATTCCAACACTTTGTGCTTTGCTCAAGATTCCTTCATCTGCATTTCCTTGGTGTCTCTAGCATCCATATAATATGGAAAGAGATTTCAAAGGTACAAAGGGTTCAAAGGTCTTTTATTGTCACGTGTACCAATTAAGGTACGTGATATTCGTTTTACCATACAGCCACACTAAAAACAAAAACAGCAAGACCCGCAACTACATAAAAGTTAACAAACATCCACCACAGTGGATTCCCCACATCCCTCACTGTGATGGAAGGTAATAAAGTCTAATGTTCTTCCCTCTTCTATAAACATGCATCGCTGGAGAGCATCACATATCCTGCATAAACGGGTTGCGGTTCAACCAGTTATACCTGATCTGTTAATAAGTACAGCTAATAGAGGAATCAATGAGGATGAATATAACACCAGCCAATGCCAGAAGGGACATCGTCAAAGGAGATTCAGTAAGCTGCTGCACAAGAAAGAAAATGTAACAATTAAGAATTTGAAGACCATAAGTAAAAGAGAAGTTGAGGATAGAAACATAGAAACATAGAAACATAGAAATTAGGTGCAGGAGTAGGCCATTCGGCCCTTCGAGCCTGCACCGCCATTCAATATGATCATGGCTGATCATCCAACTCAGTATCCCGTACCTGCCTTCTCTCCATACCCTCTGATCCCCTTAGCCACAAGGGCCACATCTAACTCCCTCTTAAATATAGCCAATGAAATGGCCTCAACTACCCTCTGTGGCAGAAAGTTCCAGAGATTCACCACTCTCTGTGTGAAAAAAAGTTTTTCTCATCTCGGTTTTAAAGGATTTCCCCCTTATCCTTAAGCTGTGACCCCTTGTCCTGGACTTCCCCAACATCGGGAACAATCTTCCTGCATCTAGCCTGTCCAACCCCTTAAGAATTTTGTAAGTTTCTATAAGATCCCCTCTCAATCTCCTAAATTCTAGAGAGTATAAACCAAGTCTATCCAGTCTTTCTTCATAAGACAGTCCTGACATCCCAGGAATCAGTCTGGTGAACCTTCTCTGCACTCCCTCTATGGCAATAATGTCCTTCCTCAGATTTGGAGACCAAAACTGTACGCAATACTCCAGGTGTGGTCTCACCAAGACCCTGTACAACTGCAGTAGAACCTCCCTGCTCCTATACTCAAATCCTTTTGCTATGAAAGCTAACATACCATTCGCTTTCTTCACTGCCTGCTGCACCTGCATGCCCACTTTCAATGACTGGTGTACCATGACACCCAGGTCTCGCTGCATCTCCCCTTTTCCTAGTCGGCCACCATTTAGATAATAGTCTGCTTTCCTGTTTGCAAGTGGAAAGGCAGTAAATATGACAAGAATGGTAGAAGGAGATATGTTACGAGACATTAGGAAGGCCACATTTGGTGCACTGTTCACCATTCTGGTTGCCCTGCTGTAGGAAGGATGCCATTAAAGTGGAAAGGGGGCAAAAAAGATCTACAGGGATCCTAACGGGTCCAGAGGGTTTGATTTACAATGAAAGGATGATGTGGACGTAAATAAAATTGCACCAGTTATGGTGAATAGTCATAGTCTATTCCCAGGGTAGGGGAGTCCAAATCTAGAGGGATTTGGTCTACAGTGAGAGAGGAAAGGAACTGGGATGGAAACGTTTACACATAGAGGACATGGAACAAGCTACCAGAGGAGTTGTAGAGGCAGGTAGTTACAGTTACAACTCTTAGATAGGTACATGGATATGATAGGTTTGGAGGGATATGGGCCTGATGCAGGGAAGAGGGACGAGGTCAGATCAGCAACTTGGTCATCATGGACAAGTTGGGCTGAAGGGCCTGTTCCCGTGCTGATTAAATCTATGACCAATAGAAGAGTAAGCTGGAAGAAGAATGTGCCTGCCCTTTCTGTTTGTAGTTTGTTGGGACAATGGGACCATGATCAAGGGGATACGGGGAAATGTTTTTTGACCAGCTAAGCAAACGTAATATTAACATTACTTTTATCCATGGCAACAATAAGGTTTCTGCTAGCGTTCAGAAGACTGTGGATTTTTGTGTTCAAGGAGAAATGGGAAATGCAAACATATGTTTTTATGGAGTTAAAGGAGGATCAGGATGTGTCCAACGCCAGCTGTCATTTCAAAAGATCCTGTAAACAGGCATCACAAGTGTTCTCAAACAAAGTCTGGCACCGAGCAGCAAATGGATGAAAAAGAACAGGAACAAGTAGGTATTGAAGAAGGATTTAAAGGAGGAGAGTAAGGGAGAGAAATGAAGAGGTAAAGGAAGGGAATTCTGGAGCTTAGTGTCTTGGCAGCTGAAAGTACGGTTGTTATTTGTACTTAAAATCAGGGATGTGAGTAAGATAAAATTGGATGAATGCAGTGAACCTGAAGCATTAGAAGTGGATAGGCACAAAATGCTGGAGTAACTCAGCGGGACAGAGAGTGGTGAATCTGTGGAATTCTCTGTGCCACAGAAGGTAGAGTTGAGGCCAGTTCATTGGCTATATTTAAGAGGGAGTTAGATGTGGCCCTTCTGGCTAAAGGGATCGGGGGTATGGAGAGAAGGCAGGTACAGGATACTGAGTTGGATGATCAGCCATGATCATATTGAATGGCGGTGCAGGCTCGAAGGGCTGAATGGCCTACTCCTGCACCCATTTTCTATGTTCTATGTTTCTATCTCTGGAGAGCAAGAATGGGCGACGTTTCGGGTCCCGATGGGTTATGGATGACGTTTTGGGTGAAGAAGGGTCTTGACTTGAAACGTCACCCATTCCTTCTCTCCAGAGATGCTGCCTGTCCCGCTGTTACTCCAGCATTTTGTGTTTATCGTCGGTTTAAACCACCATCTGCAGTTCCTTCCGACACATTGATAGAACAGATATGAAGTGATCTGTGAAAAATATTGCAGCTGTTTTAATCACCGAGTCTTTCTAATGGTCTCCCTAGCAGTTAGAGTATGATTAGCATTCATATTATTCTTAGCAAAGTATCAACACAGAGGCATCTGTCAGCCAAACAGCAGTGTGGGCTAGTGGTTGCTTCAGTGTGGCATTGCCGTGGTCATATTTCTACCTGCAATAAGACAGATATTCTCCTTTGCAACAATCTGTCTGCCAGCAACATTCAATAATTAGGCTCTTGGCACAGCGAGATTTTGCTGCTGCATTAAAAATAAGATTTGTAGATTTGTCAACTTCTAAATGAGTAGCAATATTGCCGTATTTACAATTATTAAAGGTTAATTTCAAAATTAACACCTAAATGATGACTCAAGCATACATAAATGATCTCCTGAAAATTCACCCATGCACTTACACAGCAGTAACTTTCTTAAAGGGTGAAAATGTCAGTGTAATTTTAAAAAGCAATGTGCAATGTTCCACTCCAGTCAAAGTGTGTAGAAAGGAACCACAGATAGACACAAAAAGCTGGAGTAACTCAGCGGGACAGGCAGCATCCCCGGAGAGAAGGAAGGGGTGACGTTTCGGGTCGAAATACTTCTTTTCGACCCGAAACGTCACCCATTCCTTGTCCCCAGAGATGCTGCCTGTCCCGCTGAGTTACTCCAGCTTTTTGGGTCTATCTTCGGTTTAAACCAGTTCCTTCCTACACATTAGAAGTGGACATGGGTTGCAGAAATGGGACTGGGCAAAGCTGATGGAGAATTTGGAAATAAGAATGAAAGCTTAAAAATGAGGCATTTGTAAGGTCACAGAATGAAATCCAGCAAGCGTAGCAAGAGAGGTAAATATAGCTTGGTGCAAGATTGTATATTGGCAGCAGAATTTGAATAAACTAAAACTTCTAAGGCTAGGGAGGAAGTTAGAGGAATAATCAAGTCCAATCGTTAATCAATGTCCAGTGGAGCTTCTACTGTGAAATGATTAATTCGTAGTATATATGGGTACCAGGGCACCTTTAACAACTGAATATCACACATTGGTGTTGTCTATATTGAGATTGTTCATTCTTCTCGTGACCGCGTGGGTTTTCTCCAGGTGCTTCGGTTTCTTCCGACACTCTAAAGACGTGCAGGATTGTAGGTTAATTGGCTTTGGTAAAAATGTAAATTGTCCCGAGTGTGTAGGATGGTGTTCGTGTACGGGGATCGCTGGTGGGCGTGGACTAAGTTTCTCGATTTGCTTTAGAACATAGAATTTAGAAAAGAACAGCACAGGATATCACTTCCTATATCATAATTCTCAAGACCTAGTCCATGCTGACTCTCCAAGCATCAGTTCCATATCAATAGACAATAGACAATAGGTGCAGGAGTAGGCCATTTGGCCCTTTGATCCAGCACCGCCATTCAATGTGATCATGGCTGATCATCCCCAATCAGTACCCCGTTCCTGCCTTCTCCCCATATCCCCTGACTCCGCTATTTTTAAGAGCCCTATCTAGCTCTCTCTTGAAAGCATCCAGAGAACCTGCCTCTAAAATCATCTAAAATCAGTACTTCGTTCCTGCTTTTTCCCAATATCCCTTGATTCCTTTAACCTGAAGAGCTAAATCTTGAAAACATCCAGTGAATTGGCCTCCACTGGCCTCTGTGGCAGAGAATTCCACAGATTCACAACTCTCTGGGTGAAAATGATTTCCTCATCTCAGTACTAAATGACCTCCCCCTTATTCTTTAACTGTGACACCTCGTCTGGACTCAACAAACATCGGGAACATTTTTCCTGCATCTAGCCTTTCCAATCCTTTAAGAATTGTATATGTTTCTATAAGATAGATGCAACATATGCCACTCACATTCCCCCTTGCTTGATGATTCTGCCGTGTACTGCAGCATGTAGTCACTGGGACTATCAACTCACCAGCAGGTTTGGTTTAGTTTAGTTTAGAACAGGCCCTTCGGCCCACCACTGACCAGCGATCCCCACACATTAACACTATTCGACACACGCTAGGGTCAATTTTACATTTATATCATGCCAATTAACCTGCAGACCTGTACGTTTTTTGAGTGTGGGAGCAAATCGAAGATCTTGGAGAAAATCCACGCTGTCACAGGGAGAACATACAAACTCCATGCAGACGGGAGCTGTAGTCAGGATTGAACCTGGTTCTCTGGAGCTGCAGGCACTGTAAGGCAGCAACTCTACCGCTGAACCGCCATGCCGCCCTGCAATTTATCCCCCCCCCCCCCGAGGCCATTTTGAGGATCGATGGCTGCCATGATGCACAGTCACGCATTTCGTAGAGCTGGTGCCTCACTCGGCCACTGACCCAAGTGCGATTCTAATCTCGAATGCTGTCTGTGCGGAGTTTGCACGTTCTCCCTGTGATTGCAAGGGGTCTCCTTCGCATCCCAAAGACGTGCAGGTTTGCAGGTCAATTAGCCTCTGTAAATTGAACCTTGTGTGTGGCGAATGGATACCAAAGTTGGGTTTAGATAAAACTAGTGTGATCGATGGACCACATGAACTCAGTGGGCCAAAGGGCCTGTTTTTATGTTGTATCTTTCAATCAACCATTCAATCATATTCACAGTGAGACCTCCCCCATCACAGTGAGGACTCTCGCTAGACAATCTAGGCTTCCACATGACTTGCAGGCTTCCAACTTTGTGAATTTTACTTTATACTTTAGACTTTGAAGATACAGAGCGTAAACAGGCCCTGCGGCCCACCGAGTCAATGAAAACCAATGAAAACCCCTTTCACTAACACTATCCTACACATTAGCGACATTTTACAATTTTTGTTAATTAGCTTTTGTAAAATAGTGTGTTGGAAGCGAAAGTGGGATAACATAGAACTCATGTATGGGTGATTGATGTTTAAGAAAGAGGAAGTCTGAAGAAAAAAAGAAGTCTGACGAAGGGTCTCGACCCGAAACGTCACCTATTCCTTCACTCTATAGATGCTGCCTCTCCCGCTGAGCTTCTCCAGTATTTTTGTCTACCTGCGGGTGATTGATGGTTGCCGAGGACTCAGTGGTTTAATTTAATTTAGTTTCAAAAGTTTCAAAGTTTCTCATCGGACCAATATGCATTCTGCCTTAATATCATCTGATGGCATCGGGTTTCTTTTAATAATCTCAGTTGCTATAGGGCGGCACGGTGGAGCAGTTGGTAGAGCTGCTGCCTCATAGAGCCAGAAATCCAAGTCCTGCCGTTGGGTGCTGTCTATGAGGAGTTTGCACATTTTCCCTGTGAGTGCATGGGTCTCCTCTGGGTGTTTCAGTTTCCTCCCACATTTCAAAGACATGGTTAATTGGCCATTGTAATTAGCCCCTAGTTTGTAGTGACAATTTCAGAAAATTGGATGATATAAAACTATTGTGAAAGGGTGATTAAAGCAAAGGAAACCACTGTGTAGGGCATGATTAGTATGTTGGCAGATGACACTTTAATAGGTGGTGCCGCAGACAGTGAGGATTGTATCAAGAACTTCATAGAAACATAGAAAATAGGTGCAGGAGTAGGCCATTCGGCCCTTTGAGCCTGCACCGCCATTCAATATGATCATAGCTGATCATCCAACTCAGTATCCTGTGCCTGCCTTCTCTCCATACCCCCTGATCCCTTTAGCCACAAGGGCCACATCTAACTCCCTCTTAAATATATAGGCCTCAACTACCTTCTGTGGCAGAGAATTCAACAGATTCACCACTCTCTGTGTAAAAAATGATTTTCTCATCTCGGACCTAAAAGACTTCCCCCTTAAACTGTGACCCCTTGTTCTGGACTTCCCCAACATTGGGAATAATCTTCCTGCATCTAGCCTGTCCAACCCCTTAAGGATTTTGTAAGTTTCTATAAGATCCGCCCTCAATCTTCTAAATTCTAACTTCAACAGTATCTCAATCAGCTGGGCAAGTGGCCCAAGGAATGGCATGTGGCGTTTAATTCAGATAAGTGTGAAATATTGTACTTTAGGGAGTCAAACCAGGGAAGAGTGAATGGTAGGGCCCTGGGGAGTGTAACAGAGTAGAGAGATTTACGAGAACACATACATAGTTCCCGAAAACTGATGTCACAAGTAGATAGGATGGTGAAGAAGGCTTTTGTCACTTTGGTCTTTACCAGTCAAGGAATGAATATAGAATAAGACCCAAGATAGTGCCCAACTCCGGCGACTATTTGTGTGCTGGTCACAGAAGTGGATCTACAATCACACATTACAATCACTCCACTCTTTCTCGTCTCTACTCCTACAGATCTGTGCACCGTGGACGGCTCGAATGTATTGTCTTTCTGCTGACTAGTTAGCACGCAACAAAAGCTTGTACCTCGGTATATGTAACAATAAACTAAACCTAACTAAACTAAACGGAACTAAATTAAACTAAAGAAGGTGGGTGGTTATGCCACAATTTTCACAAGACCGGACTTGGAGTATGGTATTCAGTTGTGATCACTCTGCTATAGGAAAGATGCCATTAAGCTGGAAAGAGTGCAGAGAAGATTTGCAAAGATGTTGCAGGACTCAAGGGTTGGAGCCACATGGAGTGGGTGGACAGACTAAGATTTGGATGATGGTGGTTTTCTTAAAGCTGGTAGGAACATCAGATTAGAGTAGAGAGAAGTTAAAGATGTTCTCGCCGTTTCTGAGAAATGGCCGGGGAGTCCATCCAGGCCAATGGCTTTCCAGGGGTTCATTCTCAGTGAGGCTGATGTGACATCTGCAATGGTGACCATGGATACAGGTGTACGAAAAGCTGTGGCCTCAATCTGCTCAAAACAAGCACAAAATGCACTGAGCTCGTCTCCGAGGGACATTGGTGCCAGCGAGTCCACCGGACTTCAAGGCTCATGAGAGACTTCTGATTCATTAGTGAGTTAAGGATTAGAGGAAATAGGTAGAATCAAATAAGTCACAATATTATTGAATGTAGAACAGGCTTGAAGACTACGTGGCTTTCTCCTGCTCTTAGTTCTGTTAGATTTCATGACAATCGTAGACAGTCTTTCATGTGTCTCATATCCCACCACCAGCAACAACTTTTCCTACCTATCTTTGGTCCCAGGACATTGATAATATTGATCCCCCTAATCCTACCCACTCATCCCATGTGGAGGACATTGAACCTGGGTCACTGGAGATGTGAGAAAACAGCTCTAACCGCTGCATCACTGGATAGACACAAAAAGCTGAAGTAACTCAGCCGGACAGGCAGCATCTCTGGAGAGAAGGAATGGGTGACGTTTCGGGTTGAGACCCTTCTTCAGATTAAATAACTAGTCTGGTCACCTAAACTGTCTGAATTACGACACCAAAGACAATATATGACAATGTTGCCCAAACCGGAGAATTTTAGTTATGAGTTGAGAATAGTTTGGCTGGATTTGATTCTGTTGATGCTGAGGAGTATCAGACTATGCTACAGAGTGGGTTGTATCTCTAAAGCATATATAACATATGATGAGCATCTGATGGCACTGGGCTTGTACTCAGGGGGAGGACCTAATTGAAACGTGCTGAATAGTGAAAGGCTTGGGTAGAGTGGAAGTGTGAGGATGTTTCCACCAGTGGGAGAGTCTAGGACTAGAGGTCATAGCCTCAGAATTAAAGGACATTCCTTTAGGAAGGAGTTGAGGAGGGATTTATTTAGTCAGAGGCTGGTTAATCTGTGACATTGCCACAGTAGGCGGTGAAGGCCAAGTCAATAAATATTTTTAAGGCAGAGATGGATAGATTCTTGATTAGTATGGGTTTCAGGGATTATGGGAAGAAAGCAGGAGAATGGTGTTCGGAGGGAGAGATAGATAAGCCATGATTGAATGGCGGAGTAGACGATGGGCAGTAAGGCCTAATTCTCCTTCTACCACATGACCTTATCTTCATACCCTGTCATGAAGATAAGGCCATTCATTGCCTGCCACCTCCACTGCTCTGCGTAGAAAACCCTCCATTTCCATTGCACTAGATCACACTACTGCTTTTCATCAAAAACCCGATCCCCAAACTCAACACCGATGCATTGTCTTCAGGTTCCCTGCAGTTGCTTCTTGCAAATACAAATATCAAAAAAAGTATTTTGGACGATAGAGCCTGGAGACGCTGTGATCAAGAACAAAAGCAAAAACAGAACACTAGAAAAAAGGTGTAAATTGGCATTTCACACAAACAGCACCCAAGGTCAGTAATGAAGCACACGTTCCCTTCCCACCACATGCGGTCTGAATATTAACAGCATTGGCCATTTCTATTTTTATTTTTTTTATTCTGCAGCCTAATCTGATCAAGCAAAGCCTTTTATTAAAATGTTAAAAATAATGCAAGAGAGCTGCTGCTCATATTCCTTTGCAGGGTTTTAATAAGTGTGGAACATTTTAGTGTTTAGTTTAGAATCATAGACGCAGAGATTTAGCTCTTCCTGTTCAGTCAGGCAGATCAAAACTACTTAGACTAATCCAACTGCCCAGGTCCCTGTTGGAGGCCAATACTAATGCTTGAATGGTAATTTTAAATGTGAAGAGGATTTCTGGCTCCAGATCCCTATTACTATTTAGTTGATAACTGTTTCCTTCAAATCTGGTCTAATCCTCTTACCAAATGCTTTAAATCTACATTCCCATGTTACTGAACTGTCTTCCAAAGGATATAAGTGTTTCCTCTTCACCTCTCTGGGACCCTAATTATTTTAAAGACATTGATTCACATTGATTTAATCTTCCATCAGTATACTCAGCATCAACAGCAACCAATCCAGCCAAACTATTCCCAACTCGTATCTAAAATTCTCCATAAACATGCTGCCGGAACCCGTTGAGTTACTCCAGCACTTTGTGTCTAACATCGGGATAAACCAGCTTTCTTACTCACTAAAATTCTCCAGTTCGGGCAATATCGTCATATATTGTCTAATGACATATTCATGTAATTTAGATGACCAGACCAGTGATGCAGCTATTAGAGCTGCTGTTTTAAATTCAATCCTGACCACCGATGTTGTCTGTGTGGAGTTTGCATGATCTCCTTGTTACTGTGGAGACACAAAGAAATACAGATGCTGAAATCTTGCGCAAAACACAAAGTGCTGGAGGCACATGAAAGACTGTCTACGAGTGTTATGAAATCTAGCAGAACTAAGAGCAGGAATAACCCACCTGGCCTTCAAGCCTGTTCTACATTCAATACTATTATGACATATCTGATCTTCATCTAATGTCCCACCCATTTCCTCTAATCCTGACTCATTCATGAATCAGAAATCTCTCACGAGCATTGAAGTCCGGCCGACTCGCTGGCATCAATGCATCCCTCCGCGATGAGCTCAGTGCATTTTGTGCTTGATTTGAGCAGATTCAGTGGATTGAGGTCACCCTCCTTGAGAGTATTGTGTACACCTGTATCCATGGTCACCATTGCAGACCTCACCAGCCTTACTGAGAATGAACCTCTGGAAAGCAACTGGCCTGGTGGAGTCCCCAGCCATTTCTCAGAAACGGCAAAAATATTTTTAACTTCTTGAATTGAATTGAATTGAATCCTTTATTTGTCATTCAGACCTTTCGGTCTGAACGAAATGCTGTTGCCTGCAGCCATACATGTAATAATAACAGAACACAATAAACACAAATTAACATCCACCACAGTGAGTTCACCAAACACCTCCTCACTGTGATGGAGGCAAAAGTCTTAGAGTTACTGTCTCTTCCTTCCTCTTCTCCCTCTGTGCCGAGGCGATACCCCACCGGGCGATGGTAAGTCAGTCCCGCGGTTCAAACTCCGCGGCCTGGGGGGTGGTCGAAGCTGCCGCCCTCCAGTCCAGCGGACGCATCTGTTGCAACGGGTGCTCCGGAAAACAGGCACCAGCCTGTGACCTGCGAGCTCCCGACATTGTCCTCGACTGGCCCGCGGCCGAGCCCCGGATCCAGGTCGCCGCCGCCAGAACGCCGCCTCAGCCGCCGTAGCACCGTCTCCGCCCCGCACCGGGCCGCCCACAAGGCAGCGTCTCAGCCCCGCACCGGGCTGCCCCCACGAGAGCACCTTCCAGCCGGGAGCCGGTCCGCCCGCACCGGGCTGCTCACACGGGAGCGCCTTCCAGCCGGTAGCCGTGCCGGCCGCACGGGAGTGTCTCAGCCCCGCGTCGTCCGCCCTCACCGGAGCGCCGAGTCGTGCCGCTACCCGGACGTCGCCACAGCTCGAAGACGGCCAGCCTCGCGTTGGTGAGTCCTGGCTGGCTCTACCTCCGGACCCTCGAGGTCGGTCGCAGGTTGGAGGCCGCCAGCTCCGCCATTAGGCCTCAGCGCAGACGGGGGAAGAGAAGGGGGATACGACAAAAAGTCGCATTCCCCCGAAGGGAGAGACAGAAAGCTCTGTTTCACCCTCCCCCCACACACATAACACCACCTAATAACCAAAAAAATTACTAAACTAGACAAAAAAAACAAACAAAAAAAGTAAAAACAGACAGACTGCAGGCGAGCCGCAGCTGTAACACAGCGCCGCCACTTAGATAAAACTAGTGTGATCGATGGACAACGTGATCCCTACTATAATCTGATGTTCCTACCAGCTTTAAGAAAACCATTATCATCCAGGAAAACATGGTGGCATGCCTTAATGACCACCGTCTGGTCGCTCTTCTTCTTCTTCTTCTTGCGTATGGCGTGCACAGCCTAAAGCTGTAAGACAACTTGCTCTGTTTGATCTTGTTTGTGCACACCAGGTTGATTGCATTCGTTGAAACGGGGCAGACCACGTGAAGGTTGCAATCTCCCACTCCTGTTGGCTCAGATATCTACCATCATGAAGTGCTTCGAGAGGAAGGTCATGGCACACATTAATTCCAACCTCCTAGACAATCTTGATCCACCGTAATTTGCCTACCATTGCATGGAAGCCTCCAGCTCCTTTGCAATCACAGGGAAAACGTGCAAACTCCACATAAACAGCATCTAATGTCAGGACCTGGGTTTCTGGCAGTGTGAGTCAGCAGCTCTACCAACTGTGCCACTGTACTGTCTTATAGCAACTGAAATGATTGAAATAAACCCGATTCACTCAGATGATATGATAGCAGAATGTATGTGGTTCCGATGAGAAATTTGGAAACGTTTGAAACTAAATTAAATGAAACCACCGAGTCCATGCCAACCATCAATCACCCATACACTATGTTATCCCACTTTCACTTCCAACTCTCTAGGGGCAAGTTGCAGAACGCAATTAACCTTAAAAATTGTAAATTGTCCCTAATGCTTAGGATTGTGTTAGTGTCCTGATTCCACACTGTATCTCCAATGTCTAAAGTCCAAAGTAAAAGTCACAAATGCAAAAGGTAGGAAGCCTGCAAGTCATGTGGGAGCCTTGCGAGAGTCCTCACTGTGATGGCGGAGGCCTCTCCGTGAATATGATTGAATGATTGATTGAAAGATACAACATAAAAACAGGCCCTTTGGCCCACTGAGTTCACGTTGTCCATCGATCACACTAGTTTTATCTAATCCCACTTTGGTAACCATTCTCCATGAACAAGGTTCTATTTACAGAGGCTAATTAACCTACAAACCTGCACGTCTTTGGGATGTGGGAGGAAACCCATGCAATCACAGGGAGAACAAGCAAACTCCACACAGACAGCATTCGAGATTAGAATCGCTCCTGGGTCTGTGGCGGAATGAGGCACCAGCTCTACCAAATGCGTATCTGTGCATTATGGCAGCCATTGAACCTCAGGATGAGATTAGAGGAAGCAATATTAACAAGGTTCTGGGAAGGATACAGAATAGAGAAATACAACTGTAACCAAAGACAGGAAGGAAATGGTTTTGCTGGTAGTGGGATCCTGGTTCTCGTCCCATATCTTGGCTAAAGATATGTATCCCATATACCTTAAGCTATCCTGCTACCTTTAAGGCTCTGGAGAATTCACTCCAAGGTCTCCGTTCCTCAACACTTCTTAACACCCTTTAACATATTGGACAAATTTAGCTGGTAGGTCCATGGTGAATGGTTGTCTTTCATCCTGTATGTTTGGCCTACTTTGTGTCTTTGACCCATGTGCCTGGAACCAAATGAATGCTAACAATACTTAATTAATTTGAATTCAGGGTCGGCACAGTGGTGCAGCGGTAGAGTTGCTGCCTTACAGCGCTTGCAGCGCCGGAGACCCAGGTTTGACCCTGACTACAGGTGCTGTCAGTACATAGTTTGTACATTCTCCCGGTGACCACTTAGGTTTTCTCCGAGATCTTCGGTTTCCTCCCTCACTCCAAGATGTACAGTTTAGTAAGTTAATTTGCTTGGTATAAGTGTAAACTGTCCCCAGTGTGTGTAGGATAGTGTTAATGTGCGGGGATCGCTGGTCAGTACGGACTCGGTGGGCCGAAGGGCCTGTTTCCGCACTGTATCTCTAAACTAAACTAAAAAACTAAATATCCTTCCAATTTATATTTATATTTCCTCTCAAATTGTTTGCAATAACTGGTACTTATCAGTAATCACTCATTCCATACTTCCATTCTGACAGCAAAATACCTGTAGCTGGAGAAAATTGGAAAACGATGGTAAACCTTTTGAGGACTGCTGATTCATCGACTTTTAAATATTTTTAATTTCTTTGATTTATAAATGTGCTAGACCCCCTCATATTTCCTCCCTTCCCAATGTGTGGGCAACTGCAGAGAATGCAATATCAGGGAAATTAATTAATACCCAGTTTTACAAACCAAACATTAGGATGGCACAGTGGCGCAGCGGTAGAGTTGCTGCTTTATAGTCGCAGAGACCCGGGTTCGATCCTGACTGCTTGTCTGCTTTTCCACATGGAATTTGTACATCCTCCTCGTTGGTTTGCTCCGGAATCTCTGGTTTCCTCCCACATGCCAAAGACGTACAGGTTTGTAGGCTAATTGGCTTGGTATAATTGTAAATTGTTCCTAGTGTGCGTAGGAAAGTGTTATTGTGCATCGGTCGCAGGTCGATGCAGAGGCGGTGGGCAACGGACCTGTTTCCACACTGTATCTCTAAACTAAACTAAACTATCAGGCAGCTAAGCCCCAGAATATCACTGCAGGGAATCAAACATCTTTAGCTGCTTCATCAGTAAACATGCTTCAATGTTAAGGACAGAAGTGGAGAGATTCATAGATGAATCACAGGAGGAGGAGCCATCTTGGAGGAACGGCTGCTAACCAGCAGCCGTCCGTTAAACTCGCTTTTTAAAAAAGTTTTTTAGTTAGTCCTGTCTCGTCCGTTTGGAGAAATTGACTTTTTAATGTGGGGGGTAGGGGGCAATTTTATTTCTAGGTCCCTACCTGGTCGGTGGGGCAGCTTTTTCTCCGGGCTGCCCGTCGACCCGTCCTCGCGGCCTACCAGCGGGCTTGGAGCGCCATTTCCTGGCGGGGACCGCCCAGCACCTCGGCCTCAGTGGCGGCACAGCCCTGGAGCACTATCGTGGAGCGGAGCGGGCGATGCCTTGCCTGGGTCGCCGCGCTGGATCGACGCGCTGGAGCTCTGGTGAGCTGGACCGCCGAGAGCAACACCTCCGGGCTGCGGGTCTGCGGAGCGGAGCGGGCGGCGCCGATTTCAACATCGGGAGCTCCAAACCGGCGCGGCCTTGTCGGCTTCGGAAGCCGCGGTCTACAGCTTGGAAGCGGCCGTTCCAGGTGGCCCAGCCGCTGAGAGGACTCTCCCGACGCCGGGGCAAGACCCCCCGGTGAGAACGGCCAGGAACATCGGGCCTCTGTAGAGGCAACTGCGGTGGCCTCAATAGGCCTGACTTTGGGGTGAACTTGGGGCTGGGGACTTGACATTGTGCCTTCCCCCACAGTGGTATCCATTGTGGGGGGATGATTTTCTGTCTCTACGTAAACCTGTTAGTCTTTGTCCAAGATGGCTGCCGTGAAGGGAGAGTGGACGCTGGCGCGCTTTGGCTGCCGCTGCTCTCTCTTCACATTGCGTTTTTGATTTTCTGTTTTTGGACTGAATTCTGTTTTTAGTTTGTGTCTCTGTGATGTCTTTATATTTATTTTACTCTGATTATATGTTTATATTCCTGTTAATCTATGTAAGGTGTCCTTGAGATGTCTGAAAGGCGCCCAAAAAATAAAATTTATTATTATTATTATTATTATGATTGCACACTATTTCATTCCATTCACTACTCTTTAACAAACAAAGCAGTTCATGCCTGCTCACAGCATGAGAGAGACTATGTTTAGACATGAGCAGATAAATAGTGTGACTAGTTCCAAATCAGAATTGTGTGATTCTGAAGGCATTCATGAAACTGTGTACCACAAAAATGTGGGACGTTCACTGTCTGCAATAAGAGAGTCTAATACCTACGCTTGACATTCAGCAGCTCTCACCATTGAATGCCCCCCACCATCAACATGGTGGCATTGGGAGCAGTATGGTGGCACAGTGGTAGAGTTGCTGCCTCACAGAGACCCAGACTGGATCCTGACTACGGGTGATGTCTGTGCCAAGTTTGTACGTTCTCCTCATGACCACATGGGTTTTCCCTGGTTAATCTGGTTACCTCCCACAAAGACATACAGGTTTGTAGGTTCATTGGCTTCAGTAAAGATTATAAATTGTCCCCAGTGTGGTGGATAGTTTTATGGGCCAGTCCTACTTAGGCGATTTTTCAGTGGACTGCCAACTGGAACAGCAACTGTCAGAGTGGAACACACACACACACATCGCTTCCTTCACCAGCCCGTTATGCAGGCGGGGACAGGGCAAGCGGGGGGAGCGCTGTCTACAAAATTTGCACAGTGCAAAGCCAAGGTGATACAGACACACACCACAATGAACAGGAAGGTTGGCGCTGTAATTAAGATGGCTAGCACAGTGTATGGTAAGTCCGTTAAAAGAGGGGGGGAAGAGGGGGGAGAAGGAGTGGAGACAACTTTCAAGAAGCCAGAGATACACGGCTGTGAAGCTCAGCAGACATTAACATTACCGGTCGATCCAGCGCGGCGACCCAGGCAATGCATCGCCCGCTCCGCTCCACGATAGCGCTCCAGCGCTGTGCCGCCACCGAGTCTTCTGCAGTCGCCTAAAAAGTCACCAAAGTGGGACAGGCCCATTAGTATATGGGAATCGCTGGTCAGCGGGGAATCGGTGGGCCGAAGCGCCTGTTTCCGCGCAATATCTCTAAACTAAAAAACTAAACATCCTGAGGGTCACGATTGACCAAAAACTCAACTGGACCAGTCATTGGATTGCTATGGTAACAAGAGAGGATACTACCAAGAGTGATCCACCCTCTGATAGCTCAAAGATTCTGTAAGGCATCTATTAGGAATTTGATGGAATAGTCTCCACTTGCCTGAATAAGGGCAGCAGCAAACACATTCATCCTAGACAAAACAGCCCACTTGATTGGTAACCCATGTGCCACCCTGAACCCTCATTCCCACCGTCACTGGCCCACAGTGACTGCAGTGGGGTGGGAGATTGCAACCTTCACGTGGTCCGCCCTGTTTCGACGAATGCAATCAACCTGGCGTGCACAATCAAATAAGATCAAATAGAACAAGGTGTCTTACAAGGTGCACGCCATACTCAAGAAAAAGTGACTGCAGTCTGTAACATCTAACAATACACTGCAAATGTTTGTCCATTCAAACAGATTTTCCTAAACCAATAAACCTCGACCAAGGAGCATAAGGGCTGATTGTGCAGAAAGATATCACATTTGCACATTCTCTTACAAATCACAAAGCATCTTGGAAATATATTGCTGGTCCTTACCCAAATCAAAATTAAACAGAAAATTCTGAAATTACTCAGCAGATCGGCCCACGTCTTTAGTAATAGAAATAGAGTTAACATTTCAGGGGCAGCCAATTTTCACTCCTTGCCATGTTTCCGCGTTTATACAGGCACATAAACAGGTAGGAACAAAGTAGCCATTCATATACACAATGTGGCGAGCTGAAGTCATGTTTTGGATCAGTCATTCACATTTACTTTGAGGGAGTTATATCGCCCTCTTCTGGAAATCGATGGAAATTGCTCCCAGAGTTGTTCACATCAAACAAACGGGTGATTGAGATTGCAATCCTATTTAAACATAGGAAACTATTTATTTTAACAATAGTATACTTCGAAAGATGTCTTGATTTATACCAAGAATTTGATTAAATGGGTGACGGTTGGATATTTATTGACAAAAATTGGCAAGAGACATGGTTGGTGAGGAAGGTTGCCAAACTCACAGCAGGGTATAAATCAGTTGAAAATATTGGCAGAGAAATAATGGATGAAGTTTCATCTGAGCAAGGGGTAGATGTTGTACTTTGGGAAGTCAAACGTAAGGGAAAAGTGTACTGTTAATCAATGAACAAATGGATATAGTAGCAACGTTACAAAATTTTGAGATTTAAAAAATCTAGTCTGCAATTTATCCCATCAGATAAAGCATAAAAAGAGGTTTAATTTGACATCTAATTCACTTTCATATCTTCAGTATTAAAAAAGTTATGGCCATTTTCATACTCGGAAATTAGCATCTTGTTCCCCATTGATTTTCCATTGACTTAACACAAAAGCTGTGATCAAGGACAGTCTAAAGCCCGTAACTTTATTAAAAATTAAGAGAACGGAAAGAATTTTTCAGTTATTATAGATTGAAGCATTCTGAAACAAATATTAAACAATCTTACTTGGATGACCTGAAATTAAAGCATATAATTAGTTAGTTACCCAATTGTAGCTAATTCTAAAATTCAATTACTAGATCTAAACATCTATCCATTTCTTAAGGAAAGATTAACATTTTTAAATAGCCTAAGTGTCCAAAGAACATTCACACAAGAATTCACAATAAAACATGATTTTTAAATCTCATTGACATTAATTTATAGGCCAAATGGAAGGGATTTAGTGTTCAATTGCTGTAAATTAATGGCCATTTAAATCAGCTTGCAAGTGGGATTTTGTGGAATGCGCTGGTTTGGACCGTTGCCATTGCGGTGAATTTGAAGCCCATATGCGGCATGAAAGATACTGCGGGATTGAATGGGCCCCCAAGTCAGCTACTCGCAACATAAAATTTTGTATAAAGGGATCTTAAGAAGCCCTTTTTAATGTAAAAATAAACAACCTACCTTGCCTTGTCCCCTACATGAGATCCGTCCCGTTGTCGGGGTTCGCGGCTTTAGAGGATGATTTTTAATCTACTATAACTATTAAATAACCCAATTTAGTTTAAAAATACCTGCAGCAAACGAATTTCGCAGCGATTTTTCGTCAGCAACTAAGTAGGCTGAACAACATCGATTTCAACAGCCTAGAGAAAATCGCGTTTTAAACCCGCCCCCCTCTCAAAGGCGCCAAAGTCGCACACACGGGCAGCGGCAGAACTGCAGCGCCGCTGAAGGTAAAGTTTGCAACATACCTAGATATTGGGGTTCAAATCCATAGCTCCCTGAAAGTAGCAGCACATAGAGAGTGAGGTAAAGAATGTGTCCGGCATACTTACTTTTATCAGTTGAGGGGTTAAGTATAATAGTGAGCAGCATATTGGAGTAGTATAAATCACATTTATCATAGTTAAATCACATTTGGAGTATTGTGTACAGGTCTGATTGCAGCTTTACAGAAAAGATTTGGGGGCTTTGGAGAGGATGCACAAGAGGATCCCCAGGATGTTGGTGGATTAAAGGGTGTTAACCAGACAGAGTGGTTGGACACACTTAGATTGCTTTTTTTGCAGCGTGTCAAGATGAGGGGTGACCTGATAGAAGTATATAAAATTATGAGCGGAAGAGTGATGGATTCTTTTTTCCTTGGGTGGAATTAAAGGGCGCTCATTTAGAAAGGAGGTGAGGAGGAACTTCTTTAGTCAGAGGGTTGTTAATCTGTGGAACTCATTGCCACAGAGGGCTGTGGAGGCCAAGTTCGTGGATCTTTTTAAGGCAGAGATAGACACATTCTTGATTAGAACAGGTGTCAAGGGTTATGGGAAAAAAACAGGAAAATGGGATTAGGAGGCAGAGATCACCGTGATTGAATGGCAGAGTAGACTCGATGAGCCGAATGGTGTAATGCTACTCCTGTAACTTGTGAACTGGTGAAATATCAAATACTAGAGGATATAAATTTAAGGTGAAAGGGGGGAAGTTTAAAGAAGATAATCAAGGCAAGTTTTTTTTTCACACAGAGGATGGGTTGACAAGAACAGATGACAGGGGAGGTGGTGGAAGTTGATATGGAAGTGGCATTTGTGGGGCCTTTATACAGGCACATGAACAGGTGGGGACTGAAGGATATAAATGATGTGTAGGCAGATTAAATTAGTTTAAATTAGCATCATAGCTTGCATAGCTATTGTGGGCCAAAGGGCCTGTTCAACTGCACTATTGTAGGTTATAAATATTTTTGACACAGTCACAAACTGTCTTTTCATTATTGAATAGTTAATCTCCCATGATGTTGTTTATAGCTCATCAGAGCGTAACATGGTCCTGACCAGAAGGTTCACTCCACCTGTTAATCTCCAATTTCCTCCAGGGTCTTCCCAGGATACAGATAGGAACACTTGCAATGAAAGAAGGGCTGTCTACATTAAAAAAAAATAGAAGCATGAAACTCAGAAGCCAGGTGGAAATTATGAATTTATAGTAGGAAATAGCGACAATATTGTGTCACTTAAATGGTGAGGTGTGGTGTGGTGTGGTGTGGTGTGGTGAGGTGAGGTGAGGTGAGGTGAGGTGAGGTGAGGTGAGGTGAGGTGAGGTGAGGTGAGGTGAGGTGAGGTGAGGTGAGGTGAGGTGTGGTGTGGTGAGGTGAGGTGAGGTTTGCTTAGGTTTGGCTAGGTGAGGTGAGGTTAGGTTAAGCTAGACTAGGCTAGGCTAGGTTTGGAGATACAACATGGAAACAGGCCCTTTGGCCCCTGAGCACACTAATCATCAATCATCAAGAGCACCCAAGCAGTCACAGGGAAAATGTGCAAACTCCACACAGACAGCACCCAATGTCAGATTCAAATCTGGGTCTCTGGCTTTGTGAGGCAGCAGATCTACCAACTGTGCCATCGTGCTGCCTTATAGCAACTGAAATGATTAAAATAAAACCAAGGCACTCAGGTGATATGATGGCAGATGCATGTGCCTCTGGTGAGAAATTTTGAAACATGCAGATATATTTAGTAGATTAGAAAAGTTTAAAGGGAATCTCAGAACTGTTTGAAATCCTGACAGGAATTGGTAAATGAATGGTTTTACTTCTAATAATTGCGAACAAGATGACAAATTCAGGAAGATCACACACAGGACTTCAGAAGGCAAATATTCTTCAGGTCGGAGGAATTCAGGTTAGAATTCCTCAGTACATTCTAAGGGCTCGGTCATTGCCAAACCAACCATGATCTTTACGAATAAATTAAATAAGTGTAAAAGAAGTATGCTCCCACATTGCCTATCCATTCCTTCCACAGAGGCTGCCTGACATCATGTTTTCCCAGAGCTTTGTGCTTTGGGCCAGTAGCAACTGATATTCATCCACTTAATAGGTTTGTGAGGACCAGAATCTAAAAGGACTTAAGGGCCTGTCCCACTAGGCCGTCATTTGTGTAGACGCAAAGATAGACGCAAAATGCAGGAGTAACTCAGCGGGAAAGGCAGCATCTCTGGAGAGAAGGAATGGGTGATGTTTGGGGTCGAGAGCCTTCTTCAGACTGAAGAAGAGTCTCGACCCGAAACATCATCCATGATTACCATCAACACTGAGTTACTCCTGCATTTTGTGTCTATCTTCAGATGATGTCACATGCTCCAGACGGCTGTGCAGTCGCATGATGACGCTCGCGACTGTCGTGCATCAGTCACTACCGGCCTGTCGCGTAATTGACGACCAAGTGGGACAGGCCTTTTACCCTTGAAGACATGCAGCAACAGGAAATACTGGACTGTCGCTCAAAGAGGTAGATTTGATCCGGAAAATGCAGAAGAACAGCACACATGGGAGGGGGTCAACTCCAAGCCTTATTCATGCTGCACTTGAGGTCTTGTCAGTGGAGGTGCAATGTTGTTAAAATGTCCTGATCGGTAGAGAGACAGGGTTCCCTCTGGATAGACATAGGCATGCAATGACAACAGGCAATCTTGGATGTGAATACCTCATATAGAATCCTACAGTGTGGAAGCAGGCCCTTTGGCCCAACATGCCCATGCCAACCAACATGCCCCATCTACACCAGTCCCACTTGCCTGCATTTGGCCCATAACCTTTAGTTTAGTTTAGAGATACAGAGTGGAAACAGGCCCTTCGGCCCACCGAGTCCGCACCGACCAGCGATCCCCACACATTATCCTGCACACATTAGGGGCAATTTACACATACACCGAGCCGATAAACCTACATATCTGTACGTCTTTGGAGTGTGGGAGGAAACCAAAGATTTTGGAGAAAACCCACGTGGTCACAGGGAGAAGGTACAAACTCCATACAGACAGCACCCGTAGTCAGAATCGAACCGGGTCTGCAAGGCAGCAACACCACCTCTGCGACACCGTGGCCGCCCTATCCCATCCATGTACCTGTCCAAACATTGTTTTAATGTTCTGATAGTAATATCACAACTCTGGTGAAAGTCAGTGAATACTTCTTCAAATGCAGTTTCCTCCAACTGCGTCACGAACAGCGTAAATGACTCAATGTTTCAATACTATTCAAACATCCATCACTCAATGACGAACGATCTCTGTCAATGATAATTTGTAGCTAACATTCAAAACCTAACCTTGACACTTCTACACAACTGCAAGCCGCACACACATATCTCACAATGCACACACACACCGCAGCTATTTCAAATTTAAATCCTGTCACCCTAGCAGACTGAAAGAGCTTCGTCAAAAGATTTCCACCTTTCTCAAAGGACAATTGGATGATCAGCCATGATCATATTGAATGGTGGTGTGGGCTCGAAGGGCTGAATGGCCTTCTCCTGCTCATATTATCTATGTTTCTATGCTTCTATGATGTTTTTTCACAAAAAAGGGCCCCCGTGCTCACTATTCAGAAAACTAGTCATGTTCCAGAATATATGGGCTGTCTCTTGCCTGCCGCATGTCCAGATATTTTGCACATTAACAAATGTTATTGTTCTGGAAGGTAATTTGAGTGGCACAGTGTAAACCACCGACCCGGCAAAGCTCTGCCGCAAATAGCAAAACATTGGCCTGAAGTTCACCACCAGAGGTCCTCAACAGTTTAAAAAGGGAAGATAGACACAAAAAGCTGGAGTAACTCAGTGGGCCAGGCAGTATTTCTGGGGAAAAGGAATAGGTGATGTTTCGGGTCGAAACCATTCGAAAACATCCTCTTTTCCTTTACTCCAAATATCCTGCCCGACTGCTGAGTTACTCCAGCTTTTTGTGTCTACCTTCGGTTCAAACCAGCATCTACAGTTCCTTCCTACACAGCTTAAAAAACAAACTTGTTTTTGGTTTCTGAATTAATATATATGCTTTTAAACACATTTTCTGTTTCTTAAATAAATGCTAGTCTAATGTGCTCCTATATTACAGAATTATTCTGTGTATCTCAAATTTGAAAGGTGTGCTCAGAGGGTGTCAATGCCAAGATGTATGTAGGGTGCAGCATTAAACCGTGTGCATGGCCTTATCCTGCATGATTAAAACCTGCATGATGATCAGGAGGGACAGTGGAATGCCCTCCTCAAGGTGACTGCTATTTGTATACATTGTGTATGCAAGCAAGGACTCTCACTGTGCCTAGTCACATGTGACATTAATGTATTCATATTCCTAATTTCATGCTTCTTGAATCTTGTGTATTATGACTGTTGGCAGATCAATTTCCCTCCTGGGATAAATAAAGTTTTATTAGAAACATAAGAACATAGAAAATAGGTGCAGGAGGAGGCCTTTCGGCCCTTCGAGCCAGCACCGCCATTCATTGTGATCATGGCTGATCGTCCACTATCAATAACCCGTGCCTGCCTTCTCCCCATATCTTGACTCCACTAGCCCTTAGAGCTCGATCTAACTCAGTCTATCTAACTCTATCTATATTGTGTCATATCGTTTCGTAAACAGGAGCACCTGGAGAAAACCCACGCTGTTGAGTTGATTTTAGATTATTGTCACGTGTACTGAGCTACAGTGAAAAGCTTTTGCTGTGTGCTAACCAGTCAGCAGAAAAACAATGCATGATTACAGTACAATCAAGCCACCCACAGTGTACAGATATATAATAAAGGGGATAAAGAGAATGACATTTAGTACAAATAAAGCCAGTAAAGTCCGATCAAGATAGTCCGAGGGTCTCCAATGAGGTAGATAATAGTTCAGGACTGCTCTCTAGTTGCGGTAAGATGTTTCAATTGCCTGATAACAGCTGGGAAGTAACTTTCCCTGAATCTGGAGGTGTGTGTTTTCACACTTCTATACCTTTTGCCGGAAGGGAGAGGGGAGAAGGGGGAGTGGGCAGGGTGCGACTCGTCCCTGATCATGCTGCTGGCCTTGCCGAGGCAGCGCGAGGTATAAATGGATTCAATGGAAGGGAGGTTGGTTTGTGTGATGGTCTGGGCTGCATCCACAATTCACTGCAATTTCTTGCGGTCTTGGATGGAGCTGTTCCCAAACCATGCTATGATGATCCCGATAAAATGCTTTCATAGGGAGAAAGATTTCTAAAGATTCTTTTTGATAGTATGCAGGCAGCTCAAGACACTGGAAAGATAAATAGTAACAACACATTCCCCACAAAATCTTCTAAATCAACGTAACAGATGAAAGAAGGGTCTCGATCCGAAACAGCACCCATTACTTCTCTCCAGAGATGCTGCCTGTCCCGTTGAAATACCACAACATTTTGTGTCTATTAACGGATAACAAACTACTCTTCCTGGCTAACAGCGAGGCCCTCATCACAGGCGCCTCTCCGTGTTTGGACAGGTCATGCCGATTGACTGCCTTGCACCAGACTCCTGAAACAACCTGTGCCCAGCTTTGTCATGCACAGCCATACCTGTAGGGTGAGTCGTTAATTGCAGCTACATAAAGACACTGGGCAACTGTGCAGAAACTGTGCTGTAAGAGAAAGCCTGCATGCACGACCCAGAAACTGACCTAAAAGTGCAGCGACCTATCATGGGCCGAGGAGGTGAAATCACCAAGTGGATGTACAGGCTGTGAGAACAGAAGGGATGCTTGACAGCAACAGAGTCAGAGTCTGGCGTCTGACCTCCTGCCGGTTCTCGATTATCCACAGAGATAGCCTTCACAATAGAGTCTCCATATGTCAGCGAGTTATGGAGCTACTGAAGGAGTTGCTTGTTTACACATGGGATTGCGAACTATAACAGTACAGCATAGGAACAGGCTCAACAATCCTCAATGTCTAGCCCAACTAGATACAGCTCTAAACTAACCCCATCTGCCCACACATGGTCTGTATCATTCCATCCCTTGCCTGTTCATGGCCTGTCTAAAAGCCTCTTAAATGTTACATTCATATCTGATTTAACCACCTCCTTGTGGCTAAAGGGGTTACGTTTTCGGTACATTTCGGCTTATTATTGCACAGAGATACAGTACAAAGCTTTTGTTTGTGTGCTATCGTATCAAATCAGATAGTACTATACATTAATATAATCAGGGCAAACACAAGTATGAAAGATAGAGTGAAGAGAAAGGTGCCAGAGGACGCAATATCGTTTCTCAGTATCCTAGCGTTCCAGGCACCTACCGCTTTCTACGTCAAAGAATTTTAAATATTCTCGGTCTCACTTTAAACCGATGCCCTCTAGTAATTTACATTCCCACCTTGGGAAAAAGTACTCAGACCATATACCCAATCTATGCCTAGGATTACGTAGTTTCAAATCAAGGCATAGATTAGATATATAGTCCGAGCACCCCCCCCCCCCCCCCCAAGGTGGAAATGTGAAATACTAAAGGGCATTAATTTAAAGTGAGACTGGGGACAGTGCTGACAGATTTTTAAGTTTTTTTTTCTGCAGCTATAATGCATCCTAATTGTGAATGTTTGATACCATTGGACTATTTTTCACACTTGAAATATTACAATGAGATTTAGTTTCGTTTCAAGATACAGCGCGGAACCAAGTCCGCGCCGACCAGTGATCCCCACACATTAACACTATCCTACACACACTAGGCACAATTTACACTTATACTAAGCCGATTAACCTACAAACCTGTACGGCTTTGGAGTGTGCGAGGAAACAGAAGATGTCGGAGAAAACCCACGTGGTCATGGGGAGAACGTAGAAACTTCATACAGACAGCGCCCACAGTCAGGATTGAACCCGGGTCTCCGCACTGCAAGCTCTGTAAGGCAGTCAACTCTGCCTCCCACCGTGCCGCCCTGGGGTGGATTGTAACCAATTAAATGGGCATTGTAAATTAAAAACATGAATTATTCAAATGTGCATCCAACAGCTGACCTAGGTATCGCACAGGAAAGAGTAGTGAGAAGTGAAGTGTGGTTCTCAGGAGTAATGTAGTGTGATGTTGGATCAAAACTAAAGCTGTCAGCCGATTGTTCGTGGTGATGGGAATCACCTTAAAATTAGGATCCTTCGGTCACCAAATTATTGCAGTAAAAGTGTCTGGACTGTCAGTGGCGGTGTACATGAGAAGAGTTGCGCAGGGGAGTAACTGAGAACCGGTATCATTGGGAGTACTACGTATTCTGATACATGTGGGTTGGCTGTAGCAAGATAGAAAGGAAGGTTCCTTCATACCTTCCAAGATTACAGTAATGTCTTAGCTTTAATCATGGTACCTTGTTAGGAAGGTGTTTCATGCCATTTACAGGTGGACAGAAGAAAAGGTTCAATGACATTCCCAAAACCTTTGTGAAAATTGCAACCACACTGACACCTTGGAATCTCTGGCCCGAGGAGAGAAGAAAGAGCATTCAGGGTCTCAAGCCCATGTATTGGGAGCACACACGAGCCCAGCATGAATGGTAGAGGAAGCACATCAAGCACAGGTCACCACAGTGGCGCATCGGTAGAGTTGACACCTTACAGCGCCAAAGACCCGGGTACCATGGGTGCTGTCTGAGTTTGTACATTCTCCCTGTGACCGTGTGGGTTTTCTCCGTATGCTCCAGTTTCCTGCCATTTTCCGAAGACGTGCAGGTTTGTAGTTTAATTGTATTCTGTACATTGTCCCTGGTGTGGATGGAACTAGTGTTGGCGCAGAGTCAATTGGCCGAAGAACCTGTTTTCAAGCTGTATCTCCAAACTAAAACCTTCCAAACCATGCATCTGTCCAACATGCCAGCATTGCTTGCCCCCTCCTATGTAAAATCTGCAGGTCCTGCATTGGTCTTAACAGATCTCATTGCACAGGACAGGAATGGAAGCAAATTATCCTGTGATGGCTCTCCCATCAACCCTCCGACCTACCTCATTGCAGAAATAGGACTTTTTCTCAGGAAGTGTTACACTTCAATGCTGAAATCTATATTCTGTGTTCTGGTATTTTTCTCTTTGCTCTGCCTGTTGCATTTATGTATGGCGTGATTATATTCATGTATAATATTGTCTGATTTAATTGGATAGCATGCAAACAAAAGCTTTTCACTGAATCTTGATCCATGCAACAATTATAAACCAAACGCAATACCAATTTTAATGGATCACCAAATAAGAGGGGTTGTGCTGGAATGACATCTTATCTTCAATCAAAAGCTCATGCATCCAGTATGTAAATAAAACTTGAGAGTGTCAAGGAAGCCATAAGACCTACCATGTGCAGTGATTATGACTTAGTAAAACCAAGCAGTTATAGAGCCTTAGTCATAGAGTGAAACATGGTGAAAACAGGCTCTTCGGCCCAACATGTCCCAGCTACACTTGTCCCACCTGCCTGCGTTTGGTCCATATCCCTCCAAACTTGTACCTGTCTAACTGTTCCTTAAATGTTGGGATAGTCCCAGCCTCAACTACCGCCTCTGTCAGCTTGTTCCATACACCCACCACCCTTTATGTGAAAAGGTTACCCCCTCAGATTCCTATTAAATCATTTTACCAAAATGTTTGTACCTTTTTCAGGCTTTACCGGTTTTTATCCCCAGGTCCTTCTTTGACCATCTTGACTCAGTTATTTTCTCCTATATATGGATGGCTAAGTGGCCTCGTCTTAATAAGACCCACCTTCAAAAAACCAAGGCTGCTGGTGGCCTGGCTCTCCCAAACTTTCGCTTTTATTATTGGGCTGCTAACCTGCGCTGCCTTGCATTTTGGTCTTTCTTTCACAACCAGCCCGATTGCCCTGACTGGGTAACCATGGAATTACACACAGATGATAATATGTCCATACCTGCACTACTTGGTTCCTCACTTCCTCTCCCCTCAATTAAATCGGTAAAAAATCCAGTGGTTAAACACTCTTTGAGGATATGGGTTCAATTCAGGAAATGGTTTGGGTTGCATAACTTTTCTCTACTGAGCCCTATTGCATCAAACCACCTTTTTAACCATCAACTCAGGACCCTGGTTTTAACGAATGACATAGGAAGGGTATTGTGCGCTTCAAGGACCTGCTTATGGGTAACACTGTAGCATCATTTGAACAATTAAGCAACAAATTAAATCTTCCAAAGTCAGATTCTTTCCGATACCTGCAACCAAGACATTGTGTTCTATAAACTGCCCAGCTCTTCTATACCAACAGACACAACCCTTGTTGATACAGTTCTTTCTTTAAACCCATCTCAGAATAGACTTGTCTCAGCTTTATATGGCAGGATGTTGGACCTAAGGCGTGCCCCCATGGACAAGCTCAAGGCAGCATGGGTGGTGAGGCGGCGGCGACATCACTTCGGAGGTCCGCTGGACTGGAGGGCGGCATCTTCGGCCTGGATCGCCTCAGCGCAGAGGGAGAACAAGGAGGGAAGAGACAGAGACTAAGACTTTTGCTTCCATCACATTGAGGAGGTGCTTGGTGAACTCACTGTGGTGGTGTTAACTTGTGTTTATTGTATGTTTTGTTATTTATTATTATTGTGTATGACTGCAGGCAGGGAGAGGGAGAGGGTGAGGAGAGGGAGATGGAGAGGGGGAGGAGAGAGGGGTGGGGTACGGGAGGAGAGAGGGATGGGGGAGAGAGGTGTGGGGGAGGGGGGAGGGAGGGAAGGAGGGAGATGGGGTGGGGGGGAGGGGGAAGAGTGTGGAGGGAGGGGGAGAGGGGTGGGGGAGAGAGGGGAGAGAGTGGGGAGGGAGGGGTAGGGGGAGTGGTGGAAGAGGGACAGGGGTAGGGGGAAGGGGGCAAGGGGAGAGAGGGAAGGGGGTGGGGTAGAGAGGGAAGGGGGTGGGGGAAGAGAGGGATGGGGGTGGGAGGAGGAGGGGGAGGAGAGGGAGAGGAGAGAGGGGAGGGGGAGAGAGGTGTGGGGGAGGGGGGAGATGGGGTACCACCATGAGGTACCACCTCCAGTTTAAATTCCATTTGGAATATTTAGGAGGACCAAGAAACCAAGAACCAAGAGGAAGACTTGGGCTCCACTCTCTCGGAAGATACATGGAGTTCCATTCTTAAACTGGTTAATTCCACCTCTCTATGTGCTCGTCACTGTCTGATTCAATTCAAAGTGGTACATAGGGCTCATATCTCAAAAGCCAAATGATCTACTTTTTACCCTGAGGTTAGTCCATTCTGTGTTAAATGTAAAATTTCTGAAGCCTCTCTTATCCATATGTATTGGTCATGCCCCAGCCTTAACAAGTTCTGGCTAGAGGTCTTTCATACATTATCTCAGGTGTTAAACATCAAATTGGAACCAAAGCCTCTAATCGCTCTTTTTGGGGTCACTGGTGAGGTTAGATTAACTGCAGATAAACGCCGCACTATATCTTTTGCTTCTCTTCTGGCTCGGCGAACAATCCTGCTCAGATGGACGGAACCTACCCCGCCCACTCATACACAATGGCTGACAGATATTATGTCCTGCCTAAAGCTCGAGAAAATCAGGTACTCACTTCAACATTCAAATGGAAGGTTTCAGAAACGTGGGGACCTTTTTTAAATGCATTCCAGACTTTATAAATGCTTGATCATCAAGCACAGTTTAACAGTTTAACAGTCTACCCATTCATTTATCGTGGATTATTGTTGTGACAGGCTGATATTGGCAGTGACTGGGGAGGGGTTATTTTTGGTATCTCATTTTTCTTTTATTGTTGTTGTCTTGTTATATGTTAGCATAAGTTGTTTTTTATTTATTCTTTTCGTACACTCTGTCTGTAACAAATAGACAACTTTGCAATTTGTTATGTCCTAAATTTAAAAGATTTTGATTTAAAAAAATATATATTTTCTCCTTCACCTTGAACCTATGTCCTCTGGTCCTCAATTCCCCAACTCTGGGCAACAGATTCTGTGCATCTACCCGACCTAATCCTCTCATGATTTTATACACCTCTATAAGATCACCCCTCATCCTCTGGCGATCTAAGGAAGAGACCCAGTCTACTCATTAAAGTCCCGCCATCACAGTTGCTCAAAATGAATCTATAGATGGTACGACTGATTATATTTTACAGAATATTATAATCATAACCAATTTTATTCAACATTATCAAATAAACATACAAAATATTATAAAAGGTTTCTCATTTCAAATAAATTCTCATAATGCACTACATTGTAGTTGGTATGTCTGGGAGCAAACAGGAAAATGTCATCATGTGAAATGTGTAGGAAGGAACTGTAGATGCTATTTATACCGAAGACAGACACAGAATGCTGGAGTAACTCAGTGGGTCAGGCAGCATCTCTGAAGAGAACGAATAAGTGACGTTGTCAAAGTTCGTTTTACCTTCCACAGACAACCAGACACAAATCAAATAAAGCAAGATTCTTTTATTCGCTAGCGGGAGCTGGCGGTAGCTGTGAAGTTGATTGGTTACAGTCTCACAGCTCCTCATGGTCCAACTCGTCTTTGACCTTTAAGTCCTGGTTCAAGGCCGATCGTGTTCTGGGTTTCTGCCAGCTGGTTCATGTGCCGCCTCACCTCATAGCAATGGGCACATGTCACAACCTTCCCTCCAACTCCTTGGCTTTTGACCGTCACCCCCATTCATTGGTTTTCTTTGCTGGTCAACATCATTATCAATGTTGACTACGTTTCGGATCGGAACTCTTCTTCAGACAAAGGAAGGGTTCTGAGCCGAAACATCATCTGTTCTTTAAGATGATACTTGACTCCAGCATTTTGTGTCTATCATTGTGTGAAAACCTGCTTCACTTCAAGAGTCAAGAGTATTTTATTGTCATTTGTCCCTAAACAGAGCAATGAAATTCTTACTTACTTGAAATTCTTATATTCCGAATACCTCCAAACATTTTACCTTACGCAATTCTTCAAAGGGTAACTTCCTCAGGATACAAAGATCCAATCATCCGAACCTCAATGTCTGCACAAGGCAATGTCTGAACATGCTGGGGATAGCCTTTGGCAGATGCGGAAGCTACATTCCAGCCTTCACTGCTTCCAACTGCCCAGCAACTCAATTTTTCACATTGTATCTGACATTCTGACATTATTATAACCGCTAAAGACTATCAAGAACTATTAAAAAATAACCTTTGAAGAATAAAAAACTTTTAAATTATTAACTAAGTTAAATACATTTACTGTAAGTGAATAAATTAATTCAAAGAAAAATGTAACTTATCTAGCACCTTCAGAGCTATTCCTTTCCATTTAAGTTCAATGGAGTAATAAACCCATGCCCAGGTCTAACATCACCTTCAATCAGCATGCTAATTCCCAAACTAATTCTGAAGGAATTGCAGGAAGTTGGTACTCTGCTGACTGTGAGTTCTCCGACATCAGAAATTGCCAGCAAGAATTTGCAGCCAATCTCCATTTGATGAATTATCTTCGATTTATTTAAATAATTATTTATTTCACCATTTACATCCATTTGACGAGTATGTACCCAACCAATCGCTGGGATGGCAGGACTGGATCAAGAATGCATCAATTAGTCCTGTCATCCATGGAATTCAGATGAATGGAAGAGGTTCTCTTGAAGTGTGTAAGGTTCCAACAGGACCAGTCAGACGGGATAGAGCAGGGGTGGGGAACCTGCAGCCTTAAGGCCGTATGCGACCTTCTAGGCCATTAAATGCAGCCTTTTGAATCAATCCAAATTTTGCAGAACAAATCCTTTTATTTTTATTTTATTAATATGTTTTTGTTCGTCTTTTATTATTCTTATTTTAATCTTAAAATGAACGTATTTAAAATACCAAAGAGTAAAAGATTCAACAAAATAATCCTCCCCGACTGATGGCCACAATTAAAACATTAGTAAGTCATGAGGACTATTTTAACCTGTTCTGTTCATGATTTAGTTCTAATGCGACTCTAGAATGTACGTTAATCTCCCACAAAAAGCAGTCACAACAAAGTCATTAAAAGGTTAGTTAACTTAAGAATTAACTTTTTTTTTTCATTTTCTTGAAGTTAGTACATAGTAGTTAGATTTTTACAAAATAATGTACATTTTGAAGTATATCTAATTGAAGTTTCCTGGATGCAGCCTTATTAGATTACAGCTAACTTAATGCGGCATTCCAACATGAAAAGGTTCCCCACCCCTGGGATAGAGGAATGATGTTCCCATTGGCTGAAGTCCAGAATCAAGGGTCACCATCTCAACACTTAGGGTATGCTATTTGGAACTAAGGTTAGGAGAGAATCTCTATTACAAAAGGAAGTGGAGACCTCGTCATTAAATGCATTTCTTAATTTTAATGTGACCAAAGGTTTTGGGGAGACACAGGGAAGTGTAGATACTGGAATCTCAGAAGAAGGATCCCGACCCGAAACGTCGTCTATCAATGTCCTCCGGAGATTCTGCCTGACTCGCTAGAATAGAATAGAATTGGGAGTGAATTACATCTGCTCCTATTTTCTATGTTTCTATTCCCTCTAAGTTCTATGCTATTAAGTTCTAACTTAGAAACATATTGTCTGAAAAGGTAAGCAAACACAAGGCTGACCGACATTTTGGTGGAAACTGTCAGGAAACTGTCAGGAAACATCAGGTGCAGCAGATTTTACTTGGAGAGGACGTTTGTACCTTCGATATGCCCCAATTTTTGAAGCCGCCTCAGAAATACTTTTATTGCTACATATATGTTTCATTATTCAAAAATGGAGCACCGTTCACATGTTTATCATCCACCAAATCCAGATTAATCTTTTTGTTAAATTTAAACACCGAATGTTGATAGCAAGGCCAGCATTATTACCCATTGTCCAATGTCCTCATGAAGATGGTTAGAAACAATCATCTTAAACCCAGTCATCCATGCAAACATTCATAGTCATCGAATGATCCTGTGTGGAAACAGGCCCTTTGGACCAACTTGCCCACACCGGCCAAAAAGGCCCGGTTACACTAGTCCTACCCAAAGATCCTATAGCGGAGCGATCTTTGGTCCTACCTACCCACATATGTTCCATATCCCTCCAAACTTGTCCTATTCATGTACCAGTCTTATTCATGTATCTGTCTAACTGTTTCTTAAATGTTGGGACAATACTGCTACAATAATTCCTACAATACCATTTCAGAAGTTACTGGGTTTTGCCACTTTGAAGAAGTGGTAATGCCGATAGAACTAAGCCTCCATGATGCACAACTTAGAAGGAAACAGATGCTGGTAATGTTTTCTTGTGCCTGCAGCCCTTGTTGATGGAGGTGTCCCATGTATGGAAGGTGCCATCAAAGAGGCAATCAGCAAGCTGTTATATAGTGCATCTTATGACCGGTATATATTCCATTACTACAGTTCATGATTGAAAGAGTTTGTGGCTCTGAATTGTGCATTTGAGAAGCGAGTTTTGAATACAAGAGAAAACATGTTTTTACACACTCCTGAATAGTAGCCTTACAGATAGTGGAATGGTTTTAGGTGGTCAGAAAGGAAATCATTCATTATAAAACCTGTTACTGAAGAATTACAGTAGATAGTTTAGAATTAGATAGGTCTGAAGAAAGGTCTCGACCTGAAACATCACCGATTCTTTTTCTCGATAGTCACTTTTCTCGCAGTGATTAGTGGGGTGCCCCAATGCTCGGTGCGGGGACCCCAGTTATTTACAATATATATATAAACGACTTAGACAAGGGAATTAAATGTAGCATCTCCAAGTTTGTGGATGACACAAAGCTGGGTGGCAGTGTGAGCTGCGAGGAGGATGCTATGAGGCTGCAGGGTGCCTTGGATAGGTTGAGTGAGTGGGCAGATGCGGTATAATGTGGATAAATGTGAGTGGGCAGATGCGGTACAATGTGGATAAAGTTTGGTCAAGAACAGGAAGGGAGATTATTATCTAAATGGTGTCAGATTAAGAAAAGGGGAAGTGCAACGAGACCTGGGTGTGCTTGTACATCAGTCACTGAAAGCAAGCATGCAGGTTCAGCAGGCAGTGAAGAAAGATAATGGCATGCTGGCCTTCACTGCAAGAGGATTTGAGTTTAGGAGCAAGGAGGTCCTACTGCAGCAGTTGTACAGTGTCCTGGTGAGATCGCACCTGGAGTATTGTGTGCAATTTTGGTCTCCTAATTTGAGGAAAGACATTATTGCTATTGAGGGAGTGCAGCGTAGGTTCACCAGGTTAATTCCCGGGATGGCGGGACTGACATATGATGAAAGATTGGGTCGACTGGGATTGTATTCACTGGAATTTAGAAGGATGAGAGGGTATTTTATAGAAACATAAAATTCTTAAAGGATTTGACAGGCTAGATGCAGGAAAAATGTTCCCAATGGTGTGGAGTCCAGAACCAGGATTCACAGTTTAAGAATAAAGGGTAGGCCATTTAGGACTGAGATAAGGAAAAACTTTTTCACCCAGAGAGTTGTGAATCTGTGGAATTCTCTGCCACAGAAGACAGTGGAGGCCAATTCACTGGATGTTTTCAAGAGAGTTAGATTTAGTTCTTAGGGCTAAATGAATCAAGGGATATGGGGAAAAAGCAGGAACGGGTTACTGATTTTAGATGATCAACCATGATCATATTGAATGGTAGTGCTGGCTCAAAGGGCCGAATGGCCTCCTCCACCTATTTGTCTATGTTTGTATGCTGTGTGACCCGCTGGGAGCCTGGACAAGGTGGGAGCAGGCCATGGACCGAAAAATCACATGGACTGAGCTCTGGCAGGCTGAACCACAGCGCATCAAGTTCCTGGTCCAGGCAGTGTATGATGTCCTGCCCAGCCCATCGAACCTCTTCATCTGGGACAAAGCGGAATCTCCGGATTGCCCGCAATGCTCAGGCAAGGGGACGTTGGAACACATCCTGAGCAGCCGCCCAAAGGCTCTTGGGCAGGGCCGGTACACCTGGCGTCACGACCAGGTTCTTAAACCCATTGCAGAAGCCATCAGCATGGGAATCAGCAGCTGCAGATGATCACCACCCAGATGATCACCTTCGTGAAGGCTGGAGTGCAGCTGCCAAGAACCACAGCAGCCAGGAATCCGGCAGGAATCCTGGCGACTGCGCACGATTGGCAGCTTTCCATAGACCTGGTGAAACAGCTGAAGTTCCCACAGCACATTGCCACGACCACCCTGAGGCCAGATATCCTCCTGGTCTCAGAGGCGACCAAAAACATTGCCTTGTTGGAACTGACAGTGCCGTGGGAGGACCGTCTGGAGGAGGCCCACGAGAGGAAGATGGCCAAGTATGAATAGCTGGTCATAGACTGCCGCAAGCAGGGCTGGAAGGCAAGGTGTATGCCCATCGAGGTTGGCTGCAGAGGTTTTGCAGGGCAATCGCTCTACAAAGCCTTGAGTGCACTGGGCATAAATGGAGTGACGAGGAGAAGAGCCATCAAGAACACCACAGAGGCAGCGGAGAAGGCCTCGAGATGGCTCTGGATCAGGAGAGAAGGTCCATGGGGAGGAGCGAATGCCACCTGAACACGTCGTGGTCTGATCAACCACGGCTGGGTCGCCTTGGTGAGGGTGTCTGATGTTGAAAGACCCGAAACACCCAATGACCCAGGTTACATCATTGATGATGTGTTCAGGAGCATCTATCGATGTATTTGTATCAACACCAACTTTTTGTGTCCATCTTCAGTTGAAACCAGCATCTGCAGTTCCTTCCTACACATAGATAGTTAATGAGCTAGAACCAATAATTTGACTATGTATACCCTACTAAATAATCAAACTTTACTGCTTTAAACATTTAATGTGCTAGAACCAATAATTTCACTATGTATGCCCTACTAAATAATCAAACTTTACTGCTTTAAACGTTATTCCCTTCATCCTGTATGTGTACACTGTGGGCGGCTTGATTATAATCATGTATAGTCTTTCCGCTGACTGGATAGCACACAACAAAAAAGCATTTCACAGTACCTCGGTAAACGTGACAATAAACTAAATTAAACTAAATGACATCAATCCCATTCTTTGTATTCTCCCCAAATTCTAAGCAAGGCCCCCTGGATTGTGTCATTCACTTTTACATTGTAGGCACTTTAAAGCAGTCAATTAACCTACTGACCCACGTGTCATTTGAATGGGAGCGGAAACTGGACAAAATGAAATTGAATTAAGGAATGGGTGATTGCACAGAAACAGAATTTATTTCAGAAGCAGAGTTACAACCAGGCACATTTCACAGAAGTGTGTAGGAAGGAACTGCAGATGCTGGTTTACACCAAAGATACAGTAAAAATGCTGGGACAGGCAGCATCTCTGGATAGAAGGAATGGGTGACGATTCGAAAGGTGACAGTCTGAAGAAGGGTCTCGACCCAAAACGTCACCCATTTCTTCTATCCAGAGATGCTGCCTGTCCCGCTGTTACTCAAGCATTTTGTGCCTATCTTCACATTTTACAGAAGGGCGAGTTGCAAGCTGGATTATCCTCTTGCTGTGATCTCTTCTGCTTTCTCATACTGCTACAAATACTCAGAGGTGTTTGCGTTCAGTTTTTCTGAGTTTATAATGTATATTATATCAAGCCATTGTGTATTCAATAATAATTAATATTATAATACTCGTTTACCCCTAATCAAGCTCCCCTTGATTGCTTAAAAGGTTAATAAATGAAATGTCAGCAACATATCTCAAAATGTTACTTGTATAATGACATGTGCCTGGGAATGCATCGGAAACACTGTTGTGCTTCAGACAAGTTTTCTCCCGCATTAATCACATTGGTTCTTCTGGAGATGTACATAGAAGATGAAAGACTCAGAGGAGAAACATCCTGAATTGCTGAAAATCTGAAATAAAAGGGAATGTTGGACATATTTAGACAGTATCTGTAATAAGGGAAAAGTTTGAGTGAATGATTTTTTTCCTAGATCTGACAAAACCTTAAAACATTCTTTAATCTTCTCCCCACTGAAGCTCCAAGTCTTTTGTTTTTAACACAGATTCCCAGTATCAGCAGTTTTATTTTACTTCCAGATTATATATGGGTCAGGTAGTTTGTGTTAAAATTCTTCCCCTGATCTTAGGTTGAATTGAACCAGGTGGTCCTCCATAAATAAATGCACTAATCACTACTGCTTATTTAAAATAAATAAAAGATAAAGAAAAAAACTGCTGGAAGTATGTGGAAGATTGCATGCCGACAAAGACAATAGAATGATCCCCAACCAGAAACCATAGACGAACCACAAGTTACTTTCACTGTTAAGATCCGCTGCATACAAGTCAAACAAACCCCAATGGTACAAGAAGGACCTCTATGATCTCTGCAAAGCCATCAAGGGTGCCAAGAGACAATACTGGGACAAACTCGAGTCCAAGGCATAATCAGTTGGACATGCGGAGAATGTGGCAAGGTCTGAATAAGATAACTGGCTGCAAAGCAAGGTCAGGCAACATCATTGGTGATAGTGCGACCTTACCCGATGAACTGACGCAGTCAGGTGACGCAGAGGTCTACAAGAGGTCCAGATACGACCTTGACAAGGCCATCAAAAAGGCCAAAAGGGACTTCCACTCAAAGCTGGAGGATGGGGCGGATGTTCGGCAACTGTGGCAGGGTTTGAATGCCATCACCTCTTACAAGGCGAAATCAGGAGGCAGCTCAGATGCTTCTCACTACATACCAAGTAAACCATTTTCTTTTGATAACATGATTATGGCGTAAAAATACTAAAGATAAATTCTTTTTTGATTTTAATACAAGCAATAATTTCATTTAAAAAAATTACTTATTGCATCGTCTCTCTAAAACTCGAATTCAGAAAGTACAATATTTGTAGTGATGTAAATAAAAAGACATTTGATACACTGCATATTTCAGAATCTAATAATTCCTCACGATCTAGATTGTTTTGAAATATTCATTGGTGCGTTTTTTGTTTCTGTTTCGAGTGGATCTTACCTGGGCACATTATGGTCTGGCTGTGGGAACAGCAGTAACCTGGTCACTAATCTGATAGTGATATCTTTTGACTGGAGTCCCCCAATGGGCAATATGTGTGATCCTCCAAGTTTAAAGCTGGCATCCTCATCTTGCCAAACTATCACAGTTCATACTGAATGTCCAAAATTCATTTTAAATAAAATGAACCTTAACTACCCGATCAGTAAATTCAAACCCACAAATTGATAGACAAAATTAATGGGAAAAGTTAGCTGTCCACACTGGGAAAAAAAAGTTAGCCACAGAGATAAAGAACACCAAGTATCTTGAAACAGATACAGGTCAATAGAAATCAACAATATTCCTGAAATGGCAGGTTAATAATGCAAGGATAGAAAGCTCAATTAGAATGGCTCTGCTATCAACTCAATATAACTATTATCCTCTTTTATCAGTTGGCAAGGCAAGAAATATAGGCTGGTTCAGTCAGTTAAATATCAAGAGAACTATTATGTCTTTAGATCAGGAGGCGTGGTTCAGAGGAAGGGAATAAAGGAACCCACCTATGCACTTCCTGGACTTAACATGATTAAATTGTAACTGATACACTGCTGAAAATAAGCACACTTAAGTAGGAAATCTAAAGTAGAGCAGAGCAGAAGCAATCTTGCAGCACTAGAGCAAGGCACCCAAGAATCAGAAAGAGGATTTGCAAGTTAAGTTAATTTAATCATCCCATCATACTAATATTACGAATGGTCCAAAGAAAGTAATTTGCTTATCAAAGGGAGGGGGCATGAGGGTTATTATTAATAAGGAAGATGGAGACTGGGGACAGAGATGGAGTCCGTTGGTAGGAATTTGCAAGGGAAGGAAACTGGCCTCCAATGATAAGGTTGTCAATCTGTATTTAGCACGTTTTATTTTCAACACTGCAATGATTCTCTCACCAGTAACATGTTAAATTATCAAATTAATTATCCACATTACTATACGATATAGGAACAGTAGGCCATCGAGTGAGCTCTGCCATTCGATCATGGCTGATCTATTTTTCCCCTCAACCCCATTCTCCTGTCTTCTCCCCATAACCTTTGATGCCCGTACTAATCAAGAATCTATCAATGTCGTTTTAAAAATACGCAGTGATTTGGCCTCCACAGATGTTTATGGCAATGAATTCCACAAATTCATCGCCCTCTGGCTAAAGAAATTCCTCCTCATCTTCATGCTAAAGGTACGTTGTTTTATTCTGACTGTGCCCTCTGGTCCTAGATTCTCCCACTGCTCGAAACATCCTCTCCGCATCCACTCTATCTAGGCCTTTCATTAATCTGTAGGTCAAGTCAAGTCAAGTTTATTTGTCACATACACATACGAGATGTGCAGTGAAATGAAAGTGGCAATGCTCGCGGACTTTTGTGCAAAAGACAAACAACCAAACAAACTATAAACACAATCATAACACACATATTCTTTTACATAATAAATAATGGAAGGAAAAACGTTCAGTAGAGTTAGTCCCTGGTGAGATAGGCGTTTACAGTCCGAATGGCCTCTGGGAAGAAACTCCTTCTCAACCTCTCCGTTCTCACCGCATGGCAACGGAGGCGTTTGCCTGACCGTAGCAGCTGGAACAGTCCGTTGCAGGGGTGGAAGGGGTCTCTCATGATATTGTTGGCTCTGGAGTTGCACCTCCTGATGTATAGTTCCTGCAGGTGGGCAAGTGAAGTTCCCATAGTGCGTTCGGCCGAACACACTACTCTCTGCAGAGCCTTCTTGTCCTTGGCAGAGCAATTCCCAAACCAGATGGTAATATTTCCGGACAAGATGCTTTCCACCGCCGCTGCGTAGAAGCACTGGAGGATCCTCGGAGACACTCTGAATTTCTTCAATTGCCTGAGGTGGTAAAGGCGCTGCCTTGCCTTACTCACGAGTGCTGAGGCGTGTGATGCCCATGTCATATCCTCGGAGATGTGGACTCCCAGATATTTAAAACAGTTCCAATGAGACCCCCCCCCTCCCCCCATCCTTATCCTGTTAAACTCTACCGAGTACAGAACCATCAAACTCTACTCATACGTTAACCCAATCATTCCAAGGATCATTCTCATTAAGCTCCCCTAGACCCTCGTCAACGCCAGAGATGAATTGATAACGTTGTTCTTATTCTTATGGCCGAACACAACTTTGTTACACCTGCTGGGATTCAGCCAAAATTGATGGGCACTACCTCCGCCCAACAGTTAATTGGTAAAACAATACCGTTCAGCATTGTTTTATATACTATAGTTTTAATATTAATATGAATTAACTTGGTATGGAAAAATAAGGACAATAAACATGGACAAATAAAAGCAACTTCTCTCAAACGTACCCTCAATTTCTCCACCGCATCTTCTCCCAAGTGCTTTTCTAATACACCTGAGACGTGCTCTTCAGTAAGCCAGGTGTCCGCCTACTGTTGTGGATGGACCTCTCACTCATGTCACCTCTGTGCCTCGCTATTTTGCTCTCGCTTCCCCTCGTCCCAGATGGAACAAGGACAGAGTTCCCCTTGTCTTCTGTTCTCCGCATCAGGTTCTGCTTCCAACGTATCATTCTATGGCAATAGACAATAGGTACAGGAGTAGGCCCTTCGAGCCAGCACCACCATTTAATGTGATCATGGCTGATCATCCCTAATCAGTACCCCATACCTGCCTTCTCCCCATATCCGGACTCCGCTATCTTTAAGAGGCATTTCCGCCACATTCAACGTGATCCCACCCGTCATATTTTCCCATCCCCACCCCCTTCTGCATTCCATAGAGACCATTCTCTTTGCAACACATTGGTTCATTTGTCCTTTCCAAGTCCCTTCCAAGCCAATCCACCCTCGTCCCAGGTATTTTTCCATGTAACTGCAGATGTAGCACCTTCTGGAAATATAGTTAGGAATACTCAGAAATAAACAACAGCACTTCTCAGTTATATTTATTCCCCAGCTTTGTATAAACTGGATGTAGAAGCATAAACAGTACATTTCTACCATTTTCAACAAAAATATAACCATTATGTACAATTATTGTATTAAAAATACAAAAGAGATACAGACTCCACCAATTGTCTTTCTAAAAGACATACAGGTACAAGTAGTATCAAAAGTATGAGGAAATCACCAGTTAATCATACATTTTGCACTTAACATCACAGATTTGTTGAAATGAGATTAGCATTTCTATGTTCTACAATTACAGTTAAGTTTATATTATTTGTGCAACTCTTCAATATATCTATTATTTATCTTTGTCTGCCTATATGCACACAATTTCCATTGACTGTAGAATGACATCGACAAATTATGCATAATACAGTTAAATTACCAATGTATAACTGACCAACATGAAGTATTTTCAAATAAGGCGGGCCAAAAGTATGATTTCATGACAGTTAAATAAAGCACTGATGTTTTAAATACAGTGAAAACACTGCAGTCTTCAATTGAACCTAAGTTTATTTACTGATCAATATGATCAGCTGAGCTCAATGGAAATAAAAATACAAGAAACAGATCTAAGAAAAGCAGTTTCCATACACTTGAGTACTACTCAGACTGGCAGCCTTCACTACTGGGAGTCTGAAGAACGGCAACAAAAGTGCTGCTGCCAATTCAGTAATTTGAAGTTTTAAATAGCAGCAGAAGGTGGTTTGCTTTGAAGTCTCAGTCTTCATTATAGGCATGCAGTGATATTCCAAGAAGCATAAAATAAGTTAATTTCCTTGTACATACTGCAAATTTCAAAGGCTGGAAAAAAGAAATGAGGCTTTTCTATAAGAAGCCTTGTGTCCCTATCATCAAATAGGAGGGCGCCATAATTTTGTCAAAGGGAAGAACTAGCCAGCATGATTCTAGGATACAGAGCGCCATCCACTACATTGTCATCCAGTTCAATTATTTAAAATACTAATTCAAAATCCTACAATCAAAAAATATAAGTTATGTGTAAAATAATACTGTAATCGTGGAGATCTTGTGTTGGTTGTTCTGTAAGCAGTATTTAATCAAAAAAGTTGACATAAATTAAAAACCTGTCTTGATCTCTGTGCCCAAAAGTTAAGTGAATACAACATGTCCTATAATTAGCTGAAATACAAAATCATGCATGATTCGCTTGTTGTTTAAAATCGTCACTTTTTTTTGTTTAAATGACTAACGTGCCAGAGTGGCCAAAAAAAGCCTGCAAAAGAATTTGAAACGTTCTAGGCTGATTAAAGAATGCATCAAGAGCAGGTCCATAGTGAACAAAGTAAAACTCAATTCTGAGCAGTTTGTGGTGCTGGGTGGTAACAGGAGTAGTCTGTTGAATAAGCTCTGTGCATTAAAAGCAATACAGTTCCAAAGTGCCAGGACAGTTTCTTCACAGTATTCCACATGCGGGGATAAAAAGCCCCATGCTGCTTTAAGGCAGGGAAAGAGGCAAGTGGCATCAGGAATTTCATTCAAGAGAGTTCCAAGGTTCCTACATCTGGATGATCTGTTGTGCTGTCCAAAATGTAGCTTGCATGAAGTGAGATAAACTTAAGAAAAAGCAGGAAGCAAAAACTGGTCAAACTGCAGAAACTTGTTCATCTTCTGTGAAAATAAATAAAAGTTGAAATTAAAATTCTCATAATAATCTATACATGTCAACAAATAGTAAAAATCTAAAAGGTGGCTTGGTGCTAAACTGATATTGTTGGATAGTATTTGGCTATTAATGTGAGAAATAATTTCACCAAGATTAAATAAAAAGTCTAGCAATTAATTTAACAATTCTAATTAGCACATGATGCTACAATCCATCAGGGAAATGATCAACTTGAAGTGAACATATCTTTCAGAAAATAAGCACCCCACATCACACTGTATTAACCTATACCAGATTTTGGGAAGTGCTGCACAGGGATATTTTTCTATAGGGGTAAGATCAGCAATTATCTCTCGTCAGAGTTTTTCCTTGAAAGGAACTGTTCTCTAGAGACCACAAATTTGATCATGTAACCAATGGGCAAACTGAATCACAATTAAACGAAGCAGAGTGAAAGTTGTGCTTTACAATACATAAGACTGGGTGACCAAAAGGAAAGAACTACCAGATGCTCTGGCTAAATGCAATAAATTGCTATACAGCTGAAAAAAGTTCTAAAGTCCTTAACAGCACCAAGTAGCAATTTTAGTAATTGAAGATGGATAATGGTAAAATAATTCAGAAGACAAAGGTAGACAAGGCAGCCTTACAAGTCTACAGCTAGAATGTTCAAAAGAAGCAAGTTAAAATGTTAACCAGAATTAACAAATAGACAGAATTAAGTGCCATAATTTTTTTGAACTTCCACTCCATCATTATAAAGTTGTCACAAGCTCCTCTTATGAGTTTTAGAAAAACATCCACTTAAATTACAGGAATAGAGTGGTATAAGCTCAGACAATTTTAAGGAATGAGGCTTCCTTCATTCTGCGAACTAACTTTATCAGTTGTTGCATTGTGATCCTCCAGAATTGTACAATGAAAGTACTTGTAACTGGCTCCTTGGCAAAAACCCGAGACGCATTATGCAGAGATATAATACTGTGTTAAAGATTGATATTAGACAAATATTAAATATTTAAGTAATGGGCACTCGAGACTGATAATAGATAACAAAAATGAAATAAACTCAGCAGGCCAGGCAGCATCTGGGGAGTGTTAATGTTCCAGTTCTGTGTTAGTTCTGTGAAAATGCCAATATAATTTTACACCTGGGAGCAGTATTGACAAAACTCTCAACAGTATGTTAAGAATAATACAGGTACAGATTTTTAGTCTTCTGTAATCGCTACTGAAATAGCTGGTTTTATCTTTAAAACAAAATTAAAACTTTTCTAAATCTTTTGCCAATGAGCCATTCAGTATACCTTAAGGATTCTACCACATTCCGCACTCTTAACAAAGTGGTGCTAAGAACAAAGAGAGTAGCTTTCAGCAAATTCTTTTCTGAACTTTTCATATTTTATTGTCTAAATTTAAAGGGACATTTTCTTTGAGCCCTGGGTATTTTGCATTTCTGCTGAGGTTACAGTTGCTGTGTGGAACAAAATACAAGGAAGTTTCAGGCAACGCACCACTTGCAGGGAAAGAATGGAGCTTTATAAAAGAACTGTAAACAAGGTAATGTTTTAATTTCACACTGGCACTAACCGCAAGGAGGAGAAATACTGTTAAAAAGAGCTCATCTATAGCATAGATGTTTTGTCAATGTGGTCTACGTGGACTTTACCGGTTCTGGCGCTGTACATGCGGCAGCCAGCCTCTTCACTTGTCCATCCATCTATTTATTTATTTATTTAATTCCTGTTTGTTTTGTCTATTTTTAGGTTAGTTAGTTTTCGGACCATGTTCTGGGGGAGGACATGTGTGCTGTGCAATAACTGGTCACTTAAATATCATGATTATTTGTTATTTCATTTTTATAATGCACATGATACTTTCAATATCTTGTAACTTTTGACTGGCGGCAGACCAATTTCCCTCTGGGATAAATAAAGTGGTATTGTATCGTATCAACAAGGCCTTTTCAGATCGGAGACCTGTAACTGGTGGTGCGGCTTAGGGTAGGTGCTGGGTCCTTTTTGGTTTGTCATGTATATTAATTGTTTGGAAGAAAATGGATGTGGCATGATAAATAAGTTTGTAGACAACACCAAAACTGGCAATATAGTAAGTAGACAGTGAAGCGGGTTGATAAAGGTTACAATAGGATGCAGATCAACTGGAAATGTAGGCAAGGGATGGATGATGTAGTTTAACTCAGACAAGGGCTAAGTGATGCAGTTTCAGAAATTGAACCAGGTCACACCATATCGAAGTACACAATTCCCTGAAAGGTCAACACTGTGGTGAAGGTGGTGTATGGTATGCTTCCTTTCATTGGCCAAGTACTGAGGATAGCAGATGGGATGTCATGTTCCATTTGTATAAATCAGTGGTTAGCTGCTCTTAAGAGTACAGTGTGCAGCTCTCTGCTCCCTGAGCTATAGCTTGAATGTGATTAAAAGATTTGCAGGAATGTTATCTGAATTGGAGGGCTTGAGTTATAAGCAGAGATTGGATAGATTAGGATGGTTTTCCCTGGAGCAAAGGAAGCTGAGGGATGACTTTGTGAAGGTTTATCAAATTATGAGCAGCTTAGGCAGGATACAGTCAAAATCTAAAATCAGATGGCTGAGGGTTAAGGTGAGTGGGGAAAGATTTAAAGGGAATTTAAGGGGTAAGCTTTCTTTACACAAAGGGTTGTGGTTTTATAGTATGAGCTGCCAGAGGAGATAGTAGAGGCAGATACAATTACAATGTTTTAAACACATTTTGGACAGGTACATGGATGGCAAAGATTGAGAGGGATATGGTCAAAATGCAGGCAAATGGGATTAAAGTAGAGAGGTACTATGTCCAAGACGGCATGGATGAATTGGGCCATAGTATCTGTTCCTGTACTGTATAACTATGAATGTTTATGAAGCTATGATATCTATTAATGGGGAAACTAGCTGCCTAGGCTTTGCCATAATTGTATGTGAGGAAACTAAATAAAACAGATTTAAGATTTTTTTTTTAAAGTACATTAAGGGAAAGAGGGTAACTAGAGAGAGAATAGGGCCCCACAGAAACCAAAGCAGTCATCTCTGTTTAGAGCCGCAGGAGATGGGCAAGATCCTCGATGAGCATTTCTCCTCTGTTTTACCGCGGAGAAATACATGACTCGGGAGCTTGGGACCGTTAATTGCGATGTCTTGAGGGCAGTCTGCATTACGGTCGAGGAGGTGCTGGATGTTCTGAGGCATATGAAGGTGGGTAAATCTCACGGGCCTGATCAGATATTTCTGAGGACACTGTGGGATTTGAGAGAAGAAATTGCAGGAACCCTGGCTGAGATATATGAATCTTCATTGGGCAGGGGTGAGGTGCTGGAAGACTGGAGGGTGGCTAATTTGTGCCTCTTGTTAAGAAGTACTGCAAGTAAAAGCCTGGGAACTATAGACCAGTGAGCCTAACATTTGCGGTAGGCAAGCTACTGGGGAAGAAACTGAGGAATAGGATATATATGCATTTTGTACATGGGAGGCCATCTCTTACGAATATGATTTGAGGTTTTTTGAAGAAATAGCAAAAAGGCTGATGAAGACAAAACAGTGGATTTTTTCTAGATGGACTTCAGCAAGGTTATTGATAACACTCCGCATGATAAAGTGCTGTGGAAGCTTAGATCACATGGGATTCATGGGGAGCTAGCTAAATGTATACAGAATTGGTTTCATGGAAGGAAACAGAGGGTAGTGGTGGAAGGTTGTTTTTCAGACTGCTGGGCCCATTGCTGTCTGTTGTTTATATCAAGGATTTGGATGAAAATGTACAATGCACAGTGGTGCAGCAGTAGGTTTGCTGCCTCACAGCACCAGTGTTTCAGCATTGAAACTGACTACGGGTGCTGCCCATGCAGAGTTTGCATGTTCTCCCAGTGTCTTCATGGGTTTCCTCTGGGTGCTCTGTTTTCTCTCCTCTGGGTGCTCTGTTTTCTCTCCTCTGGGTGCTCTGTTTTCTCTCCTCTGGGTGCTCTGTTTTCTCCCACATTCCAAAGACGTGAGAGTTGGTAGGTTAATTGGCTTCTGTAAATTGTCCCTAGAATGTAGGGTAGTGCTGAGATCAGGTGATCACAGGTGGGCCGAAAGGCATATTTCCAAGTTGTAACCCTAAAGTCTGAAGCACAATTAGTGATTTTGCAGATGACACTAAAGTGGGTGGTCAGAGCCATACAGCATGGAAACAAGCCCTTCTGCCCAACTTGTCCATGCCGACTCAGATGCCCCATCTACACGTCCCACCTTCCTGCATTTGGCCCATATCCTCTATACCCTTCCTATCCATATATCTGTCCAAATGTCTTTTAAAGGTTGTTATAGTACTTGTCTTAATTATCTCCTCTGGCAACTCATTTCACATACCCTCCAAGGTGAAAAAGTTGCCCCTCATGTTCTTATTTAATCTTTCCCTTCTCCTGTTTCTTTCTTCAGCCTTTTGGGAGAAAGGTTGGATGTTCAGACTTAAGAACAGCTTCTCCTGAACTCGTTCACCTCATTCACACCCCTTTCCTGGACATGTACTCATACTCTTAACTCGACCCCATTCGGTAATTCCACTGCATTTTAATATTCTAATGCACAACTCAGATTCTGTATTGCCATCTTGCACCATTCTGCTTTTTGTACTTGTTGCATTTATCATTATGGTAGGCATAATCATTATTCAGAGGTTCATGTGAACAAGGAATTTCAGTGCACCCTGGCGTCCATGCCGATAAGATAATCTGAAATATGACACTGAAATATTTACCCTTGTTCCATGCTTTAGTAGGAATATGGTTGATTTGTATCTTTGTCTCATTTATCTACTGTTGATCTATGTTTAGATATTATTACCTAATAAAATTACGCTAATCTTAATTTTGAAAATGCCACTTGATCCAGGATTCAGTCTTTTGAAGGAATACAATTCCATGTCTCCACTATCCTTTGCGTGGAAAAAAGTTGTTTTTATATTTCACTTCTGAGCAGCCTAGCTTTAATTCTAAAACTACTACCATTGTGTTTAGTGATACTATATATTAACTAACCCTTCAATAATCTGCCTACTATGTTCTGTTGTGCTGAAGCAAAGCAAGAATTTCATTGTCCTATCAGGGACACATGACAATAAACTCTCTTGAATCTGACCTGAAAGATAGCCTACATAGATAGCTTGCTCAGACAAGGCAATGCAAATGCCTCTCTTCTTACTGCATTTATGGATGGTTAGCTTTTAAGTTCTGACTCATAGTTTTTGAAAAATCAGGCTGTAGTTTTTTTCCAGTATCAAGATTTCGTCTGTATCAGGACAGCACGTTGGTGCAGTGGTAGAGCTGCTGTCGTATAGCGCCAGAGTCCCAGGTGCGATCATGACTACGGGTGCTATCCGTACGGAGTTTGTACGTTCTCCCTGTGACTGCATGGGTTTTCTCCGGGTGCTCCAGTTTCCTCCCACACTCCAGACGTGCAGGATTGTGGGTTAATTGGCTATATTATCCCTTGAGTGTAGGATGGTGTTAATACATGGAGATTGCTGGTCGGTGCCGACTCGGTGGGCCAAAGGGCCTGGTTCTGCGCTGTATCTGTAAAGTCTAAAATAGACTAGAAGCTGAAATCCTGGTTTTCAAGCTTTGGATGAAGAAAGGAGCAGCTGCGCAAGGCACCTTCAGAAGGGATTTTAAAAATTGACGTGCATCTGCTGAGCAATTGATCCAGCATATAATTCCGAAATTTAGAAGCTGAAGTTAATTTCAAATTTCCCTCAAACAAATTACAGCTGCAGAGATTTTGACGTTGCATTTATAAAGGAGAGAACTAGTTTCCTTTCCACTTTGCATGTTGAAATTCATCATCACCTTCAATATGCTAAAACAACTTTAGTCGGTTGAAGAAAAGGTTGTTTGAAAATCTAGACCCCACGCCTGACATGAAACTCATGGTGGACCGGACAGTAGTGATCCCTTCATGCTTCTGATACAATAGGCAGCTCCAACTGCATTTGAAAGATATTATCAGCAGAATTTCTGCAAAATCTGCCAAATTTACTGGAAAGATAAATAACCCACGTCAGTGCCCTCTCCCAGCATTGACGTCCTAATTACACTCAGACTAAATCATGTGCCTGTCATCAGACTCCTTAAACAAATGTTCTTTACCCGAGTCTATCACGGGAAGAGATTGCCAGTTGGACATGGGAAAAGTTTCTATGATGTGCTCAAAGCCCCGTTCCCACAAACTCCTTGAGAATATCTAACTCATGACCCATAATGTGGAGAAGAAATGTTATATAATGTCATCATGAGAACATTGTCCAGGTACTGGAAGCATACAGATGACCTGCTCAATGGTCAGAAGCAGCATGCCAACTCACAAACCACCCACCTACTCAAGGCACATGTTGCCCATCCGTCTGCAGATCACACACTAGCCTTATCAACGATCATGAGACCCACAAAACAGTGGGGCAAGTCATCACAATCTTGCAGGATAACTGAAAACAACTTTTTAAACAAAATGAGTAATCCTTTCTCTACGACCCTTTGATACAGTGAGCTCAGAACTCTGATCATTTTCTTGGTGAAAACAATATATTCTCATCTATTCACTAACACTTCTATTAATTATGTCAAATCCATGCCTCCCGGTATTGTAGTCTCTGCTGACAGTCCATCCTAATCATTCAGTATTGATCCCTAGTAATTTAGAAAAGCCTGAATGGTATCTCTCATCAGGCTCCTCTGCACCAAACAAAAGAATCTAAGAAGACGAGGAGAGGGGGAGGCGAGGAGAGGGGGAGGCGAGAGGAAGGGGATGGGAAGGGACGAAAAGGAGAGTGTGGCGAGAGAGGCGAGGGGTGGAGAGGGAGTTGGAGAGCTCAAAAGAGTGCAAGAGGTTTAACGAGGTAGATTCAGAGAATAGGCTATTACCTGTAGCTTATGATAAATCCGTTCAATCGTCTAATAACAGCAGAGGAAGATGTTGTTCCTGAATTAGATGGTACATGCTTTCAGGGTTTTTTCATTTTCTGCCCAACGGGAGAGGGGAGAAATGTGTATGCCCGGGGTTAAACGCTACTTGATTCTGTTGGCTGCTTTGGAGCATAGGTGGAATCGATGGGTAGGAAGAGGTGTCAGTTTGTGTGGCGGCTGAGCTACATCCACAACTCTCTGCAACTTCTTGTGGTTTTTCTTTTGTAACCTTAGACAATCTTCTTCACTATTTTGGTGCCACCTGTAAATCAATCCCTCATCTCAATCCAGAGATCTCAGCAGCCCGTTCAGGTGTGACAGAGCTTAAACAATATCTATAAATAAATAAATAAATAAATAAGCTTCAAATGCATCTCTTCAAACCTCACCTATTACACTGTATTCTCAATGTGGCCTCCTTTCCATCGGCAAGTCCAAGCATTGATTAGGTAACCACTTCACTAAACAGGTACACTCAGCCCTCCAAGGCCAGCTAGAATTCCAGTTGTTAATCATATTAACTCCCCTTCCAATATTGACCTTTCTGTCCTGGGCCTACTCAATTGCCAGAGTGAGGCCACACGCAAACTGGAGGAACAGCACCTCATCTTCCACTCGGGTAGCTTCATAACCCCCACCTTCTTTCTTTTCTGTGCCCACACACCAGGCACGTGCCGTGAGTAATTACTCAGGGTAGGCAGTCAGTCGGCTTTTTAAAAATCTTGAAAACCGCGCAAGCGCAGATTGTTCTCCTCTCCATAAGCTGTCAGTCGGCTTTTAAAAATCTTTAAAACCGCGCATGCGCAGGTTGGTCTCCTCTCTGGTAGGCAATCAGTCGACTTTTATAAAGTAATTTGTCTTCAAAAGCCTTATCTCTTAATAAAGTATTTAAAAACATATAGCTCAAAGAAATGTACTTATCACATTATTTGTACACAAACTCCATTCTTCTCTCTTTGCTTCTTATGATACTCTTAAGATAATTACAATCCATGTTTGAAAAACCCGCCAAGAAACTTGCGCTGCGCATGCGCAGTACACTGCGCAGCACATGCACGCAGTCCACGGTGCAAAGGCAGAATTTAAGCTGCCTTTATAGGCTGTTGTCATTGAAGGTTTGAAGCGGCATCGACGGCACGCGAGTTGCACATACTTTCGCGTATTACATGTACTGCGGATGAAAGACACGGGAGAATTATGCCTACCGAAGAGATCGATCTCTTAGGTAGGCATAATTCTCCCGTGCCTTTACTATTTATATTTAATAATTACCATTTTATAATTTTAGTCAGGGTAGGCACTGCCTACCTTGCCTAACCTGACGGCACGTGCCTGTCACAGATTCAGTGCGCACCCATTCCTATCCCATCCCTCTTGACCCCCCACTAACCCTGTCCCACATATCCTACCCTCTGGCTTTAACTTTCACTCCTCTTTTCTCCTTATCTGACATTCTTTTGACTTCTTCTCAACTCTAGACATTGTCGCATCTACCCATCTGCCAGTCAAACCCCTGTAACCTGTATCTACTTATCACCTGCCTGGCCTTGTCCCACCCACACCTCTCTATTCCAGCTTTCTCCACCCTGACACAAGGTCTGACGAAGGGTCCTGACCCATAATGTCACCTATCCATTCTCTCCTAAGATTAAATTTCAGTTGAGAGGATATTTTCACAAAAATATTCAGTCCACACAAACCAATATCAAATTATGAGTGGCCCTGGTTATATATTGTGCACATAAAAATAATTCTATCCTTGTATCCTTATTTTACATTTTTCGTCGTTTCATCTCAGGCCTTTGTCCTACCATCAGCATTCACAATATTCCACTCCCATTCAACTCTATATACTTGTTGTTCCAAATTCACGCTGGTTGATTATTATAATTATATCAGCATGAAGCCTGGGGTCAAGGAAAGAGCGTTCACGTCACGGCCCCGTTTTCACCAATTTTTCCACCACCTCGCACAAGAAGCACAAGAAGCGCAAGACAGACACCATTGTATGCAGAAGGCGATAAGTATGTTAGGCTCTGGCTGAACAACTTCTAATCTTGAGTGTGGATTCGATAAGAAGAAGCATGAAGCCTGTGCTCACTGCACTGTTAATTGACTTATCAAATTATTTTAGAGAAAAAAGTTGACTACTCCCAAGTATGTGCTTGCATCTTTTAAAGTGCTTTATGATTGCAGCAGCTGTTGGTAGATATTCTGAAATGGGAGCAATAACGGTACAATTATCAAACTACACTGTGGACATGTGATTTTCTGACGCTGTGCAGCAGACCCTGATGCAAAAGGTGGAAATACGACAAAAATGCTTTGTGTACAAAAAGCAATTGTTTTCTCTCCCCATGTATGATATGGAACTCAAGCACTGCACCCACCCCAAAAACAACCGTTAAATGGAAGTTAAGTATTGTGGTTTTCAGGAACCAAGATTCAAGAGTGTTCCGGCAATGGAACAAAGAAAAATATCAGATATGTCCCTGTTTCTCTTGCCTTTTTGGTGACATTTTTCAAGCAGGATTTCATCAAATCCTTAGGCTAATTTATACCAGAAAGATTACATTAATTTTGCAAATAAATAACTCTATACACTCAAATTCTGATTATATTATAATTTTTAACATTTATCACCCGATAAGATGGTTTTCTGATGCCCCAAGTTTTTGTAGCAGAACGGGAGTAGCAGTCAATTTGGTCACGTGTTAAATGTGTGAATTTAAATTATTTATTGTTTAAGCTATTAATTGAAATACTTAATAATGAATAGAATTTAATCCTGAAATAAAAATCTAGTATGCTCACCTATTTTAGCGATGTCTCATTCTGTTGTGTGACCCCCCCTCCTCCCCCACATTGAGTAATGTCGTGAATACTATTTTTAGCGCTATAACGGGTTTTTATTTGCACTCGTTGCAATTTTTTTTTTAATGTATGCAGCGCGATTATGACCCTGGCATGAACTATGAGCCTCGTGGTGGGTTACGTGCTGACATTTTGTAAGGGAGCTTCAAAATCAGTAAGTGTCCCATAGGTCTTATGTCTTATAAATAAAAACAAATTCTCATTTTGTTTATTCAAATTTTGAAAGTATTAAATTTTGGTCAAATTTTGGTCGATTTTGATCACAAATTAGCTCAAAAGGATCATAGATTGTCCCATTTTTTATCCTGTGGTATTTCATTACGATTTAATAACTTTCAAATTTGGCCACCCATGTCACATGTTGGCACCCTTATTTACGGAAACACCCATATACCAAATTTCCTCTATTTTCTAAAGAAGTAGAGGCATTGATGAGATTTCTTTGCAATTGCAACATGCTGGGACCCAGGACAGATCTTCAGAGATAGACATGTCGAGAAACCTGGAGCTGTGAGTAAAGTGTGAGTCTTTGGCGAGGAGGCTGAGGCAAGGAGGCGACACTTGATTCGAAATTTGTGATTTTTGGCCCATTGAAGAAATGGCAGAAAAGTGTGAGGTGTTGCATTTTGGGACGTCGAACAAGGGCAGGACCTCCACAGTAAATGATAGGCCTCTGGATAGTGTTGTAGAGCAGAAGGATCTAGGAGTACAGGGGCATTTGAAGGTCGAGTAAAAAGGCTTTTGGCACTTTGGCCTTCATCAGTCAGAGTATTGAATATAGGCGTTGGGAGGTCATGTTGCAGTTGTATAAGACGTTGGAGAGACCGCATTTAGAATATTGTGTTCAGTTCTGGGCACCATGTTTTTGGAAAGATATTGTCAAGCTTGAAAGGGTTCAGAAAAGAATTACGAGGATGTTGCTCGGACTAGAGGGTTTGAGCTATAGGGAGAGGTTGAGTAGGCTGGGTCTCTATTCCATGGAGTGTAGGAGGAAGAGGGGAGATCTTATAGAGGTATACAAAATCATGAGAGGAATAGATCAGGTAGATGCACAGAGTCTTTGCCCAGAGTAGAGGAATCAAGGATCAGAGGACATAGGTTTAAGGTGAAGGGCAAAAGATTTCATAGGAATCTGAGGGGTAACTGTTTCACACAAAGGGTGGTGGGTGTATGGAACAATCTGCCAAAGGAGGTCGTTGAGGCTGGGACTATCCCATCGTTTAAGAAACAGTTAAGACAGGTACATGGATAGGACTGGAGTGAAATTGACAAAGCGCAGGCAAGTGGGACTAGTGTAGCTGGGACATTGTGGGCCGGTGTGGGCGAGATGAGCCGAAGGCCCTGTTTCCACACTGTATCACTCTATGACTAAGAAACAAGAACAAAGTAGAAAGAAATCGACATGAACTAAGCACAAAATTAAGCAAAGCCTCATATTTAATCATTTCAGACTATTACCCAAATCAACTGGCAATGAACAAGAGAAAAAAATAATGTATGGTTCAAAGATGTATGTTATAAAACTGTTTTAGTCCATGGGGATATGGCATCAGTACTGTGATAGGTAAGACCTGTATCTTTGGGATAAAGTGTTGTTGCTACAGAAAGTATGTTTGGGGAGTTAATAATTGAAAACAATGTGGGAGCAAATAAAAAGGTATTTTGCATCATTCTTTATTAAAGGAAATACATGCAACATCCCAATGAGAGCAGAGGTAGATAAGTATAGGAGGAAAAGGTTACCAGAACGTTACAATCAGATTAGATATAATCTTACTGAATAGCTGAGTAGACACAAGGGGCCAAGTGGTCGACTCTCGGTCCTAATTTATGCCTGTCAGACAAGGATGACTACAGCACTTGTGCTTCAGCATATTAAATCTGCCAAATGCCAATTTGGACTGAAATTAGGAAATACTGCACCTTGAGTATGTCATTCAAATTTAGAGTATCATTGATGGTTGAAATTAATTCAAAAGGGGGACTTAAATAAAATATTCATACTTTGAAGATCATGGTTAGCCTGAAGAAGGGTCTCGACCCGAAATGTTACCCATTCCTTCACTCCAGAGATGCTGCCTGTCCCGCTGAGTTACTCCAGCTTTTTGTGTCTATTTTAACCATATTTAGTGCAAAAAAAAAATGACCCAAATTATTTGGCTCTGCCCTCTGAAATTATTTCTTGTTTCCTGAGTGATCTCTTTACCTTTTTGCTCTTTGCTTTCTGCTTTCCACTTCATGTTCTTTTTTAAATTTGTCAATTCTCTTTTTGTTTTCTGTTCCTGGTATCATGTGAGCAGAAGAAAAAAAACAGCGAGAGAAAGACATTACAAACAAGGAGATTAAGACCAACAAAGAGCGAGCCTGACATCACATATCACATAAAATAAAGAGCAAAGGATAAAGAGAGAGATGATGGAGGAGCGAATATGACCACATAAATGAGGCTAATTTCAACAATAAATTGAAGACTGATTGCTAAATATTATAAATAAACTGGAAAAAATGTGTAAGTCCAAAATGGGAGTGTGTTGAAATGCAGAACAAATATAACGTATTAACATAAACATACTGGAAACGATGCCAGGGAAAAGATGAATAATGTGGTTTTGTGCAATAAATGTGGAAATGCAAATATGGAATATGTCAGAATGCAGACATATTTATAATAACAATACAATACAAATATATAAGGGAATACAGAGATGCAAGCATAACAGAACAACGGCAATATAGCAGGACATAAAAGCTCGATTGAACAGCTCAGAGAAAGAAGCTGCAAATTGCAAAATAGTTTAAGATTGAGTGATATTTACAGATCTACTGAAAGTAGCATTCATTATTTTATACCTATCACCTCTGATATCAGAATGTATTTACAGTTCTGTGATCATTGTTTAAAAGTGAGGGCTAACACATTGACACCAATGAGGTAAAATGTTTTTTCCGAGCATTTTGAGCCTATGGAACCCTCTTCATTGACGGACAGTGGCAGCAGAATCTTTAATTTTTTTAAGTAAATAAGCATTTGATGAGCAGTGTTGAAAAATGACCATAGTCATGCACAATTGGAGTTGGAATTCCAATGAGGTCGGCAGTCAGAGCAGGCTAAATTGGAGTGGTTTACTCAAAATTCAAATGTTTATCAATAGCATCCTAATATCATAGCATAAACTTTTTTGGTCCTCTTTTGATGTTTCTCAAAGTATATTACCCCTTAATTTACTTTTGAATTGAAGCATTTGTCTGCCTAAGTGGAAATATGTTCCTCAGTTTGAAAAACAGCATTGAAAACATATTTATGTTCCTAATTCACTAAAATATAGAAAAATGGCAATTTTATTTATTCGGCAAAGCATAATGTTCCATGCAAGACATAAACTATACAAGTTGAAAGGGTGTCTCTCATAAAGGTTTTGAGATTTATAGTCCTGCTCTACATTTTGTCTTTGAACATCTTATATCCCGTATCAAACCTTTGAGATATACCCAATAGTCTTTTTTTTTTGTGAAAAAAAGAATCACTATAAACAATACTTAAAAAAATTAGTACCATAACTCAAAGTCTTGAGAGAGAAACATTTGTGCCGAAAGTGCTTTAGTGGTCCAGGAAAAGCCCAGCAAATGTGGTCATTCTAAGCAACATGAACTGCTAGTAGTTGTTACACTATATTTGACAGCTAGCAGCCAGTAAAGCTTAACATTACTCACTCCCGCCCCCCCCCCCCCCACCCCCTCATTTCTGCAAATCATAGAATCTTTCAAGCAATTGCATGGAGTACAAATATTTCTAGAAAAATCTCCCACATTATACTTTAACACTGGCTATGAAAAGCCTCATGCCATAGATGTATTTTTCAAGGATGGCGTGGCCCTATAAATTCTATCATGTACTGTAATATTTATCATGTCTTCCGCAACGGTCATCAAATTATTTCTGTGTCCTCTCTGCACAGAGGCACCCACCTCTGCAAAGGTGTGTTATAGGTGCAATGCACATGTGGGTTTCCTTTCTAAGATAAATCACACAAGAATGGCAAGCAGTAGCAGTTCTCAAGCCAAATGTGAAGCTTACTTCAGATACATAAAATGAAGGTACACAAAAATGCTGGAGAAACTCAACGGGTGCAGCAGCATCTATGGAGCAAAGGAAATAGGCAACGTTTCGGGCCGAAACCACATAAAATGAAGTCTAGTTCTGGAAACTGGTTACAAATAGTTAAAAACATAGCCATCGGTAGAAATCTCCCTTGGGGGTTACAAATTGTAGCTTACTGAGTTTGACTCCAACCATCCTTATTCTCAACAGCCACACCTGATTGTGAAAGTGATCCAGCAACTGATAATGAACCTTACTCACTGCCACATCAAACTGACTTTTGAGATTTCCTTGCCACCAACCATTTTTAGCTGCTGATATACTCCCCTTCTATTTGACCATTGGCCTCCCCTCTACCAATACATCCTATCTTACACGAGTTTCAAAACTGGAACTCAGCAAGTTTGGCACATCTGGGGAGGGAATGGACAGGTGACGTTTTGGGTCAGGACCCTTCTTTACTTGCTTATTCCACAACGGCAGATACCCCAGGGAAAATTTCTAAACTCATCATTTTGTTGATTGTTTTTTATTAGCTTGGAAATTATTTCACTACATACATTTAAAAGATTTAGTTATGTGATCAAATCTCATTAATTCAATGCAGGCACTGGCTTCTTCCAACGTTCAGTGGGTAAATAAAACAAAATCTAGAAGTGTGAAGAAATACTTTTTTGTGTAATAAAGCACTTTTTTGAAAGATTTCAAATGCTCCTACCTCACTTACATGAATCTGAATCATTTATCTCTTATCACAAGTGCTCCTGATTAATTGATAAAAATTTGGTTGTATGGTATTTCCAGATAATTCGTCCTAGAACCTTATCACTACTTCAGGTCTTACCACTCTTAATGTTAAAATGTATGTCATCTGGTCTTTGAACTTTTAAATGTAAGGATCAATTTGGCCAGGCCAACAGGTTAACTCCCCATAGTTAGATATCCTCAAGAAAATCTGTATTAATAACATGTCCTATGCGTTTTAGCAACCAACAGATTGCCTACCGTCAAAGCTATATGTATGGCTGGCTAAATACCTTGTCACATCATCTGACTATTTATTTGCATAGATTTTGGCCCAAATCAAACCACTTGTAGTTATAGATTAGTTTTCACTATGAATTAGTGAAAGGTTTGTGGGCCATTTATCTCTTGTCCTAGGTCTATGGCTCTCTTTTCCTAATGACATCACACTGACAACCGGGAACAGTGGCCAAGTAAGCACTCACATCTGGGAATAGTGGCATTTACAAACATTTAGAGGTCAAGATACAATTCTAACTTCTGGCATTTTGCTCCCGAAAGACCAGAAACTGTGCCAAATCTGGCAAACAGTGCTTCTCAATAAATCTCATAAATAAAGAACAAATCTTTAAACTACTGGTGATCCTTTTGAATGTACAGTTCAACACACATGACTAACGAGTGCATCAGGAAGGGGCAGAGTACATACACAGGAGTATACACCAGAAAGTAGAGGCAAAAAAGAAAATTTATTAGATACAATTATAGGCAAATATGAAAAAAATGAGGAAGATAACGGATACTTGATTAGGTCAGAATAAAGATTTTACTGGAATTAGTGAAAGTGAAAATTAAATAACAATTAAATGTGGTTTACCAGTCATGTATATGAATCCATGAAGTGTGGTGAATAAGGTTGGTGAATTATTGGTGAATTATTAACATTTTCTATCTCCACAGACACTGCCTGATATGCCCAGCATTTTTCTTTTGTTTTGGTTCAGAAATAGCTCTGCACTTCATACCTTTAACATGTTCTTCTGTTTGCTTTCTCACTCTCAGAAGTGCCAACATTAAAAGGAGCTCGCTTTCTCAATTTCCCAGTTCTAAAGAAGTCTTCAACCTGAAATATTGACTGATTCTCCAATGCTGTCTAACCTGCTGATTGCTCCCAGGATTTTCTATTTTTATTTTGGGTTTTTAATATCCAGAGTTTTTTTTGATTTTCAGTTACTGGTCTGATTTTCTAGACACATAGGCATTATATCAGTTTATTTATTCATGTGTTTTGTAGTCAATGCCTACTATGTTCTGTTGTGCTGAAGCAAAGCAAGAATTTCATTGTCCTATCAGGGACACATGACAATAAACTCACTTGAACTTGAACATTAACTATATCAACTATACATCAGTATATATATATATCTATCAGTACGCTGGCACAATACTTTCTCTCTGATTTATTAAATATAAATATGTATATTGATGCCTATGCTTTCTCTTCCCCAGGTTCTTTTACAAATAATCAGACATAACTCATCTGAACCTGAGGAAAGGATCCATGAACCAGTCTTCATCCACAAGAGTGCGGTGGAGAGAGTCAACAGGTTCAAGTTCCTGGGTGAAGATTTGTCCTTGGTCCAGCACATTGTTCAATCACAAAGAAAGCTCATCAATATCTCCACGTCCTTTGAAGATTGTGGAGATTCAGTACATCTCCAACTACTTAAGCAAATTTCTATAGGTGTATGGTAGAGAGAATATTGACTGGCTACATCACGGCTTGGTTCAGCACTTTGAATGCCCAGAAACAATGGAGACAACAGAGAATAAGAAGACATTGATCCATCACAGGTACTGACCTCTCCATTGTCGAAGGCAGATACATGATGCGCTGCCTCAAAAATGCAGACGATAGCATCAAAAGACCCACACCCCACTGGTCATGCTCTCATTTCACTCCTTCGAGTTTAATTTACTTCACTTGCATCTCCCCTTTTCCCTAATATAAATGCACATATTCCATTACTCATTTGATTAGACCATTATTGTATTTTAATATTCGTTTGATTACCCATTTGGTTATTTCATTAGTACTTTAATATTGTTTTGAACTATTTAGATTTTGCACTACCATCTTGCACCATTCTGCATTTAATGTTATATTTATTACTATCAGATTCATGGGAACAAGGAATTTCATTGACTCCCTGGTGTGAAAAACAATAAATTAATCTAATCTAATTACTCAGCTGCTTATCCGTTGCCATTGGTTACATGGGAAATATGAACAAAAAGATAAGGGAAGGAATTCAGCATCATGTGAACAAGGACGTTGCATGTCCCAAGCAACTGTGATTTACACTCTACTCAACTCCATTTTAAATCTCTCAGCATAATACGCCTTCCCTTTCATCTTCATTTGCTTATGGTAGACACAAAATGCTGGAGTAACTCAGTGGGACAAGCAGCATCTCTGGAGAGAAGGAATGGGTGATGTTTCAGGTCGAGACCCTTCTTTTGACTGATGTCAGGAGAGTGGGCGGGACAGAGATAAAATGTAGTCGGAGACACTAAGACTGGTGGGAGAAATGGGGAGGGGGAGAGGATGGAGAGAGAGGGAAAGCAAGGGCTATTTAAAGTTGGAGAAGTCAATGTTCATACCGCTGGGGTGTAAGCTAGCCAAGCAAAATATGAGGTGCTGATCCTCCAAATTCCGCCGGGCCTCACTCTGACAATGGAGGAGGACCTGGAGAGAAAGGTCAGAATGGGAATGGCAGGGGGAGTTAAAGTGCCGAGCAACCGGAAGATCAAGGCAGACTGAGCGGAGGTGTTCAGCGAAACGATTGCCAAACCTGCACTTGGTCTCGCCGATATACATGCGTTAACAGCTGGAACAGCAGATACAGTAGATGAGACTGGAGGAGGTGCAAGTGAACCTCTGCTCACCTGAAAAGGCTGTTGGGGTCCTTGGATGGAGTCAAGGGAGGAGGTAAAGGGTCACTTTCCCCTGCATCTCCTGCGGTTGCAGGGGAAAGCACCTGGCGAGGGCATGGTTTGGGTGTGAAGGGACAAATTGACCAGGGAGTTGCGGAGGGAACGGTCTCTGCGGAAAGCAGAAAGGGGTGGAGATGGGAAGACGTGGCCAGTAATGGGATCCCGTTGGAGGTGGCGAAAATGTTGACAAATAATATGCTGTATGCGACGGCCGATGGGGTGGAAGGTGAGGACAAGGGAGACTTTGTCCTTGTTATGAATGGGGGGAGGGGGAGCAAGAGCGGAGCTGCAGGATATCGAGGAGACCCGAGTGCCTCATCTATAATGGAAGAGGGGAACCCCCGTTCCCTAAAGAATGAGGACATCGATGACCTGGGATGGAAAACCCCATCCTGGGCGCAGATGCGGCGTAGGCTGAGGAATTGGGGATAGAGTCTTTACAGGAAGCAGGGTGGGAAGAAGTGTCGTCTAGATAGCCGTGGGAATCAGTGGGTTTGTACTAGATGTCAGTCAATAGTCTGTCCCCTGTGACGGGAGATGGTGAGATCTAGAAACGATAGGGAGATGTCGGAGTGAAATTGTGTGCAGGATGGAAATTAGTCGTGAAGTCAGTGAGATCTGCATGGGTGCAGGAGGTAGCACTGATGCAGTCGTCATTTTGCTTCATTTGCTTGTCCAGCTTTTCCGTTTCATTATAACTACACTATCCCTTTAGCTGTATGGAAAAAAATGCTGGATAATGAATCTACTTCTTAATTCCCGATTGTCTGCTTTTAGGTGTCCACCTTAACATTCTGACTTCTCGCCTGCTCCACATTGGGAACATCTCTTAGCTGACACTATATATCTGTACCTTTCAGAGTTTTAAAATTCTCTATTTGGTTATCCTTCAGCCTTTTCTTCTCAAAAGGCACAATCCATTTTATCTTCCTTGTGAATAGCAAATCCAAATGATGATTTAATATATCTGCTACCTCCCCAATATTATAGGTGGTATTGTCCTGAATTACTGTATGTCAACCCAACCTTTATATTTAGCTAACATTAGGGTAATTTAAAAAAAATCACTCTCAAGGATTAACTATCCAAGTTCCTCACATGTTGCTCTTTACGATATATAGATATTCACCATTGAAATACCTTTTCTTTTCATTCCCACACTATTTCAATAAAGTCGCAAGTGACTAAACACTTCAGATATTATTCTGTATTTATAATTGTAATTTAGCATGCTCTTCTGAACTCTATAGATTATAGCCACTTGCACCAGCATTTAATTATACAAAAATACAACTCATACATCAGAATAATAATTAGTTACTTACCATCCTCATCTTCTGATGGTAAACCTTGAGCCTGCAGATGAACTAGTCTGGGGTCTGACTCATTTGGCTTGTGCCACTGAGGCTTGCTTAGAGGCCTAACCTGTGAGTGACTGACCATATGTGAAGCTGCATTTTGCACAGACGAATGGCCAATGGTATCACAAGATCTTGCCACAAATTGTGATCTTTGTAGTGCTACATTATAATCTGGAGGCTTCATTGCTGGATGTCGATGACCTTCTTGGAACTCTGCAATTGGAATGCCAACATACCCCGGAGGTGTTGGCGGTGGCTCTCGATATCTGCCCTCTTTACGTGCTGTAGTGTAAGAATACAGGAGCATAAGATATGATTAATATGTACAAAAAACACTCCCCCACTTATGTAAGGGTTACGTTCCGTAAACCCTCGAGTCATATTTTATGCAAGTTGGAATCACAAAGAACTGCAGGTGCTGGTTAATACTCAAAACAACACAAAGCGTTGGAGTAACTCAACAAGTCAGGCAACATCTCTGGAGAGCATGAATAGGTGAAGTTTTGGGTCGGGACCCTTCTTCAGACTGATTCAGTCTGCTGAGTTACACCAGTGTTTTGTGGCATTTCAGTTTTAAAAACTAGGCGCCGGATGCCGCTAGTGTGCACCAGTGAGTCTTTCTTCACCAACTGTCACATCATCCAGTTGATGCAGATGTTGTCATGGTTCACATTGTAGCACCTGGCTGACAGAGCTTTCTTCAGTCTGCCGCCACCGTTAGGATGCGCTCGATCACCATGGGGCTCCCTCCCCTCTCACCAACTGTCGCTTCTTCCTGTCCCTCCATCGCTGCCGCCTTCTCCTGTCGCTTTGTCTACTCCCCGCTTCACAGCTGCCTCCTCCTCCTCCCCCACAGTCAACGATATATTCCAAGGTGGAAGATGTCCTCAATTGCGGGCGTAGGGGGAGGAGAGGCGTTGGGTGGGGGGGGGGGAAGCAGAACAGGCGACAGCCGACAGGAATAAGCAACAGCTGGTGAGAGGGGAGGGACCCCACGGTGACCGAGTTCATCCTGTTGGTGGCAGCGGTCTGAAGAAAGTGCAGTCGACCATAGGCTACAACATGAGCCGCAACAACAGCCACATTCAACTGAACAGTGAAGGTGGTCTCGCTGGTACGCCTTGTGGAAGATGTTGGCACGTCTGCTGGGTGTCGCTCTCCACCGCCTTTCCAGTGTCACAAGTGGACAAAACTGGAAGAGCAGCAAGCCCAGGCAATGCTTTTATATCTATGATCCTGCCGTTGCAATGCCCTTCAGGTCATTCAGGAAATAGGACCATCTATTGTGAATTGTTTACGTAGGTACAAGTTTACTCAACTTACCTATCACATAAGTTGGGAAGTGCCTGTAATTAGGTTCAGAACAACAACCATACTTTGCCGACAATAACAAGATTTAAATTTAAAGAGTGTTTTTAAACTGTTAGAATTTACGAGCACACTAATTATGTCATTTGAGAAAGGTTTGACGTAAATAGCAGAAAAAAAGATGGCAAATTGTAAATCCCATCACTAGGATAAATTAAATATTAACAAAGCAAAAATGTTTCCAAAGGTCTAGTGAAAGAACAAGTCCCTCAGACTCTGTTCCGTCTTTGTGAACCAATTTTTCCAATCTCAGAAAAGCAAATTCATGAGGAAAGTATCAAGTGATGTTCCTTTGATAAATCTAATTCAACTGCAGCATTCAAAAATAAAATAAAGCAAAGGCAGCAAAAGGACTTTGAAGACACAAGCAGACACAGTACATGCTGGTTTACAAAAAAAAAAGTGCTGGAATAACTCAGCGGGTCAGCCAGCATCTCTGGAGAACATGGATAGGTTACATGGATATAATGGTTTTAAAGGACAATGCATATTTATTATTTAAACTAATAACTTAAATAAAATATATGTTGTGTAAATGGATAGAAAAAGTAATCTGTAAAAGTTATTTTATAACTCATAGCTTAGCACTGTGACGTTATACCACGTGCAGGGACATCAGACACCATGCGATATATCATTGCATTCCATGACTGGAAATACTTTCCCAAGGAAAAAGGCATCCGCTAATCTCATTTTGTTGACTAATATATTGCATTGGAAACAATTGCTATTTACACATAAATAAGATGACTGTAATTTCAAAGTTCTATCTGCTTTATGATACAAATTTTCTTGGCACACTAATCAACATTGTTCTTCACATGGGCATGTGCCATCTGAGAGTATTTTTAGCCCAGTAATTTGTTTTGTAGCTGACATTTATATTTGGATAATTTGCTTTAGCAACCATTTACAAAATGATTAAATCGCTCATATGCAGTGGCAAAAAAAAACTACTCTAGGCAATGCTCTTTGTTCAAATCTTTGCACGAATGAATACTTTTAATCTTTTTTGTACTCTTAAAATAACAGTTTTATCACTGCGCATGAAATGAGAAAGTTATCCTAGGAATCTATGCTACATTAACTTTAGTAATGTAGCGTATACAATTGGTGCTACAAGATTGCAAAAGGATAGGGGAAATATACTTTAAAATGTGTGCCATCGTTAATATGCGAATTAGTCTCCACCGGTTTTGAATGCCTGACTTATGGACATGTGGTACTTATAAACAAGCATTTCGGGAACGGATATAAAGGAGGAAAGATATACTGACTGTTGCAGGCCAACGGGAACCTTGTGCCAGGTCAGAATGGGCATTTCAACGTGCTCTCCTCAGCAGCCCCCACCCCATCACCCAAGCCACAACAATCGGGAGCTAGATTAAGCTGAGCAGAGATGGGAACACAGTGCAAACTCACTTGCTGAGTCCACGATGCCGGCTGGTGGCTGTTCTTCCCGAACCTGCTCTCCCTTCCGTTACAGCTGTTTCTGGGATCCACTCTCACACACTCTTTTCTTTGGTTCCGACTTACAAACAGTTTTAGTTCTGAAACAATTCTCAGAAACGTAACCGCACTGTAACCGGAGAACTGTCTGTAAAAGCACGGTTGGACCTCACGTCTGTTCTGCTATTTAATATAACCATGATTAATCTGACAGCAACCCAACTTCATATTCTTTCTATTCTTCAGTCTCTTATCGCAAATCTACCTCTTTTTTAGAACTATTCTATTCAAAAAAAAAACTCTACCTCCACCACCTTTTAGGAAGAGACATACAAAGATTCATGATCCCCAAAAGGATGACCCATTATCTTTTAACTGTGATCCCTAGTAGCATAATCTCCCAGGAGAATAAATAACCTTGCACATCCACCGTACCAACAACCCCAAGGAGCCCACAATATTTTAAAAAACAAATTCACTTTTGCAGTGAAATCTATAAAGAAAAAATGTTGTTGATGACTTAAAAAAACAATTTAATGGATGTCCTACATCTCGGTCTACAGCATAATGCACCTGGAGTATTGCGTACAGTTTGGTCTTCTAATCTGAGGAAAGACATTCTTGCCATAGATGGAGTACAGAGAAGGTTCACCAGACTGATTCCTGGGATGTCAGCACTTTCATATGAAGAAAGACTGGATAGACTCGGTTTGTACTTGCTAGAATTTAGAAGATTGAGGGGGGATCTTATAGAAACTTACAAAATTCTTAAGGGGTTAGACAGGCTAGATGCAGGAAGATTGTTCCCGATGTTGGGGAAGTCCAGAACAAGGGGTCACAGTTTAAGGATAAGGGGGAAATCTTTTAGGACCGAGATGAGGAAAACTTTTTTCACACAGAGAGTGGTGAATCTCTGGAATTCTCTCCCGCAGAAGGTAGTTGAGGCCAGTTCATTGGCTATATTTAAGAGGGAGTTAGATGTGGCCCTTGTGGCTAAAGGGATCAGGGGGTATGGAGAGAAGGCATGTACAGGATACTGAGTTGGATGATCAGCCATGATCATATTGAATGGCGGTGCAGGCTCGAAGGGCCGAATGGCCTACTCCTGCACCTAATTTCTATGTTTCTATAATCTGAAAACACCAAGGACATGGAGATGAAAGAGTGCTAAACTTCCGTCTCATGCACTCATATTGTAGGCCAGATCAATAACTGCGGCGGAACTGGGAATAAAGGCGAAGAGTGCAGTACAGGCCAGAAAAGTAGTGATATTAAAAGAAGGAAAATTATATAGTAGCTTTCACAAAAATTAAAAAATATATTGACCAAATCACATGTGGTGAAAGGCAGGTCTGAGATAGTTGGAGGTGAGTGTTAGTGTTCTTGATAGTCCACTCTTCCCACTTTCCATCCAGCCTCAACTTTATGCCAGACAGGCTAACATAGGAACAGCAATTCTTTCAAAATGAATGGAGATCTTAAACCCATCAGAAAAGATTACTGTGGTTATTTTGAGTTTTTAGTAATTTTTGTGAGTATGTTAACATGTTTTAATTATTTCAATTTTAATTGTTGAATTAAAAAAATGAATTTAAGTCTATCTGAATAGATTAAAAAATGTTTTTGTCTGATACTATTGAGGGCACTGGAAGGAGTGGTCAGCTTGTTCCATCTCTCACATCCACGAACAATGTGGGTGGGCAGAGAGAATTGGGTAGATTCTGGATGGAAAATAACAACTGATTATTTTCAGGTTTTCTAGTAAATTAGATGTGGAGCATAATCTTAGTTTAGACAAATAACCTGTAACTGTGGTATAGATCCATTGAACACTTACCAATGAGACCTTTTGCTGTAGATGAAGATGCTGCTATATGAGAAGATCTCACAGTTTGATTAGAATCTTCTCCAGATAACGTCGTAGTGCTTCCGTCAGAGTCAACCGATACATCCTTTCCACCCCTCCGTTTTATAGTTCCTGTGTCACCTTCGGAATCCTCTGCCCAGTAACCTGGCGATGATGCCCAGCTACTCCTGGACTGAGCATGAACAACAGTGTCTTTGGGTTGGCCTTGCCTGTTCAATTTTGTGCCACGCTCAGAAAACATGGTTTGGTCCATCTGGCTGCCTGTAGCCCACATGGTCGTTAGACCTGTTCCTTCAGCAGGGCTCTCATAATGAAGATTTCCCAAACTACTAAGCGTTTCCCAACTCTTTTGGTGTTGAATTGTTTGGATGTTATCGTGTGATCCACTCGAACAAGAAGTCCAACTTCCTCTACCACTATCCGCTGCATCAAGGGACGTCCGGTCTCCTTGGTCCTGAGTTAACTCTTCCATGCTTGGTGAAGATAGTACTGCTGCTCCTGTATACAGACTTCCTCTGCCATCTGTGCCGGGTGGTGTGTACGAACTAAATAAAACATAACATTTGTTTTAAATGCTGGACATAAAATAATGATGTCCATTATCTCGTATAACTAAATTGACGGCACCTTTATAATCAGGAATAAAGATCTTCCCATGCCACAATTAAAATTAACTTCTTTAATATCTCTTTTCCAGTTTCACAAAGGATCGCATTTCTGAAATGTTACTCAGCTTCTCCTTCCACACATGATGCCAAGTATTTTTCAGTTTTTATGCCACTTTGATCACATTTCTCTTATTCCTTGCAGCACCAAAAAACGGCCAGTTTCAAATACTTCTCCATCATGAGCAGTTCTGACACAGAGAACAAAACACATGGAAAGCATCGAAATGACATCCAGGAGTCTGTTATCTGCCACCAAGGAATCTGGAAGTTGATAATAAACACCATTGTCTCTTTCTCTAATTAATAAGATTAGAACACCATTGTCTCTCTGGATCCTGACAAGTCTAGTGCCACAGAGGAACAAGGCATTACTGACCCCTCCCCACTCCCAGGATTATAGCATTTCCTCTTGTCCGCAGACAACACGCTGATCCGTGCTCCACAAGGTAGTCCCATACTGTACCTTCAGTTGGCAATAGGTTTATGAGCATCAGATACGATTGTAAGATTAAGATATGTTCTAAATCAGCTTGAGAGAATGGTCAGTGTGAAGGATGGAATTGATGGCATATTGAGTTTGCGGTACGATCCGATGATAATAACGTTTATCTAATTAATGGTAGACAAAAATGGTGACTAAGATTTAATATGAGATAAACATTGTGAAAGCACAGATGTAGTCAAAAGACGTGGTGAAGAGCTTGACTTCAATGTCATTGAGATACAAATGAAAGTTGCCCTTATGCCTATGGATAATTATGTAATACTGAATTATGAAAGAATCATAAAAAAATAGACTATAAAGCTTACTGTGTAAGTGTAGAAAGGGAATTAATTTATAGTGATGCTCTGTTATAGTGTCAAAAATGAACAGTGCAACCAAATAAGACCTGGGGAGAAACACAGTCGGACATACTGCTAATGCTCAAGAAAATACAAGTACCTCACATGGAATAAAGCAAGAGTCTTATGCCGAGAACATTTGTGAGTGGTTTGGCCTATCTGACTCGCTAAATTTCAAATGGTTAATTGGAGGAATTCAAATTTGGTTAAAGTTAATAGAATTTCAGGTCAATTTTTTATCTGATTTGAATGAAGTAACTATGCCTCTGACCACTGAACAAATGGATAAGTAAAATCAATTTGTCATTTGTATACTTTGGGAGATTAACTCAGAAATTAATGTCAATCAGTAGTCAGCATGGGAAGCATGGCAAGATAAAATACATGTTTTTTAATCAGAAATCACTGTAACCTTCGACCTAAATCAGAATTAACCGAATTACAAACCTCTTGGAGCTGCATCATTTCAAACAGCAGCTAAGTGCTTGATAATCAACAAAGAAATTGCTCTAACCTGATATAGTATTGATCTGGATCAGCCACTGATCGTTTCTCCAGTCTTCTTTCTACACCCAAGCCTAAAGTTGAATCTATAACACTGACAGAATGTCGCTGTCGTCGGTCATCATGCAGGTTGACAGAGACTGAGTCAAAGGAGGAATTGCTAACAATACTGGAGCGGGAGGAGATTTCACTGTGACCAGAGTCCGAAAAATTATCAGCAGTGGCACTGGGTGCCAAAATAAAACCTGGAAAACACAAAAACATGAAACTATTAATCCAACGTATTATAGGTAAGCTCTGCTAATTAAAAGCTGAAGGGGGAATGCAGGGGAGAGGAAAGAGGAATAATCAGATTTACATAACATACTGCTTCATATCTCTTGCTTTAAGTGACTTAATCAGTGAATATCTACTGGCATAAAAAGGCCAATCGATTGAGTACATTAGAGGAAGCCACAAGGACAAAGGAGTCACAGAACAAAAACATAAAAATAAAATGCCAACCAGGTTCAAGCAGAAATATTTGGTTACAGAAAGATAATTCTAATAACATTTGAACATAACTTATATTCTTTAGCAGGATTTAATAAAATGATTATTGTTAAAATATTCTGTACCGGAAATATCTGCAAAAGAGAAATAACTTGAGGCGCATGTGTGCCAAAGTACAATTTGAATCTACAAATAATAATTAAATATCAGAATTAATAAACAATTTAAGCACCGGGTGAGTAACAAGCATTGGACATGTCTAGTTTATTAAAAAATGGCATAATAAAATAATCATCAAATAATCGCCGCATGCTAACAATTTATTTTTGCAAAAAAACACTTCTTAATCATCTGTTAGGTTGAAAACACTAAAACAAACAGCGACTGCACATTTGAAGCCGTTACAAGCTGCTTCTCTTCCTGATGATGGCAGCTCAGATGTTCTAAAAAAATGATCTTAATGTAGAATAAAGAACTGTTAGAAATCAAATTTTTGAATTTATTATGCCAATATGTTCTTATCCAATGTGACTGCACTCAGGTCACGATAATTAATCTTTCTTTAAAAATTATCTATCACTCTCCAGCAATTTTGTTTTCTGACTTTTCATCGTTTCTCTTATCTGGCACTTTGTTGCTCCATTATCTATGACAGGGATGCAAACTGCAATTTTCAAACCAGCCTATTTATACTATCATTTAGTAACACTCATCCTAGTTAGGCACACTCCTGTTTATCATGCCAGGTGGCTCTCATATTCAGTTGAATATCTTGAGGTTGATGGCTCTCTGCCTTCCGACAATGTTATATTTTGCTCTATATAATGACACCCATCCAAGGAGTTCATGATGCACAGTTGGAAGCTGGTAAACAGCCCAGCACACCACCAAGAATTGCATCTATGCAAATTTATCTATAGCTGAACAATGTTCAAATATCATTCCTTACTAAATGCAAAAGAGAACTATTCAGTCCTTGGGACCATGCTGGCATCCAATAGAGCAATCCAATCAGTTCATCCTCCCTCATTGTTTCCATGCAATCTTATAACTCATCTTCTCTCACATGCCCATGAGCCACCTCCCCCCCCCCAATCCTTTCAATATATACCTATACCAAAGGAGATTTACAGTAGCTAATTAACCTTTCACCATCGATTAGAGATGTTGGAAGAAACCAGTGAACCTGCTGGAAATCTCCGTTGGTATAATCTCCTTCTTGACCAGTGCAACACCACTGCGCTGGTCAAGATGGCACAGCAACGACTGTTCTTTCTGAGAACATTGAAAAGGACTGGTCTGCCCCAACAGCTGCTGACAACCCCCTATCGCTGCACGACAGAGAGCATACTATCGTATGGCATCTCTGTGTGGTATCTCAGCTGCACGGAGGCGGAGAGGAGAGCTCTTCAGCACGTCGTCCACAGAGCGCAGAAGATCATTGGGACACCGCTACCAGCCTTGGAGGGCATCTACCACACACGATGCCTCAGGAAGGCCGTCAGCATTCACAAAGACTCCTCACACCCTTGTAATGGACTGTTCAAACTACTTCCTTCCGGCAGACGTTACAAGGCCTTCTACGCCCGCACCTCCAGACTCGGGAACAGCTTCATTCCCAGAGCTATAGCTGCTCTGAACCGGCCCTGCTGAGTGCCCCCACCCCCATGGACTGTCTCCCTCGGATGGTCACGTCGCACAAACACATCTGCACTTTAGTCTGTTTTGACTATTTTACAGTTGTAATGTTCTTTGTACAAACCATGTTCTAAACCTAAATTTTAGTAGTTACTAAGTTATGATGTCGGATGGAAGCTGCATACCCAAATCTCGTTGCACTTATGTGCAATGACAATAAAAGATATTATTATTATTAAATCCGTGCAGTCAGAAGAAGAATATACAATGGATGAAATCCAAGGCAGAAAGGTCAGTGTGCGCATGGGAATGGAGTTAATATGGTTAGCAACTGGAAGATCCAGGAAGCCTGGCAGGCTCAAAATTTGGGACTTTAACAGGTGCACTAAAGGCAACATTCTACAATTTTACAAAATGTTATGTACTTTAACTAGTAAATTCAGATGATATCAGGTGTAGCTATTTCCTGGCATGTGTTAATTTCAACAATGTTTAATTACATGGCTTCATTCCATTGCTTCATATTGATAATTATTTTAACACATCTTAAAACAAACAAGAGAAAAATATGGTGGAAATTTGTTTTGCTCTAAACGGCAAAGGTATAAAATAACCATTATCAGGAGAAAACTGCTCCTTCTGTCCTCAAAGTACCCATGCTTCTCAAACTTTGAAGAAAATCATATAATTATGTAGCAAAATACCCGTCAACAAATAAGAACAAGGATAACTGGACCTATATTCACACTTTACAATGGAACTAGGTTACCATTTTAGTCAGCTGTAGTTTAGAACTGCGTAAATTCAACAGGAATGAGTAGGTTAACATATGATTGTCGTTTGACAGCACTGGGCCTGTACTCGCTGGAGTTTAGAAGAATGAGGGGGGGGGACCTCATTGAAACAAACCGAATAGTGAAAGGCTTGGATAGAGTGGATGTGGAGAGGATGTTTCCATTAGTGCAGTGGTTCTTAACCTTTTTGGCACCAATACGCGCATACGCGAACAAAAAATTGTATGTGGTATGTACCTCTGTTAGGTTCCTAAACATGGGCTCAACAAATTGATATGTTATTTGTGTCCCCTTCATGACCCCCGGCAAAGCTCCAAACGACCCCCATAGGCCAGGTTAAGAACCTCTGCATTAGTGGGAGAGTCCAGGACTAGAGTTCATAGCCTCAGAATTAAAGAATGTTCTTTTAGGATGGAGATGAGGAGGAATTTCTTTAGTCAGAGGTTGGTGAATCTGTGGAATTATTTGCCACAGAAGGATGTGGAGGCCAAGTCAGTGGATATATTTAAGGCAGAGATAGATAGATTCTTGATTAGTTCAGGTGTCAGGTTATGGGGAGAAGGCAGGAGAATGGGGTTAGATAGATAGAGATAGATCAGTCATGATTGAACTGCAAAGTAGACTTGATGGGCCGAATGGCCCAATTCTGCTCCTATCACTTATGACAATCTCATGAACACTAACCAGACATATCCAGAAATTAAAGCTGAACGTCATACCAATGAACTGAATTCACAAACCAAATTCTGAATTTAGATAGGATGAAATATATGTAATGCATCTTTGACAGTATTTTTAATAGTTCAATTCAGAATAATGAAAAAAATAAGTCCAAATATGATTGCATATAGTTTTTGCATTTGTTTGCAAGTCATATTCAACATTATGCCCTACTATAAGGAACTAGTTTCAGTATGAAATAAAGTAAATCTAGGCTGCATATACTACATACATCTGCAAAGTTCTCATAAGACATGAAAAGCTACTGGAGTGCAGTGATGCAATAGATTTGGCAATATTGTATGATGCAGATTGAAAATTTCATAGCACATTAGCGTTTCAACTTTAAATCATCAAATCATCAAACTGTCTCTTCATTGTTTTCATACCTGGAGGCCTGGTGCATTTTCTTTCTAAAACTCACCTTTCCTTGGTGATGTCTGAGGAGATGTAGGAGGAGATGACAGCTGGGATGATGTGTTTGATATGGTATCTTCTGCCTGCTTTTTATTCCGATCCAAATTTCTTTCTTCAGACAAAGACAGAATTTTCTTCAAAGCTTGAGGAGAATGAGTACCTTAAGAAAATAAGTTAACGCAGCCATGTAATTAAATCTTGTTCAGCTCAAGCAAGTAAAAATAATGCTAAACAGAAATGTAATGATGGAAAAGAAATATATATATTCATCAGCTTTTGCAACAATAATATGTGTCCAACACTTAGGTTATTCTTAAATAGCATTAATCTTGACAGTACATTTGTGCTGGTGCAGCTACAATTTAATTGTAATATCTGTGGAGTATCAATATTGCCTTAGTCATCTTGGTAATATTTACTTTAATTTACTGCACATCTTGCGGCAGTTTTCTCCAAGCTGATGTCAAGATCACATGCCTTAAAGACACGATAACTATATTTGACATAGCCAGAGGCATTGGTACTGCATAATAGAGTAGGGTAATAGAGAAGAAATTGGAGGAAGCATACTCTCATTTTTGGGTACAGGCAACATTCTGTCAATGAGGCAGACTGTTAGCAATATGTTTTCTGTGCCAAGATAAACCCAAAATGCTGGAGATACTCAGCGGGATAGACAGCATCTCTGGATAGAAGGAATGAGTGACGTATCGGGTCGAGTCTGAAAAAGGGTTTTGACCCAAAATGTCACCCATTCCTTCTTTCCAGAGATGCTTCTTGTCCTACTGAGTTACTCCAGCATTTTGTGTCTATCGTCGGGGTAACCCAGCAGCTGCTGTGCCTTCCTACGCATGTCTTCTGTGCCTGCTAGGTTTCCAAAGTTGCGGTAACAGGAAGTAACAGCAAACCCATGTTTTTGCAGTGAAGTTATCACTATTAGAAATCCTTAGGGGAGCCAGCATCATCAATAACCCACACCGCAATGGCCATGCTCTCATTTCACTCCTGCTATCAGGAAGATGGAATACAAGTCTGAAAACAGTAATATACAGTTTCATCCCAACAACTATCAGGCTATTGAACACTATGAACCCCGAATAGCCTGGGTTGCACTAGCAAGAATTTCATTGCTCCGTTTCAGAACAATGGCTTTTGACTCTCTTGAATGTATCATATTTCTGCCCCAAACTGGTGCGCATTTTGACCATCAGCATCAATTCCCCAAAATGTGCAATGCTTACAGATTTACCAAGCTATGCAATTTCTATCCCAAACATTAATTTTCAGCCACATACGGATCTTCATGCAAATATTTTCAGGAAAATAGATCAAAATCAGAGTACTGAAGTAATTTCTAAAAATATTACCAAATGGAGGTAGGTCTTTAACTTGCACTTTCTTGCGTGATGGATATAATGATACAGCTGGGACCTGGAGGACCTGATTCACTTTCTGCTGCTTCTGTTGCTGTGCCCCTGATCTTGGAGCAACTGGAGACGTATCTGAAAGTTTGCCTGCTTTTCTTTCTCCTGCATTCTTGGGTACTAGGTAACAAGGAAGAGATTTTTAAAACATGTTTACAAAACCAAAATACAGACATGCTGAAAATCTAATATAAAACCACAAAAGTGTGAAAATACAGGTACTATCTGCAAAGAGCGAAAAAGTGGCAAATTATGAATTTTCAGATCCAGATAAAGGTTATCAGCCTGAAATATTTACCCTGCCTCTTGCTAGATATTCACTGACTTAGCACAGACATTTTTATCATGCCTTTCCTTGCAAGGTAGTATGAAACATGCTGCAAATATTAAAATTAATTTGTTATTAGTTGGTTCAACTTTTATTCGTGGGTCCTGCATGTTGTATAGAAGGCAAAAACGGTAAATGGTTGAAAAAAGCTTTTCTTTCCACATGGGTAGAAACAAAGAACTGCAGAAGCTCGTTAATACACAAAATAACACAATGTGCTGGAGTAACTCAGCGGGTCAGACAGCATCTAGGTGATTTTTTGGGTCGACACCCTTCTTCGACACCGCAATGATTCAGCAGTATCTGTGGAACGGATTTCCCTTTTCTAGAGCCAGTTGTTCATAAATATCAGTACAAGGGAATCTCTGACATTGAGCAAAAGCAATGTCATCGAATAAGCTGGTAGCCCATCACAATAATCTAGAGATGCCAACCCAAGTTTAAAAAACGAATTATTTTTTTGCTAACTTTTAAACATTTTACAGAAATTGGAATACAGATTTAAAGATACACAAAGTGAGAAATTGAAACATCCATTTTATACCGGACAAAAATAATACTGGATGCAAATTGTTCAGGAAAAACTGGCAGTGTCATTTTCAAGCTGTAGGATATGATCATTGTAAGGGAATGGACGGGGTAAATGTTCATGAATCAGGAAGTGCTTTCCCTGGCACTGTTTTCCCTCCCCACATCATCCCTACCTCTGTAGCCCCCCTCACTCCCCCCAGTCCTCTTTCAGAGAAGCAAGAGTGTGGGCTCTGGTCCACACGGTTTCAAAGGCCCTGCGTCTCCACATGCTCTAGGAGCTGATGAGTGATACAAAGCAGTGAAGAATCGGTCACAGTTATGCGATGGATGTTGGTCAATAGGTAATTAGATCATGAACTGGACAGAGGTGCGGACCAAGGATACCAGCAGTGGCACCAATTCTGGTGCCACGGCAATTATAGCTAAATAATCTCGTAACTTGCAAGCACACAATCAAACCAAAGACCTAAACCAAATTGTCCGATCTGCACTCACAACCTGGAGATGTCAGGTCATGACTGAATTACCTAACCCTCTGCCCTTCTGCTTCCCTGCCCTCCTATCTGCCAGCCGCTCCCTCCTACCTGTCTGCGCCCCCTGACCGCCCTCCTGCCTGTCTGCGCCCCCTGTCCGCCCTCCTGCTACTCTGTCCTCCCCACCACCCTCTGTCCTCCATCCGTCCCTCTGTCCTATAATTTATAATAACACTGAAAGAGGCATCAGCTCCATGCCAGCTCAAAGAAAAACAATTCTGTTACTCTTCTTATCTCTTTCCTTATTTCTCTTGACCCTCAACTCATCCTCTCACACAGGCCCATTATCTTTCATTTGATTATTTTTGTTATTGAGGTACACTCTGAAGTAATTTATAGTAGCCAATTAACCTTCAGAATGGTATTTGCCTAGATAATCAAGGCCCACGTTCTTCTAATGCACAATATAATGAATACTGAAATTGTAGTCGCTCCATTGGTTAATAAAATAGAACCTAATTAAAATTTTCCAAAAAGAGAAAATAATCCATAACTTACATGTATTCGTACTTGGCTCACATTGAAGAGACAAGGCCTGGAGACTTTCTTCATCCATGTCCAGGTTAAGATTTGCAAGGTACTGCTTTACCTTCCGAGCCATCTGTGCATCTTCATAGAGTTTCTTTGCATTGAGAAATGAGCTGCGACGTACTCGCTTCTTGTGTCCCCCTGCCTGTACCACATCTAATACAGTACTATTTGTACTGCCTTGGCTAAGCGACCTGCCAAAGAGGAAAGAGAGAGAGAGAGAGAGAGAGATGCCGCTGGTTTCAGCATGGAAGGTCAAAGATTGGAACATGCAAAAGTCAGATTGAGGTCAGTCTTGTTCAAGCAAAGTAACACATGCCTCATTCCAGTAGGTCAGACAGACAAAAATGAAAGAGGGAATTAAGAGTGAATGGAAAATAAAAATCAGCAACTACTCTGCAGACCCCTATCCTGCAACAACTTTACAATCAGAATTTAAACTACTATAAGCGTCTCTGCCCACTAGTCTAAAAGAGGCTACCACTCCAGCAGAACAGTTGGAGTAGGAATCAAAGCTCATGCAGGACTGTTGTTAAAGGTAGCAGTTAAAATAAATCCTGACATTAAAAATAAACCTTTACAGTTTAACAGTTTTAAAATGTAACAGTTTTAAACTACAGCACAATTTAAGCAGCCACTCCAGAGCAATAGTATGTTGGCCTCCATATAAGGAGGGGGGAAAGAACTACAATGTCCACAGTCCGATAGTGATTAAACTTAAATTTAATGAAACTAAATAAACTCCAGCATCCATCAGAATGGCCATAAACCTGGGTAAATATTTAAACTAAAAGATCCTCACTAAATTATATCTTGTTGTTTTCTGTGTACAAATGACTAAAAATGGCATACAATTTTAGTTTAAATGTATTAAAAATGTATCTGCCAATCAGTCAAGCGAGCTAAAACTTAATATTAAACTGAAAGTCAAACCTCTTGTCAAACAAAAATACTTTAATGCCGTAAGAAAGGGGAAAAATACTTATAATTATAATAACTTTGTATCCACTAAATTATGACTGTCAATACAAGTTAATGTTTCTAAGACTTTTATAATCCACTTTCGAACCAGTACTATATAAACAACGTACATGCTTTAACAATTTTGAAGTTACTGCTCATAACATATTTTCTAAATGACTATAGTAGCCTCAGTAATGTTAGAGAAGACTCATGTGAGTAAGTAAAGATCATCCAATAAAGCCAGAGCACAAAAGGATTAAAATGAAAATGTCAAAGCATAATGGAAGCAGCAGAAAGAAAAAATGCAAATTGGCAAAAATGTCCTTGTGCCTGCAGTACCGCCACTTACCCCAGACTTCTCCACTTCTTCTTCCTGTAAGTGAGAGCCATGAATATTGAAGCATGGGTATAGGAAGAAAGACAGAGAAAGATCACAAGCTCTGACAGAAAAGACCAGATCTCGGGCATGCAGTAACAAAAGCCAAGGGACATAACACAGTCCAGTCACTTCAGTCAACATAACACATATAAGTGACTATGATCAATTGTACTGTTAGATTCAAGCATTTCCCAGTCCAGTCACAGTAACATTTATTCTTCACAGTGGAAGGTAAGTTAACAAAAAATACAATTTGTCAATAGTGAAATTATTCACATGCTACCCGAGGTTTTGTTTTGGCATTGCTCTCTTCAAAGACATTATACAACCTGCCCATTATTGACCACAATACATTATCTTTAGGAAACGATCCAATAAGTAGAATGGAGCAAAACATTTCAAACCTGATTTTCATGAAACCCCACAAGTGTATGCCAGAGATATTTCCCTGCAATTTATTCAAGTGAAGACTAAAACTATATTGATATGATATAATACTTTTCAATCCAAAATAATATACTTTCAATAATATGGATAGCAACTTGAGCTATATCTGATACGCAACTTATTTTAAAATTTGTCAACCCACCATATAAACTCATGGATGAACTTCTGAGGCTTTGGAAAGGGCACAGGGGAGATTTACCAGAACGATGGCCAGATTAGGAGGTATTAACTGCGGGGATAGGTTAGATAGATTTGAACACCAGGAGTTGCAGGAGACATGATACAATTATGACAGGCATAGATAGGGTAGACAGTTTGAACCTATTTCCCAGGATGTAAAAATCAAAGACTAGAGGGCATAGCTTTAAGGTGAGTGGGACAAAGCTTAAAGGAGATGTACGAGATTTTTTTACATGGAGGATGGTGAATGCCTGGAACACGATACCGGGGGTAGTGGTGGAGGTAGATATGATAGTGGCACTTAGAGAATTTTGGATAGGCAATGGAGGAATGGAGGGCAGGTGTGCAGGTGTGTGCAGGTAGATAAGAGATGGTCTTCGAATCAAGTTCAGAATAGACATCGTTGGCCGAAGGTCATGTACCTGTGCTGTACTGTTCTATGTTCAAAGTGCAATGTGCTGCCAGCGCCATATTGTGTCTTTAGCAAAAGCAACAGGAGATACATTTCTATGCTGTATTGTTTTGGCTTATTCATGATAAAATGGTATATCTTTTCCCAATGGAATGCCATATCAAGTGCAACAAAAGCAAAGCAAAGCAAAATAAAAACATTGGGTAACAGTGTCATAATTTGTACAGGACCTGTAATATTGGTTAAGCATGAAAATGGGGAAATGTCAAATTCATTAGCAAAATAAATCATGAGAAATAATTCTGTAATCATAATTACCAGACCTATTAAAAAATGTTGAAAAAAATATTTTGAACTTGAAATAACTGAAACTGCTTAAAATAAAAGTTCTGCAGATCAATGGAGATGTGCAGAGATTGTAGGCAACCTTGTGTTTTCTGTCTGAAGAGAGAGGTATGACTGTGGTGTCTGAAGCATATAACATTCAAGAGATCCTCGAATTAAATCTTGGATTACCCCTTAAATTGACTTTGATCACCTACTGATGCAAAGATAGGTAGGAAAATGAGCTCTGATGAGGACACAAAGTGTCTGCAAAGAGACATAGATATGAGAGAGAAAAAATCAGTGTGCATGATGCATAATATGCAGAAAAATGCAAAATTCACTTTAGTTGGAAAAAGAAACAAATAGAATGTTAAATTATTAAATGTCCTTCAGGTCTGTATGTACTTATGAAGGAAACATTAACTTGCTGGTAAAGGCAATGTAATTAAGACGACAATTGGAATGCTGGTTTTAATTGCATGAAAGAATGGACAATGAAATTATGAAGGTTCACCACAACTATACACCTAGGCTTTGTTTAAGAACATAACTTTCTCAAATAGAACTAAAGGATATTTTTGTCTTAGAAGCAGTTCAGGAAAGGTTCACTAAAATGATTTTTGGAATGAAGTAATCATTCATTGATTACTTCAACGAATGTTGATTTATGAAGAAAGGTCAACTGGTCTTCTTTGGGGTTTTGAATCATTAGATGTGCTAATTGAGCAGTTAATCATGATTAAGGCTGTCAGGGTATCTTTGCTGGGGACAGACTTTGGAACTAAGGGACAAAGTCTTACAATAATGGATTGACTGCTTAAGACACAGTTGAAGACAATCTATTTGCTCTGAAGGTTGTGAATTTTCAGAATTCTTTAGTCCAGCAGATATTCAAAGGCGTTGGGAACATAAACTGTTGAGGTCAAAGGTCAGATCACCCATAATCTTACTGATAGAACCTGCTCAAGGGGATATAAGGCTCATACTTGTTTCTTTTCTCTATGTTTATATTAACACTTCATATTTTCCCATTGATTAAACTGCCTTTTTATACTTTTATAGACAAGAGATATTCTGAAACTACAAAACATATAGTATTAAATTTAAATACCATTAAAATGACAGATTTCTATTACTTGGGGTATTTTGATTTTCAACTACACTGAATAATCAGTTTCAAACAAATGTTTATTTGAATTTTCTTGAAAACTGCACATACCAAATTCCTTGTTGAAACATATATACAATCTATCACATATTTTTGGAGATACAGAACCAATTTAATTTGCAATTCAAGTTCATGGATACGACAGAAGGCATTTGGTCAGTCAGGTGTTAACCTTATTTTTTGGACACAAATTTTAATTTAGCACAAACCTAGTACAACAACCTTGACTTGCTTTAGAATTTCTAAATAACATTGTGCATGCCAAATATTGGACACAGTTTTATCAGTTTTATGAAGAAAAGGGGAGTCAAGGTGCATTTTATTTGCTCCTTGTGAAAAGCAAATATATGAGAATTTTGAACTGCAGTTCAGTTTCCTAACGAAATACATTTTTAGAGCGTTCGACTGCAGAAAGCAGATATTTTAAACAAACCTATATTGAAATGCTTAATACTCAAGACGCTATTATGACAAAATAGTTATGATTAATTTTTAACTGTAACAAAATGAGAATTCTTTTATGCTGCATTTAGTATGTTGATGTGTTCAAGAAGGAACTGCAGATGCTGGAAGATCGAAGGTACACAAAAATGCTGGAGAAACTCAGCGGGTGCAGCAGCATCTATGGAGCGAAGGAAATAGGCGACGTTTCGGGCCAAAACCCTTCTTCAGACTGATGGGGGGTGGGGGGGAGAAGGAAGGAAAAAGGGAGGAGGAGGAGCCCGAGGGCGGGGGGATGGGAGGAGACAGCTCGAGGGTTAAGGAAGGGGAGGAGACAGCAAGGGCTAGCAAAACTGGGAGAATTCAACGTTCATGCCATCCGGACACAAGTAACCCAGGCGGAATATGAGGTGCTGTTCCTCCAATTTCCGGTGTTGCTCACTCTGGCAATGGAGGAGACCCAGGACAGAGAGGTCAGACTGGGAATGGGAGGGGGAGTTGAAGTGCTGAGCCACCGGGAGTTCAGGTAGGTTATTGCGGACTGAGCGGAGGTGTTCGGTGAAACGATCGCCCAACCTCCGCTTAGTCTCCCCGATGTAAATCAGCTGACATCTAGAGCAGCGGATGCAGTAGATGAGGTTGGAGGAGATACAGGTGAACCTTTGTCGCACCTGGAACGACTGCTTGGGTCCTTGAATGGAGTCGAGGAGGGAGGTGAAGGGACAGGTGTTGCATTTCTTGCGGTTGCAACGGAAAGTGCCCGGGGAGGGGGCATTTCTTCCAAACACAAGGCGTAGCTATGGGCACACGCATGGGCCCCAGCAACGCCTGCCTCTTTGTCGGGTACGTTGAACAATCCTTGTTCAATACGTACCAGGGCCCCATCCCCGACCTCTATCTCCGTTACATTGACTACTGCTTTGGGGCCACCTCCTGCACCCACACACAACTGACTGCCTTCATCCACTTCACCACCAACTTCCATCCGGCACTCCAATACACCTGGACCATTTCCGACACTTCCCTACCATTCCTTGACCTCACCATCTCCATCGCAGGGGACAGACTTCTGACCGACATACACTACAAACCAACTGACTCACATGGCTACCTGGACTACACGTCTTCCCACCCTGCCCCCTGTAAAGACTCCATCCCCTACTCCCAATTTCTCCGCCTACGCCGCATCTGCTCCCAGGATGAGACGTTTCGCACCAGGGCATCGGAAATGTCCTCGTTCTTCAGGGAACGGGGATTCCCCTCCGCCACCATAGATGAGGCTCGCACCAGGGTCTCATCCATACCCCGCAACACTGCTCTCTCTCCCCATCCCCGCACTTGCAACAAGGGCAGAGTCCCCCTAGTCCTCACCTTTCACCCCACCAGCCGGCAAATACAACAAATAATCCTCCACCATTTCCGCCACCTCCAACGTGACCCCACCACTCGCCACATCTTCCCATCTCCCCCTATGTCTGCCTTCCGCAAAGACCGCTCCCTCCACAACTCCCTTGTCAATTCTTCCCTTCCCTCACGTACCACCCCCTCCCCGGGCACTTTCCGTTGCAACCGCAAGAAATGCAACACCTGTCCCTTCACCTCCCCCCTCGACTCCATTCAAGGACCCAAGCAGTCGTTCCAGGTGCGACAAAGGTTCACCTGTATCTCCTCCAACCTCATCTACTGCATCCGCTACTCTAGATGTCAGCTGATTTACATCGGGGAGACTAAGCGGAGGTTGGGAGATCGTTTCACCGAACACCTCCGCTCAGTCCGCAATAACCTACCTGAACTCCCGGTGGCTCAGCACTTCAACTCCCCCTCCCATTCCCAATCTGACCTCTCTGTCCTGGGTCTCCTCCATTGCCAGAGTGAGCAACACCGGAAATTGGAGGAACAGCACCTCATATTCCGCCTGGGTTGCTTGCGTCCGGATGGCATGAACGTTGAATTCTCCCAGTTTTGCCAGCCCTTGCTGTCTCCTCCCCTTCCTTAACCCTCGAGCTGTCTCCTCCCATCCCCCCGCCCTCGGGCTCCTCCTCCTCCCTTTTTCCTTCCTTCTCCCCCCCACCCCTCATCAGTCTGAAAAGGGTTTCGGCCCGAAACGTCGCCTATTTCCTTCGCTCCATAGATGCTGCTGCACCCGCTGAGTTTCTCCAGCATTTTTGTGTACCTTTAGTATGTTGATATTAGCCAAATTACTTTAATGTAAAGCAGGTTTACAGCATAATTTTTGTTGTAGCTACTGAATTAAAACAGGTTTGATTTTACAAACAAAAAGCATTTTGCTCACAGTCAGTCTTTCGTAAATGGTTTAGAATGCTATCACTATGGATTTGAGTATCTTGTAAACCAAGTCACTAACCTTGTTCTGAACATAACAGCAGGATCCATATTAACTGAAGCCATACGGCCAACATGACGAATTTCTTTAGCAATCATGCGTAGCTTTTCAAAATTGATCAAACCTTCTACTTTTGAGTCATTTCCTAAGGGAGAAAAATGGACAGAATAACTCCTGAGAAAGAAGCAAACCAGATCCCTATTTTATACATTAAAATTGTCTTTTTAACATCCCAAGAAAGGATAAAAATGTCATTAAGGTTGAAAAAATAAATCAGCAAATATTGAATGGCTGGCACCAAGCCCGAGTTTTAAACATCTGAAGATTGTGACAGAAAGACCAAGGAAGACAAAGAGTTTTAAATATAAGCAATATGAATCACATTTTGCTTTTAAAGATAATTACCTTCATGTAGGAACGTCAGATCTTTTTTGATTACAGGGAAGAGGGGAATAATAGGAGGCTGCAGGTTCTGGTTATTGAGAACATTGCGGTATTTAGCCATATTTCTGGAAGGATCCAAGAGATCCTGAAGATTTTGATATAACTTCTCATATTTGTTTGGAAGCTTTTCCCATGTATTACGCAGTCGTGCCACTGGTGCAAGATATAGACCACTGGATATTGGAATGATAAAAAATAATTACAATTGGCATTACACTCAAAAATATATAAATAGGTCTTATAAGCAGTAAACCAGTAAGTTAACATGAAATGGAACAGATTCCTATTTTTTTAATTAAATCTTTGTGTCAAACTTTAAAACTAATGACAGATATTTCCTCTTGTTTTTCTGCAGAACTAAAATATGACTCCTTATATTGAATTAAAGATCACAGATTATGATTCAATTTACAGTATTCCTGGGCTGTCATACTCCAGTAATGGAGCTATAATTTAGATTTTTGTTCAATTGAAATATATTGCATAAGAAAGATATTTAAACCATATGAAGAAATAATAAAATACAAACACATACAGTATTTAAGCAATAACAATTTTCCATTTTATAAAATGTTAAATTTTATGCAATAAACATCATGAAGAGTTGTGATTTTTGCATTGTATGAATTTGAAGAATGCGGTTGTCAACATTAAAACATGAAATTTTATTTAACAGGTTTTCCAACTGTCTAAAGCAAAATTACGATTTTGAAATTTATAAAAATGTGTAACATTTTGAACATAAAACAGTAATGCAGGAACAAGCCCTTTGATCCACGATGCTAAATTAACCCGTCTGCCTGTACATGATCCATGTACGTCCATTTCCTGGATGATGGTATGCCCATGAAGACTCCTCTTAAATGTCACTGTTGTATTCACTGCCACCATGCCTTTTCCCACTTCAAACGGGTAGTGTGTTCCAGGCACATGCTATTCTCTGATTAAAAAAATCTTGCCCTGCACCTTTCCTTTAAACTTTCCATTTCTCACCTTAAAGCTATGTCTTCTGGTATTTGACATTACAAAAAGACAATGACTATACACCATTCTCATAATTTTATAAAACTCTTTCAGATCTCCCCTCATCCTTCCACGATCCCAAGGAAGCAATCCAAGTTTGTCCAACCTCACGGTATAGTTGACACCAAGCAACATTTTGGTGAACCTCTTCAGTACCTCTCCACAGCCTCCACATCTGACCAGAACTGCACACAATTTGATGTTTAAAACATTTCTCTTTCCCACATTAGTAAAAGCAAAGCATATTTGTTTCCAAGGAGGTTAATATTGTAAACATTTCCAACAAAAAAAAACATATTTGTCCAACAGGATTAGGTTCACAATATCTTTGCACACGAAGAATTGCAACAGCTGTAGAATTTTCTAGCAAGTGATAACTTGAAGGAAAATATGCTATTCCTCTGGCCAACCTTCATATTAACAAACTATGGATGCTAAATAATGCTCAAAAGGACACAAAGTGCTGGAGTAACTCAGCAGGTCTGGCAGCATCCCTGGGGAATATGGATAGGTGGCGTTATGGGTCGATACCCTTCTTCACTCTGAAGAAGGTTCTTCACTCTGAAGAAGGGTCTCGACCCAAAACAACATTCCTAGGTTGTGTTAATGTGAAAAAACACAAAAGGGCACAAAGTGCAGGAGTAACTCAGCAGGTCAGGTAGCATCTCTGGAGAACATGCATAGGTAACGTTTCAGGTCGAGACCCGTTTCCAGTCTGAAGAAGGGTTCTGATTCGAAACGTCACCTATTCATTTTTCATCCAGAGATGCTGCCTGACCATTTATAAGACTGCAGTGCACTGTATAAGGACATCTATTCCAACCCGTGCAACATTTCGATCAATGGTTTTAAAATACAACATCCAAGTTGCCACAACAACCTGCGGCAGTCATGAAAATTTATTGTTTTTGCATTTAAGCACAGTGCAACATTTGAAAGATGTCAAGCTGTGAAAGTAAACATCTAGAAATAAATAAGTATTAAACTTACTGTTCCAAAGTATGAGCTGATGTTATGCATTACATTTAATTCAAGAATGCATCTTCTATAAAGCATGGATACTTTTCCACTTGCTACTCCTCTCCTCCATGCCTCATGTTTACATTTTTCCTAAACCTACCCCACTTTAATCTCCATCCTTACCATTACTGTTCCCTTATTACTGCTCATTACAGGGTCAAATGCATTATTGCAAATAACTTTCTTTACTGCTGGGCGTTACATTCAATAAAACATTGTAAGGTTTACCAACACTGAAAATAAATATTCATACATGACAGTAAAATACTAAAATGGAGTTAAAAGAAAAAATAACGCAGATATGATATGAAGGATGCTGGTATTCCTGCTCAACAACCATCGCCTTACTCACTGCACAGAGATTGTTATAGTTTGTAGATCCAGCCAGTAGAAGTTTAACAGGCCATGTACACAGTTATTTGTCTTAAACACTGCACGGTCTATCACAGGTACTGACCTACCTCCCTCCCATCAAAACGATCTATAGGAGGCGCTGCCTCAAAAAGGCAGCCAATATTAGCAAAGACCCACCACCTAGCCTTGCTCTTACTTTGCTCCCACCATCGGTAAGGTGATACAAGAGCCTTAAAACCGTGACCACCAGGTTTAAGAATAGTCCAGCAACCATCAGGCTCTTTAACGCTATACAAAACTAACCTCAACAATGAACTTCCATGGACTACATCCTGATCTGCGCTACAGATTTAGTTTTTTGGCATTACAGCTAGTTATTAGTTTATTGATTTTTTAAAATTCTTGTGTTTATTTGTGTATATTGCCATTATTAAGAGGCCTATTATATGGGCCTATTAAGCTATTGTAAGAAAGAATTTCATCATTCTATTACATATGACAATTAAACTCTCTTGACTTGGCATTATTAAAAAAAAATTACTATTAAAAAACTGTCTTTCAGATTATTACCTGATTATTGCAAACATTGAATTAAAGTTCTTGCATTCTCTACAGTGTAGTGCCATCTTAATGAAGTGTTTAATTATCTTCATTCTCTTCAATTGGTTTGACTCTCGAAGAATCTCTGTTGCAACCCAAAATGTTTCTTGATTGATAATGTTCTCAAATTTCATGAGATTGACACATTCACTTTTTGATTTAAGTTTGAATAAGTCATCAATGTATTCTGTGGGTTCAATGTTACGAAATAATTCAAAGTTCCTCATGGAGAGCTGGGTGGCAACTTCAACAGTACTTAGCTGAAGCAGTACGATCTGACTTTCCCGGAACAATTCCTGAGCATCCTCATCTGAGCACAATGTCTCTGTCTCCATGTTGTTCTTTAGATAGTACCTTGGAAAGACAAAAACGATCAATCTTAAAAGTAAAATAATACACTAATAACCTGCTCAGAATTACTGAATAGATGGGTAAATTCGTACTTTATGCCAATTTATTTCATACTATCAAGCAAATAATGCTCATTTAAAAATGTTTTAGTAATGCTTTCAGACCAGTAGTTATGGTGATGCTCTAATGTCCTGACAAAACTTTAAAACTTCACATACTGTCACTAGGCAAACAGCAGACTAGATTTACAGTTACACATTTTCAGAGGTAACAGCTTGTCTGATATTTGCACTCCTCTCTTTGATCATTTCTTATAGGGAGATTGAATTACATGGAGGGCAGGCCTTGAGAAATTGAACTATTGTGTTTCTGTGGATGTTTCAGTGGCTTGCCTACGAGCGGAAAGTTCAGAACATTGGATAGGGAACAATGTAAAGCTAATAGAATGGAAAAAAGAGAACTATATGACAAAAAATTGAAAATAATTTTGAAGCATATCACTCTATATAAAGACCAATTTAAACCAGAAACGGACACATTTCTATACCTATACATAGTCCAGTTTTGGTAACTTTAAATTCAAACTCAACAATCTTCCTTAAAATCTACAAAAATAACCCAGTTTATTTGTTAAAAAATTATTGCAGAAGCACAGATTATGGCAAGATAATCATCCTTACCTGCCACTAAGTTGAATTCGATCAGCAAGTTTTGATAGTTGATCTGGAAGACGCCTCTGTTTGATGACGCCTTCAGGCGTGACAGAGACCTCACAAAGTGAGTATGATTCAGGAGTAGCAGTCACAGCAAATTCACGAAGTGCCTGAATTACCACTTCTTTTGCAGTAGTGTCTCTACTGATCATTAAGTAGCGACTTTGTTGATCTGCCTTGAAAACCCTTAAAACTTGGTCTGGAAGTTCTGCTCATTAAAGGAAAAGGAACTTGCATAAATGAAAACTATCTGAGAAAGGTTATACTAACATATTAAATCAATAGGCAGGAAAAGATCCCCCAGTTCATGAGATCTAACATGGGCAATGTGTACTTGCTATAATTAAACATCTGATATTAATATTAATATTGTTTTGCTATTATTGAAATAATTTGTCTTTGTAAACTTGTTCTTTACATATACCTATTTTCTCAAGATTTAACTTCAAATGCATGTAAATGATCTCTAGTATAATAATGGAGAAAATCAGGTAGGAACTCCCCTCGTCCTGATATTGCAGTGAACAAGTTGCCTTATATTTTGGATAATGCCAATGGAAGAGTTTAAAGTACCGATACCCAACCAATTAAATCCATCAGAAAAAAATAGGATATGTGTCCAAAACTTAGGTGTAAGCAAGAGTTTTTGCAGGATGATAAATATTATGTCTAAACAATTTCTCGAGTACTGAAAATTTATGTGTGCACTCAGTACCTCACAGTTTTAAATATATATTTTTAATCTACTTCACTCAATACAACTTTCACTCATTCTCCACATATAAAATTACAATTATTTAAATTATCTAATTTACATTTCTTGGTTCAGGCAATGTCTCTGAACAATGAATGCTGTCTTGAAAAGAAATTCAAGTTATTGCTGAAAAATTCCAAGTAAAGTTTGTGGCGGCTGTCAGCATAATTAATATCTTTGTTGTAAATGGATCACATGCATACGCCCATGATTTATTTTCCCTTGAGACCAACAATAGAGCAGGTGACATTTTATCTCATTTGTAGGCAGAAAATAAAGTTCCTTTAAAACTAAGGTGTCAAAATAATAGTCATGATTAATTAGAAATAATTGGTGTTATTTTGCAAACTGCTTTTGCATTTTTTATTGGATTTGTAAACAAAAATATGTGATTACATAATGCCTGTAATTACAATTATGCTTTCCTGTTTTTCATTTACTGATCAAGATAAATGAAAAACCGTGTGCTTGCTACTTTAAAAAACTATAAAATGCTGGAAATACACGAGGCATCAAAAAGAAAGACATTCTAGGTCACACCCTTCATCAGAGATGTCTTTGCATATTGTTTGTCAGTCTGTAAAATTTTGGGAATTTTTTGCATCAGAAGCCCTTTCATATTGGTCAACGTTAATAATATCGATCCATTGGTGCAACTCTTTCCTAGTCAAATGTGACAATGTTCTAATATTGGGTTTCCCAAATATGCATGTGTTTTATTGAATTATTGGAATATTCCAAAACATAAGATTGGAAAATATTGGATTTATAATTCAATTAAAACCCATAGCATTCCATATGTAAATTTGGAAGCTCGATTAAAACTAATTCTGTTCACTGCATAATTGTCCCACCATACAATTCAAACCATGGATCATCTACTTAATTCCATCAAAAGAGTAAAGGGCCTGTCCCACGAGCATGCGACCTGCATGCGGCAAGCGCGACCAAACCGGAAGCAAGGGCCGTGAGGAGGTCGAGTGATCCCCATACGGGGCCGGTCCCACCAGCATGCGGCGAGCGCGACCAAACCGGAAGCGGGGGCCACGTGGAGGTCGAGTGAGTGACGTGAAGTTCAAGCGAAGTCCGCGGGATGTACGCCGTCAAGACGCTGCGTATGTTAAAGGGCCTGTCCCACGAGCATGCGACTCCATGCGGCAAGCGCGACCTAACGTGGTAGCTTGAGCCATACGGCCTCGCGGGGTTGGTCCCACATCGATCGCCGGAGCCATATGGAGTTGTGCGGAGCTGATCCCGACATCGCGCGGGGATCTGAAAAATTGACTGTGTTCAAAAATTCCGCGCGGCAACGGCCTGCCGGCCCGCAGCCGCCTCGACGGGCGTGCGCAGCGTCTCGACGCAGTACGCAGCGTCTCGACGCCGTACGCAGCGTCTTGACGCCGTACATCACGCGCGAACTTCCCGTGGACTTCGCTCGAACTTCACGTCACTCACTCGACCTCCGCGCGGCCCCCGCTTCCAGTAAGCATGCATGCTCGTGAGACAGGCCCTTAAGTCCTGCAAATTTGTCAGACGGTTCTCATGCATTAAGAAATAACTCATTGTTTCCCACTGGGCTTTTTCACTCATGGAAAAATCATCTTCCCTTTTATGTGCTTGGATGGATTATTAAAATGTGTAAAAGAATTACATTGCTAATTACCCATCTCAAGAGCCAGATAGTCATTCTAAAATATCACAAAGTAACATTAACAAGGTCACTCTATGAACCGAGACAAAATATATTTTTAAATTATTTTCCGATCACTGGAGTAACTGGTGTCCGTTCCTTCCTTCCACAGATGCTGCCTGACTCAATGAATCCCTGCAGCACTTTTGTGTTTTGATCAAGATTCTAGCAGCTACAGTTTTTTGTGTCTCTGTTTTGATCACTTTACTTTTGTACAGGTGTCAATAACTACAATTTTACTATCTGATTAACCACCGGGTGGCGCCAGCAATGGCTGCCTCGCCAACAGTCTGTCTGTCCTTTCCTTCCTTGTGTTTAAATAGTATGTGTTAAATGTATGTTTTTAGTGTTGTTTTATGTGGGGGGAGGGGGTTGGGGGATACTTTTTCTAATCTCTTACCTTGATGGAGATGCGATTTATTCCCGTATCGTATCTGCGGCCTAAAATTGAGGAGTTGACGACCTTTGCTGGAAACCGATTTTGAGAGCTCTACCGTGGGTGCTTACGGGACTTTAACATCATGGAGCCCGCGATCCCTTTGCCAGGGATCGACCTCGGAGCTCCAACCGTGGGTGCTTGAGGACTTAACAGAGACCGACATCGGAAACTCCAAGCAGCGGGAGTTTTGACCGCCCTGACGCGGAGTTGCGATCGCCCTGACACGGGAGCTTCGACCGCAGGTTGCGGGAGCTGTGAGCACCCCGACGGATGGTTCGACTGCCCCGACCGCGGGAGAAATAAAGAGAAAAAAGATTGGATATTTTTGCCTTCCATCACAGTGAGGAATGTGGGGAATCCGCTGTGGTGGATTATATATGTGGTGAAATACATAAATGTTAACTTTTATGTATTTCTTGTTGCTTTTTTTTCATATGGCTGTATGTTAATTTGCATATCACTGTACCTTAATTGGTACATGTGACAATAAAAGGCCTTTGAAACCTTTGAATAAATTGGCGTACTTATAGATCGGTTTCACTCTTACACACGTGAAATCTCTGTTGGCAACAAAGGCACTAAATAAAATTGCAGAGAAGTGTTAAGAGCATATTTCATTCTATCCTTAACAGCTCTTTGATTTTGATTTTAATGTGTCTTCTTTATGGATCAAACCCAGATCTGTCTCATAAGCCACTTCCATGCACATATAGACTCATATGAACGACTTAAAAATCATTGGCCTCAATTTGTGAACAGTCCAAAAAAATAAATATATTCTCACTAAACTGAACTGAACTACAAGTTCCTACAACTGCAGGAAGAATTCTACATTACTGAGAGTGAAAGGTTTTCCAATTCTTCGAAATTGGAACGTATTGTTTTTCTGTGGAGTCAGATAAAATTGTAAACAAGAACGCAAAGAATGCAAAAGTGATTTTACAATTGTTCAAAATAAAAAATCCCAATATGGTTTAATCCTGTTCCGGGGACGCCTGCATTTATACCACGGTAAGACTTTCAATTCAGATATTACCAACTCAAATAGAGCTTGCCAGATTTGACAGATGTGTGTGACTGACTAACAGCCTTCATTGAAAGGTAATAAAGATAGTTGCAATCTCATAACTATACTCAAATGAAGTGAGCACACAACATCAAACCTGTAAGAAACTCCAAATCTCTGTAGTAAATATTTATCTTTGTTATTTATGTAACAAAATTATTTGATGTAATGGCTGATGGAACAAAGCAATGGAATAATTATATTTAAAAAAGTATGCTTTTGCTTAATGGGCAATGACAACTGACTCATTTGCATTTAAATTTAAGGTTTTATATGCAAAAGGCGAAACACCATTACAATTTAATCCAAGTCACGTCATATAATTTATTATGGTAAGGGTCTGGTTAAAATTGAATTGTACACCTAACAGCAAATTTAGTTACTAGCCAAGTGAAATTACTTATGTATGTAAACAACACAAAGCCGAATTGGGTTTCTGCCTAGAAAGTATATTGCATATAGAAAGTATATGCAACAAGTATCCAAATTAGGCACCCAACAGGAAGCACATTTTGGAATTAAATTTACACTCACCTGGTGTAGTGTTGAAATCAAGAATGCGATGATGAGATTGCAACAGGTCAGGATTACTAGAAGATAACGTTCCGCTTACAGGCAGAGCAGGAGCAATATGTCTGCATTGTTTCAAGCCAACTATGCTGTCGTCCTGAGATTGACCAATACCAATATCACTGTAAGAAGTAGAGGAACAACAAAACTGGATCATTATCACCAATTTTAAACCACACCAACGCTGCACAAAACATAACCTATTATTTAAAGCACAGAAAGAAGTCATCAACCTAACAAATCAATGCCACTAAGATTCACATGGACTCACCTCCATTACATTCTCCCACTCCGCTATTCTTCAAGCACTTATTTAGCTTGCCCTTAAATATATTAATACTATTTGCTCAACTTTAAATCACAAAGCAGTCAAGGTGTTTCAGGAAATGATGAGAAAGTAGTGCTGAAGCCAAGTTTGAGTCAGCCATGATCTTTATCAATAACAGAGCAGACTTGAGCTGCTTCTATAGCAGTTCGTTTTTCACATTCCCATTTATATTTTATATATGTTTATAGGATAAAGACAATGCTGTCAAATGCAGCACCTCATTCCAACCTAATTTTCATTGAAATTGTAAGACAAAGGTATTAACATGGTGATGTTAGGTATAGGTGTAAGAATCATCTATGTCTCACATGAAGGTCCCAAATTTATGATCTTCCAAAACCAATTTTTATGTAATGGAGTCATAGAGCTGTACAAGATGGAAACAGGCCCTTCAGCCTGGCTTGTCCATGCTGACCAAGGTGGCCTACTGATCTAGTCCCAATTCCCATATTTTGGCCTACAGCTCTCTAAATCCATCCTATCCATATATCTGTCCATCTCTTTTAAAATGTTGTTAAGAGATAATACTTTTTAATTGGACTATATAGTTAACAACTGACACAACTTGACCACCTTAATTACATCGTCCCACTTATTCACATCGACAATAAAATCCTTGATCAAGCACTGAGTGAAAGCAATATAGGAAGCCTAATGGTTCACTAATAATGAGAAAATCTGCAAATTTTGCAGCGATATCATTGTCAACTATGCTAAAAAAAACGAAGACTAATCCTTCCTTGAGCGAAGGAAAGGAAGGTAGACAGCAGCTATTGGAATGATCACTTCAAAGAACTCTTTCAACTGAGCTTCTATCCTTGATGGTCACCTACGTGTGGAGCCGTAGAAGATGGACAAGATCCACAATGAGTATTTCTCATCTGTTTTACCATGGAGAAAAAGCAGAAGGTTAGGGACACTTAATGGAAATGTCTTGAGGGCAGTTCGTATTACAGTCGAAGAGGTGCTGGATGTCCTGGGATGTTTGAAGATAGATAAATATCCAGGGCCTGATCAGAAGTATCCAATGACACTGTAGGAGAGCTAGAGCAAAAATTGTGGAAACCCTTGCTGAGATTTATGAATCATCGTTCTACACAGATGTGGTGCCAGATTACTGGTGGCTGGCCAATGTTGTGCCTCTATTTAAGGAGGGCTGCAAGGAAAAGCCTAGGAACTATAGAATGGTGATCCTAACATTTTTGGTCGATAAGTTACTGGAGAAGTTTCTGAGGGATAAGTTATATATCTATTTGGATAGTCAGGGGCTGGTTAGGGAAAGTCAGCATGGCTTTGTTTGTGGGAGATCAGCCATCGATGTTGTCTATATAGACTTCAGCAAGGCATTTAATAATGTTCCGATTGGTAGGCTGCTTTGGATGATTAGGCCCATGGGATCCAGAGAGAACAAGCTAACTAGATGCAGAATTTGTAGGAAGCAGAGAGTGGTGGTGGATTGGTGTTTTTCCAGACTAGAGGCATGTGACTCGTGGTGTGCCTCAGATACCAATGCTGGACCCATTGCTGTTTGTGGTTTATAGGAGTTTGGGCAGGTGAGGACTTTATTCCTTGGAGAGCAGGAGGCTGAGGGGTGATTTAATAGTGGTGTATGAAATCACAAGCGTGATATATAGGGAGAATGCACAGAGTCTTTTACCCAAAATAAAGGAATCAAGAACCAGAGGACATAGGTTTATGGTGAGAGGAGACAGATGGACAGATTTAATAGGAACCTGAGGGGCAACTTTTCCACAGAGAGGATGGTGGATATATGGAACAAGCTATCAGAGGAAGTAGTTACTATATCTACATTTAAAAGACATTTGGACAGGTACATTGAAAGGTTTAGGGGGATACGAGCCAAACCCAGGCAGGTGGGACTAATGTAGATGAGACATCTTGGACAAGTTGGGCCAGATATCCTCTTTCTGTGTTCTCTGACTCTATGACTGTGACATGACGTGAAAACAGCAAGATCTTTAGAGCATGTGGTATCCCTAATGACATTTAGAAACTGGGTAAAGATGAACTTGTCAATGTCAGCAAGACAAAGGAGATAGTGATGACTTCAGGAATCGAAGCAATACACATACCCCCAGTTTGCATTGATGGCGCCGAAGTAGAGATGATTGAAAAATTCAAATCCCTAGGTGTAAATATCATCAACAACTTCTCCTGGACTACCTTGAAGCAACAACCAAGAAAGCACACCAACGCCTCTACTTCCTTAGAAGAATTAGGAGGTTCGGCATGGCCCCAATAACTCTCACCAACTTCTACAGATGCACCTTAGAAAGCATTTCATTGGGTTGCATCACAGCTTGGTTTAGGAACAGCTATATCCAAGAACGCATGAAACAACGAATTGTGGACGCAGCCCAGACCATCACACAAACTAACCTCCTTTCCATTGACTCCATCCTGGCCACTCCCTCTTCTCTCCTCTCCCATCGGGAAAAGGTATAGAAGTGTGAAAATAGGCACCTCCAGATTCAGGGACTGATTCTTCCCAGCTGTTATCAGGCTACTGAATTGTTCTTCCACAACTAGAGAGAGTCCTGAACTACTACCTCCCTCATTGGTGACCGTCAGACTATCTTTGATCAGACTTTATTGACTTCATCTTGTACTAAACGTTATTCCCTTATGTACCTGTACACTGTGAATGGCTTGATTGTAATCATGTACTGTCATTTCCCTGAAGGGCCTGTCCCACTTGGGCGTCATTTGCGCGTAATTTACGCGACATCATTTATGCGTCACGACGCAAGCTTGATGCGCGCATGGTGCGTGATGACGTAGGCAGTGACACGCGGTCATGCGCAGCGCCCCAGGATTTTGGGATGTGCAAAATCTTCGCGCGCCATCTGCGTGACGTGCAAATGACGCCGAAGTGGGACAGGCGCTTAACTCGTCAGCATGCAACAAAAGCTTTTCCCTGTACTTCGGTACATGTGACAATAAACTAAACTGAACTGAACTTCAGTTGCAAATTTACAATGTCATTTCCCACATCCAGACATAAAATTCATGAAAGGAGATTCATGAAATCCCCACAGATGCTACAATTAAAATAATCTTCAAGAAAGGAGAAACATCCAATTACTGTAACTGCTATCTGACATAGGAAAGTTCATAACCAGGGACCTCCTCAGTTATCTCCTAAAAACTGAAGACCTATTCCCCAAATCAGTGCAAAATTTGTCCATCACCAAGTACTTTAGATCTGATCTTCTTTGATTATTGGAAATGACCTTATTCATACAACAACTTCAAGCGAAAAGCACCAACAACCACCAAACATGGCTTTTTGTCATCTCACACAGCCTTTGTATTTGTTAATCGAGAAGGAGCATCCTTCTAAAACTGAATATCTAGTGATTAGTCTCCATGTCACCTCTACTATTAGATGGCATGCAAACAATAGGTCCACCATAAACTCAAATGCCAGTGTCACTGTGTCATTGCCTCAACACTTTTCTCTGTCCTCCTTGTCACTTTCAGTGAAAGTTTCAGACCGACATCGCCTCAAGGACTAAGGTAATTCCAACTTCTATCAAGCCAACAAAGATTGCACGTGCACTCTAATGTTGAAATCAGAATTTTGTTGACTCATTTAATGAAGCACATGAGAGGTTGAGTCATATATATAGCACACACAATACAAAAGATGAAAATGTAGGTCATTTCTCTTTTCTCCAGATCTCCACTCATGAAGGCTGACATTAATGATGAAATTTACCATCACCTTCAATCACGTCAAGACCTCAAAATCTGCACAAACCTCATGGTCTACTAACCAATGGTGCTTCCTGGCCTCATGTGGATTTTTGAATAATGGACACAACTCCACTTAGGTAGCTTATAGCCCAAGTGCATGAACATTGAATTCTACAATTTTAAATTAACCTACGAACACCTTTGTTCACTCCCTCCCCCCCCCACCAAAAATCCATTCTCTGACTTCACATTTTGTGCATCCTCTATCCTTATCTCCTTACCTCACACCTTTTGCTTTTTCGTCTCTGACCATTGTCCAACTATCTACCAATCAGAACCTATCCTCACCTGTAGCCACCCATCAACCAGGCTTTGTTCCCCCACCCCTTTTACCATCTATCTGAAGAAGGGTCCTAACCTGAGACTACACAACAAATTTCATTATAAATTTCATTATATAAATAACTAAATTAAAACATTTTTTACACCCACAATCTGAAGGAATTGATGCTCATACTTATAACCAGAACTGCTTAAAATTTTGAGTTAAATTCACGTTTAAAGTATTTAGATCCAAAATAAGTTTAGATCCAACATAATCCTTGAGCTAATCGGGTATGAGAGTGTAATTAAAAGATCTCTCTTTAATGCACAGGAGGAAAAACAGGTCACCTAGCAATTAGTAAGTTATTATTCTATGAACGTATTCATATAAAATTCCCTCCAGGTCCAATAGATCTAGCTCCTTTCTCTTAAGTACCATTTACTCATCCTTAATTCCAGAGTGAACAGAGAATTAATAAAAAGTGATTACATTCTATCTAACACGAATCTCAATGTGTGCGATGGAGAACATAATTCAAGTGAATTAACAAAACTAAACAACCACACACATTATATTTATACAATGTATAGTATATGAACTCCATTTGACTCTGTTCCTTTATAGTCTTAATTGAGCACTATTTTTCTTTATATGGAAGATTTCCTGAAGAACTGTTCTCAGATGCTTGTCACATTATAATGAGCTGTATAAAGGTTGCAATGTTTCTCAAAAGATGATAAAAATAACTGACGTGTATGTCAGACCTACTCAACATCTTCAAAGCATCTGACCTGGTAAGATAGGTTCATGCCATGTCATGTAAATTGAAAAAAATCTGCAATATATATGCAAAATAATTGAAGAAAACAATTGGCGTGAACGTCATTTTCCATTCCATCCTCTGGTTAGGTTTCCAATATCAATTGCATTGTTTCACTTCCTGCAGTAACCTCCATTTTCCAATTCCTTCATTTGATTGTGATCATAAATTCAACATTTAATAGTAGGCGAGATTATTTTTTAACGATTTCATGCTATTCTGCTATCACTACAAGGATTATTTTGTTGCTGCATTGGTGTTTTTTTTTTACATTCTCATCTAATTTATGGTTACAATGAAGAATATTTGTTTCTGTAAGAGAGGTGTAGATCATAACATTGCCTGTATTAAATTTACGCTGCAGAATTTCTAGTCAGCATCAAAATAGCAGCAATGACTTGAAGAAAGCTGCCTTAAAAGATAGTCGATTGCTCTTATGTGCAGTAGTCAATACTGATAGTTTTCAGGCATCAGTTCTAAGAGAAAATTGGCATCTAGAAATAGTGACATCATCAAGCTTCTGAAGCATCATTTACAATGAAGAATTCTCAGACAGTAAGAAGAAATAAAAGCTACACACATCCACATTGTGTAGTAAATAAGGAACAGACTCACAATTAAGGCACAAGCAGAAATATATATTCTTTACAAAAAAGCAAAAAGTAAGTAAGTTTTATTTATATAGCACATTTTAAGTCAACTCGCATTGACACCAAAGTGCTTTACATATATTAAATAATAAGTTTCCATACAAACCCTAGAAAAAGGTTAAAAAAAAAAATGAATAAAATGGACACATTATAGAGTTCAACACAAACGTCCCCCCACAGCAGAATCAAAATTTTCCACTGTGGGGAAAGGCACCAGAAAGTTAAGTCCTCTTCCTCTGTGAAACACCCAAGGTTGGGGCCCATTTGTGGCCTTGCAGCCAGTCCGATGATTTTCAGGGCCCTCTTGCCGTGAAGATGGAACTACAGCGTCGGGTGAAACATTCCTCAGCGGCTTGGAAAAGTCTGGATCGGCTGCCTCCTCCCCAGAGGCCGCGGCACTCGTAGTCCTCAGGACGCGCCGGTTAGAGCTCCGACCCCGGCGAACTCGATCCCTGGCTCTGCGGCGCTCCAAATCCAGCGCCGCCCGCGGCTGGACGCCCGCAGCCACAGCTCCGCGATGTTGGGAGTCGGCGGCCAAAGCGCTCCGGAGCTTACCGCACGGCGACCCGGTAGGCATCGCCCGCTCCGTGTTGGTATCCCAGCGCTGCGCCACCGCCGCCGAAGCTGTAGTCCCAGCCGGTCCCGACAGGAAACGCCGCTCCATTTTCAATGGTAGGCCGCGAGGACGGGGCGAAGAAGCAGCTTGGAGGGATGCTGCCTCTCCGACCAGGTAGGTGACTAAGAAATAAAGTTTCCCCCTTCGCCACCCCCACCCCCGACATAGAAGACCTCCACTAACATTTTTAACAGGACAAGATAAAATAAAATTAAAAAAAGGTGTAGAGACGGTCTGCAGGCAGGCTGCCATACACAGACGGCGCCCACTCCTGCACATCCGCCAGCTTTACTATAAAAGTGAAATCAGAGACTATAATGCAAACGTATTCTGCTGCTCCAGATGTCCAGTACTGATCTATTAGATCCCTTCTTAACCTCCCATTTTGTGTGATTGTATTGCATCATAATAGAACAGAACACATTCTCAGTATGAGGAGGAAACTCGATGCCCACAAAAAATATGCAATCTCTACTCCAACTGCTAATTTAACGTGTTAGTAATGTGGCAGAATTTTAAAGTAAATATATAATAAGAATGGGAAAGAGAATAAAATCAGCATACTTGGCATATGGACTCTTTCATCACCATTCAACATATTGATGGAAAATCGATGTTAAAATATTCACTAAATCAACTCAACATTAATGACCTGCTCATTTGCCAAATACATTATTTATTCAGGAATTATTAATTCTTGCAAAATGTTGCCTCAACCAAGTGCAAATCACACAGCACTTACAAACATATTCATCAATCGTCGAATTTCCATAAATTTCTCAGCAAAAAGCACCCACTTACTTGTAAGGTTTTTGTGGAAGGATGCTGATTCGTGTCTTGTCCAGAATTTTCTTCAGTTTGTTCCGTCCTGCCACTGTATTTGTCTTGGATTTCCTGTTTGCTTTATCTAATCCAATCACCTGTTCAACATCGACAGCTAGGTCTGGGATGGAATAGCGGCTGCCTTTTTTGTCACCTATTTTTGGTAAGTGTGGAGCACCATTTCTCTTTTCTTCTGCAAGTCTGGATAGAAGTTCTTTAAATACTGTGCAAGAAGCATAAACATGAATCAATCAAAGGACTCTGAAAAATGATTATTGAACATTTTTTTGATTTTGGAACAAAAGTGGCTTTGACCAAAATATAAACTTAATGGGAGAGAAGTTCCATACAATTACCTAATTTAAGACACAATGTGACCGTCTATATAAACTATACAGACAACTATGCACATATCATGTACACCTCTGCACGAAGAAATATAGCAAATAGGTGCAGGAGTAGGCCATTCGGCCTCTCGAGCCAACACCACCATTCAATATGATCATGGCTGATCATCCAAAATCAGTATTTTCTTCCCATATCTCTTGATTCCATTAGCCCTAAGAGCTATATCTAACTCTCTTAAAGTTCAATTTATCTGGCTTGATACACTTAATATGAATGGCCTTCCTTACCGTATTTAATAACATAATATGTATCAAAGGTATCAAAGGTATTTTATTGGTCACATTCACATACACCTAGGTGTAGTGAAGTGAAATGCTTCTTGCCATTTTGCAGCACATAAAGAAGGAATACAGACATAACATTAATAAGAGTTTTAAACATAAAGAACATCCCCCCACAATGGTTCCCATTATGAGGGAAGGCACAAAGTCCAGTCCCCAACCCCAGTTCACCCATAGTCGGGCCTATTGAGGCCTCCACAGTTGCCTCTACGGAGGCCCGATGTTCCAGGCCGTTCTCGCCGGATGATGTTGCTCCGGCGTCGGGAGAGTCCTCTCAGCGGCTTGGGAACCCTGGAATGGCCGCGGCTTCCGAAGCCAACAAGGCCGCGCCGGTTGGAGCTCCACAACTGGCGATCTCATCTAGAGATCCCAGGCTCCCGGTGTAAAGTCAGCACCTCCGCCCGCAGCTGGTCACTCCACAGTCCCGCAGCTCCGCGATGTTTTCCTCAGCGATCTTCAGCTCACCGGAGCTCCAGCGCGGCGACCCGGGCAAGGCATCGCCCGCTCCAGCGCTGTGCTGCCGCCGAAGCCGAGGTTCTGGGCGGTCCCCGACAGGAAACGCCGCTCCAGGCCCGCTGGTAGGCCGCGAGGACGGGTCAAAGCTGCAGCCCGGAGAAAAGCTGCCTCTCCGACCAGGTAGGGACCCTGAAAGGTAGTTTCCTCCTCCCCCATTATATGCATTATCTTTCTACAATGACGAAAATTCCTCAGTTAACAAAGGTGTCCATGGCTGGGCCATCCATACAGCAACACAAGGACAACAACCAAGCTCAAGCTGTTGAATAGCAAGGGATAATTATGTCACCCAACTAACAAGCATCAAAAGATACCCAACCCACCACCTCATAACATTCAATGTCATACCCACTATTGGATTCCCCATCGTCAATATCATGGGGTCAACACAGACCCAAACGTTAACTACACACATCTCTGGCTATGAAAGCAAATCTAAGACCTCCTATCCTCAGATGAATGACTCCACTTCTCACTCACCAAACCCCTTCAACCAGCAGCAGGCAAAGAATCTAGAGGGCCATAGAATATCCTCCATTTACCTGGCCAAGTGCAGATTCAAGAAGTCTAAAGAAACATGGCTCCCTTTGGGACAAAGTTGTCTGTCACCCTGTATTCATCACACACTCCCTCCACCACTGCCCCATTGTAGCCGCCATGTCCACCGTCTACAACATACATGGCAGCAACTTGCCTCCAACTTACTTTCGGGCACATCCAAAAAATGGATACCTGGAAGTCTTCCTATGAAGCATACACTTTCATTCTGTGAATATTTTGCCATTTCTTCATTGTTTCAGGCTCTAAGATTTCTACAGTATGGGAACAGGCCCTTCAGCCCACCTTATTCATGTCGACCAAGATGGCTAATTGGGCCAGTCCCATTTGCCTGCATTTACCCACATCCCAATAAAGCTTTCCTATCCATATGGCTGTCAAAATGTCTTTTAATTGTATACAATACTATAACTTCCTTCAGCAGGTTATTCCAGGGAAAAACCACTATCAGAATTAAAATGTTGCCTCTGACGCCCCTCTTAAATCTCCCCGCTCTCACGATGCCCACTTGCTCTAACCCGGGAAATGGACTGTGAGCATTCACTTTATCTGTGCCCTTCATGATCTTGTACATCTCTACAAGATCACCCCTCAGCCCCCCCCCCATGCTCCAAAGATAAAGTCCCAGCCTACATAACCTTCCCCACTGTGCACAACACCACCTATTTTGGTGTCAACTCCATATTGACACACAATGTTAAGATTCAAGATTCAAGAGAATTTATTGTCATGTGTCCCTGATAGGACAATGAAATTTTTGCTTTGCTTTAGCACACCAGAACATAGTAGGCATGACTACAGAACAGATCATTATATTGCCGGATCATCGTTATATCATCATCATCGATAGTTATCATCGGATAACTATATTGCCATCCAAATAGTTAGTATATAACAAACAGCAGCAAATCAAGCTCTGATCCGTGGCACTCTACTAGTCACTGGCCTCCAATCAGAAAAAACAGCCCTCCATAACAACCCTTTGACTTCTTTCTCCAAGACAAGTTTGAATTCATTTGGCTTGATCACCTTGGACTCCATACAATATAGCTCAAGTTCAAGTTTACATTTATTGTCACATGTACCAATTAAGGTACAATGCAGACCAGCCTACAATTCAGGACCTTATCAAAAGCTTTGAAGTCCATCTGCCAATCCTCTGCCCATTGGTCCAGTTGATCAAGATCCCTTTGTAATCTTAGTTAAACATCTTTACTGTTCACTATTCAACTAATTGTAGTATAATCTGCAAATTTACAAACCTTGTTACCTAGATTGGCATGCAAATTGTTAATGTAACTAACGAGTGGACCCAGCACCAATATCACTGCCGCTCACCACTTGTTGCAGACCTCCAGTCTTAAAAACATCCTCTGTCCCCAACATTCAAGCCAATTTTGTATCCATTTGGCAAGCTTGCCCTGGATTCCATGTGATCTAACCTTCAGATCAGCTGACCAGGTGGTACCTTGTCAAAGGCCTTGCTTAGTCCATATAAGGCAATGTCCACCACACTGCCCTCATTAATTTTCTTGATCATCTCTTCAAAAAGCTTTCCAATCTAATGGAGTCTTCCCAGAATCTGAGGGACTTCAAAAGGTTATGGTGAATGTGTCAACCATTTCACCAGCCACCTCTTTTACAACAATAGGATGAAGCCCATCGGGACACAAAGCCATAACATATTTTTTAAGCTTAATTAATTCAATTATTCCTTTATCTTTCATGGCTTTTAAAAAAGACAATAAAATAGACACCACAAATTATATGTATGGAACTTCAGCTGTATTTAGAAAAAACCTACCAAACAAGTTTGTTTTCACAGTGATAGACAAATGAGTGTTGTTCCTAAGAATTTCCAAGGCTTTAGGTAGCTGAATATTCTCAAAGTTTTGTCCATTAACTTCCATTACCTGAAAAACAAAATGCAACTTCCATTTTAATTTTCTTCAATCTCAAAAAAGCATCACACAAGTTAATGTGTAGGAAGGAACTGTAGATGCTGCTTTAAACCGAAGATAGACACAAAATGCTGGAGTAACTCAGCGGGACAGGCAGCATCTCTGGTGAGAAGCAACGGGGGACGTTTCAGGTCGAGAAGAAGGGCCTCGACCCGAAACGTCACACATTCCTTCTCTCCAGAGATGCTGCCTGCCCCACTGAGTTACTCCAGCATTTTGTGCCTATCTTCGGTTTAAAGCAGCATCTGCTAGCAGTTCCTTCCTATCATACAAGTTAACATTGGAGTTACAACCTTTAATGATTTTGAGACTATGTAACTGTAAAAAGATCAGCTTTCAAACTGGTTAAAACAGCTGAATCTGACTAGAATTTTATCATAGACAAGTCATTTTGCAAGCTAATTGTGCAATGTAATGAACAGCTTCACAGATGCAGCTTATTGTAACTGTTACAGCAAGGGAACTAAAACAGCTGATTATTGAAAATGTTAGTAAAAGGTGATAAGTATACCAGATGGTAGCTCAGTGGCATACTTTCTTCATAATACTTCAATTGTTTCTGAAAACATGATGCTTAAATTACTTGCAGTGCTTTTCGGTTTTATTGCTGTTTATCACACAAAAAATATTGAGCTTGTGAGATCACTTCATGATTGCAACGGTTCCATTTGCAAGTTTTTTTAAAAACATATGCACTGTCACAAACAGTACATAAAACCACCACGAAATGTTCAGTTTCTATTCCAAGTGCAGTGGACGAAACAAGGACTAATTATTTAAGAATTTGTATTAATTCTGCCAGTTCTGAGATTAGAGATTAAAAAATCTCAAGTTTGTGAACAATTTTAATTAAAAATTCGGGAAATAATGATTCAAATTTTCAGATGAGGCGATTTTCGAGATCATGAGGTAAATCTCTATCGGAATATGTAAAAATGTCACCGTTAGTGCGTCCTGTTTTCGAGGAGATGTGAATCACAGAAAAACACACAAATACACATACACACACAAATACACAAATGCATCCACATCCAAGGTCAGAGTTTTATACGTATATTGATAAAATTATAATAATTATTTATATTCCATACATTTATATCTATTTATATTAAAAGCAAGACGGATGGAGAATGGCCCACTTTGGACCAAATGGGCAATGTGTGTGTGAAACCACAGGATGTAGGTGAGTTCTTAAATGTGGTAGACATTGTAGTTAAATTCTGGAAGGAAGACAGTGAAATTCTATGACAAGCTAAAACCATAAAAAGATGCATAAGATGCCTCAGCGAGTATAACGGTGGATGAATCCCCAGGATCTCAAGCAATGTATTTCATTTTGTATGGTAGGCAAAAGGAAGAGATTCCTCAGACTATGATGAGATGTTTAGATCTTTGCTAGTCACAAGCAAGATGCAGATGGCTGGAGGACAGCAAACACGTGGTACTTTTATTCAAGAAGGGCAGCCAGGAGATCAGTCTAACTTTAGATATAGTCGAGATACCGCAAAAAAAAATAATCTGAGGGGCATGGTTAATCTACATTTGGAAAAGCAGGGTTTAATCACAGATGAGCAGCGGGAAAACCTGCATGATCTAACTGACGGAATTTGTATTGATGAGGACAAATGTGGTTGATGCAATTTACACAGACTTCAGTAAAATATGGGTGATTAGTCCAAAAAGGGTTGAGTACATGGAAGCCAGGGTAAGTTGGTAAATTGAATCAAAAATTTAAAAACACAAAGTGCTGGAGTAACTCAGTCGGCAAGGCAGCATCTCTGGAGTACATGGATGAGTGACGTTTTGGGTTGGGACCCTTCTTTAGACAGGCTGAGTGACTCCAGACCTTTTTTTTGGTAAACCGGTATCTGCAGTTCCTTGTTTCACTGAATCCAAAATGACCTCAGTAATGGGAAGCAGACGATCATGGTCAACTATTATTTTTTGTCATTGAAACAGGATTAGTGATGTCACAGCAACTGGAGTTGGGATTCCTACTGTTTGTTTAAACATTAACAATTTGGGTGTGATGCAGTAGATTTGATTTGTAAGTTTGCAGATGACAAGAACATTGGTGGTGGCGTTATGGAAAAGAAGAACAATGTTAGCTGCAGGATATTGGCAAGTTGGTAAAATGGGTAGAGGAACAGTGCATGGAATTAAAACCCGATAAGTGAGAGGATATGCATTTTGGGAAGACTAGTAGCTCTAAAAAAGATGCTATGTATGCTAGAAATGTTGGGAATTGTGAGAAACAGAGGGATCTTGGCATAGAAGCCCAAGGATACCTAAACGATGCAACACAGGTAGATATGGTGGTTAAGAAGGCACAGAAAAATATTTGCTTTCATCAGCCAGGGCACAGAATATAAACGCATTAAATTTAGTTGATACAATTTAATAAGACAGAGTTGACGTGGATACGTTTTTTCTATTGAGAGTAGGGAAGATTCAAACAAGAGGACATGATTTGAGAATTAAGGGACAAAAGTTTAGGGGTAACATGAGGGGGAACTTCTTTACTCAGAGAGTGGTAGCTGTGTGGAATGAGCTTTCAGTGGAAGTGGAGGAGGCAGGTTCGATTTTATCATTTAAAAATAAATTGGATAGGTATATGGACGGGAAAGGAATGGAGGGTTATGGTCTAAGTGCAGGTAGATGGGACTAGGTGAGAGTAAGTGTTTGACACGGACTAGAAGGGCCGAGATGGCCTGTTTCCGTGCTCTCATTGTTATATGGTTACAGTAAGATATTGTCACTATCTGATGAGCTGATCAGTTTACCACGCCATCACCTTGTTTTCAATTTAGTACACATTGGAAAAACATTATTAAACAGTACGATCAATTGTAACTTGAGAAAAGGATGAAAAATGATGAAATTTTTCAAATCTCTTCTTTGTAGTTATCAAAATACTGAAGGACTCAAAATTATACCTGGATAAAACTATAAAAATCAGGCAGTCAAAAATGTATTTTAATCCAATGATGCATATTCCAGCAAAGGTGCTTCATTAACGGGATATATAATTGCGATTTTCAAAGAGCGCTAGCTCATAAAATTTGAGAAACTGTTGAATGGGCAAAAATAAACTGTGAAGTTCTGCTGCGGACATGATACAAACGCGTAAATATATTTAATACTTAAGTAGACATATGTTTTTTTCAATTAATAAATTGTTAAAATAAAAAGCATACCTGATCACCACGTTTCAATCCAGCTTCAGTAGCTTTGCTTCCAGGTTCTACACTATCAATGAAGATCCCAAAACCTTTCTCAGTGCCTCCCAACAGGATAAATGGCAAGGGGGATTCACGTGATGACTTCATTAAAGTTACGAGTCGGCGCTTAGCCTTAGCTGCACAAGCAATGTTCAAAAGCCTGAGGTGACCGCCCATTTTCTGCACAGCACAAAAATATATTGTTAACAACATAAATTTCAACTTTTGCTGAGATGAACACAAGACAAGAGGGGTTGCAGACCATATAATCTCTCAAGTTTGCCTCAGCATTCAATATTCTGGCTGGTCCAGTAGCTCAAGACCACTTTATTCCCTAATCCTTAAATCTCTTTATTCAATATATATATATATATATATATATATATATACACAACAGCTGAACATGCACAATATTATAGGGTAAAAAAAGTTGTAGGAAAGATACGTCTCCTGATTTGAGATTTTCACAATAAAAATGAAAATTAAGAAGAAAACAATTAAAAAAAAACGTAACCCAAAGAAAACAAGCTCTCAACATTTGCTCTGTCAATCCTTCTCAGATGCTTATATTCTATTATAAGATGACTGCCCCTTCTTTCAAATTCCAGTTATTGAGAATGTTTTGTATTGATTGGTACTGGCTTATTATCATCACATAAACCAAGATATAATGAAAACCTCAAAGTGGAATAACTCACCTCCCGTTCCAAATTGTTTTCAAATTCCTCAAGAAATGTGGTCATTGCAGAATTTCCTTCAAAATCATTGAAGTGATTGTTTACCCACAATAATACTACCCGTGTAACCTAGAAAGTATTCAGAAAAGTTTAATTTGCATTATTAAAGATTTAACGTGCACAACATATGCTGATAATTCCCGTTTAGAAATTTTAAAACTTACATGAGGATTCATTGCCTCAATTTAGTTGTTTACTCAAATCTTTTATTTTACATTTTAGATGAAAGCTGCAATTTAATGTATATCAGCAGATGGTTGGCAGAATAATCAGATTTAAAACAGTCATTTATGCAGTATAATGATTGTTGTGTTAACTTTAAATTACAAGAAGTACAACTACTGGGGATCATGAACATTCAAGTTCAAGTTCACATTTATTGTCACATGCACCAATTACGGTGCAGTGATATTTGAGTTACCATGCAGCCATACAATTAAAAGCACACTATACACGATAGAACTTAACATAAACATCCACCACAGCGATCACAGTGAAGGCAACAAAGTTCAGTCAGTCTTTCTCCTTTTGTTCACCCGTGTTTGGGGCCTTGACCCTCTGTAGACGCTGCTACGGACGGCCCGATGTACAGGCCCTATCGTCAGGACGGAAGCTCCGACCTCGGGGCGGATGGAACACACTCGACGGTTGGAGTGCCCGAATCGGCCACTTTCTTAAAGGAGACTGCGGCTATTCAATGTTCTAGGTCACAGGCAGGCCAGCGGTCGGAGCTCTTCTCTGGTGATCCCGGCAAGGGATCCTTGGCTCCGGGATGGTAAGTTCATGCCACGCCCAGAATCTCCGCAGTCCGCTGCTTCACGATGTTAAAGTCAGCAGGCCAGCGGTCGGAGCCTTTCTTCTGGCTCTGCGATGGAAGTCCGCACCGCGCCTGGTGCTGAAGCTCTGGGCCAGACTCCGGGAAAGGCCGCACCAATCTAAATTATTAGGCCTCGAGGGAGGCGAAAATGCGACTAGAAGAAAAGTCGCATCTCCGTCGAGTTAAGTGACTGGAAACGGTTTTGCCCTATTCCCCCCCACCAACCCGCACATAAAAACATACCGAGAAACATTAACACATACATTTAGACATACTAAAAAAACAAAAAGACAAAATGACTGACAACTCTGCTGGCGAGGCTGCCACTCGCGGCACCACCCGATCACCCCACTTCAGATTCGTACCCACTTCATATTATTTGTGAAATATGTTTAAATATCCTTTTTTTTGTTTAAACAATTTTCATGATAACAATGGAAAGATTTGTAGTATAATAGCAGATGAAATAAACCGATAATAATAGCACTACAATATTTACAGTAGTGTAAGAAACATATTAGCTGCTTAGAATAGATTTGTGTAAATCCTGAAAATGAGTGCCAAGTTAATGGTAACTAACTTAAAAAAGCCAATAGTGCTCAGGATGAGACTAATCTAAACATATAAAGGGGAAAAGTTGCAATGAAATAAATATAAGAACTAATAAGAAATTGTGCGGCACTGTGGTGGAGCTGGTAGAGCTACTGCCTCCCAGCACTGGAGACCTAGGTCAGATACTGACTTTGTTGTTGTCTGTATAGGGTTTACACTTTCTCCCTGTGACCACATAGGTTTCTTCCACGTTCTCCAGTTTCTTTCCACATCCCAAAAAGACATGCAGGATGGTAAGTTAACTGCTCTTTGTAAATTGCCCCTAGTGCGAGAGGATAAGATAGAACTAGTGGGAACAGTGATCAATAGTCGGTGTGGACCCGGTGGGCCGGACGTCCTATTTCCATTAATCACTCATTCCAATAATTTTAGATTTCTTCCCTGCCAAATAACTTTCCAAGGTGTACTATCAATAGAATTCAAATTTACACGGGTCGATAGTGAATTTCACAAAAGGCAGTAATTGGATTCTTAACACATTAACAGTTGGTGAAGAGAAATATCTGTAGATGGTTAAAATGTTAACTGTCGAGTATTTAATTATTATCATCTCAGATATCAAGCTCTTCATTCTTTTGTTTTGACTCACCTTGTCCCTGAGACTTGGGTCATTAAACCATTCCAGCAATTTCTTCCCAATTTCCATTGGGCTTGATAAGAACGTTCTGTAGGTTAAAAGAAAATCTTCTATATATGTTGGGTCCACCACTGAGTGTTCTTCCACCAGGTGCATTGTTAACCGTTCAGGGGTTCCCTAGTATAATAGAGCAGAACAAATTACAAGAATACATTTTCATATAAAGAAAACAGCAATACGTTTTGATGAAATCTGTGTTTAAAATTCCTGCTTACCTTAATGACTATATGCCCTTTCCTGGTTCCAGTGCGATCCAACTCCCGATGTTCTTTCACCATGACAATTTCTCCCTCTTCCTCTACTTTCTGCATATTCTTTTCCACCTGATTGAGTATTTTACAATAGTCTTGTTGAGCAATGCATACAAACTGCAAAGGAATATAGAAAATAATTCAGTGTTAGTGTTAGTTTTATTACTACCAGATTTGATTTGATTCACTCCACGCTACATTTCATAGCTGCTTCCTATTATTACCTCCTATACCTCAAAATCTCACAAAGTATTATTCTCAGAATTGACTTTAACATTCTTACTGTAACACAGGAAAATAACTTTTCTCAAAGTGCGAAAAAAAAAAGCAAATTTTCTTCTGGAATAATACAAGAAAGTTCCTGATTTTATTAATATGCATAATTCATTATTATAATATTTTAGCATTATAAACCTTTTCTTAACGTAATGCTCTAAAATACATAGGCTCTACATTTCTTGAACATATTATTGAAGCAAGCAAAGATGTTTTTGTCTTCTTGCACAAACCAAGAACTATCGTGATGGATGAGATTTAAAAGACAATTTTCATAAATTAAACATAAGCCAGGACTGGCTGAATAAAGAGGAAAAAACTTTTAGATTTAATGTTAGAACATTAAACGATCCTACATGTATATAATTATTAAAATTAAAATTATTAAAATTAATCAAATAAAATGATTTTCAATTATGTTTAAATAATGCAACATGGTAACAATTTGGTAAAACTGCCATCTCACAGCTCTAGTGAGATGGATTTGTTCCTGATTAGTATGGTGTCAGAGGTTATGGGGAGAAGGCAGGAGAATGGGGTTTTTGTAGGGAGAGATAGATCAGCCATGATTGAATGGCGGAGTAGACGATGGGCCAAATGGCCTAATTCTACTCCTATTCCTTATGACCTGGCACTGTCCATGTGGAGTTTGTACATTCTCCCTGTTACCATGTGGGTTGCTTCCCACATTACAAAGGTTTTTGAGTCAATTGGTTAACTGGTCACTGTAAATTGTCTGAAAGTTTGTGAAATAGTGGTGCAACACAAAGAGTTGAAGAGAAAATGGGGAAGATAAAATGGCATGACATTTGAATAAATGGATGTTTAATGGTCAGCAGAGACTTCATTTGATGAAAGACCAGTCTCTGTGCTGCATGACTGATTCTGAGTTATCTCTATAATACTAAAAGTCTTCCTATGTGCCCTTGACGTGTCTGTGTCAATCTGGCTTTCCTATCTTCTTCCAAAAGCTAGGCCACAGACTTCCATTTTCTAACATCCTACTCACATTTTTCCCGTCGTGGTGATAAACATCTTCCCGTCGCATTCTCATCTATATTTCTGAAGTTATTAACCATTGAGCCCCAAAAACTCACCCATTTTGGAGTGACGTCACAATGCACTCGCAAGGCAGGACGGGACACTCCAGGAGGGAGGGGCACTCCAGCGCTCGCGGTGAACGAAGAGTGGTGGCGGCTGCCGGCGCCCAACACCTGGTGGCGGGCCGAACCCGGTGACTGGGCCTGGGCTGGAGCTGAGCCTGGTGCTGGAGCTGGAGTGAGGGCCGAGCCCAGGGCTTGGGATGGGGCTGTGACCGGGGCCGACAAAGAAGCCGCCGCTGGAACCAAGGACGAGCCTGGGTCCGGGGTCAGGGACGAGCCCGGAGATGAAGTTGGGGCCTGGACTGGAACCCAGGCGGTGGCTGACGGCTGTAGTCTATAGCCAGGGCCGGGCCGAGTACGAGAACCAGGCCGCGTTCCAGGCCCTGGGGCTGCTCTACCACCTGGGTAGGTGCTGGGGCAGGGAATGGAAGAGGATGAGGGAAATGAGGAGGAGGGAAATGGGGTGGGGAGTGGGGTGGTAGAGGGAGATCAGGGGGGGGGGGGGTGTGGAGGAAGGAGATAGGGAGGTGTCGAGGGAGATGATGTGGGGAGTGGGTGGGAGGCCTCGCTACCCATTCCCTACCCTCACCCCCACCCTCTCAACACCCCTCCCTCTCTACCCCCTCCCTCTCCCTCCCTCGCACTCTCTACCGTGAGTGGTGCAATATTGTGTTGGGGGAACGGCTTGTGTTGGGGGAACGGGTAAGTGGTGGAATCTTGCTTTGGGGGAGCAGACCCAACAGGTCCGCACTTAGTCTAGTTAATACTAAATTCAATGTATCACATAAAAGCAAATAATAAAACAGAAACAAATGTGACAAACATTGCCTTCCTCAACCTGTTATTTACATATGCTGTGGCTTAATACATTGACACCAGAGTGCTTGACACAACCCATTTCCTACTCTTTGACAGTTGAAACAAGTAACTGCAGCTGCTGGTTTACAAAAAAGACTCAAAAGGCTGGAGTAAACTCAGCAGGTTTGGCAACATCTCTGGAGAACATGGATAGGTGACGTTTCGGTCTGGACCCTTCTTCAGAATCTTTGTCTCTTTTTTATTTCCTAGTCTTTTCTAGTCTTTAACGTAGTTAGCAAATCTGTGTAACAAACTGTGAAATAATATCTTTGATGTAATTCTAAGCATGTTAATGTTAAATATCGTTCATTCAGCATTTTTCTTGTATCTCGGACACGTAACATAAAAGTCCTGTGGAAATTTTGATTAATAGTTTCAGGCATATTCAGGCCAAATATAAACATAATTACCTGGCAGTCATCAGCCTTTGTTTTCATTACTCCCTTCATGTATTCTTTCTCCAGAGTAGGAGAGACACCAAAGCTGTTGCCCATGCACAGGATTTCCAGCCTTCCATCAGGGTATGTAACCTCAACTGAACCATTTAAAATTACTGACCATGAATCAAGCTAGAAAAAGAATAGAACATCAAATATCCTTCCATACTGCAATTTTCTGCAAGCAAATATCATACTTTTGCAAATTCAAAATACATACAAGGGATGTTTCTAATGCTGCAATGGACAGGAATCTGCTGAGTGGGGGAATTCTGTGAAACAGGGTGGAACTGCTATTTTATAATTAATAAAGAAAATTAGTTAATCAACAGAGGACAGACCGTGGTAAATATTGACTTGGACAGGTTGCTGGATTTTATTTTTTCTTCTTCTAATAAGTGAGTCCGCAATTCCATAAAATGGTCATCCTGTGCTACATGGAAAAACAACGTGCAAATTGTAAGTAGTTTGGGAGTAGGTTTTCATTTTTAGTAATTTCTTGGTTTCCATCAGTGTCATGTATCACTCAAAACTGAAATGGGAGGATTGTGCAAATAAATACATGGCTGAAGAAAAAGTACCAGAAGGATGACTTACGATTCTTGGGATCGGTTCTGGTGATCTGTTCATGACAGATGGATTGCATTAAGGCTGGCCAAAATATATGAGGGTGGGTTGGCTGGTGTTGATCATGTTACAGGTGTACAAAACATTGATTAAGCCACATTTGGAATATTGTGTGTAGTTCTAGTTATCTCAATGCAAAAATGATGTGATAGTAATAGAGAGTGTAGAAGAGATTTACGTGGATGTTGCCTGGTATGGTACAGATATGCCAGGGACTTGATGTCAAAGACAGTCAATTCTGCATCCAGAAACTACCAGGCTAAAGATGCAGCAGGTTAGCGAGTACAAGTCATTGGTATAGTTTAGATGTTTGTCTATTCACACAGCTTTTACTGCATCGAGTGCTTGCAACCACTTTATGAAATTACACTAAATTAGCTGAAAAATGGCTTTGTGATTAAAGGAACCTCAGCAGGGAACTGGGTTTGGATCATCCACTCAACATTCAAGCCAAAAGTGGCTGCCCAGGCTTCAGTCGAGTTTGGCACTTAAAAGCTGGACTCTGCCATCACCAAAAAGCCTATTTTCCCCCTAAATTACTTAATTGCCAATTATTAAAAGCCCATGGATTATACAATTGTTTGGCTCTGTCCATTTCATGCTGTTTATTGTGCATGCAGAACTATATTGCAGCTTCATCAGGTTGGCATCCCGTCAGAATACTTTCTATAGCGCACCTGTAGGAGACATGCCAAAACTTCTCAGATGCTTAAACTAAATACATTGATGCACTTTCTCGATCACATCAGTGTGAAGGGACTGGTTTGAGTTGCTGATGATACCACACAACTTGAAACTGTTGACCACCTTTATCGTAGCTCCTTTGATGAGGATAGGGAGTGTTCACCCATTTGCTTCAATAATCAACTCTTTTATCTTGCTGACATTAAGAGCTTGTTTGTTGTCTTAATACTATGATGCAAGGTTCTCAGTCTCTTTCGTATACTTCATCTCATTGTTGTTGATCCAGCTGAGAACAGTGATATCATCAGCAAATTTAAGATTGAGTTGGCATTGTATATGACTACAAAATCACGGCTGTACAAGGAGTAGAGCAGGGGACTGAGCACACACAACCCTGAGGGGAACTAGTGTCGAGGGTCAGGGTGGACGAAATGTTATGACTCAATTCTAACTGAGGTCTAGCAATCAGGGAGTCCACAAGCCAGTTGCAGATGGGGACCTCAAAGCCATGGTCCAGAAATTTAGGAATGAGCTTATTCAATATTATGGTGTTGAGAGTAGAGCGGCAGTCAATGTATAGTATCCCGACATTATTTAGGTGGCCCAGAACTGAATGAAATGCAAGAGAGATGATGTCCTCAGTAGACCTATTTTTCCTGAATGCAAATTGCAAGGGATCTAGATTGTGCAGAAGTCCTTTTCAGACATGGGCCATTACGAATCTTTCAAAGCATTTAACTACGGCTGATGTTAGAGCTACTGGTTGGTAGTCATTGAAACATGTCACTTTATTGTTCTTAGGGATTGGAATGATGATCAGATCAGGAAGGCCACTGAATTGAAAGTTTGATGATATCAGTGAAGACAGCGAAGATAGGCGCACGGTTTCAGAATACGTCCAGGAACCCAATCCGGTCATGCCGCTTTCTGAGAGTTTACCCTTGTGAATGCAGATCTGATTTCAGCCAACGAGGTGCATGGGACCTGCCAGCAGGGAATGGGGAGACCTGCCTCGGTAAAACTTTGTTTACCAGCTCAAATGGGAATAAAAGGCATTGAGCTTATATAGTAGACATGTGTAACAGAAATCGCCCCTGATTTCACCTTGATGGTAGTCAGGCTCCTCCACAGACGCCTGGCATCCGCTTGATGGAGTTGAGACTGCAGCTTGTGGTGGGAATCCTCAACTGAGCCTCCAGCTGGAATCCACACATATACCAGCTTGTTTTGGCATCCTCTCTATAGACAGCACTGTCTCCAAGTGATATAAAAATGCTTGATGTGGAAGGGAAGTGTGAAGTTGATTTATAAAAATATGGGAAATAATGGGTAACTCTTTCAAGTCCTTCAAGCCTGTTCTGCTATTTAGTTACATTATTGTTAATATTCTTATTTGATCTTGGTCTCCCATCACACTCTCTATGTACACCGATTCTTTTGCCTTCAAAAACCGTACCAATTCCTGTCTTGAATGTTCTCAACATAGAAGTGAAGCCCTCTCATCAGAGTTAAGGGTTTCATTTAAGAAGATTCAGAAGTTTAAACTAGTATTAAAGGCAGCTTGGAAAAGATTTATTGCATTCATCGTAGGGATGAAAAAGGGGCTATCTGATGAGAAACACTGTTTGGACCCATACTAACCTATAAATTCTTGGGATTTCTTTATCCCAAGAAATGGAACATGCTGAAAATCAAAATACATTTGGTGTGCAGGGGAATCTAAGATAAATCATACTCGTCAAATTCACACAAATTATTTGCGGAAGTAAGAGGGAGAGCCAATTGAGAATAACCTATGTCGTAGTGTATTGAGATTTCCAAAAGGCATCTGAAAAAGTCCCACATAAGAGGCCGGTGGATAAATTAGAACCCCATGGTATTGGTGGAAGCATGTTAGAATGGATTGCAAACTGCCTGTCTCATAGAAAATAAAGTTGAAAAGGAATTGGTGCTTTTCAGACTGGAAGGGGGTAACTGGTGAAGAATCACAGGGATCAGTTCTTGGTCTGCAATTGTTCACTATTTACATTAATAATTTAGAGGAAGGAACTGTATGTAAGGTTTACAAAATTGTCAATGTACAAAAATAGATCAAAGGGTATTGTGATTCTGCAATGTGATATAGATACATTGATGGTGTGGGCCAAATACGTAAACAGAGTGTAATGTGCAGAAAAGTGAGGTCATGCGCTTTGGTATGAAAAATCAAAAGATTATTATCCAAACAGAAAGAGACTGAAAGTGAGTGAAGTATACTGGAATCTAGATGCTCTATTATATGAATCACAAAAAGCTAGCAGGCAGATGCAACAAGTAGTTAAGAAACCACAGGGCATTCTGGCTTTCATTGCAAAGGGTTGGAATTTAAAAACAAGGAGATTTGCTGCAATTGTACAAGCTCATATGGAATAAGCCACAGAGTCTTGTTCTCCCAAACAAAAAAACAAATAGTAACTTTGGAGGCAGTACAAAGGAGATTTGCCAGGCCAACTCCTGGAATGAGAGGGTTGATCTACCGAAGGAAATATAATAATTTGGGCGCGTACAGCTTGGAATTTAAATGGTGAGGTTATTTCAAACATATGAGATCGTGCAAAGGTTGGACAAGGCAGATATTTGGATACTTTCATGGGTGGAAGAGTCTTAAACAAATGGACCTAACAAGAAGATAACAGGTCAGTAAATGAAAACTGAGGTACACAGACATTTCTTCAGATAATCATGTGTGAATATCTGAAATTTCCTGTCCCAGTAGGTGCTGGAAGCTGGATCATTCGAAGTATTTAAAGTGGTAGATAAATATTTCATAGGTTGAGGAATGGAGGGGTGTGGAGAAGGCACAGGAGAAGAGATGAGGCTATCATAGATCTGCTATCACGGCCTTTTCCTGTTTCTATTTTCTTGCATCCTCTTGTCAAGGATTATGGGGATTGGGCTGGAAAGTGGTGCTAAAGCAAAAGAATGATTGCCTACTGTCTTATAGTGTGGTAGAGCAGGAGTAAGGGGCAAATTTATTACACTATATTTACTTTTAAATCTATTTTTCCAATCTATATATGATAATTTGACTTTCAGTTCTAAATACAATGCGTTTATGAAATGCTACTCAGTAGTTTTTTCAATGTTGCTCACATCCATTGGCTTCTGTTTATCTATAAATCAGTTAGTGACCTTGTACTCTCAGTGTTGTAACTTACGAACATTCCACTTTTGGTTTCCTCCTTTTTTAACTCTCCACTCAAAGATTCTATATTTTCTATTGTCATCCACTCGGTCTCATTCTTTGTCGACAATCTGCTCTGTGGCTTTTTCCAGCACTGTTTTAATGACCTTGTCCTTTACTTACAGGTCTCATCTTTTCTTTTAATGCCTACACCAATCTTTTTCTAATAGCACCATCGTGGCCTCATAATTTACTAACTTTCAAAATACATTTTGCCATTAATTTTACTTACTCTCCATTCCTGACCCTGTTCGTTTCTAATTCCATGAGTTTAGATTCATCCTCAACTCCCTGCACTGGCCTCAAACTTTTTTAATGTTGTGTGCCTTATTGTTAATCGACTCCTGACACTGCATTTTTCTGGCACTCCGTCCATCATTCACTAGTGCTGCAATTTTGGTCTCCTTCCCGAATTGCTTTACTCTTGGCTCAATCTTGTTGAAATTCCTGCCCTCAGCTTCTATTCAAATATTCGCCCATTCCTATCTAACAACATGCTCTGGTCCATGCTACTTCCAGGCATTCCACTCATTGTTTCCTCATTTTCTTGAGCAGTTGCTCTGGATTGATGGTGAGTTGCTTCCATTCCAGTCCAGTGGGTTCTGAGGTGGCTGAAGAAGTCAATGTAGGAACCTTATTTGACAGACAGCCGGAAAGGCAGGCGGGTAGATGGTTTGGAAGGTGATGTGCTCCTTTAATTACATATGAAGGAGCCTCAAGTGCTCACAATACCTGGACTTTAGAATTTGCAATTCCACCCCAAGTGTACCTTTTCAATTGTGAGCAAACACAGGCAAGAAATTAACCAAATTGGTTGGAATGTTGGATGTGAAAGATATGGCCTGCTCAAACAAAGCCACTGAGTGTAAAAAGAGCCTGAATGCTGCAGATTCTCTGGTAGAGAATGCTGTCTTATCATTCTGGCCATTTTGGATTCTGGATTTTGCAGAAACAGCATTGGTGCCATTTTTCCAATGCCTGGAGATGCCTGTTGCAAGTAATCCTCATCTCAGAACCATATAGGAAGATAGGAATCACTGATATCCTTTATGCCATAGTGAGCTTGGTCTGAGATTCTGATCTTCAAATAGCCACTTCCTCAATTGTCCAAAAAGCTGTATTCAGGATGGTGACATTTTTTTGTAACGGCACACTCTACCTTGTTCTTTTCAAATCCTTTTTTTTTTCACACCCTTGAATAAGTCCCAGTTTTCTAACATACCACACCCTCAACATTGTCCTTTTCTTGCTGCCACTTCCTGGCTCAATCCTTTACTAATATTCTGCTTCAGTCCTTGCATTTTTCAAAAGCTCTATTTGTAGTGGAGTTCTTTAATAAAGGAACACACTTAGCCTCATCCTTTCCCCATGCTCCACTCTTGGCTATGAATTTTTCTATCTCTCCCCCAACCTGTCCTTTTTACTTGGACAGGTTGGGGGAGTGGGCAGATGCATGGCAGATGAAGTTTAATGCGGATAAATGTGAGGTTATCCACTTTGGTAGCAAAAACAGGAAGGCTAAATGGCGTCAAGTTGGGAAAAGGGGAAGTACAACGGGATCTGAGGGTCCTTGTACATCAGTCTATGAAAGTAAGCATGCAGGTACAGCAGGCAGTGAAGAAAGCGAATGGCCTTTATAACAAGAGGAATCGAATATAGGAGCAAAGAGGTCCTTCTGCAGTTGTACAGAGCCTAGTGAGACCACACCTGGAGTATTGTGTGCAGTTCTGGTCCCCTAATTTGAGGAAGGACATTCTTGCTATTGAGGGAGTGCAGCGTAGGTTTACAAGGTTAATTCCCGAGATGGCGGGACTGTCATATGCTGAGAGAATGGAGCAGCTGGCCTTGTACACTCTGGAGTTTAGAAGGATGAGAGGGCATCTCATTGAAATATAAGATTGTTAAGGGTTTGGACACGCTAGAGGCAGGAAACATGTTCCCAATGTTGGGGGAGTCCAGAACCAGGGGCCACAGTTTAAGAATAAGGAGTAAGCCATTTAGAACAGAGACGAGGAAACACTTTTTCTCACAGAGAGTGGTGAGTCTGTGGAATTCTCTGCCTCAGGCAGGTTCTCTGGATGCTTTCAAGAGAGCTAGATAGGGCTTTTAAAAATAGCGCAGTCAGGGGATATGGGGAGAAGGCAGGAACGGGGTACTGATTGGGAATGATCAGCCATGATCACATTGAATGGCGGTGCTGGCTCAAAGGACCAAATGGCCTACTCCTGTACCTATTGTCTATTGTCTACATACTTGATTCCTGGCCTCATTCTTTCCTAACTGCCTGCTCTGGACTTTACCTTTACACTTATTACTCTTAATTTCACTGTTATCTAACATTCCATATTTGACTTTGTATTTTACTTCCTTCGTGTCCATCATCTATGTTTCAAATGTTTGGCCAGGCTCTTGCACAGTGGACAGCCTTCTCGTTTGCCACCGCTAGATTTTCCAGGCAGCATTGTTCACCAAGAAGTGGGCATCTTAGTAGGTGTGGCATGGATTGTACAGATGTTCCACATTCACATTCTGTGTCTGCCGCATCTGCATAGCCCCATTTGCTCATATTGGTCTTGCATCGGCCCATCTCCGTGCAAAGCCTATTGAGGGACTTCAGGTCTTCCAATCACACGTGTGATCAGGTGGTAGCTGTTCCTTGGTTGGGATTGGCATCAGTGATTTTTACTGCATTTATTTTGCTACAAGGCTAGTCTGGTTGCTTGACGAGACTGTGACAGTGGCTGGACTGTGTGAAGGAAGCTCTTCCTCGACTTCGGCTGCTTTGGGGCTGGGTGATGGGAGTGACAGGAATGGCGGGTGTCCACAACTTGCCTACTACATTCAGTTCTACCGGCAACTGTTCTGTGGATTCCTGGTGGAACAATACTGGCCAAGACATGCAAGCTATCCACATCTATTGGTTTTAGGCAGCCAGTGATGCATCTGCAGCTGTCATTAAGGGCGGCATCAACTTACTTTGCATGAGATGATCTCGCCCAAACAGGACAAGCATACTCTGCAGCAGAGTAGCACAGCGCAAGGCAGTTGAGCACAGTGTGGATGCATTGGTACCCCACGACAAGTTTGCCAGGTTGCGTAGGAGGCTGTTCCTTGTCCTCACTTTGCCCTTCACCCTTTCGATGTGTTGCTTGAAGGAGAGGGTTCGGTCCAGAGTGACCCTAAGGTAGACAGGATAGTCGCAGTGTCTCAAAGGGACACCATTCCATGTTAAGGGCAGCATCCTCCCAGCTTTGCGATTACGAAGGTGGAACAGGCTAACTTGGGTCTTAGCAGGGTTTGCCTTCAGTTGGTTGTCCTTGTAGTTTGTCAAGTTGTCTAAGGATGATTGATGAGAGGGTAGCTTCTACCTCATCTATGTGAGTGCTCTGGGCTGCGTCAACTGCGCCAAGGTCGTCAGCGTAAATGAAGCTTCTCGTCCCTGGGAACACTGCCTGATCATTAGTGTATACATTAAACAGCACAGGAGAAAGGACGCTGCCTTGAGGTACGCCATTCTTTTGTTTCCTCCATCTGCTGCCTTTATCATTTAGCTCAACATAGAAGCGTCTGTTTTCCAGTAACTGTTTAATCAGTTGGTCGTGGAAGTCCTTTCTCATATCATGGAGCTTGTTGAGGAGTAGCCAGTGGTTCAGTGTCATAGGCAGTCTTGTCCTTACCAGTATCCTAATACCAGCATTATCACATTCTAACTTCACAGAATAAGTCTCAACTTTTTTAAACTTTGCAGTTTCATCATTGTACATTTCCATTGTTCCATTCGTGAACTTATCGTTTGTTGACAGTCTGCATTCTACCTCATCCTTTTTCAACCCATATTCCATTCAGCCCATTCTAGCACTGATCCATTCCAGTGCTCTGCCCTCAGCTCTCTTCTAATTCTCTGTTCATGGCATTCTTTATTTAATACTCTACATGTGGCTCTCATCATTTTTTGACAATTGTCCACAAACAGTCTTATTCACTCTCTTGAGATTCCTCTGTCAACTTTGCTCGATCATGCTTGTGCTTTGGTTTGCCCTTTTCCAGACATTCCATCTTGCCTCCACTATCCGTCTTTGCCCTAATGTCAACCTCTTCTAAACCTCCACTCTCGACTTCATCCCTTTAAAAAATCTTTGTACTTTGCTATTATCATCATCTGGCCTTGTGCCGAAGCCTCACCCTAATTCTACAGTTCCTCCTCTTTGCCCTATCCTGTTCTAACTCTCTATTCAGCCCTTTTCTGGTACTGCTATTATCCTCTTCTATTTCTGACACTCCACTCTTAGCTTCACCCTTCTCTGCTGCAAAATATGCACTGAGAAACTATCGAGCTATACAGCACAGAAACAGGCCCTTAGGCACAACTCACCCAGCCAAAAAGACTATATTCCCCTGAATCTTTCCGATCCATGTACTTGTTCGGATATCTTTTAAATGTTGTAACTGCCACTACCACTTCCTCTTGCAGCTTGTTCTATTAACGCAGCACCATCTGTGTAAAAGTTGACCCTCAGCCCCCTTTTAAACCTATCCCCTCTCATCTTAAACCTATACCCTCCAGTTTTAGACCACTTCATTCTGGGAAAAGGTTAGTGGCTATTCATTTTATCTATGCCCTTTGTGATTTTAGATACTTACATAAAGTCACCTCATAAAAAGACCTAGCCTATCGCAGCCTCTCGTTCAGTAACAGCTTCATAAATCTATTTCGCAGTTTCTGGTTTAATGACATCAGTTCTATAGCAGAGTAACCAGAACAGTACACAGTACTCCAAATCTCCAACCTGTCCACCTATTTTGCCACTTTTTTGCAGCTGCATCCTTCGGTATTTTTGATCCACAATTCTCCCCAGAGCCTGCCATTTATTGTGCAAGCCCTGACCTGGGTTTGTCCTATTAAAATGCAACCCCTTGCTTTTGTCTGAATTGAACTCCAACTGCCATTCTGTGGCCATTGGTCCAGTGTCAATAAAGATCCCCATGTAATTGTAGATGGCCTTCTTCACTCTTCACTATACTGCCAATATTCATTTCAATAATCACTTCCATTTGAAAATCAAAATGGAACCATATGCAAAAAAATCAACTGATCATTTACAATAGTCATTTTCCAAAATGCAAGTTTTCAAAATAAGTTTTTACATTCAAAAGGGATGGAGGCAAGATGTTACAAAAATGCACTTATATTTTTGATTAAACAGGCGACAAATTTAACTAAAATAGAGAGAGTTTCAGATTTATCTTATGAGAAGAAATATATATATGAATTAAAGCATGACATTACAATGTTTCTATTTCTTAAATTAGAAATAAAAATTCAGCAAATTGATATGAAAATACACACCTCTTCACCATCATTGAGCACAATGGTGCCTGCCCGCTCTACCACTGCAAACACCATCACAGCACAAAGCTCTCTTCTGACAGACATTGTCATGTTGGCAAAAGCTGGGAGCTGATGCATGAATTCCAATAATTGTTCTGCATGGAAAAACAAAGGCATCAATTTATACATCTGGAAACAAGAGGTCAGCAGCTATTTGGACTAACGAACTCTTACAATCCCTTTAAATTCAGCTTGTACATTGTCCTCACATGGAAATTCTTATAGGACCGAATTGGCTTCATGTAGAGCACAATGAATATTTTGATTGCAAATTATATGAATCAGAAAAATCATTATATTTCTTCTGCAACATTTTTGAAGGCCAGACAATGGTAACTGTGTGTTTTTAGCTGTGTTAGTTGATTCAGCCTGAGAAGGGCTCCAACTGGAGTACAATAAGACAAAAGAACATCACTCCTAAGGACATTACCCACCAACTCCAATGGATGCTATTAACTCAGGAAGCTTAATAGGATATATTTCACTAATCTGCCAACCAAAGGAATTGCTCCCATGGATCCTATTGCACCCACATCTACCTAGACCGGCTTCATGGCGAGGAAGCCCCGTCTTCAAAATACCCCTCAAAGTTTTGACAGTAGACAAAGCCCCAACTGTTAGTGATGAGCTATAAACTATTTAACAATATTTCAAATTAAAATACAACTGCAGGTAGTTCTGTTATGACATGTGTTTCCGTAACACAAATTGGATATAACGCAAGTGTTGAATTAGGGACACTATTTGCATTACATGGGCCAAATTAGTTATAATGTAATTTTGAACGGGAATTTAGGTCATAAGGTCATAAGGAATAGGAGTAGAATTAGGCCATTTGGCCCATCATGTCAATTCCGTGTTCAATCATGGCTGATCTATCTCTCCCTCCTAACCCCATTCTCCTGCCTTCTCCCCATAACCTCTGACACCTGTACTACTCAAGAATCTATCTATCTCTACCTTAAAAGTATCCACCGACTTGGCCTCCACAGCCTTCTGTGGTAAAGTATTCCACAGATTCACCACCAAATTTAGAACCATTTCAAGGTTACTTTGGAAATTGGCAACCAGAAAAAAGTATTGAATTTAAACAGCATTAGGGCTGTTTCCATTTAACCTCAACACAGTAATCAGATACCATTGTCCCTTAAAAACACAGCTGCTACTTTAAGCACAGATGGCCATAGACATAGCGATCGCTACGATTGACACTTCCGCAATTATTGACACTCTAGTTAACAATGCAATATTCAGCCTTTAAAGTAATAACAAAAAAAATTATTGCTGCTGTAAACTTTGATATTGAAAAGACTTAAAGACTAAAGATTCTGACACTCTCATCCCTTATCCCCCTTTCCCCCATTAACACAATTATTTCATAACACTTTTTTTATAGTTTCTTCAAAACACAACTGTCGCATAACTGTAGTAGAACCATCTATACAAAATATTAATTGACCATCTAAAATCTTACCAATACTGAAAAACATGAAACCAAAAGTAAACAAGTAATTAAAAATGAAAAAACCAAAAGGAAAAAAGTAATTAAAAAGTAGTGCATCTCCCTTCCTTTTTGACTTATAATCCCCATCAAAATTAATTGGATCTTGTACCAAAAATAAAGAGACCATTCCCCAGTGCCATACCGGGAAATTTCTGTGAGGTTGGACTCTGAATGCCAAGTGGAATGCAGCAATTTGACAGATTTTTTGGGGCCTTAAAAATCTGGTGTCAGCTTGTGATTTGTGTATTACACTGGCACTAACATAGAAACATAGAAAATTGGTGCAGGAGTAGGCCATTCGGCCCTTCGAACCAGCACCACCATTCAATATGATCATGGCTGATCATCCAGAATCAGTACCCCGTTCCTGCTTTCTCCCAATATCCCTTAATTCCGTTATCCCTAAGAGCTAAATCTTGAATACATCCAATGAATTGGCCTCCACTGCCTTCTGTGGCAGGGAACTCCAGATTCACATCTCTCTGGGTGAATAAGTTTTTCCTTATCTCAGTCCTAAATGGTCACCCCCTTATTCTTAAACTGTGACCCCTGGTTATGGACTCCCCCAACATCGGGAAAAATGTTCCTGTATTTAGCCTGTCCAATCCCAAAATAATTTTATATGTTTCCATAAGATCCACTCTCATCCTAAATGTTTTATATGTTTCCATAAGATTCCCTCTCATCCTTCCAGTGAATATGAGCCCAGTCTGTCCATTCTTTCGTCATATCAGTCCCGCCATCCCGGAATTAATCTAGTGAACCTACGCTCCCGCAATAGCAATAATGTCCTTCCTCAAATTAGAAGACCAAAACTGCGCTCAATACTCCAGGTGCGGTCTCACCAAGGCCCTGTACAACTGCAATAGGACCTTTTTGCTTTTATACTCAATTCCTCTCGCTATGAAGGCCAACATACCTTTTGCTTTTTTCACTGCCGCCATACTTTCAGTGACTGATGTACAAGGACACCCAGGTCTTGGTGCAACTCCCTTTTTCCTAATCTGCCACAATTCGGATAATAATCTGCCTCCTTGTTCTTGTCACCAAAGTGGACAACCTCACATTTATCCACGTTATACTGCCTCTGCCATACATCTGCCCACTCACCCAACTTATCCAAGTCACCCTGCAGCCTCAAAGCATCCTCCTCACAGCGCACACTTCCATCCAGCTTTGTGTCATCCACAAACTTGGAAATGGTTACATTTAATTCCTTTGTCTAAATCATAGGCCCAACATACTAAGAAAGTATTCTTTGGGTAACTTGCCAGAAAAGGGAGGCGGTGAAATGGGAGCCTCGCACCGTTATCAGGTGATCGAGACATGTGTTTCCAGAGCAACGCAGGTGCAGTGGCGCGCGTTGCATCTGTATCCAGCACTCCAGGATCTCGCTTTGTGGCAGCCGCTACAAACCCGTGCCCAAGGCAGTACTCTTCAAAAGTCTTGCCCTGCTCGCTCTCTCCCCGCCACCATCTTTCTGTTACCCAATGCATCCGCCACCACAAACAGACGCCTCGGTCTACTATAACCGAAATCTTTTATATATGTCTCTGATTGCGAAGGTCTACTGTATACTGCTCAAGATGTTATTTACTTTATTATTACATATCTTCTTGGAGACCCTTTAAAAATCAAAGTGACATCTAAGTTCAACTTAAGTTCATGGAGACAATGATAAAGAAACATTATAAGTTGATTATCAAAGGTAAGAGTTAACTTTGTTAGACTTTTGAAAGGCACAACATTAAGATATGAAATTTAGCAATTAGAATAGGTAATCATAATCAGTAATCTCCACTTTAGAAGTGACAAAGGTCTTGCAATACATAGAACAGTACAGCACAAGAACAGGCCCTTCAGCCCACAATGCCTGTGCCGCAGATGATGTCAAGACCAACTCTTATCTGCCGGCATATAATCCATATCCCTCTATTCCCTGCAGAGCGACAAATTTATATCATTGTTAATTTCAACACCAACTCACCAATGTCATCATCTGTCCTATCGATGGGATCTTTCTCCAGGCAATCTCGCACAATGTCCCTGCTCATCAATGGGTCTGATGCTCTCTCAATATCTTCCTCATCGTCATCATCCTCAGAATCTACTGCAGTCTCTGGCAGACCACTTAGATCCATTTCCCCGGCCTCACTCTCTGTAGCCTTTAAAGTAAAAAAAGTTAAGACACTGATTACAAATGCTACGCAGGAAATGCACTCCGGCAGTTTGTTAAATATAGCAGCATTATTTTTGAAATCACATATTTTGTTATTTTTATGCATGTACTGCCATTTTAAAAACCTAATGTTTCAGCAACTTGATCTTTAATGTGGTTCTGGAAAAAAAATCAGCTTGATATTTTGCTTTGGTTCATTTTTTAACCATTTTTGTTCAAATTTAAAATAATGTTCTAAATTCAGTCACTAAACCATCAATTGGCCTGTATTATTAGTTTTGCTCTGCTATTTAAAATTCTGAGAAAGAATTAGCATTAAGTGAACTACCGCATACTATTTAACTTCTTCACCTAGTTTCTGCATTTGCTTTACTTCCTACAGTTACTTACTGCCATACACAATGCAAATTCCAAATTTGTCACAAAAGTGCCCTATTTATTGTCTAAAATGTATACCAATTCATCCTTTCTATGAGTGCTGAAAATAAGTTCCCTGATATAATTTGGTCTTTTATCTGAGCCTTGTATTTTGGTCAATGAGTAAATCGATTAACATCTCAATCAAATTGCCTCTCAATTAAACACATGATCATATAGACAGAGTGTTTGACATATTCTTGAAATAATTTTGGTATTTTACATTTGGGTAAGCAAATAAAATAATGCAAGCCAAAGACTTTACCAAATAAGATCCAGACAACAAACTTAAAAAGCACACAAAGCACTGGACAAGATGGGGCCTCATATTCTATTCCTGCAAATATTAGCAAGAAGAAACAATTTATCATTATTGACACACGACGCAAAGTACCAAACGTCTTAACTTCAGATTTAAGTCCAGGAACAAATAAAATGCTTTAAACACTAAGGCCAGATTAATGCTTTACCACTATTTTCAGGCACTGGTTCAGCAGAGCACCAGAGATTCTGCTGGACTCAATTAAGCACTGCACCACAGGTACCAATTACTTTCTGCTGGTTTGTTTAGAGCTATAATTTGCACTGGGCTTGTTTGCTAACTACCTCCTTCTCTTTAGGTAGCAGCATTTGATAAGATGTATTGGGAATCTTAAACGTTACCGTCCTACTATTCTACAACATAAAACCACTGCATAATTTTTGTTACAATAGGCAATATTGGTTTATGTAACTGGAGGTTTGAACAAAAGGTTTTCACCAGAAGATTTTGGGTGAATAGGACACACCTCTGAATATATTTATACATAAATTCTTTATATTTTCTAATTATTTCCAAGATAAAGAATGGCAGATTTCATCATCCTTGGAAACACATGTAAGACAATAGGATATTTAATGAATGTGTGCACGTTAGAGACATAGAAACAGAAAAATAGGTGCAGGAGTAGGCCATTTGGCCCTTCGAGCCAGCACCGCCATTCAATATGATCATGGCTGATCATCCAAAATCAGTACTCCGTTCCTGCTTTTTCCCCATATCCCTTGATTCCATTAGCCCAAAGAGCTAAATCTAACTCTCTCTTGAAAACATCCAGTGAATTGGCCTCCGCTGCCTTCTGTGGCAGAGAATTCCACAGACTAGAAAGCAATACTACTCCAAAACCAACTGTCAAAGATCTCTGTTGCTCAAGAAAAAAATTACAATTGCAACAATTGCAAAAGGAATATGTTTGTTGAAAGAACATAAAAAACTCAAAACAGGAGAAGCTCTACTACTTCCTCATGAGTACAGATAGTAAAACTGATGAGTAGTCAATAAAATTATAGGATTTCTGATGATCTAGGTGATTTCAGCCAGAAAAGCATTGGTCTGCTGTACTCAGGATCTCCAGTCTGGCTAAATAAAAATATTAGTAAAACAAATCCCATTATGAAAGAACTGAAAATTATTTTTTTAAGTTGTAGGTGCTTGAAATATGTAATAAAATAAATAATGTTGGAAATACTCAGCAGGGCACACAGCATGTGTGGAAAAAGAAGCAGAATTCATGTTTCATGAATAACAACCCAACAACTCTCACCACGTCCACAGGTGCTGTAAAAAAGCATTTTATTGGCATGCATCACAGTATGGTTTGGGAACAGTTCCATCCACGACTGCAAGAAATTGCAGAGAATTGTGGACACCACTCAAACCATCACACAAACCAACCTCCCTTCCATTGACTCCATTTACACTTCACACAACCTCGGCAAGGCCACCAGCATAATTAAGGACCCGTCTCACCCTGGTCACCTCTCTCCTCTCCCATCAGGCAAGAGGTACAGAAGGATGAAAAAGCATACCTCTTGATTCAGAAACAGTTTCTTCCCAGCTGTTATCAGGTAACTGAACCATCCTATCAACAACTAGAGAGCGATCCTGAGCTACTTACTATCTCATTGGAGATCTTGCATTTTATCTTGCACTAAATGTTAATCCCTTCATCATGTATCTGTTATCATGGATAGCTCAATTTTAATCATGCACAGTCTTTCCGCTGACTGGTTAGCATGCAACAAAAGCTTTTCACTGTACCCCGGTACACGTGACAATAAATTAAACTAAACTAAACTTTCCATCACAACAGTTCAATAGTAAACTGGAAAGGCTGGTCATCTGAAATTGTTGAATTCAATGTTAAGTTCATTGTAAATAATTGTATTGTAATGCAGCAACTCAGAAGCTGAAATGCTGATCCTTGGATCCAGTTGGATCTTTCTGTTGATGATCCACACACCACTAGAGAATATATACAATTATCTTGTACTCTATGCATATCTTACAATGTTAAATGTTATCAACTTATGTTCAGTCTATTTTGTACTATATTGATAATCATACAATAAGTAAGCCCTGGGAAATGTTCTTCCTGATACAACAGTTGATACCGATCAGATGGGTGTATTGTCATATACACAGAGTGCAATGAAATTCTTTATTCTTACCCACATTAAAAAGGATAGAAGGTACACAAAAATGCTGGAGAAACTCAGCAGGTGCAGCAGCATCTATGGAGCGAAGGAAATAGGTAACATTTCGGGCCAAAACCCTTCTTCAGGCTGAAAGGGGGTGGCGGGGAGAAGGGAGGAAAAAGGAGGAGGAGGAGCCCGAGGGCTGGGGGATGGGAGGAGACAGCCCGAGGGCTGAGGAAGGGGAGGAGACAGCAAGGGCTAACAAAAAGGGCTAACGGAATTCAATGTTCATGCCCGCAGGATGCAGACTTCCCAGGCGAAATATGAGGTGCTGTTCCTCCAATTTCCGGTGTTGCTCACTCTGGCAATGGAGGAGACCCAGGACAAAGAGGTCGGATTGGGAATGGGAGGGGTAGTTGAAGGATAGATGCTGGAACATGCCAGAAAGCCACATCGCAACATTCGTAGTTGGTATTTGATGTGATGACAATACATGTTCCTAAAATTCTTGTAATAATTCTCCTAATTCACTGTAACTGTCCATAACTGGTTCCATAGACATTTGAATGCAACAAATAGCATTTTGAATGGTACATAAAAATCAGTTGGGCATCCCAATATTCACAATGCATGCAACTTATACTTTGTGGCGTGAGAGGTAAAATGTCTGTTTTGGCTTACATGTTGCTTCCAGAATTAGAGCATGATCACTGATGACTGTAGTTGATGTTCTATAATTAAGTATTTGAACAAAACTAATAATTTTGAATCATTGTTCAAAATCATTTCCAATAATACAACTTCCTGATCTATTCAAGTCTGCATAGCTTGGAAACCAATCTCTGAATACCTCCTCTTAACTCTGATGAAGTCAACAATTCAAATATACTAAATGACATTTATAAGTCTGTTCAAAAATATTATCTAGCTTTAATCTCATTGTCATGTCAAGATCAAACGCTTACTGTCCCGTTCTGTACTTGTCTCATGTTTCTGAATCTTTTGAAGTGTTTTTGAAGTGTTTTCATCGTTCCTATTAAAATGAATAACCACATTTTTTTACATTCTATTCAATCTGTCATTTGTTGCTTCTGTTAATTTGCCTTTATTGCCTCACAGCTCACTTCCCCATCTGTCATCAGCAGAGATTATACATGATAGAAGCTCAAGACCCAAACTTTGCAGAAACTTTCCAGCCCTGCAAAACAAAAATTGACACTATCCGATTTTCACACTGTAAACCAATCCTCAATCTACACTAGCATCCTTATATCATAACTCTTGATTATGAGCAATAGCCTCAGGCAGAACCTTAGCAAACGTGTTTTGAAAATCCCCAAATACTATGTCTACTAGCTCATTGTTACTCTGCCAGATACTACCTCAAACAAAAGCAAGATGCTACCATAAATATTTTTAAACCTTGGACATACACCATTAAGCCCATGACATCATTTAGCTTGGTCGCATTCAATTGCCAGCTCTATTTAAAAGTAATTTTCTCACGGCAACCTTTATTTCTTTCTTTTTGTGTCTTCCACCATAAACACTGATATAAAATATCTGTTTATTAGCATTGCAATTTCTTCACACCCCATTGAAATTTTCACTGTGCATCTATATCTGTGTGTAAGGAACCCACATTTACTTCAGCTAGTTTTTTCCTTTATGCTAATCCATAAAAGCTTTTGAGAAAGTGTTTTCACATATTTTGCCACTGTGGCGCAGCTGGTAGAAACACTGCCTCACAGCGCCTGAGAATCCGTTTGATTTGGACCTCGAGTGATGTCAGTGTGGAGTTTGCACATTACTCCTCTAACCCCGTGTGCTTCCACTGCGTGATCCAGATTCCTCTCACATCCCAAAGACATGTGTAGGTTAATTGGTCTCTATAAATTGCCCCTATTGTATACAGAATGGGTGCAAAAGTGGGATAACATTGAACAAGTGTGAACAAGTGATCAACATGGTTGTTGGTGTGGACTCGGTGGGCCAAAGGGCCTGTTTCCAGGCTGTCAATCCAAGATTTCAATCAAAATCCTTCAGGATTTTACTGGTGCTGAAATTCTTCCTCATGTTTGAATTTAGTTTCCTTTTTAGCCATATTACAAACCAAATACCCTGTTAATTTTCCCTTTAGGTAAGAACTTTTCTTATGCATTTGTTCAATTCCAAACAAATATGTGTTTTAACAAGTTTGTCAGGATTTACTAACTGCCATATCTTTTAATCAAATTTCACATCCACTTAGCAAAATAGCCTCTTATATCAGCATTCAACATTATGATGGTTCCATCACCAAGCACAAACTCGTCTCTCCACTCCCATCATCAACAACCTGTACACTAGAACCAATGAAAGCAGAATGGGACTTGCCTCAAGAATAGGACCGCAACACCAGGGCAGTGATCTAACAATTCACAAGTAGCTCTTGACTACCAGAAGCCTCTCCATTACCTACCAGGTTCATCAGCACTGTCACTAAATAATAACCAAACAGCTGGCTGTGTTATTTTATTTCACAAATCAAAAGTGAGCAATTTGATTTATTGACACATATGGCTGCCAAAGAATGCACATCAGCAATCCATCAACATTATTTCAATATTCATATCAAGTAAACCATGAAACTAAATAATTAAAATCAAAATTTCAGTACTTCCCTCCTGTGATTTCTAAGAATTTGAGCAGCATGCTAGAAGGAAATAATTACATTTGTCTCTCGATGCCACATCATGCTGCGTCCTGCCAGCTCTGCATTGTGCCAAGGCTAATATCCTGGAATTCAAAAATGATCTTCCTGCTATCGTAAATAGGGATGTTTGTACATTGTTCTATTGTATTCACATCTTTTCAGTAAATGTAGGAATGCAAGTCAGCATGTAGTAAAACCTATACAACATTTAGATACAAACTGATACAGAGCCACATAAATACTATTGCCATCAGACCAGGTCACAGGCTGGGTATGCTGCAGACATGATTCACCTCCTGACACCATTAAGCCTCCCAGCATTTACAAGTCAGGAGCTGACAGAATACTCTCAATTTGCCTGGATGAGCTCACCAAAGACACTTACCAGCATGTATGAGAGGCAGATCAATTAACAGCCATGCACTGCACCTCCTAAATATTCACACAAGTACACTGGAGCTGCAGTGGATGTCAGCCACAAAATACCAGCACAGTTGCACTACACTGGTCCCACAATATATCTCAAACTTGCAACTATAACCACCAGGAAGAACAAAGAACAGTAATGCGAAACGGGAACCACTTGAGGATACTCCTCCCGTTCGGACACCATCCTGACTTGGAAATATATTACAATTTATTCATTATCACCCATTTAAAATTCTCCCAGCCCATTCAGAGGCCCAGCACCATATGCAAGAGAAATAAGGCACAGACATCGGCAACCGCATTCTTTAAAAGTCTCTTATGAATCAGAATAAGTGTGGTCTGAGCCTGATACACTTTTCAGCACGTGACTTCAGCAGAGTTGCAGTTATATAAGACACTAGACTAAGTGGGACCCGTTGGGTCCCAGCATCACATGGGAGGGCTGGTCCCCCAACGCAATATTCCACCTCTCCACCAATTCCAATATTGGTGGCCAGTGGGGGAAGGGGGGGGGGGGGGGCTTTTTGGAGCGCTAGTATGGGTGTTGTGCGCTGAAGGGACTGGTTTCCAGAGGGCTAGTATGGACATTATGGATTCTTGGGCTGGCGGCTCAGTCACTCAAGCCTGTTGTGCTGGCAGCTCACTCACTCAGGGCTGGTGGGCTCGCAGTTGACTCAAGGCTATTCCATGAAATTCCATTTCAAGCAGGGTGCAAGGGCATCAAATTCAAGTGCAGTTTCATACCATTTCAAGCCGGGTGCGAGGCCACTAAAGACAGCGAGTCGTGACCTCTCCCTCCCCCATCTTACAGTCTGAGCCACGCCCACACTTCCGGGTTTTATAGTCCCTCCCCCCTCCCTTCATGGCATGATTGACAGGAGAGAGAATCTCAACATTTTTTAAACACTAATAACTCTTTTATTTTTCATATATGGTAAAAATCCTCTTGTCCTGCACAGCGGAGGGGGACTGACCAAAAATCACAGCCGTAAGTGGCAGCGTTTTTTCTAAAATCAATATACAGAACAACAGTAAGTGGTCAATATCAGACTTTTAGTAATATAGATTGATGAGGCCGCATTTAGAGTCCGCTCAGTCCGCCTAAACCTATCTGATCTCTCGATTGCTAAATACTTGAACTCCCCCTCCCATTTCCATACTGACCTTTCTGCCCTGGGCCTCCTCCATTGTCAGAGTGAGGCTCAGAGCAAATTGGAGGAATAGCACCTCATATTTCGCTTGGGCAGCTTACACCCCAGCGGTATGAATATTGACTTCTCTAATTTCTTTCTCCGTGGATTGTCACCTTGTCGTGGTGGAGAAGCTTGTGTGGACCTGAGATCCTGAGAGCGATGCCGTCTGGAGCTATGCTCCTGGTAGGGCCACCCATGATGGTAATGTCGAGGGGGAGGTCTCTGACAAAGAGCAATCCAACCAAGACCTCAACAGTGGAACAGGCGGAGGACGATGGCAGACCTTAGTGGAGCGTCACAACAGCTAGGAAGGTGGATGAAGGCTGCAGCAGAAAAGGGTCTCTTTTCTCCATGCCACTGGATCCAGATCTGTCAAGGACCGTGGAGTGGCTGTCTGTGCACCAGTCTCCCCATGTTAAACAAAGTTACGCACAGGCGTCCTCCATATAGGGAAGAGCACCCTGGAGACACCCAAGGTCAGCCATGACCGAAGGGGGCCTAAGAAGAAATTTCAAGTAACCCTTGACTTTCCCTCTTTCTCCAACCTTCCACCTTCCTAGTTCTCCGACCAATCTGACTCTCCCCCTGATTAAATTTTATCTCTGTATGCATTGTTGTCACCTTCTCCTAACTACAATGATCTATTGTATAATCTCCTTGAACTTTGTCCCCATTGATGTCTTGTGTTCATACCTTACACTTCCTTATCTCTGAAACATCATGCATTCCTTCTATCCAGAGATGCTGCCTGTCCCGCTGAGTTACTCCTTTCGTGTACATCTTCGATGTTAACCAACATCTGCAATTCCTTTGTTTAAGAAGGAACTGCAGATGCTGGAAAATCGAAAGTACACAAAAAAGCTGGAGAAACTCAGCGGGTGCAGCAGCATCTATGGAGCGAAGGAAAAGGGCAACGTTTCGGGCTGAAACCCTTCTTCAGACTGCAATTCCTTCCTCCACATTTATAGTATCTGGGCACCATGTTATAGGAAAGATGTTGTCAAACTGGAAAGAGTACAGAGACAATTTACGAGGATGTTGCCAGGACTCGTGGGTCTGAGTTATAGGGAGAAGTTGAGTAGGCTGGGACTCTATTCCCTGGAGCGCAGGGGGATGAGGAGTGATCTTTTAGAGATGTACAAAATCATGAGAGTAATAGATCTGGCAGATGCATTCTCTTGCCCATAGTAGTGGAATCGAGGACCAGAGAACATAGGTGTGAGGTGAAGTGGGGATATGGGCCAAACGCAGGGAGGTAAGATTAGTATGTCTGGGACATATTAGCCGGTGTGGGCAAGTTGGGCCTGTTAAGGGCCTGTCCCACTGTACGTGATAATTCAAGAGTTCTCCCGAGCTTCCCCTGATTCGAACTCGGAGAATTACGGTAATAGCCGCTCGTAGGTACTCGGGGCTCTCGTGGACATTTTTCAACATGTTGAAAAAACTTCACGAGCTTACCGCGTTTCCCGAGTACCTGCCATTAGCGTTACAAGCCGCTAAGAGTCGTCCCCAGCTCCGACGTACCCGTTACGCACAATCTACGTACTTACCACGAGTTTGATTTTTTTTTTAAACTCGGGAGAGCTCTTGGGTAAAGTCGTATAATGGGACAGGCCCTTTACCACACTGTATCACTATGACACTTCAGTGTAATGCTGAGGGAGTGCAGCACGGTAAGAGTTAACAATCATGAAATAAAATATTCAATCATCCTGTTTACAGGGAAGCTCAACATAAATCTCATGCCCTGATTTCAAGCAACAAAGTAGTTAATCCATTGATTTATGATCTTTTTGTGAGGGGGGTGTGGTGTGTGAGGTGGAGGATGGAGCAGATTGACATTCTAAATCACTTCTGAAAGACATGCATAAATGCAGAGGACAAGAATATGGACACATTTCTACTGCTGACATTCTGATCACACTTTAATGCTGAATTTCTTAAGGAATCCAACTGCACTGCACCAACTTCCTGCCGTTTTCCAGCATTTACATTTGAAAGCAGCAACTGAAAGCTGTGGTAATTTCCTTGACCTTGTTATTCATGAAAGTGCTGTGCACAGGATCTCTTCAACCGAAAACTATCGATAGAGATGCATGCTGCTTGCTGTTCACCAAGGTCTGCACCAAACCATCTCATACACCAGGCTGCATGTTGTGCATAACTGAGTAATATTAATGACTAAAGTAGATTCCTGCTGATCACCTGATCATTCTTAAGGTGATTTTAAATATTGTATGCACCACCGGCCACACATTAAGTTATATACAGTAAATTAGATTCACAATAATCCATTAGTTATAAAGTACATTCAGTAGTAGTGACAAAATGAAGAGGAAATAAAATGTTCAATTTTTGCTTAATTTACCCGATTAATTCAGCAAATGCACATCCAAAGTTAACTATCAAAAAATGGTTCGGACTGTCTATCCGAGCTAAGCCTCTCATAATCTTATAAACTTCCATCAGGTCGAACCTCAGCCTCCAATGTTCCAGACTAAACAATTCAAGTTTCTTCAACCCCTCTTTATAGCTAATACACTCTAATCCAGGCAGCATTTTGTTAAATCTTTTCCACACCTACTCCAAAGCTTCCATATCCTTACTGTAATGGAGCAACCAGACTGCATGCAATCCTCCAAATGCAGGTCAGCCAAAATCCTATAAAACTGCAACATGACTTCCTGGCTCTTATACTCAAAGCCCTGACCAATGACCATAACTTCTTTGCAAATTGCTCTACTTGAGATGCCACTATCAGGAAGCTACGGACTTGGACACCAAGATCCAACTGTACATCAATGTTGTAAAGGGTCTTGCCTGCAACTGTATAGTTAGTTTCTCCTAACATTTGACCTTACAAAATGGAACACCTCAAACATGCATAGATTAAAATCTATGTGTCCATCTTGTGGAACTCCAATGGTCACAGACCTCCAACTAAAATAACACCCTACACCTACAACCCTCAGCCTTCCATGAATTAGCCAGTTTTCAATCCAAATGACCAAGTCACCATGAATCATACGCATCTTAATCTTCTGGACTATGGCTAAAATCCATGTAGACAACATCCACTGTACTGTGCTCATTGATCACCTCCTCATAAAACACAATCTTCTGAAGCTACAAAGTACCATTTCCGTTTATACATTTGTTTAGAATGATCTTGAACGATTTGCCTTTCACTTTCAATTAGAGTGTTCAATTAGACCCACCCTTTGGTCTTATTGAAATCTAAAAGTGCATGAAAGAAAAAAAGACAGGTTTGCCAGCAAATGGTTCTCGTATCTTATATGCAAGCCCTCACTGAGTGATTTGAGAGGACTACTGCTCATACTCTTGACTTGTTTTGTCAAATGTTGCCTTAATTAAACTCAATTAAACTTACTTGACTGGCACTGCAGCCACTACCCAAAATGTTTACCCATCCTCAGCCCGCCTGCTCAACCGATCAAAATCCTGCTACAGTTTTTGACAACCATCTTCACTATCCACAATACCACCCACTTTAGTGTCATCTGCCAACTTTCTAATCATGCCTTATATGTTCTTATCCAAATCATTGATAGGGATGAGAAACACCAATAGTGCCAGCACCGGACCCACTGAGGCACATCACTAGTCACAGGCCTCCAGTCTGAAAAACAAATGTCCACCATCACCCTCTGCTTCCTTGCATGAAGCCAATTTTCTTTTCAGTCAGCTACATCTCCTTGGATCACATGCGATCTTTTGTGGGTTCTATTTAAAAATCATGAATTACCCTGTGGGAGTACCTTTACCACATAGAGGTAGTTTCAAAAAATAAATCACTGTTGTTTTCTTAAAGACAATTAGGAAAGGAAGCAAAAGATGGCTTTGGCATGAACAAAATTCTCTCCTGAACTAAAATGGACCTTTCTCTTGAATAAATGTGTACGAATAATTTGGAATAATTGAAAATAAAATTGGTAATAATCTTGTAATTATGATACTAATATACTCTACAGAACCTTCCATAATTCATTGTTCAAGGTGCTCTGAATGTTCACTCAAATGGAAACTGTAAAGGAGTGATGTCTACCACACTGTAACCTTTACTGAGTCCTTTATTATAGCACATGGTACACACGTCCCAACACTGACTGCATCTAGTCTTCAGGCGTGCTGGAACCAACAGGGAGGAACAAGGGGAGGATATCACAGTTATACTGATATGATGGGGCGTGGTTAATGGTGATGAGGTAGCTACATTATAGGTTGCATGCATAAACCATCTACAGAAACCTTCAGCTTTATATCATTAAATGCACAATTTAGTAGATTAAATTTATTTTAAATAATTATTTTTAGCAACAGAATTTAGAAAAACAGGATTATGAACACATACATTTAAAACAAAATCAAACACAAAATTAAAAGTACACAAAATTACAAACAATCTCATTATCAGTAGCTGGCAATAAATCTAATAAACTCATGAAGTGGAAAATTGCTGACATAAACCTAACACCTATACCTTCCTAAAAGGATGATTTGAGGATCTGTCATCTGAATTCATTCAAAACAGAGATTGACAGATTTATAGATATTGCAGCAATCAAAGAATATGGGGATAGTGCAAGAAAATGGTGCTGAAGAAGAATGGTGCCAGGATCTTGACAAATCCCCAAATTGCTTGAAACACACATCATCAACTCCAGCTCCTTTTTTTAAAAAACATTTCCACAATCTCAGGACCTCCCAGAAGTACCATGAAACAAAATTGGCCAATTCACCCAAAGCAAAATTTACTGAACATCACAAAATAATAGTTCACTTTAAAAAAAATATTGCTTGAGACCAAGACAATTTTGGCCAGGAAACCATCAATCTAAGTATCACGGAAACTTGTAACATCTTGGAGCACCGACCGATAAGGCATTTAGAAGACAGAACATCAAACAATGCAACATCCCGCTCAATAGCACAGGAGTATTAGCCTTGGTTGTATTACTCATGTCAAGTGCAACCAACTGAGAAAACTCTTGCTCTACATTTCTATTAAAAACTACCACTTACCTGGTAAAGATCAGATAAACTGCTGCTGCCAGAGTCACTGGTGATGCTACATCCTGAATGACTGGAGGATACCTGAGTCACTTGTGGGTGGAGGCTATCTGTGAGATGTAATTTGGTGAAGTCTGCAGGAAGCTACACAATGGGAAAAGGATAAAGAAAAGTGAGTCTGACACAGTCAGCTTATGGTACATTTAGTCATCAAAATTGTTGTTATGCTAATTGTAATAATCTTATGCAGCAATCTCTAGTCACAGTGTTCTCTAGTCACAGTAAATGTGAAATATTTTAAATGCAGGATATTCTAAAATATTCCAAAACTGACATTCCATTTCAAATAAAAATGCTTCTTAAGGTTTTGCTTTCTTTTATGCTCTCACTAGTATTATGATCACAATGAATGGCAGTGCTGGCTCGAAGGGCCGAATGGCCTCCTCCTGCACCTATTTTCTATGTTTCTATGTATAAGTACTTGTTCCAGGTACAAGTGGCCTTTCATTCTATCATTTCTGTGCTCAGTAAAAACAGACTTTAAACTCAGTCTATCAAAAGCATGATCTCATAGTTAGAAATCTTCAAATGTTCAATCCAGGTACTCTTCAAATATAGTTAGAGTTTCTGCCTCCACCATTTTTTCAGAAACCTATTAGTTATCAAATGAAAACAAAATCAAATTATCCCTTTAGTCATTCTCCTCATCATATTAAATTTATGTCCTCAGCCATTGTCCTCTGTTAACTGTACTTTTGTTTTCCTTATAAAGTTCTCCCATCACTTTACACGTCTTAATTAAATCTCCCCTCAATGTCATCGTAAATCTCTTCTACATTTCTCACACCTTTCTTCAGTATTTGTACGTAGTACTCTACATACATTTACAAACATAGGTCGAAACTCTCTAGACCACCACTCTAATTAGTACAGATCGGTTAATTTTAGATCTTAGTAAGTTAATTAGTATAGATGTGTATGACAGAATCAAAACATGCTGGACTACAGGAGTGGCTAGACCACAGACACGGAAGGATCTGGACCCAAAATATCACTATCCATATTCTCCAGTCAGATGCTGCCTGATCTTCTGAGTTACTCCAGCACTTTGTGTCCTTTTAGGTCTGTCATTCTGCCCTAGTTTGGCATTCCATTCTGAATTATCCACGTCACAGAAAACACATCTCTAGCACTGCTGCCTCTTTCCAATCACATACCATTACCTGCCAAGGACTGATTTATGACCCTTCATCTCCATCAGTTATATTGTACCTCATGGCCACATCATTCAAACAGTCATCTTTCACAAGATACCAAACTCTTCATCACTACTCTCTCCATGGAGATTCATCAAGCACGAATGTGATTATGAATTCAAAATCATGGTCATGCAGGAGATATCTAGGCCGGGACAGAATGTTACACACCGTAACTGAAGTTCCGAATTATTGCAGATCCTGTTGTGCAGCAGAATGGCAAGAATTATATGGATGAGGGACAAAGATGAGACAGCAACTACTCTACTTCTATTGTGGCCCCACTTAATCATAATAAAACACTATTCAGCTTTTCCTCTCTGCAGAGGTGCAGATGGAATAATCTTTGCAGTGCCCACACAGCTCTAAATGTTGAAGAAAACAAAGCAAAGTGGAGTCAGTCAGTGCAGCGTACCAGCAGTGGTTCACATTGAGAATAGTCATTTTAAACACTCCTGCCATAGCAGACACATGCCTCTTCTAATTGCACCACCACACAACATTTCTTCAGATGACAAGTGTCAAGAGCTATGTTTGAAAGGGATATCCATAATTTCCAACTGGCCAGCCATTTAATCAGCTTCTTAGACAGAAAGGGATGCAAGACTATCACAGAAAGCATTTTGCCAGCTCGCAGTATATCTGATACAGACTTCAATGCATCTCTATTTGTTGGTCTTCACTACCTGTACATTGGTGGGCATCCCATACAGTTAGCATGGTGATGGTCATATTGATACTCATGTCCAGTTGCCAGTATTTGATAACTGATTCTGTCACAAACCTTATTTGTTCCAGCAGCACAATTCTATCCTTAAACTGTGATTAATTGTAGCTTAAATGAAGGCCCACTACTCAAAGAATGAGCTACTTCCATCTTGTAAATTCGAAATTCAATACTTGCTTTAAATCCATCCGCCGTTGAAAAAATAATTCATGAAATGTTCACTTTGTTTTACTCTTCCAAATTCCATACACCACAGATTATTCAAAAAGGTGCTGCACATTTGCCGTTTCATGATTCATGATCCTTCTGGTCGTCCAACTCCAATTTAAATGTTTTTATCTCACATTAAAGCCCATGATGACCTTACCTCTTGTCATCACTACTTCTCTATCATATTTAATCCTCCACATAATTATCTCCAAGGACAATCGATTTGGTCTGTTGCCACTGTTTTAGCAATGTTTCCTTCCTTTGACGCACCAATTACAACTTTGGCCATGCTTTCTCTCCCTGTACCTAAATTTCTCTACTCTTCTACCTTCAACTTGGACCATAATGTTACTATATTCACCACATTTCCTTGCAAAACTGAAGGAGACTGTTTTGGCCCATCATGTCTACACAAGCTCAAAGAGCAATCTTTTTTCACTAAATATTTCTGTATTCTTTACTCCCAATATTCCCATCAATTTTCCCCATAGTGTTCAACATATCATGAACAAATTACTGAATTTAATAAAGTTGACTACCTACCCACACAGCTTTGAAATGTGGGAGGAAGGCAACACAGACAAAAATGTGCAAACTCCAGGGTCAAATTTGAACCCAGGTCAAAGAAATTGTGAAGCAGCAACTCTATGAGCTGGTTACTATCCTTAATATCACCTTTGACTTGACATCTATATATTTCTATTTCTAGCACCTTGTGCATATTTGACATAAAGACCTTATAGTTGGCATTAGCCATGACTTGGATGTTAACAAACTCACCTATGAATCAAAGTTTATGAAATTTTAAAGCCCCGCTTTAAAGAATTAAGAACATATAAACGCATGAAGAATTAAGAGCAGACACTCCAACATAGTATTGAATAAATACTGCATTATAGTTGATGTGGTCTTTTGAATGGGATGTTAAATGTGCTCTCTCTTCTTTCTTGGGTAGAATCTAAACGTGTCATGCCACTGAAGTGACAAAGTAGAGGATGTAATGTAAGGATTAAACAGACTAAACTAAAATGGATTTGTCAGCTAAATTAGCAGCACCACATTTCAAACCCTGTTTAGGAAAACAAGTAGATGTTCTGGAATAATGCTTAGGCTAACTTGAAGGAAGCAGTAAATTATGAGGCCACCTGTGAGGTCACTAAGACTAGCTTTCCTTTCCTAGAGACATCTGAGACCAACAGAGAGTCTGATAGGACACATAGCTCACACTGTTATGGTACCAAGGAGGATAGCTAGTTTTATACATTGTCACCTGTTGTTCTTAGTGATGAAAGTAATTATATAACAGATCTTCACCTTTGGGGGAGAGAAAAAGAGCTTCACCAGAGGGGGAGAAATTTAAGAGTGTTTCACCCACAGGGAGAGTGTGAGGGCTTGGACTGTGGTGTGTGCTGGTGACAGCCAGACAGGAGAATCAAATACACAGAGGCGTAAGACCTGATATTTTGTATTGTTACTTTATTGATAGTTTTTCTATCTATTACTTGAATTTTGCTTGAATAGTTATTTGTGCTCTTCAGCATGTGCTTTCTCCATTCATTGACTGAACCTTTGAGACCTGCATATATTTTGTTACAGGGGAGTCCTGTGTTCAAGCCAGTGTTTATACCACAATCAATCCAACCAAACTTAGAAAATGTTATCATAATCACAATTTGTGAGATTTTCCTGGGGAAAAAAGTGGTTGCTGCAGTTCCTAATTTACAACATTACTATATTTTAAAAGATAGTTAATTGTCCATAAAGCATTTCGAAACACTACTGCCATGACGTGTGCGACACAAGTACAAGCTTCTTCAAAATGGCAACCTGAGCAAAATATGTTTAAACACCATGTTTGAATTTCTAGAAGGGGAAATAGTTCAAAATAAACTAATTACAGTTTATTACTTTCTGGATGACATGTAAATTATACAATATTTCAGACTGTAACTCTTCATAAACACTGATATCCAAAACATTGTACAACATTAAATATTTGAATATTTTTCATGAAAATTGTGTTATGACAGCGTTATCAAACCATCAATGGCAATGTTTTGTATTTCACATTTCTGTGTACTAAATGATCATTCTGCAACAAAGAACAGCAGCAAATGACAATCCCACCTTTACTTGATTTATTTTTGCATGCTTATCAAAGAGCTTACTAAACAATGAAGCAGCAATTCTTTTTCCTTTGTCGCCAAAAGGCATTGGGACTAACTAATCTGCTCTTAAAGCTACTACAGCTGAAAAAAATTAGCCAAGCATAAACAAAGGATTAAACCTTGCTGAACAAACATCTACAAATTGAATCCATATTATCTTTACAGGATTCCCTTAATGAGTTCAAAATGGTGTACATTTCAACAAAACTACTTCTGGATGAAATCATTTCAGCATACTCCCTTGGATGCAATAACAAACTGATATGCAACATCAAACCAATAAAGTACCCAGTATTTTTATTACAACCCCAACTTCGCCTTTTAGTTAAGAATATATTTTACCTTCGAAAAGAAATTGTGCTGACAGAGCCCAGAAGCTCTGGGCAAGAAGTTCTCTCCTGCTTTAAATTGAGATTTTCAGAAATGCTGAAAACTTCTGAGTCAAGTTTTTTTTTAAAAGAGACGTAATGAGGTGGGATCAATCAAGATCATTCACAGATTCAACTTTTCTAAACCAAAATAAAGATGTCTGAACATCAATGCTGTTAAGGGCCTTGAATACTTTCCTTTTATGTTCGACCTACCAAAGTGCAACCTCACACTAACTCAAATTAAATTCCACCTATTTGTCCCCCATATCTGTAACCGATCTACGTCCAACTGCATCCTTTGACAGTCTTCCTCAATTTCCGCAAGTACACAAATATTGATGTTGTCCACAAGCTTACTAAGCAAACCATCTACATACACATCCAAAAGGGGGAGGGGCGTGTGCACATGCAGGCACGTAAATATGGATAATGTGACTTGGACATAAAGGTAGATGGATTGTTTCGTAAACGTGTAGACAACATCAATATTTATAGATGCGCACAGTGAGAAATGTCACATACTACGGGAATTCTAACCCTGCAGAACACCACTAGTCAGACCACCAGCCAGAATAACATCCTTCCACCACTACCCTCTGTCTTCTATGGCTAAGCCAATTCTGAATACAAACTATCATGTCACATAGATTCCATGCATCTTAATTTTCTGGATCAGACAATCATGAGGGATCTTATCAAATGCCCATAAAGACAACATCCACAGCCCTATCCTCATTAATCACCTTTGTCACCTCTAAAAATAAATCTCAATCATGTCAGTACGACATGACCTGTCGCAGAGAGCCATGTTGACTGGCATTAATTAATCCGTTCTTGTACAATGCGATCTATCCCAAAGAATCCTCTCCAGTAACTTTCCTAACACTGATGTGAGGCTCACCTGCCTGTAATTTTTTATCTCTACTTTCCTTCATAAACAAAGGAATACCGTTAATGATTCTCCGGTCCTCTGGGACCTCGCCTGTGGTTAGCAAGGATATCAAGAGTACAAATATCTTTGTCAAGCCTCCTACAATTTCCCATCTTGCCACTCGCAATAACCTGGCATTGATCGCTTCAGGCTCTGGGAGTTTATCCATCTTTATGTTTTCCAAGTGACCGGACACTAACTCCTTCTCGATCTCAAACTGTCCTAACAAATTAGTATACCCCACATCAATCTCACTATCCTCCGTATCCTTCTCCTTGGTGAAGACAGATGCAAACAACTCGCAGGATATTCAAAGTAACTTGCCGACATACCCTGACTCCAGACATAAATTCCCTCCTTTTTCCTTGGAGTGGTTCTACCTTTTCTCTAGTTACCCTATTTTTGATGTATGTATAAAAAGCTTGGGCTTTACCCCCGCAAGGACCAGACTTATCTATATCCATAATTATCTTAAAACCTTTGACGTTGTGATCATTGTTCCCAAAATGCTCTTCCACTGAATGACCAGTCACCCGTCCAAGCTTGTTCTCACAATTCCATCGAATGGTAGAACAGGCTCCAGTGTATATACGGTCTGCTCCTACTATTTATGTTCTCATTCATTAGACTTTAACATTACTTGTGCCTTCTTGAAAACATACTTAATGTCTGGCTTCTGCCATTGTCCTTCACTCATAATGCTTGAATCATATTTGCAACATTAAGTCAATGCCGCTCTATGTAAAGAGATTCATGTCTCTATTTAGGTAGAGTCAGAAATGTATTTTCCTTGATTGTAATCCAATGCACTGCTACTTCTGAATAAATAATTTCCAAATGTTCTACTGTTTTTTATACCCAGTTTTATTTCGAATTCGCTGGCTCTTTATTCTGATGGAACCCCCTGTAGCTGTACATTCTCCATTATCCTATCCTTCAAATAATGTTTTGAGTCATTATCACTGCTTTATGTCAGTGTACTACTCAGTTCCACTTAGCACATGCTGCTTGCTATTTTGAACACGAATCAATAATTTTCTGGGTTTTTTCTTATTCTCTCAGACCTCTCTCTTCTGTCTTGGTACTTTCTTCCAGCATTTTTAATTTTTTATTTCAGATTTCCAGCATCTGCAGTTTTAAAAAATTTTCAATTTGGGTTTCTAATGAGATGAGTGTAGCATATTCCCGAAACATCATTATAACATTCAGGAATAAAACCCTGAAACATCATTATAACATTCAGGAATAAAATAAAGGAATAAAATTGGATTGTCAGAGAATAACAAGATGATACATCAGCTCCATTCTCACTCAAGCATAAAACACTGAAACTCAGGTAATGAATTCCTGGATAATGAATGCTTCCATGCCTCATTCCTGCAGAAGGAGCAGCTATCAAGCATTTGTAGGAGGCTCTAAAAATGTAGTCATTCAAAGCAGGGTTAAATTCTTTGCCTTTGCTTACAATTCATGTAGGGCAATTAGATTTAGTCCAATTCATTTTTTATGATTGATTGGGTTAATTAAAGTAACCGATTAAAATAGTGATCATTTATTTACACTGATATGCAAAAAGCTAATGCTGAAATATATTATCAAGGTAATTAATGTAGTAAACCAATAGTTGAAATAAATGAGAAGGTAAATACAAAGCAAGCTCTGGCTTATTTGGCACAATGAGCAGAACTGCTACACAAATGCAACAAAGTTTCTGATTGATACCTTGGAGTTTAAAGGGAGGGGGGGGGATTAAGAGTTCTGCCATGGATCAGGGAAAGGATGCTACATTTCTTCAGTACAGCAAAAAAATGCTTCAAATTCCTCATATGTTGCAAAACATACTTGGCTAATAAATTACTATCATGATTATGATTATGAAATGGCCACAGCTGCAAATAAGCATACCATGTTTGCCTGCTTAGTCAACTGTCCGGGACGTGAACTAAATGTATGCATGAGCTAAAGCAATGGACAACTCCCAGAGCTGAAACCCAAATTAGAAGCGAAACATCTTGTACATGCCCCTATACGGTTTGGCAACTCAGAGTGCGGAGGCAACTGATGCAATGATTAATTGGAGTTAGACCCTTAAAAAATCTCTTGAAGCACAGACTCCTCACATCAAGAGAAGAGGAAGCCAATATATTTATTTTTCATAGCATAACTATCAAAGATAATTCAGTCTTTCAGTGAATGCACAGCTCTCTGCGAAGTTGTGGGATTGTATTTTATAAAACCTTTAGTTTTATTATCGGTATACTCATCAGCCATCCATAAATACCCTTGTGAAAGTGCAGCATTCTGATCAAAGGTAATTCATAGAAACATAGAAAATAGGTGCAGGAGTAGGCCATTCGGTCCTTCGAGCCAGCACTGCCATTCAATATGATCATGGCTGATCATCCAACTCAGTATCCTGTACCTGCCTTCTCTCCAGACCCCCTGATCCCTTTAGCCACAAGGGCCACATCTAACTCCCTCTTAAATATAGCCAATGAACTGGCCTCAACTACCTTCTGTGGCAGAGAATTCCACAGATTCACCACTCTCTGTGTGATAAATGTTTTTCTCATCTCGGTCCTAAAAGATTTCCCCCTTAACCTTAAACTGTGACCCCTTGTTCTGGACTTCCCCAACATCGGGAACAATCTTCCCGCATCTAGCCTGTCCAACCCCTTAAGAATTTTGTAAGTTTCTATAAGATCCCCCCTCAATCTTCTAAATTCTAACGAGTACAAGCCGAGTCTATCCAGTCTTTCTTCACATGAAAGTCCTGACATCCCAGGAATCAGTCTGGTGAACCTTCTCTGTACTCCCTCTATGGCAAGAATGTCTTTCCTCAGATTAGGAGACCAAAACTGTACGCAATACTCCAGGTATGGTCTCACCAAGACCCTGTACAACTGCAGTAGAACCTCCCTGCTCCTATACTCAAATCCTTTTGCTATGAATGCTAACATACCATTTGCTTTCTTCACTGCCTGCTGCACCTGCATGCCTACTTTCAATGACTGGTGTACCATGACACCCAGGTCTCGTTGCATCTCCCCTTTTCCTAATCGGCCATTCCACAATGTTCTTGGTGAGAAAGGACCAGGACTTAGACCCAACAATGGGGAAGAACAGCAACATATTTCCAAGTT